>NC_086450.1:166565728-167303228 GCF_028390025.1 Pseudophryne corroboree
TGTTACTGGTAGTATGGTGGATCCCCCATCTCTGCCGTCCTCGTTCCCCTCTGATAATGTCAGCCGCCTCCCAGAGCCGCGGTGATCCGTCGTTCTACACAGCTGGCAGTCTGTGGAACGCACCGCTCTGGCTTCCGGTTTCGCGGTTTCCGGCTTCCGGTGACGTTAGCCGGCGTGTGTGTGTGGTCCGTAGAAGATTCGGGCTCGTACTTGCTGTAGAACAGTGGTGCAACTTCCAACGCGTTTCCCCCCTTAGGGGCTTCTTCAGGGATAGCTGCTTCCAAAATGTAGTCCTCTTTTAAAGGTTACATTAATTGATCCTAATTGCATAATTGCTTTTTTAACTCTTGTATGGCATAAAAATTTTTTCACATGTGTGAAAAAATCCATTCAGTCTGACATGAAAAATAGAAGAAGAGGAAAGAGAGAAGGAAAGTTAAAAAAGGGGGGGCGGGGGTGGACAAAAGTGCACATGTGCATATATACGTCTGTACTCAGGAAAAATAGGGGTGCAATATTGTAACTGTTTTTATACTTTTTTTTTTTTTTTTTTTAAATTTATTATAAAAAGGCAGCCAAGTCAAAATCTATATTAAGACCCTTGGGGATGATAGAATCAACTTGATAAATCCACTTTGCTTCCTCCTTAGATATTTCTGTTATTTTGTCGCCACCTCTCCAGTTGTTTTTAATCTTTTTTATCCCCATAAAATTCAATCCTTCAGGGTTGCTATTGTGATAGTTCTTGAAATGTACTGGGACGCTGTGTGTTTCTACATTATTTTTTATATTGCGTATATGTTCTGCAATTCGGCTTTTTAGGGGTCTGATGGTCCTGCCTACATATTGTTGCCCACAAGGGCATTCTAGTAGGTAAATAACCCCCTTTGTATCGCACGTAATTTCATCTTCTATTTTGAATTCCCTTCCATTGGTGTTCGAGGAGAAGGTTTGGATCCCTTTAGTGCTTGTCTTTTTTGAATTTTTACAATTCTGGCATCTCAAACAATGGTGAAATCCCTTTTTTCTTCTTCCCTCGCTCATCCAAGTTTGTGCTTTCTCTGTTATTGCATCAGGTGGTAAAGTGCTTTTTACTAATGAGGATCTAATGTTCTTAGCTCTACGGTATATCATTCGTGGTTTCTTAGGGAGTACTCTACTTAATTTTTCATCTTTTAATAAAATCGGCCAGTATTTGTACAAGATTCTTTCCAAGTTGTGTGATTGAGAACTGTATTGGGTAATAAACGCTACTTCATTGTCCATTTTGTCTTCCTTCTTTTTTGGAGCCAATAACGTTTTTCTATCCACTTTTAGTACTTCCTCATAATTAGATTTTAATTCTGCTTCATCATATCCTTTTTCCATGAATCTCTTCGTCATTTCATCAGCCTGTTTTTCGAAATCTTCCTTTTTTGAGCAATTCCTTTTGAGTCTCTTAAACTGGCCCTTTGGAATATTGCGGAGCCAGTTTGGATGATGGGCGCTGGTTTTCTCAATATAGGTGTTGCAGTCCACTTCTTTAATGTGCGTTCTAGTTTCCAATGTGTTTTTTTCCACATAAATTTCCAAATCCAGAAATATTGCTTTTTCCTTACTGCAGTTGGCGGTGAAATGGAGATTTAGTTCATTACGATTCATGTACAGGTTGAGTATCCCTTATCCAAAATGCTTGGGACCAGAGGTATTTTGGATATCGGATTTTTCCGTATTTTGGAATAATTGCATATCATAATGAGATATCATGGCAATGGGACCTAAATCTAAGCACAGAATGCATTTATATTTCATATACACCTTATACACACAGCCTGAAGGTAATTTTAGCCAATATTTTTTATAACTTTGTGCATTAAACAAAGTGTCTACATTCACACAATTCATTTATGTTTCATATACACCTTATATACACAGTCTGAAGGTCATTTAATACAATATTTTTAATAACTGTGTGTATTAAACAAACAAAGTTTGTGTACATTGAGCCATCAGAAAACAAAAGTTTCACTATCTCACTCTCGCTCAAAAAAGTCCGTATTTCGGAATATTACGTATTTCGGATATTTGGATATGGGATACTCAACCTGTATATGATGAAATTGTCTAGTTCTTCTTGGGTTCCTGACCAAATGAATATAACATCATCTATGAATCTTTTCCATAGCTTGATGTTCTCCCGCATGGGGTTGTTGTTCCAGATATTTCTGTTTTCCCATTCCGCTACGAATAGATTTGCGTATCCCGGCGCGAATTTCGTGCCCATCGCGGTCCCGCGGATTTGCCTGTAATACGTGTTTTCAAACCAAAAGTAATTGTGACCTAAAATGAAATTAATGGACTCAATAATGAAGTTAATCTGGCGGTGATGAATGGTGCTATCCTCACATAGAATTTTTTCCACAAATCTGCATCCTGCATCATGTTCAATTACACTGTATAAAGAGGTTATATCGCAAGTGACCAAAATGTAGCCATCCTTCCATTCGAAGTCCTCTAGACCTTGCAGAATGTCCATTGAATCCCTTAAATGACTTTTTTGTTTGGAAACCAATGGCTGCAGAAATTTATCAATGTATTCGGATAGATTACTCGTAAGGGAATTAATTCCGGCAACTATTGGCCTTCCTGGCGGGTTCTTTTTATCTTTATGTATCTTCGGCAAGATATAGAATACAGGTAATATCGGATGGAATACTGCTATAGACTGGTTTAATAAAATACATCATAAAGCCTATTTGGCTAAGGATACCAGGTCTCAGGACAATTTTTGCCGTTGAGGCATTGACTTTTAATTTTGAATTGGTTCATTACAGAGTGGACTATATCCATTGAATGAACTTATCATTTTTTAATTTAATTTTATGCTTATTAAACTATTTTTTAACTTGATATTAAATGTTATTTTCAGTCTGACATCAGTCTTTGTCTTTAAATGTTGCGCCAAGAATTCTGCATGTAATTAATTCCAACCAGTGAGGGTACTGGTTTAATCTACGGCTGCATCATTTTGTTTGTCACTCTTGTCATACTTTCTTCCTCCTTTTTTCTTTTTCTATTCTATCTGTCTTTCTGTAGAGGAGTTAGCGCAGACAATACCATACTCCAAGTCCCATTTCTCAACCCTAAAGATTGTCAGCTGCACTCCAAACCTATTATATATAAAAATGTTGATTCTAAGACAGGAACGAATGGAAAAGTTAAACATTTTTTGTGAAGAAGAACTACCTCAGGAAACAGTTATTCAAACGGACAATGTGTGTACTCTTTTTCTTAGATATGAGAAATTACTCATATCAGAGATAAAGCAATGGTGGGACGCCACCACGCTAACTAAATATTTGGAAAACAAATTAATTCGGAGAGGTCTCAGAATTAATAAGGAAGCTTCATTTGCTTCAACTGATGAGTCATTTGGGATACAATGGAATCAAATTTTGGATGACTGCTCACGTAAACTTATGGAGCTTATTGTCAAAGATAGGCAAAGGAGTCTGAAGGTGATTGAAAAGGAAATTGGGGTAGTACAAGAAAAACTATCCCCAATTCAACACCTAGAGGAATATAAGAAACTGGAGGATATAACACAACAACACCTCAACTCCGTAGAGGATGAAGTGATTAAAATCAAACAAAAAAAATACAGAAGAGACCTTCAGGACTACAAGGATGGTTACAGAAAGAAAATAAGTAGGGGAACACAGGAAGTGAATCGCCCACAAATTGAACAAGAAGATAGAGAGATTAGGAATCAAAATGAAAATAGGTCAAGGGAGTTAGGCAAAATGCAGTATCAACAGAGGAATTTCCATCAAGATCAGCAATATGGAATGAGAGGAAGACTACACTCCTTCAAAAGAACGGACTATGGAAGATATGGAATCAAGCAGGATTACATCAATCGGGAAAGACAACATACCCCTAGGGGACGAACACAATACAACGAATGGAGGAATGGTGGTGAAGTAAGAAGGAGGAATTTTCCAAGAGATAGAACAACATCCAATCAAAGAATATATGAGGGCAGACAGAAAAACATATCCAACTATGAACATAGGTACTTCAAGGCCATGGAAGGGTACCAAAAGGGAATAAATGAAGCCAAGAGGGAAAGTATTATAACAAAAAAAGAACTGCTCATGAACTTGGAAACCTATACCAAAGGAAGAGATGCCAAAGTGGGCAATAAAAGAGATCAAGAACACGATGGCAGTGCTGACGAAAATATGGATCGTTTTTTAGGATTGGCAGGGTTAACTACGCCAATAAAAAAAGCAGAGCGGAATTCAAACCAAAAAAGAAAGTTAAGACCAAGCGAGGAAAGAGAGGAGGAGTACTTGAAAGGAGCAAGACCAAAAATAAGGAAGTAAAAACAGAGGGGATTTTTAATATTAGTAGTACCATCTTAAGCAAACATCAGGAAGAAGTTTTGAGTAAAGGGTTAAAATACGCACCTCAAAAGAATTTAAATAAATTTGATACCTATATTAGTTTACATCAATTTATACGTAAATTAACACTAAAAAAATACTTTATGAAGACACCTACAGAAAAAATGGAAAACAACATAACCTCCATGTATGAACACACCACTCTTAAAAATCGATCTAAGTTTTTCCCAAGTCACCAAAAGGGTCCCTTTGTGGAGACATTCCAACGCATGGTAGAAAAGGAGATAGAAGACCTTAGTACCAAAAGTAGAAAATATAACTTGTCAAAACAGGAAAAGGAAGCACTAAAAGAACTGGAAACCAATACAAACATATGTATCAAACCAGCGGATAAAGGAGGCGGCCTGGTGGTTATGGATAGGCCACAATATATAAAAGAAGCAAATAAAATCTTGGAAGATTCATCCACTTATGAGATACTATCCAAAGACCCCACAGGGGAATATAAAATAGAATTGGAAAATCTGCTAAGGGAAGCACTACACCTTGGAATTTTAAATAAAAAAGAATATGAGTACATCAATCAAGAACATCCGATATTACCTGTATTCTATATCTTGCCGAAGATACATAAAGATAAAAAGAACCCGCCAGGAAGGCCAATAGTTGCCGGAATTAATTCCCTTACGAGTAATCTATCCGAATACATTGATAAATTTCTGCAGCCATTGGTTTCCAAACAAAAAAGTCATTTAAGGGATTCAATGGACATTCTGCAAGGTCTAGAGGACTTCGAATGGAAGGATGGCTACATTTTGGTCACTTGCGATATAACCTCTTTATACAGTGTAATTGAACATGATGCAGGATGCAGATTTGTGGAAAAAATTCTATGTGAGGATAGCACCATTCATCACCGCCAGATTAACTTCATTATTGAGTCCATTAATTTCATTTTAGGTCACAATTACTTTTGGTTTGAAAACACGTATTGCAGGCAAATCCGCGGGACCGCGATGGGCACGAAATTCGCGCCGGGATACGCAAATCTATTCGTAGCGGAATGGGAAAACAGAAATATCTGGAACAACAACCCCATGCGGGAGAACATCAAGCTATGGAAAAGATTCATAGATGATGTTATATTCATTTGGTCAGGAACCCAAGAAGAACTAGACAATTTCATCATATACATGAATCGTAATGAACTAAATCTCCATTTCACCGCCAATTGCAGTAAGGAAAAAGCAATATTTCTGGATTTGGAAATTTATGTGGAAAAAAACACATTGGAAACTAGAACGCACATTAAAGAAGTGGACTGCAACACCTATATTGAGAAAACCAGCGCCCATCATCCAAACTGGCTCCGCAATATTCCAAAGGGCCAGTTTAAGAGACTCAAAAGGAATTGCTCAAAAAAGGAAGATTTCGAAAAACAGGCTGATGAAATGACGAAGAGATTCATGGAAAAAGGATATGATGAAGCAGAATTAAAATCTAATTATGAGGAAGTACTAAAAGTGGATAGAAAAACGTTATTGGCTCCAAAAAAGAAGGAAGACAAAATGGACAATGAAGTAGCGTTTATTACCCAATACAGTTCTCAATCACACAACTTGGAAAGAATCTTGTACAAATACTGGCCGATTTTATTAAAAGATGAAAAATTAAGTAGAGTACTCCCTAAGAAACCACGAATGATATACCGTAGAGCTAAGAACATTAGATCCTCATTAGTAAAAAGCACTTTACCACCTGATGCAATAACAGAGAAAGCACAAACTTGGATGAGCGAGGGAAGAAGAAAAAAGGGATTTCACCATTGTTTGAGATGCCAGAATTGTAAAAATTCAAAAAAGACAAGCACTAAAGGGATCCAAACCTTCTCCTCGAACACCAATGGAAGGGAATTCAAAATAGAAGATGAAATTACGTGCGATACAAAGGGGGTTATTTACCTACTAGAATGCCCTTGTGGGCAACAATATGTAGGCAGGACCATCAGACCCCTAAAAAGCCGAATTGCAGAACATATACGCAATATAAAAAATAATGTAGAAACACACAGCGTCCCAGTACATTTCAAGAACTATCACAATAGCAACCCTGAAGGATTGAATTTTATGGGGATAAAAAAGATTAAAAACAACTGGAGAGGTGGCGACAAAATAACAGAAATATCTAAGGAGGAAGCAAAGTGGATTTATCAAGTTGATTCTATCATCCCCAAGGGTCTTAATATAGATTTTGACTTGGCTGCCTTTTTATAATAAATTTAAAAAAAAAAAAAAAAAAGTATAAAAACAGTTACAATATTGCACCCCTATTTTTCCTGAGTACAGACGTATATATGCACATGTGCACTTTTGTCCACCCCCGCCCCCCCTTTTTTAACTTTCCTTCTCTCTTTCCTCTTCTTCTATTTTTCATGTCAGACTGAATGGATTTTTTCACACATGTGAAAATTTTTTTATGCCATACAAGAGTTAAAAAAGCAATTATGCAATTAGGATCAATTAATGTAACCTTTAAAAGAGGACTACATTTTGGAAGCAGCTATCCCTGACGAAGCCCCTAAGGGGGGAAACGCGTTGTAAGTTGCACCACTGTTCTACAGCAAGTACGAGCCCGAATCTTCTACGGACCACACACACACGCCGGCTAACGTCACCGGAAGCCGGAAACCGCGAAACCGGAAGCCAGAGCGGTGCGTTCCACAGACTGCCAGCTGTGTAGAACGACGGATCACCGCGGCTCTGGGAGGCGGCTGACATTATCAGAGGGGAACGAGGATGGCAGAGACGGGGGATCCACCATACTCATAAACAAAAGGGAGAAAGAAGAAGGCTCTTGTGTGGGCGCACTCATTAATGGTAGTTAAATAACTAGAATGAATAACACTAGGTTGATTAGTCAGCAGATAAAACAAAATTTATTTGGAAATATTAGGAATATAATTGCCCCTGGTTGAGGAGATGTGAATGATCCCAGATAAAAATGTTCTGGTCCTGCCTCAGGAAATGAGATGGAGAGGGGTAGAGACACTGCAAGTCATAAACCCTTTCTCACCCGGCCAGTACAGATGATCTGTGTTAATGAGATCAATTAAGTCAATTGATTTTAGATTCTGTCATAATCCTAATGAAGGAATAACAGCTATTATGGCAATGAGTGATAATAGAAACAAATCAAAGGATATACCAGGGTAAAGAAAGAAAAGGATAGGAACAAATGGTGATGCTGCTGTTGGAGTCACATACCACACATCATATGCAATGATTGATGTTCTACAACACTGAGTATTCCCTGTGAGTCTCCACCTCAGGTACTAACTCAGCCCACACTGTTTCGCTTCCAAGATCGGACGAGATCGGGCATTAGCAGTGTGGTTTGATAGTAGAAGGATTTGGTCAGACGTCCAATGAGAGTGCACCTATATAGGGGGGGATAATTAGCTGGGTCTTATAGATACAGTGTGGATCTGCTTTTTGTGTTAGGCAGGAGACATCAAGTCCCACACCGGTGGTATTGTGTCCCTGGATCACAAATGAGAGTCCACGAAAAAGGAAGATATATAGATTTATGAAAAAAACGAAGATATATAGATTTATGAAAAAAACCCTAAAAAGGAAAATGGAGATCAATTAGGCTGTAGTTATTAGGGACGGGTGATAAAAATTACCCGTCCGTATAGATACAAATGGATAAGGAAACACGGATCAAGAAATTTTTTTATATATATGTGTACATTGGTACTGGTGTAAGGAACAGAAAATATGTCAAAGATAATTGTAGATACAAATAAATAGTACTGGTATATGCAATGAAATAATCACTAGTGACATGGGTGTCATTAGAAACACTTTGTGTGAATTGGAGCTGTTATAATCATTAGGATATAGGGAAATAGACATGAAATTCTCATATAACCCATGCAGCAATATGACAACAGGATCTGCAGGAGGAAAGTCAAAGAAGAATGCAGTATTACTTTCCTATAAAATGCAGTTTTTAATCCTGATGCAATAAACTAAGATGCATAAGCCTGGAAAAAGGCATAAATGAAGCCACACAAAAAGCAGATAAATAGTACTGGTATATGCAATGAAATAATCACTAGTGACATGGGTGTCATTAGAAACACTTTGTGTGAATTGGAGCTGTTATAATCATTAGGATATAGGGAAATAGACATGAAATTCTCATATAACCCATGCAGCAATATGACAACAGGATCTGCAGGAGGAAAGTCAAAGAAGAATGCAGTATTTCTTTCCTATAAAATGCAGTTTTTAATCCTGATGCAATAAACTAAGATGCATAAGCCTGGAAAAAGGCATAAATGAAGCTGTTCAGGAAGTGAGCAAGCCCCACAGGGGTGAAACATGTTTTCCATTCCAATGGGTCCTGTTTTGTCCAACTGCAAGTGATTCACTCCTAGCCTCAGGTCAGATCATTCCATCCTGCCATTTTTGGGCTAATTTTTGCCCAGCTGTCATAGAAATTGTATCTATATCCGTGCAGCTTCATTTATGCCTTTTTCCAGGCTTATGCATCTTAGTTTATTGCATCAGGATTAAAAACTGCATTTTATAGGAAAGAAATACTGCATTCTTCTTTGACTTTCCTCCTGCAGATCCTGTTGTCATATTGCTGCATGGGTTATATGAGAATTTCATGTCTATTTCCCTATATCCTAATGATTATAACAGCTCCAATTCACACAAAGTGTTTCTAATGACACCCATGTCACTAGTGATTATTTCATTGCATATACCAGTACTATTTATCTGCTTTTTGTGTGGCTTCATTTATGCCTTTTTCCAGGCTTATGCATCTTAGTTTATTGCATCAGGATTAAAAACTGCATTTTATAGGAAAGTAATACTGCATTCTTCTTTGACTTTCCTCCTGCAGATCCTGTTGTCATATTGCTGCATGGGTTATATGAGAATTTCATGTCTATTTCCCTATATCCTAATGATTATAACAGCTCCAATTCACACAAAGTGTTTCTAATGACACCCATGTCACTAGTGATTATTTCATTGCATATACCAGTACTATTTATTTGTATCTACAATTATCTTTGACATATTTTCTGTTCCTTACACCAGTACCAATGTACACATATATATAAAAAAATTTCTTGATCCGTGTTTCCTTATCCATTTGTATCTATACGGACGGGTAATTTTTATCACCCGTCCCTAATAACTACAGCCTAATTGATCTCCATTTTCCTTTTTAGGGTTTTTTTCATAAATCTATATATCTTCGTTTTTTTCATAAATCTATATATCTTCCTTTTTCGTGGACTCTCATTTGTGATCCAGGGACACAATACCACCGGTGTGGGACTTGATGTCTCCTGCCTAACACAAAAAGCAGATCCACACTGTATCTATAAGACCCAGCTAATTATCCCCCCCTATATAGGTGCACTCTCATTGGACGTCTGACCAAATCCTTCTACTATCAAACCACACTGCTAATGCCCGATCTCGTCCGATCTTGGAAGCGAAACAGTGTGGGCTGAGTTAGTACCTGAGGTGGAGACTCACAGGGAATACTCAGTGTTGTAGAACATCAATCATTGCATATGATGTGTGGTATGTGACTCCAACAGCAGCATCACCATTTGTTCCTATCCTTTTCTTTCTTTACCCTGGTATATCCTTTGATTTGTTTCTATTATCACTCATTGCCATAATAGCTGTTATTCCTTCATTAGGATTATGACAGAATCTAAAATCAATTGACTTAATTGATCTCATTAACACAGATCATCTGTACTGGCCGGGTGAGAAAGGGTTTATGACTTGCAGTGTCTCTACCCCTCTCCATCTCATTTCCTGAGGCAGGACCAGAACATTTTTATCTGGGATCATTCACATCTCCTCAACCAGGGGCAATTATATTCCTAATATTTCCAAATAAATTTTGTTTTATCTGCTGACTAATCAACCTAGTGTTATTCATTCTAGTTATTTAACTACCATTAATGAGTGCGCCCACACAAGAGCCTTCTTCTTTCTCCCTTTTGTTTATGCATATGTCACTGGCTCTGGGCGCACCCCCAAACTGGACATTATATTAAAGATTTTACTTGAAAATTGTCCAAATTTGGTTTTTCTGTAATCAAAAACTATTTTTAGACCGGTGCCGGGTCGCCCCCTTTGTGTAACGGATCCACCATACTACCAGTAACAGGTACATGAGCGCTGTAATCGGCTAAAGTGTCACCAGAAAAATAGTGGATTTACCCCCATAAAGTTATCTATATGACTGTATGCTGCGGAAAAGTTCCCAATGTGGATTAAGCTATTTACAGAGCAAAGTGTAGAAAGACAAGAGGCTGTACCGTTGGAATACTGCTATAGACTGGTTTAATAAAATACATCATAAAGCCTATTTGGCTAAGGATACCAGGTCTCAGGACAATTTTTGCCGTTGAGGCATTGACTTTTAATTTTGAATTGGTTCATTACAGAGTGGACTATATCCATTGAATGAACTTATCATTTTTTAATTTAATTTTATGCTTATTAAACTATTTTTTAACTTGATATTAAATGTTATTTTCAGTCTGACATCAGTCTTTGTCTTTAAATGTTGCGCCAAGAATTCTGCATGTAATTAATTCCAACCAGTGAGGGTACTGGTTTAATCTACGGCTGCATCATTTTGTTTGTCACTCTTGTCATACTTTCTTCCTCCTTTTTTCTTTTTCTATTCTATCTGTCTTTCTGTAGAGGAGTTAGCGCAGACAATACCATACTCCAAGTCCCATAATATATTTCTCTCTGTTTCATACACCGGTCCTCCACTTGTATCGGAAAAACCACAACGCCTTGTCTCAGAGGTTACTGGAAAAGGAAGCAATATTCAAAAACATATGCCCTTATTTGTCAAGCTGCTCCCCGTGAAGTGGTATTTTTCATTAGCACTCACCGTGGTATTTTGACTGTGAGCTCATCTATTTATGATGAGCTTATACCACGGTGAGCGTTAATGTAATTTGCCTTGTCAGCGCTGCTTTCTTTCCAGCAGTGCTGGCGAATGAAAAATAGTGATGCCGTGTCCAGATTATTGCGCATGCACCATCCTCGTCCATTCGCGCCACATGCGCAGTAATAGCTTCCGGACGCCGCAAGCAGGGAACCGGGAAACTGACAGAGAAAGAGTAACGCCCTCACAAGCCGTTGCTATGAGGATATACAAGGAGCGGGGGATTATGGGAGCCGAACCGGGAGTCTCAGACGGAGACACAGTGCATAGCGCCGTCAGCACAGTATAACAGAGGAAGGAAGCCGGCGAGGTAGAAACAGCACAACGAGTACTAAAACAGGCTCAAAACAGTTTGATAAATAAAGATTCATACAGAAAGAAATGGAGGGAGCATGGCAGGGTGCTAAAAGATAGCACCAACTAAAGACACAGCTGGGGTGGTTTAATACAAAATAAAAAAAACCTACTTATCACTACATACGAAAAACAAGCCAGAATGACAATGATAAATAAGGACAATAGTGTGATACTGTATAAATGGCATAATTTATTACATCACACAAAAGGTTTCCAAAGCAGATAATAACAGCACACAAATTTGTAAAATCCTTAAAAAGGGGGGGAAAATGGGCACACAATTGTGGCATTGACATTCACAATCGGACTGCCTCCCTCAAATTGGTGGAAAAATTGGCCAATTACTTGCTATTAGAGAGAACTGACTCACGTCAGTTCTTACAAGCGTGTATATCCAGTGTACCTCCCAGCTGCAGCAAGGGGATTCTCTGGTCTCAAGTCCCTTTCACACGCCGGATTAGTCCTAGTGCACCACCATCTGTCCAAACAGGGGGTCTGTCCAAGGGCACCCATGCGTTCTGACTACCCACGCGTGGGTGCCCTTGGACAGATCCGCCGTTTGGACGGATGGTGGTGCACTAGGACTAATCCGGCGTGTGAAAGGGACCTGAGGCCAGAGAATCCCCTTGCCGCAGCTGGGAGGTACACTCACTGGATATACACTCTTTTTTAAGAACTGACGTGAGCCAGTTCTCTCTAACAGACGGTAATTGGCCAATTTTTCAACCAATCTGAGCGGGGCAGCCGATTGTGAATGTCTATGCCACAATTGTGTGCCCATTATTTTCCCTTTTTAAGGATTTTACAAATTTGTATGGTGTTATTATCTGCTTTTAAAACCTTTTGTGTGATGTAATAAATTATGCCATTTATACAGTATCACACTATGTTTCTGCATATTGCTTCCTTTTCCAGTAACCTTTGAGACAAGGGTGCAGATGTATTAAGCCTGGAGAAGTGATAAAGCAGTGATAAGTGGAAGGTGATAACACACCAGCCAATCAGCTTCTGTCAATTTACATATTGGAGCTGATTGGCTGGTGCGTTATCACCTTGCACTTATCACTGCTTTATCACTTCCCCAGGCTTAATACATCTGCCCCAAGGCGTTGTGGTTTTTCCGATACAAGAGGAGGACCGGTGTGTGAAACAGAGAGAAATATATTGTGAATCATATCATCGTAAATGACAGCACTGGTGAAGCAGTATTCTATCTATCGTTTGTATCTATATTGTGGTGGAGGTAGCAGAAGCCTCTTTTAGATTACTGCACTAGCTGCTGTGCGCACTATTGGAACTTCTGAATTTGTATTTTAGATTTAGGAGTGTCTTACAGGGTGAGCCTCATACATGCTGATAACTGGATGTTATACATTTATAAACCATTTACTATGTGTTTATGGGGAAAATAGGTCTTAACTGTCTTCAACATTTCTAGAGACACTTGTATGCACTGAGGTTTATGTTTTATACACCTGGGTTCATCTATCCCTGGTTATCACAGCAACTATTTAAACTGTTAAGAGTCACACAGACATTTATTCCTTTTAAAGATAGGAGGACTTCATGTGCATTTTTTATATTATATTGCTAATTTTTATTGTTATTAAAACTTTATATAGACCATATGTGGTTATTTCTTTTGTTTATATTTGTCTGTGTCAGATTTTTGAAAACATTACATACCGGCATGTGCATACATACTTGCCGATGTGGTGGGAGCGACGGCAGGCGAGCAACGGGGACCTGGGGAGGGGGTTGTTAATGATGCGCGAAGACTATGTATGCAGCTCGATATAATGCTTCTGCAATCTGCTTTGGTATTAGGACATGTTCTTTTTAATATCACTCAAAGGGGGAAATTCAATTATTTGATAAGTCAGTTGGGTGTCTGGTTTTTCATGTCTATTAGATAGGAAAAAACAGACACCCAACTGACTTCAAACAATTGAATATCCCCCACAGTGTCAGTGCTACGTAAAGATTAATAGGGAATGCATTTTATATTACAGGTGAAGCAGTGCCGCTAGATGAACAAATCAGTGCAAAGGATCAAAAGACCCTGGAGCCATGTGATAACACACCGGTCATTGATAATCTGCCCCTGGCAGTGGCCAGCATCTCATCTGAGGAAAAGAAGAAATATGATGAAGATATTGTTTGTTTGTACCGACAGCTGGATGATAAGGTTTGATCAAAATGCTGCTTCTTGGTTTCATGTGTGTTCTGGATGATTATGTTATTGAATTTAGTAACACATTCACAGTAAGGAAAGAATACATTATTATTGCTATGGACTTTTCATGTGTTAAACAGGTCATTTTAATAGCTCTACTGATTCAGAAGAACATTTAAGGGAATGTTATTTAATGACCATACAGAGACCAACCCAAACTATCTCCGGTCTCTGTCAGCACTGCCTCAGTTTTTATACTACTCCCAGAATAACTACACAGAGGCCTTTAACGATTACACTCTAATGTCCCCTTCCCAAGCTAAAGAATGACCATGCACAGAGTTGGCTAAACACTAGCTATGTTACATTAGAGCCCTACAGCCATTTAGAGTCAGAGTGTAGATGGCATGAAGGTCGGTTTTGCTAAGTGAATCTTTATATATGCCACTGTACTCCAATTCAAAATGGTTTTATAGTATATTACATATTAGTAAGTAATCAGATAAAACCTTTTACTTTATAGAAAAAATAAATAAATATATATATATATATATATATATATATATATATAGTTACCCCCCCCCCCCCCCCCCCCCAACACACACACATACACGCATAATTAAGAGCCTTACTTATAATGCCAACAGTAGTTCCAGCTACACATAATCCCCCCAGTGTGGTGTCAGGTACACATAATGCCCCCAGTATTATGCCAAGTACACATAATGCCCCAAGTATAGTGCCAAGTACACATAATGCCCCCAGAATAGTCAGGTACACATAATGCCCCCAGAAGTGCCAGGTACACAATGCCCCCAGTATAGTGCCAGTTACACAATGACCTGTGGCAGATACACATAATGTCCCCAACAGTGCTCACCGCTACCGCTGCTGGCCTCCATGTCTGCATCCAAGGGGAAGAGAGCGCAGCGCATGTCTTCCCAGTGAAAGCTTGCGGTCTGGCAGAGAATCTGGAGCTACCGCTGCTGGACTGCAAGCTCACATATAAAATTGCACGGTGCCATGTAGAGAGAGTGAAAAAGTGGTGCACACATTAAGGGTGGCGGCCGCACGTGTTGAAGTGCCTGGAGCCAGCCCTGCCTATACATACTGTATCGCACTGACACCTTTACATATCACATGGACACCTATATATGCATACAGTATCACACTGACACCTATACATATACATACTGTATCACACTGACATCTATACATATCACACTGACAGACACCTTTATTCTATACATGTCGACACATATATCACAGTGACACCTATATATAGTATATCACATCACTCTTACCATTATATGGGTGGGGGCCACATTCAGCACCAATCAGCATTGATGTAACATTTATAATTTGCATACTATAAAATTTATACAGAGCAGCTGATTGGTTGCCGTGGACAACTTCTGCACTGGCTCACTTCTACACACTTTTCACTGCATCATGAATAGACCCCTAAATCAATAATAATACTCACACACTGGATGATGGGCGGCTACTTAGCTCCCCAGTAGTTTCCGCCAGCATCCACAACCACTCCTCTCCAGGCCGCACATTGCAGTGTCCGAACCAGTGTGAAGTGGTGTATCACACTGTCTGCGCAGGCAGGAAATGGCATCAGTATCTGTCGGCAGGCGCAGTGGCACACACTATAATCCCTGGTCCGTCCACAACACTCCACCGGTGGGCAGACAGCTGTTATCAGGCAAGGCCGGCTCCAATATGGCGGCGATATATAGTGGCGCCCATTAAGGTTGGCGCCTCGCGTGGCCGCATGTGTCGAACGTGCCTGGAGCCGGACCTGGTCTTGACTATAGGGATTGAGGGCTGGCACAGGAGTATAGGCACTAACAGGTTGATAGAAAGTTCCACCCCATCCAGCTCTTACAACCCCTCCTAGTGCCTTAGGAGTAAGGAACATTTCTAGTTAGCTAGAGTTATTTTTATTTACCTATTTCTCAGCGCCTCAGTCACTGTTTACGAGCACCAGCAGAGCAGGACTTAGCTAGTGAAGGACAACTCTACCTGCTGTGCTGCTAGCTCCTACTGGGGAGGGGTCACTGCTTTACTATTTGAGTGTCTGGGGCTCTGTCTAAGAAAGATCATACCTTTATAAGGAGCTCCTGAGTCAGTGTGCAGTCACAGCCTACTATGGTAGTAGCTCTGGACTGCGACCCTCTTCTACACAATCCCCAATACACAATGCAGACCAAAAGGTGCTTCCATGACGAGTGATGCTGCCGCTCTACTAGTAATTAGTCAGCCACCACGGGAGAAGGTTTTCATCTTTGAACGCAATTTTTCCATGACAGAACCTTGGTCCTTCCTGCTGGGGTACCTGTTTCTTCCTCTGTCCATGCTGGTCAGGGTATTTCAGCGGGTTTTACTAGAAGTGGTATGCTCTCCTTCAGAGCATTCTGGCCAAGGTTCCTTGTCAGCATCCTCTTCAGCAGGACCTGCTGCGTTAGGGCCTCTATTCTAAACTTGTTTTGCCTGGTTTTGACAGCATGGTTCTTGATACCCAGATCTTGAGGGCTTGTGGTTTTTCAAGGTGGGTTATATAGACCATGATTCAGGCTTGAATCTGTAAGCTTTACATTTCATGATGTGAGCATCTGGTCTTTCGGCTGGTGTCTTCAGATTACCATGTCTTTTATTGAGGACAGTCTGACTCAGACCCTTATCTTATTTTCTCTTAATGGTTAGGTTTTGACTTTTTCAGATACGTTGAGCCACCTCTTCAGAGTTACAGACCTTTTATCAGGGTGTACTTAGAATTCGGCCTCCCTACATACAACCTCCATGGGATCTGAAATTGGTATTGGAAACTCATCAGAGGCCTCTCTACGACCTCTTGAGACTGGAATTGCGGTATCATATATGGAAGGGCTTTTTTAGGGCCATTGCATCTGCTAGACGCATCTCAGAGTTATCTACTTCATCATGTAGGCCTCCCTTTGTCATTTTTCATTCTGATGGTAATTTTTTGTACTAAGACCGATATCCTGTTAGCTTCGGTGAGTTACCGCAGCTAAAGGATTCCAGCTGGGCTATCCTATTAGCCTTGTAAGTGACACCGATAACCAGCCCCTGGAGACCCGTTATCGGACCCGAACACATGGGTCTGCGATTTTATCACGGATCCCATGTGTTATCAGCCTATAACGGGTGAGTTACCGCACGGTAAAAACGGGCTGCAGTTGGATAGCCTGATAGCGTTATTGGGCTAAAAAGCCTGTTATTACCATGCGGTAACTCACCTCACCTAAAGAGTATCGGCCTAAGCCTTTTTTACGGAAAGTGATTTCAACATTTCATTTGAACCAGTATATTGTTCTCCTCTTCCACGCTTTACGTCTTTTGGATGTTGTCCATGCTTTACAGATTTATATTGGCCATACTACTTCTCTTTTGGTATTGATTGATGCCCCAAAGAAAGGTTAGCCAGCATCCAAGTGTTCCATCCACTATCGCTGGGCTTATCTGTCTTCAAGTAAGCCTATCCCACTTTCCGATAGGTCATGGAGAACCGGTTGAGCAGTGACCTGGCCGTCTGTACATACTTTTACCAAATTTGACTGGTTCCATTCTTTGAGTTCTGGTGATGCTAGTTTTGGGCGTAAAGTTTTATGTATGGCTTTGTCCGGCGGCGTCGCCCCCCAGCTTGTTAGGCTTGCTTTGTGAAGTCCCATAGCCAAGACTACAGTGTCCCCAAGATCGAATGTAAGAGGAAATTGTATTTGTGTACTCACCACAAAATCCCTTCCTCATAATCCATCTGGATGACCGTTGCTATCCCTCCCTGATTTGTTGTTGTTTTTCTATGTTCAGGTTGGTTCCCTGTTACATAGTTATAGTTCTTCCTCCATGCAGCTTTGTTATACCAAAGCTTTGGTTAAGTGGCGGTAGGAGGAGCTATATGGGTTGGAGGGGGTCGGAGCTTTCTTTTAACTTATTAGTGTCTATTCTCCATTGTGCGCCCACTAACCCCATAGTTAAGACTTCAATGTCCCCCAGATGGATTACGAGGTAAGGATTTTCCGGTGAGTACAATATTCCAATTTGTTTAGCCATCGAGCACAGTTGTTATGTCTACAAGGGTCTTCTTCCAGTATCAATAAGCAGCAGTTTATGTGACTTGGGAATAACTTGTTTACTTACATCTTGCATACATACACCGTACATTATGAACTTCAGCTTACAATAACAATAAACCTCTTATATGTTAGAAAGGAAATTAGATCATTCTATAATGTAAACATTTGTCTGGAACATTTATTAGCAGCTTGTCTTGAGGCTCTCCAGTTGATATTACAGCTACTAGGATCAGACCTATCTTGATTTAATCTATTTAGAGAGATGCAAAAGAAACCTTTTACCAAGGTAAAACAGGTGCTTGATACATGGTTGTAACACTAAGCAGCCGCTGAAAAATAAGGCGAGTCACTCCTGAGATAAGCTAGACAAGAACAAATGTTTAGAGAGACAGTAGTCAGTATTGAATAGCCTCAGATTCTGCAAAAGTTGCATGTTTCTAATGATTTACAAATTGCCATATGGAAAAGAGTGCTAATCCGTGTGAAATCACCAGAAACAAACCATATCAAACAAAAACACCTTGCCGTGACTTTCTGTCCCAATTTTTTTTTTAAATATTCAAGATATAAGTCACCAAGGACAGAAAAAAACGCAGAAGCACCAGTGTTACCTGTGTCCGACAAGGTAGCTGCAATCACAGCTGTATTATCATGTTCACACATATACTGCTGGCACAGTTACAATGCTTTAACTAACATTGGCACCATGTTGGCATACTGTGTACGACTTTACGCTGCCGATAATGGGCATAGGGCCTAATTCAGAGTTGATCGCAGCAGCAAATTTGTTAGCAGTTGGGCAAAACCATGGGGGTCATTCCGAGTTGATCGCTCGTTGCCGATTTTCGCAACTGAGCGATTAAGGCAAAAATGCGCATGCGCTAAGTATTTTAGCACAAAACGTAGTAGATATACTCAAGTCCGAACGAAGAATTTTCCTCGTTGAAGTGATCAGAGTGCGATTGACAGGAATTGGGTGTTTCTGGGCGGAAACTGGCCGTTTTCTGGGAGTGTGCGGAAAAACGCAGGCGTGCCAGGATAAAACGCGGGAGTGTCTGGAGAAACGGGGGAGTGTCTGGTCGAACGCAGGGCGTGTTTGTGACGTCAAACCAGGAACGAAACGGCCTGAACTGATCGCAGTGTAGGAGTAAGTATGGAGCTACTCAGAAACTGCTAAGAATTTTCTATTCGCAATTCTGCTAATCTTTCGGTCGCTATTCTGCTAAGCTAAGATACACTCCCAGGGGGCTGCGGCCTAGCGTGTGCAATGCTGCTAAAATCTGCTAGCGAGCGAACAACTCGGAATGACCCCCCATGTGCACTGCAGGCAGGGGCAAACGCAGGATTTTCCTGGGGGGGATTCTATCTATCTATTTATCTCTCTCTCTCTCTCTCTCTATATATATATATATATATATATATATATATATATATATATATATATATATATACACATATACATACATACACACACCTGCAAATATGCACAAAGTATACTTACAAACACACACATAGTATAAATGCAGTACACACACACACACACACACACACACACACACACACACAAATATAGTCACACACATAGAGTACACATACAGCAAAAAGAAACAAATAAACCAAATACAAAAAGTCTTATTTGCCAGCACCTGCAGAGTACAATCATACTAGCAAACAGTACATACACAAACGCGCACACACACACACACACACACACACACACACACACACAGCAATCATCATACTTACACAAACACATTCACTTTCTCTGTGTTCCGAGGCTGACCGCAGGACTTCAATAACAGATGGCTATCTAGCGGAGCAGTCAGTGAAGCAGAGAGCTTTACCCTGCACAGAAACAATATAACCCACCCAAATCTAACTCTCCCTGCACGTTATATCTGCCACATCTGCACTGCATATGGTTTTGCCCATTAAAGAAAGATTTTGCTGCTGCGATCAGGTCTGAATTAGGCCCAATGGCCTTTGTTGATAGCAGCAGTGGGAGGAACTACAGATTGTGGGGCATTGATTTTAGAGACTTATGTAATAGTAAGCCATTATTACCGCTAATTATAGCTGCAGTTAAAATATAATTGTGTTTTTACCACACTTTGATTAATTATTGTACTCTGTAAATCTGTTCAGTGAAGGCACAGAAAGATGTTCTCCTGCTTCCGCATTTCTATCGTGATCACATATAATTATAGTTGGTAGAACTGCTAATTAGAGATGTGCTTCCAGTGGTACAGCTTTCTTATTTATTAAGGGGCCTTGCTCCCCGCTGGATGTGCAAACAAACATTTACTTTCTGTGTAGGTTTTCTGAGGTTGTAGAGCAGAAATCTGCAGCTGGTGGAACACACGCACATTTCAAAGATTACTTTTCACAACAGCCACTAAATATTAAATAAATGTTCTCTTTAAAGCTGTGTACTAGTATAGCTGTTTCATTCCCAAAGCTCCCATCTGGTATAGTGCTTGCAATGGCTACAAGTCTACACAATTTCCAATGCCCAATATTAAAGTCACATGACCAGCCAGTTGATCAATCATGCGCATACCGCTGTAATGACAGTCCGTTTCTCCTCCCCATTTGTTCCTGTTTAATGCTTTTTAATATTATTGAGCAGGGTGAGAGCAACCTTGTGTTCACTCTTTTTCTCCTACATCACAATCCCTGTGTCTCCCTACACGTCGGAATGGAGCAACTTGTAGTTAATTAAAATGCTCACTTGGGCACAGAGTAATTCAGGAGGTTAATGTGCAAGTATGGACAGTGCTATGTTTGATAGGGGCAGTGTTATGCAAGAATGTGAATTTGGTGCAGGAAGCTGGTGTTATAGGGGAAGAAGCAGGATCCTCCTACAGCACAGAGTAGTGACTCAAGACTTTTTCAACATAACGACCATGTTCACATTTCATCAGTGTCAGCATGCTGAATGTAGACATGTGAAATATGTCAGTATGCTCACTGTCCGCATAAAGACATTCTCATATACCAAACCCATAAAATGGCATTCACATAGCTACCATTGTCATGTACCACCATGCAGATACACTTGTATATTCATAGATAGGTGATTTCCTGTCACAGGAAAATTGGCAATGTTGGGGTACCGTATTTATAGCCATGTGTGCAGCCGCACAACACTAAAAATTGGACATAGGCCATTTATTTTTTTAATCGAACCTACAACCATTGTGCATGTTGATAACGTAATATTTTTTGTATGTCTGTTATGTTGTGTTAAATTTAAAATGTAATTTTCAGCTATCGTATTCTAATGCATTGTGTGTTAAATTATTTGTAGGGTTTTTTTGTTTTGTTTTTCAAACCAGAATAGTACCGTAAATGGTTGTTCACCCCATGTTACTATGGTCATGTCATTTATAACAAACAGCCAACAAATCCTCTGATCTAAGCTCTGTTCACAATGTGAAAGCTGACTAAATATTCTGTATTTATAGAAATCTCCTTTTTGTATTGATAGGATGATGAAATCAATCAACAAAGTCAGCTTGCTGAAAAGCTGAAACAGCAAATGCTCGATCAAGAAGAGGTAAATGAGGTTGTATGTATTAGGACAGTCCCCCTATTTATGAAACGCTGGTCTCATTATCCAACTGAAGTAAAGTGATTGATTGCATGATAAAGGAACTAAGGGCCTAATTCAGACCTGATCGTAGCAGCAAATTTGTTAGCAGATGGGCAAACCCATGGGGGTCATTCTGACCCGATCGCACGCTACAGTTTATCGCAGCAGTGCGATCGGGTCAGAACTGCACATGCGCTGGCGCCGCAGTGTGCCGGCGCATGCCAGACGGCTGAAGGCCATCGCTGCGCTACGATCGCCTCTGCCTGATTGACAGGCAGAGGCGGTCGCTGGGCAGGGGGGCTGAACGGCGGCGTTTGGCCACCGTTTCGTGGGCGCGATCCGGCCAACACAGGTGTGGCCGGACCGTGTAGGGGGCGGGCCGCAGCGGCTGAGTGACGTCACACGCAGCCGCTGCAGGCCGGGGAGCGACGAGTAGCTCCCGGCCAGCACGCTAAAGCTGCGCTGGCTTGGAGCTACTCCTAAAGTGCAAAAGCATCGCCGCTGTGCAATGCTTTTGCACTTCTGCGGGGAGGGGGGGGGGGGCAGCACTGACATGCGGGGTGGGATAGCCCTGTGCTGGGCATCCCCCCGCATGTCTATGGTCATGATCGTAGCCCTGCAAAATTTTGCACTGCAGCGTGGGCAGATATAACATGTGCAGAGAGAGTTAGGTTTGGGTGGGGTGTATTCAAACTGAAATCTAAATTGCAGTGTAAAAATAAAGCAGCAAGTATTTACCCTGCACAGAAACAATATAACCCACCCAAATCTAAATCTCTCTGCAAATGTTATATCTGCCACACCTGCAGTGCACATGGGGGGTCATTCCGAGTTTATCGCTCGCTAGCAGTTTTTAGCAGCCGTGCAAACGCTATACCGCCGCCCACTGGGAGTGTATTTTAGCTTAGCAGAAGTACGAACGCATGTATCGCAGAGTGCCTGCAAAACTTTTTGTGTCGTTTCAGAGTAGCTCAAAACCTACTCAGCGCTTGCGATCACTTCAGACTATTCAGTTCCGGATTTGACGTCACACACTCGCCCAGCGTTCACTCAGCCACGCCTGCGTTTTCCTTGGCACACCTGCGTTTTTCCGAACACTCCCTGAAAACGGTCAGTTGCCACCCAGAAACACCCACTTCATGTTAATTACTCTGCGGCAACCAGTGCGACTAAAATGCATCGCTAGACCCTGTGCAAAACTGCATCGTTCGTTGTGCCCGTACGTTGCGCGTGCGCATTGCGCCGCATACGCATGCGCAGAACTGCAGTTTTTTAGCCTGATTGCTGCGCTGCGAATAAATGCAGCTAGCAATCAACTCAGAATGACCCCCATGGTTTTGCCCATCTGCTAACAGATTTGCTGCAACAATCAAGTCTGAATTAGTCCCTAAGTGATTCTCAAAATATATATAATATATACTACACAAATGTTGAAAATATGAAATTGATATTTCTTATGTTCCCACGTAGCTTTATAATATGAAAGTACCTAGCTATGTGTGACTTATATTTATTTTTTTCATGAATGCGAATGCTTTTTTATGTGCATATTCTAAAAAACACAGTGTTTATATAAAAGATTGATACTGTACTGTACATCTGCAACAGTCGTCTGTGAGTTTGTCTGGGTGGTGGTAGTGCATGCGGTTTCTCTGCTGCCATGTCTCTCATGTGTCATACTGTTTGATAACTATAGCTCCTAGCATCAACTCGCAGAGATTATGAGAAGATCCAGGAGGAGCTGACCCGGCTTCAGCTGGAGAACGACGCAGCCAAGGATGAGGTGAAAGAGGTGCTGCAGGCCCTAGAAGAGTTGGCTGTAAACTATGACCAGAAGTCTCAGGAAGTCGAGGACAAGACCAAAGCCAACGAACAGTTAACTGATGAACTAGCACAGAAAGCGGTAAGAGGACCGTTAACAAAATGTCACCTTAGTGATTTGATGGTGACAGGGCTTCAAACGTTGTTAGTTGCCTGATCATTGAATAATATAACAAGATTCCTAATGCTCAACCAGCATCCCACCTATATACAGACTATTTCTCTCTTGTCTGAGCTCATTAATATTGGTTAGAGGTTCCTACATAGCGTATGACTGTGCTGTGCTCTAAACTATTTTGATTTGAAGTTGCAAAAACACCAGTTTAAAAGCATTTATTAAATATGGGCAAAAGATGTTTCTGGAAGAAAAAGTTGTTTATTGTTCTTTTTGAACTCCTCTTGTACCTTGGTACTTATTTGCCATCAAATTCTGTGTTTCTATCTAAGGATCAAATAGGCTTGAGGTTACCAAAAGGTAAAAATGGGAAAGACTAGATGGGCCAAATAGTTCTCATCTGCCGTCGAATTCTGTGTTCTACCTTATGTTATCAGAACAGAGTATGTTCTGATACCCTGGGCCCTGCATTGTGTGAGGGGCCTGGCGAGCTGTCTAGGAGGAGAAATGTCCCTGTCCAAAGCCAGCATATTATTTTTCAGTGGTTTTTTTTTCCTGAAGGGGCATGATAACTTCTCCTTAAATGTGGTCATGCTCTTTGTCTCTCTTGGCCACAAATTTTCTCAGCAGCCCTGTGTGCAGTGGCGTAACTACCACCCCCGCAGCCACTGCGGAGGCTTGGAGGCACAGGGCTTTGGAGGCGCCGCCACTGATTCAGAGCAGATTGACATGCGGACTAGTCGTCCGCATGTTAATCTGCTAAATGTCCCTTCCAAAATGGGCGCCGCCATGGAGGAGACATGCTAGAGGTCATACTTGACCTCTAGCGTCTAGGAAGTTCCGGGACCCGCGGGAGCGCATAGTGCTGGCCGCGGCACCCTGCAGCCCTGCCACCTTGCCACCCTGGCGCGGCAGCAGCAGCGCGGGGGATCGGGCAGTGGTGCCCACGGCTCACTATAACCTGCAGCGGGAAGAGGGGATCGGGCACCATTGCTCGCAGCTCACTAAACAGCGGGGAGCGGGGTGGGCAGCATTGCCCGTGGTTCATTTTAAACAGCAGCAGCGAGAAGGGAGGATAGGGCAGCATTGCCCACAGCTCACTGTAACCTCCCGTCAGGGGGAGGGGCTGGTTGCTCGCTGGACAGGCTGCACTATACTACGCCTATTGTTGGGGCGGGGAGTGTCGACCATAACATCCAGCGCATGAAACCCCTGGCAACGAGCATGACACCCTGAGCATGAAACCCCCTGGCACCGTGCATGGAACCAAGATCATGAAACCCTTGGCAACGATTAGGTGATTTAAAAGTAATTAGAAGCCTTACTTTTGGGCTTAATGTGTAATGGGCATTGCGGTGTGTGGCATAATGTATAACGGGCGTTGTGTGTGGCATAATGTATAACGGGCATTGTGGTGTGTGTCATAATGTGTCACAGGCATAACGGTATGTGGTATACTGTATCACAGGCATGGAATGTGGTATAATGTCTCAGGGGCATTGCCGTCTGTGGCATAATTTGTAACAGGCATTGCGGTGTGTGTCATAATGTGTCACAGGCATGACGGTGTGTGGTATACTGTATCACAGGCATGGTATGTGGTATAATGTCTCGGGGGCATTGCAGTATATAGCATAATGTATAACGGGCATTGCGATGCGTGGCATAATGTGTCACAGGCATTACGGTGTGTGGCATAATACGTCAGATGAATTATGGTGTGTGGCATATTGTGTAATGGGCATTATGTTGTGTGGCATAATGTCTAAGGGCCATTGCAGTGTGTGGCATGAAGTGTAAGGGGCATTACTATAAGGAGGAAAATGACAAATAATTTAAGAGGCAAGAATCAAGATTATTATTTTCTCTGACGTCCTAGTGGATGCTGGGGACTCCGTCAGGACCATGGGGATATAGCGGCTCCGCAGGAGACAGGGCACAATAATAAAAGCTTTAGGATCAGGTGGTGTGCACTGGCTCCTCCCCCTATGACCCTCCTCCAAGCCTCAGTTAGATTTTTGTGCCCGACGAGAAGGGTGCAATCTAGGTGGCTCTCCTGAGCTGCTTAGAATAAAAGTTTATGTTAGGTTTTTTATTTTCAGTGAGTCCTGCTAGCAACAGGCTCACTGCTACGAGGGACTTAGGGGAGAGAAGAAAACTCACCTGCGTGCAGGATGGATTTGCTTCTTAGGCTACTGGACACCATTAGCTCCAGAGGGAGTCGGAACACAGGTCTCACCCTGGGGTTCGTCCCGGAGCCGTGCCGCCGACCCCCCTTACAGTTGCCGAAGTTGAAGAGGTCCAGAAACAGGCGGCAGAAGACTTTCAGTCTTCATAAGGTAGCGCACAGCACTGCAGCTGTGCGCCATTGTTGTCAGCACACTTCACCAACAGTCACCAACTGTCACTGAGGGTGCAGGGCGCTGGGGGGGGCGCTCTGGGCAGCAATGTATTATACCTTTTATGGCTAAAATACATCACATATAGCCCTTGAGGCTATATGGATGTATTTAACCCCTGCCAGATCTCACAAACTCCGGGAGAAGAGCCCGCCGAAAAGGGGGTGGGGCCTATTCTCCTCAGCACACGGCGCCATTTTCCTGCTCAGCTCTGCTGTGAGGAAGGCTCCCAGGCTCTCCCCTGCACTGCACTACAGAAACAGGGTTAAAACAGAGAGGGGGGGCACTTATTTGGCGATATGATTACATATATAAAAATGCTATAAGGGAAAACACTTGTATAAGGGGTTGTCCCTGTATAATTATAGCGTTTTTGGTGTGTGCTGGCATACTCTCCCTCTGTCTCCCCAAAGGGCTAGTGGGGTCCTGTCCTCTGTCAGAGCATTCCCTGTGTGTGTGCTGTGTGTCGGTACGTGTGTGTCGACATGTAGGAGGACGATGTTGGTGAGGAGGCGGAGCAAATTGCCTGTATTGGTGATGTCACTCTCTAGGGAGTCGACACTGGAATGGATGGCTTATTTAGGAATTACGTGATAATGTCAACACGCTGCAAGGTCGGTTGACGACATGAGACGGCCGGCAAACAAATTAGTACCTGTCCAGGCGTCTCAGACACCGTCAGGGGCTTGTAAAAACGCCCATTTACCTCAGTCGGTCGACACAGACACGGACACTGACTCCAGTGTCGACGGTGAAGAAACAAACGTATTTTCCTTTAGGGCCACACGTTTCATGTTAAGGGCAATGAAGGAGGTGTTACATATTTCTGATACTACAAGTACCACAAATAAGGGTATTATGTAGGGTGTGAATAAACTACTTGTAGTTTTTCCTGAATCAGATAAATTAAATGAAGTGTGTGATGATACGTGGGTTTCCTCCGATAGAAAATTATTGGCGGTATACCCTTTCCCGCCAGAAGTTAGGGCGAGTTGGGAAACGCACCTTAGGGGGAATAAGGCGCTCACACGCTTATAAAAACAAGTGGCGTTACCGTCTCCAGATACGGCAGCCCTCAAGGAGCCAGCTGATAGGAAGCTGAAAAATATCCTAAAAGTATATACACATATACTGGTGTTATACTACGACCAGCAATCGCCTCAGCCTGGATGTGCAGCGCTGAGGGGGCTTGGTCGGATTTCCTGACTGAAAATATTGATACCCTTGACAGGGACAAGATTTTATTGACTATAGAGCATTTTAAGGATGCATTTCTATATATGCGAGATGCGCAGAGGGATATTTGCATTCTGGCATCAAGAGTAAATGTGATGTCCATATCTGCCAGACGACAGTGGTCAGGTGATGCAGATTCCAGACGGCACATGGAAGTATTGCCGTATAAAGGGGCGGTCCATCGGACCTGGTGGCCATGGCAACAGCTGAAAAATCCACCTTTTGTTACCCCAAGTCACATCTCAGCAGAAAAGGACACAGTCTTTTCAGTCTCAGTCCTTTCGTCCCCATAAGGGCAGGCGGGCAAAAGGGCCAGTCATATCTGCCCAGGGGTAGAGGAAAGGGAAGAAGACTGCAGCAGGCAGCCCATTCCCAGGAACAGAAGCCCTCCACAGCTTCTGCCAAGTCCGCAGCATGACGCTGGGGCCGTACAAGCGGACTCAGGTGCGGTAGGGGGTCATCTCAAGAGTTTCAGCACGCAGTGGGCTCACTCACAAGTGGACTCCTGGATCCTACACGTAGTATCCCAGGTGTACATTGGAAATTCGAGACGTCTCCCCCTCACAAGTTCCTGAAGTCTGCTTTACCAACGTCTCCCTCCGACAGGGAGGCAGTATTGGGAACAATTCACAGGCTGTATTCCCAGCAGGTGATAATCAAAGTACCCCTTCTACAACAAGGGAAGGGGTATTATTCCACACTATATTGTGGTACTGAAGCCAGACGGCTAGGTGAGATCTGAAATATTTGAACACTTACATACAAGCGTTCAAATCAAGATGGAGTCACTCAGAGCAGTGATAGCGAACCAGGAAGAAGGGGACGATATGGTGTCACTGGATATCAGGGACGCTTACCTACATGTCCAAATTTGCCCTTCTTACCAAGGGTACCTCAGGTTCGTGGTACAGAACTGTCACTATCAGTTCAGACGCTGCCGTTTGGATTGTCCACGGCACCCCGGGTCTTTACCAAGGTAATGGCCGAAATGATGATTCTTCTTAAAAGAAATATGGACGCTTTCCTGATAAGGGCAAGGTCCAGAGAACAGTTGGAGGTCGGAGTAGCACTATCTTAAGTAGTTCTACGACAGCACGAGTGGATTCTAAATATTCCAAAATCGCAGTTTTTTCCGACGACACGTCTACTGTTCCTAGGGATGATTCTGGACACAGTCCAGAAAAGGATGTTTTCTCCCGGAGAAGAAAGCCAGGGAGTTATCCGAGCTAGTCAGGAACCTCCTAAAACCAGGAAAAGTATCAGTGCATCATTGCACAAGGATCCTGTGAAAAATGGTGGTTTCTTACAAAGCGATCCCATTCGGTAGATTTCACGCAAGAACCTTTACGTGGGATCTGCTGGAAAAATGGTCCGGATCGCATCTTCAGATGCATCAGCGGATAACCCTGTCTCCAAGGACAAGGGTGTTTCTTCTGCGGTGGCTGCAGAGTGCTCATCTATGAAAGGGCCGCAGATTCGGCATTCAGGACTGGGTCCTGGTGACCACGGATGCCAGCCTGAGTGGCTGGGGAGCAGTCACACAAGGAAAAAATTTCCAGAGAGTGTGATCGAGTCTGGAGACTTCTCTCCACATAAATATACTGGAGCTAAGGGCAATTTACAATGCTCTAAGCTTAGCAAGACCTCTGCTTCAAGGTCAGCCGGTATTGATCCAGTGGGACAACATCACGGCAGTCGCCCACGTAAACAGACAGGGCGGCACAAGAAGCAGGAGGGAAATGGCAGAAACTGCAAGGATTCTTCGCTGGGCGAAAAATCATGTGATAACACTCTCAGCAGTGTTCATTCCGGGAGTGGAAAACTGGGAAGCAGACTTCCTCAGCAGGCATGACCTCCACCCGGGAGAGTGGGGACTTCATCGGGAAGTCTTCCACATGATTGTAAACCGTTGTGAAAAACCAAAGGTGGACATGATGGCGTCCCGCCTGAACAAAAAACTAGATATTGCGCCAGGTCAAGGGACCCTCAGGCAATAGCGGTGGACGCTCTGGTAACACTGTGGATGTACCAGTCAGAGTATGTGTTCCCTCCTATGCCTCTCATACAAAAAGTACTGAGAATCATAAGAGGGAGATGAGTAAGAATGATACTCGTGGTTCCGGATTGGCCAAGAAGGACTTGGTACCCGAAACTTCAAGAGATGTTCACGGAAGACCCGTGGCCTCTACCTTTAAGAAAGGACCTGCTCCAGCAGGGGCCTTGTCTGTTCCAAGACTTACCGCGGCCGCGTTTGACGGCATGGCGGTTGAACGCCGGATCCTGAAAGGGCATTCCAGATGAAGTCATCCCTACCCTGGTCGAAGACAGGAAGGATGTAACCGCAAAACATTTTCACCGCATTTGGCGAAGATATGTTGCGTGGTGTGAGGCCAAGAAGGCCCCTACAGAGGAATTCCAACTGGGTCGTTTCCTACATTTCCTGAAAACAGGACTGTCTATGGGCCTAAAATTAGGGTCCATTAAGGTTCAAATTTCGGCCCTGTCGAATTTCTTCCAGAAAGAACTGGCTTTAGTGCCTGACGTTCAGATGTTTGTAAAAGGGGTACTGCATATACAGCCTCCTTTTTGTGCCCCAGTGGCACCTTGGGATCTCAAAGTTGTTTTGAGTTTCCTAAAGTCACATTGGTTTGAACCACTCACCACTGTGGACTTAAAATATCTCACATGGAAGGTGACGATGCTATTAGCCCTGGCTTCAGCCAGGCGTGTGTCAGAATTGGCGGCTTTATCATATATAAAGCCCTTACTTAATTTTTCATTCTGACAGGGCAGAATTGAGGACTCGTCCTCAATTTCTCCTTAAGGTGTTTTCTGTTTTTCACATGAACCAACCTATTGTGGTACCTGCGGGTACTAGGGACTTGGAGGACTCCAAGTTACTTGACGTTGTCAGGGCCCTGAAAAATATGTTTCCAGGAAGGCTGGAGTCAGAAAATCTGACTCGCTGTTTAGCCTGTATGCACCCAACAAGATGGGTGCTCCTGCTTCTAAGCAGACGATTGCTCGCTGGATTTGTAATACAATTCAGTTTACACATTCTGTGGCAGGCCTGCCAAAGCCAAAATCGGTAAAAGCCCATTCCAAAAGGAAGGGGGCTCATCTTGGGCGACTGCCCGAGGGGTCTCGGCTTTACAACTTTGCCGAGCAGTTACTTGGTCAGGGGAAAACACGTTTGCTAAATTCTACAAATGTGATACCCTGGCTGAGGAGGACATGGAGTTCTCTCATTCGGTGCTGCAGGGTCATCCGCACTCTCCCGCCCGTTTGGGAGCTTTGGTATAATCCCCATGGTCCTGACGGAGTCCCCAGCATCCACTAGGACGTCAGAGAAAATAAGATTTTACTTACCGATAAATCTATTTCTCGTAGTCCGTAGTGGATGCTGGGCGCCCATCCCAAGTGCGGATTGTCTGCAATACTTGTACATAGTTATTGTTACAAAAATCGGGTTATTCTTGTTGTGAGCCATCTTTTCAGAGGCTCCTTCGTTGTTATCATACTGTTAACTGGGTTCAGATCACAGGTTGTACGGTGTGATTGGTGTGGCTGGTATGAGTCTTACCCGGGATTCAATATCCTTCCTTATTATGCACGCTCGTCCGGGCACAGTATCCTAACTGAGGCTTGGAGGAGGGTCATAGGGGGAGGAGCCAGTGCACACCACCTGATCCTAAAGCTTTTATTATTGTGCCCTGTCTCCTGCGGAGCCGCTATATCCCCATGGTCCTGACGGAGTCCCCAGCATCCACTACGGACTACGAGAAATAGATTTATCGGTAAGTAAAATCTTATTTTTTCCTGTGGTCGCCAATGTCTCGGTGTGCAGGTTGCAAAACTGGGGTATAAGGTAGTCTTTTCCTGCAATGCCACGCCGCTTTCAGCGAGCCACGCCCATTTTAACAAGGACATGCCCCTTTTGACGCGCACGAGTTCATCACTTTACTAGTGGAAATTTTTTGGCTTGGGGAAGAAAAATTTCTAGTTACGCCACTGTGTGTGTGTGTGTGTGTGTGTGTGTGTGTGTGTGTGTGTGTGTGTTCGTGTGTGTACATACTGCATATAGATAGATATTTTATTATTATTCTATACCTCAAATAAGTGCTTATACAGCCACTGCTGTATATCAATACTAGTAACAATGCCAAACATAAATGTCTGTCATGGATGATCCCTCTCTCACAAAACACCATTTGTCAGTAGTGTTGAATAAATCTGTAAAATAAAGAAATACTCGAGTCCCCATGATGCAATATCTTCTGATATCTACTATGTGCGCCATACAATAAAGTGCTTTGATTGACATAGCTTCGTACCACAGGAGCAAAAGCAGGATTTCTGGAGGGGGGCTTTCAAATGTTTGATTTTAGAGCGATTGCTGCAAGCCCATGAAGGATGCATAATTAGCATGTAACAAGCTATAGTCTGCCCCAAACAAAGGGGGTCATTCCGACCTGATCGCACACTGCCGTTTTTCGCAGCGCAGCGAACAGGTCACTACTGCGCATGCGTATGCACCGCAATGCGCAGGCGCGTCATATGGGTACAAAGCGGATTGCTGCTGGACAATGGATTTAACGAAGAATCCATTCGCACAGCCGATCGCAAGGAGAATGACACGAAGAAGGCGTTTATGGGTGTCAACTGACCGTTTTCTGGGAGTGTTTGGAAAAACGCAGGCGTGTCCAAGCGTTTGCAGGGCGGGTGTCTGGCGTCAATTTCAGGACCAGACAAGCTGAAGTGATCGCAAGGGCTGAGTAAATTTAGACCTACTCAGAAACTGCACAAAATGTTTTTGCTGAGATCTGCTGCACAGGCGTTCGCACACTTGCAAAGCGAAAATACACTCCCCTGTGGGCGGTGACTATGTGTTTGCACGGCTGCTAAGAACAGCTAGTGAGCGATCAACTCGGAATGACCCCCAAAGTGCAGATTTAATAGGACAATCTGCTGCCACTGGACATGTGCAGCAGATCCATTCTGCCCTTCATAATGCACGTAGTGGCCACTGGCCAGGCTGTGGGGAAGGGGGGGTTTACGAGGAACTGTTCTTCAAGCTGAGCAGAAATCCTCAAATATCCTCCAAAAGTGTGATACTGCCTTGACACAATTTTTATTATAAAAGAAAGGTAAAAAACTCGCAATGAGAACACTTAAAATAAGTAAAATAACTTACCTGGCGCAGACACCTAGCACCCATCAACATTCACAGTCCACAACCTAGCCGTTTTCTAATATTCAGTGTAATAGAACTAAACTGGCATCCAATAAATGAGTTTATTATCTGCTTTACAACAGTACCTGATTAATATTTGTAGTAATACTTTTTATTTCTTTATTCTACAGACGACTCTAATTGCCACCCAACGCGAGCTTCACCAGTTAAAAGAACTTAGCAGCCACCAGAAGAAGAGAACCACTGAGATACTGAACTTGTTGTTGAAGGACCTAGGCGAGATTGGTGGCATAATTGGCACAAATGACGTGAAAACGGTAACATTTTCCTCTGTTTAATTCTAATTTTGTTTACACAACACGAAAATAAAGTTGACATGGGGAGTGCATAAAACATGGTGTGCCCCATCATAATCATACAGCCAAGCACCACAAAAGTTTATATGTAAATAATGATTCTGTTGTGTCTGAGAACTACATCTCCCTAGAACATTCTCCATAGATGTATGAGATGTACCCAGAAATCCTGTACCCAGCAATATGAATATTTGGCAATTGGCAAAACAGCAACTATCCTACTAACCGACATCCTTTTCAGTGGACACAATATCAATCTTGTTCAGAAAAATATTATTATCTGTTGTTATTTATATAGTGCACACAGAGAATGTTTCAGCCATTCACATGAGGCCCTTCCCCAGTGGAGCTTACAATCTATATTTCCTATTACATAAACACACTTATACACTAGGGTACATTTTTTTTCTATCAGAAACCAGTTTATCTACCAGTATGTTTTTTGAGTGTGGGAGGAAACCGGAACACCCAGAGAAAACCTACTGTGCATGAACACTGGGAGAACATACAAAACCATGTAGCATTTTCTTATTTGTACCTTTCTTCTTTCTTTACTGTTGATCCCCTAGGCCTAGATTCTACAGAAGGTCTGTCTTGTGTAGGTCCAGGCAGTATAATTTGTCCCAGACTGGTTCCTAGTGTACAGATCCATGTTCCACCTTAGCCAGATCTCCCATTTCTGGTCCCCTTTTTCCATCACAGCATACACAAGTTGCCTGTAACCGCATGGTTCATGATGCTGAAGTCTAGGCCTCACCAATGAAGTGATGATACAGTGTTGCAGGTTCAGACTTCTGATTCCTCACATGTTTATAGCAGAGAATAGAAGTCAAATGGGATCCCACAGACCTGCCTGTTTACTTCTCTCCAACCAGCAGCTGCTTAAGGTAGAAGTGTTTTCTCAGCACCATTTGGTGCCATTTCTGGATATTGGTTTTGCTTCAGGGCGTCGGCCATGTTTATCTACCCTTTTCTTTCTCTTATTTCACCTTGGAAGCAACAAGCTTGCCTCTTTGTTAAATTCCTTTGCGGCTCACCTAGAATGTAGTAAAGTATATTGGTTTTTCGTTATGTTGCTTTAGCTAGATACTGTATGTCTGACCGTGCAGTTCTTTCTACTCAACTTCCTTACCTTATGATTTGTGAGAGTAAAGCTGGGTACACACTTGTCCAATCTGTATTCAGTCTGACTCCAGACCAACCAGTGGGTCCAACATTGGACAGGTTGTACCCTCACCTGACCAGTTTCATCCAATCCTGGTTGGGTCAAAAGGCTTTTAAGCATTCTTAAAAATCTGGAAACCTGACCGCCGACCAATATTGAAGTGTGTATGGTTCTGAGACCATAGCTGGTGACAAAATGTCCGGACTCTGCAGCTCAGCACACCGTTCGCCATAAGGTTACCAGCTGCTGCAGCCGTGCAGCAGGGTGCTGCAGAGGTCCCGGGGTGTGACGGCAGGCCCGGATTTGGAGGGATCCCGGCATTATCCAACAATGCGGTGGGACCCGTTGGAGGTTGCGGCCATGGTGGCGGTCCTGGATCCTGGAGGAACCAATCCCCATCAGCCATTAGTGCAGAGTTCTTCAGCATCTGTGGGTTCAGGGGTGGTAAGTTTTCGCTGCTGCCCTATGTGCACAATGGAGCAGAGAAGAGCTCATGAAGATTGAAGCAGAAAGAATACGCTGGAAGTTCAAGAGGTGGGGCAGTACAAAAGAGCTTAATCTATTCCACAACATCCACAAATTGACATTGCGCTCAGGGATGCAGAACCTAATAGGTCTGGACTGTCAGTTAGCCATGGGATAAACCCTAATTGGATATGCCCCTGTAGTCTACAGGACATCCACTTGGTCTTTTCTGTATACATCCCCCTCCTCGGTTTTCACAAGGTGGCTGTTGCTGCCCCAATGGAGGTTACCGTGGACACAAACCAGCCCACACAAGAATGATTTTTTTTCTCTTTTTTTTAATTTTTATTCTTCTTCTTACTTTATTATTATTATTATTATTATTATTATTATTATCCTGTTAAACTGGATACACACTATAAGATTCTGTCCAAGCTTTCTGGTCCAAGCTTTCTGGTTGGAATGAAAATCTGGCAACGTATGGGAGCAAATGACAATTGACTGTTTGCTCCCAAATACTGGAAAACAGACAAAAATGATTATTCAGACAATTTGGTTAACCGTTTTTGTCCGTTTTCTGGCTTTTGGGAGCAGATGGTGGATTGTCATTTGCTCCCAGAAATTACCCGATTTTCATTCCAACCAGCCAGATTGGACAGATAATCTTATAGTGTGTATCCAGCTTTATTATTTTTTACTCTTGTCTGATTGCTGGACTAGTGGTAAACTGAGATGGCGCAGGAAGTTATAGGGGAGAGCAGTCAGTTTTCTTCTAGTCCTTTGCCACCCAGCTGTGGAATATATCCACTGTCTGCCTCCTGCGGCCTCTAAGTACAATAAGCTTACTCCTGCTTTATAGCAGTTAGATCATGTCAGCCTCTCTTATGTCTGCAGTTGGCTGACGTAAATGGCGTCATTGAGGAAGAGTTTACTATGGCACGTCTGTACATCAGCAAGATGAAATCCGAGATCAAGTCGTTGTTAAATCGAAGCAAGCAACTGGAGACAGCACAGATTGAGGCAAACCGCAAGATAAACGCCAGCGAGAAGGAGCTTGCAGCGTGCCAATTGCTGAGCTCACAGGTAGGAATTGGAGGTGGGGGTCACATTTCAGGATCATTATGGGTAAGTGTATCATTCCAAAACACCTGTGGATCATATGAACATTCCAAATACTGACACTGTATAAGATGCAGTCATTTACATTCTATGGGCAGTATTCATTAGCTGTCGGGTCCTTTCCGACGGAAAGGACCCAAAAGCACTCTATTCAATGCCGGGCCACACCCGACAGGTTTGGCCCAGTGCCGACAGTGTCATTCCGACTTTTATAAAACCTGTTGGGTTTGGCCGTGCTTCTGACAGTACACGCGGCTCGCCGCCGATCCGCGTGTATTCCTGACAGTCTTCCGACAAGTCGGATTTCCCGAAATGTCCTGAAGCTATTGACATTTTTGGAGGTATTAGTTTTAAAGCAATGTGGTAAATGTAAAAGCCTGTGAGATGCTGGCAGACACAAGTGTTTGGCGTTTTATACCATAGATTTAAAGCGCTAATATTTAAAAACAAAAGAAAACTGGTTTTGCCTTTTAAAATATTGCTGCTTTACATCTACTGGCTAAATCGCTGATCTCTTGTGGCTGCTTGCATATCAATGCTTTTTGCATACACCCCATTGTTTTATGAAGGTGAATGGTTTGGACATACAGTTTCCTCATTCTGTGTGCTGCCTGTCAGTTGTAAATTCCTGGAATGGGGAATAAAACATTTATTTTGTAACAGTGGCTCTAGCTTTCTCGGAATGTAATATGTAATATATGATGAAAGTATTGGTGGCTTTTTAGCTTTGTACACACTGTGTGACTCTAGCACTCCCAAGGGCTGTCAACGGTACTACAGCCCTTGGACCAAAATAAATTCCAAAAAGGTTGTGTTGTGCTCAATAATTTTGTGTATTTAAAAAAAAACAAAAAACATGTAGCCCTGTTATCATATACAGTGCAAATGTGCTGTTATAGAACCAAATACAGTCTGGAGGCCTTGGTGAAGGTGCAATAGTCATTAGAATATGATGCGTTGAATCAATGAAATATTCTTGTTTCAAACCCATGATGATGTTTCTGTTTTGTTTTTTAAAGTGGGCCTCCTATGAAATATGACATTTGCTGCATCTCCAACAGCCCTCTCCCAGTCCCCCTACCCTAGTACACAGCTGCAGCTGCACATTTTTGTATCCTGTATGACAATGAAAATGGTGCCTCCTTTTTCTATTATTTCTGTAGAAGGATAGAATTGTCAGATGGAGTGGTCATGTTCAAACCATAGAGGTAGAGGGTGCCACATACTTTATAGCACCTTACAAATGCTAGATCACCCTGCACCCACCCCCCCCTCTCTTCCCCTTGGTTTCTAACCAGTGCCTCCTCTGTAAAAATCCCAAATTACCATATTAAGTTTCTACTCATTAATATAAAGCTTTTTTAAAAACATTTTTTTTTTGCTTTGGCAGCATGAAGCAAAGATCAAATCTCTGACAGGTTACATGCAGAACATTGAGCAGAGGCGCAGACAGCTGGAGGAGACCCAGGATTCTCTGAATGAGGAACTGGCAAAGCTCCATGCACAAGGTAATCTGCCTCTAAAATAATGACTTATTAACATGGCTGTGAAGATTGCTATACCTTCCTGAAGTGCAAATCATCTGTGCTCAAGATGCACAGATGCATTTAATTTATTTTCAGTAATGTCAGTCTTTTCATTGATGGGAAACCTGATACACTTCAGGGACTACATGTATGGGAAGCACATTGGGTCTGATTCAGATGTGGTTGGAGGGTGCAAGAAGCAGCAGCGATGCATACATTTGGGGATATAAGTAGATGCCTCCGGCATGCATTTCTGATCCAGTGCTGTGTAACTAGGATGCAGCATTGGATCACCTGCGACACCATCAGCCAGCTGCGTGACCCGTGGGGTCATGCAAGCCAGCAGCCGCAGCTCCTACCAAGAGGCCAGGAAATCTCCATCTTCCGATAGAAATCCTGTCCTCAGCACTCCGCCAAAACAGAGGCAACACACCATGGTTTTGGAAAACGGAGGCCATCACCGCACCAAAACTGCTGTGGACTTTCAATCTCTTGACGTCTGCAGCTGTAGTACATCTGACGACCCAAGACCCATACTGCTTATGCGCAGTATGGGTCCTGCACATGTGCAAAGAATCGGCCATTGGTACTTTGCGCATATTGCAGCATATTATTTGAGATCTGAATCAGGCCCCTTACCATTAATCTCATTGATAAGCAGCACCAGAGGTGTAGCGTGCAGCCATGGTGGAAGCATTGTTCCTGTATGACTGAGGTGTTACCTAGTCATCAGAAGGATCTTTATTTCAGATGATTGTGGATCTGAGCTGGGTATGCAGCAGGGCTCCATGTAACAATACCCACTGCCCATTTGTCATGCATGGGCTGGTGTGAAATTAAATCCTAGTGAATTTGATCATTGTTATTTATCATTGATGTCTATCTTTTGTAATTCGTTTTCACAAGTAACTATCTTTTAGGCCAGAACTGTAGCAAATGATTACTGCACAAATGCAAAAAATGGGAGGAAGAGAACCTCTGCTAAGTATTGTGGAAAGAACACAGTGTAATTGTTCACATTACATTCACAGAAAAAATGCATGAAGTCTCCTTTAAGGATAAGGAGAAGGAACACCTGACCCGACTCCAGGATGCAGAGGAGATGAAGGTAACATCACTTACGCCTTGTGTTACCAGCAATCCATCGCAAATCACAGAGAAAATAGACTCTCATAGAATGGTGAAGTACATTTCAAAGTGACTATATCTCTTAATGGGTAAAGTTAACTCTAGAACTGCCCATGCATCTGCCGAAAATGGTGCACTTGATGCATGTCCTCCATTGCTGTAGGCCTCTACTTTACTCATCTAAACATGTGTGGGGGCTGGTACATGCACAGATAAGCCTTCTGTTGTCTCTGCTCTGCAGAGGAACTGCAGACCAAACAATGATTCAATGTGCATGCTATTTTCAGCATATACAAGGGCCTCCTAAACCCCTTTCTCATCACCCCACCCCCTTTCACAAATTTTGCTATGGCACCTGGCAATTGTGCTTTCTTTGCTGGTTGTTGGCACTTTGATAGTTCAGCCCACATCAGGGAAGTGTCCACTGAGTGTAGGCGACAGGGACTCTTTGAATGCATCTTTAGATCTGAGAGCCATTAAAGTATGCCTTTTTTGATCCTGCTTGTCCAGGTCTGAGTTCTGTGTGTTCCTTGTCAGTGACCTGTGAGAAATAATGTTTTAATTGTATGAGTGTATAATCATTATTATTACTCTTTTATTTATATGGCCCCACAAAGGTTCCACAGTGCTGTATACAGTGTGATCCAACGGATGAGTTAGGTGTGAGATAGTGATCACTTTTATTTCACTCACATTGTTTTGCTTTCATTGAATGTAACAGAAAACTTTGGAACAGCAGATGGAAAGTCACCGAGAAGCCCACCAGAAGCAGCTATCTCGCCTACGGGATGAAATTGAGGAGAAACAGAAAATGATTGATGAACTCAAAGAGTAAGTAAGGCATAACTTGTGCCGTCATCCATATCAGGTCTTCAGATTGCTCTGTATAAAGTTCTGTCTGGAAGACTTTGGGCTTGATTCAGATGTGGTTGGAGTTGTTATCACTGCTGCAATAGCTCTGTATAGTAATGCAGCAGAAGGCGTCTATTACAAGCAGACGCCTCTTGCTGCAGTAGTGGTTTAACCTGCATCCGATTGGATCACTCAATCACCACTGGTACAAGCCGTCCGTCACAGAGGCCAGGAAGTCTTCGTCCAACGACTGATATCCTTGGCCTTTTCCACCCCCCCCCCCCCCCCCCTCAAACAGTGGTGACATGCCTCCGCTTTGAGAAACAGTGGCTGTCGCCGCTCCTTCCCCACCCCACAAGCAGCGGCAGACTGTCAATCACTGACAGTCTGCTGCCATCCAGCTTCCTACATCGCAGGACCCATTCACGCAGGAGCAGAACGGGTCCTGCGCACGCGCCAAGTACACATAATAAGTAGCAACAACAACTGGAGCCAAATGAGGTTCTTTATGTACTAGGGTGTACATCTGTACCTCTGTTACATTGTTTCTGCTCTGACCTATTATTACAGGAGTCCAAATTACTGTAACATAGTTGTGACCACTGGACAGAAACGCCCTCCCTTCCCAGCTACTTATAACAGTATGTTTGGAGAATGTGCTGTTGTGAATTGCTAGGGCCACCTGTGACTTCTTCCATAGCTCCTTCCATGACTCTGCCCACTTATCAGAAAGGTTAGTCTTCAATTCCTTGTCTACTCCTTGGGACTTCTGTAGGAATAAGGATCTGAGGAATATAAACCATTTGTTAATGTGTATCCTAAAAGGGTGCCCTGTAATATCTCAACTTCCTTACAGCTACAGGGAGGAAATTACTGTAATGTATGTTTCACCCAGCATAAAACATGAAGGATATAGTCTAGTTGTCTATTGAGTTGGTTATTTATTGTATTTGTAGTGCTGAGTGGTGCTGTATGTGTCCGTAGCATGTGAGTATGATGCCCTGCGTGCCATTAGCATATGGTGGTGGGAGTAGTAGTATGTGATTGAATTAGTATATGGTTTGTAGCATGTGGTAAAAGTGTATTTAGCACTAGCATCATTGGCGTATCTATGATGGGTGCAGGGATGTCCCTGGAAGATGTTCCAGGAGACCTTCACATGCGCAGTAGGGATGTCCCTGGAAGGTGTTCCAGGAGACCTTCACATGCGCAGTAGGGATGTCCCTGGAAGGTGGTCTAGGAGACCTTCACATGCGCAGTAGGGATGTCCCCGGAAGGTGGTCTAGGAGACCTTCACATGCGCAGTAGGGATGTCCCTGGAAGGTGGTCTAGGAGACCTTCACATGCGCAGTAGGGATGTCCCCGGAAGGTGGTGTAGGAGACCTTCACATGCGCAGTAGGGATGTCCCTGGAAGGTGTTCCAGGAGAACTTCACATGCGCAGTAGGGATGTCCCTGGAAGGTGGTCTAGGAGACCTTCACATGCGCAGTAGGGATGTCCCTGGAAGGTGGTCTAGGAGACCTTTACATGCGCAGTAGGGATGTCCCTGGAAGGTGGCCTGGGGAGACCTTCACATGCGCAGTAGGGATGTCCCTGGAAGGTGTTCCTGGAGACCTGCACATGCGCAGTAGGGATGTCCCTGGAAGGTGTTCCAGGAGACCTGCACATGCGCAGAAGGGATGTCCCTGGAAGGTGTTCCAGGAGACCTGCACATGCGCAGTAGGGATGTCCCTGGAAGGTGTTCCTGGAGACCTGCACATGCGCAGTAGGGATGTCCCTGGAATGTGTTCCAGGAGACCTGCACATGCACAGTAGGGATGTCCCTGGAAGGTGTTCCAGGAGACCTGCACATGCGCAGAAGGGATGTCCCTTCAAGGTGTTCCAGGAGACCTTCACATGCGCAGCAGGGATGTCCCTTAAAGGTGTTCCAGGAGACCTGCACATGCGCAGAAGGGATGTCCCTGGAAGGTGTTCCAGGAGACCTTCACATGCGCAGAAGGGATGTCCCTGGAAGGTGTTCCAGGAGACCTGCACATGCGCAGTAGGGATGTCCCTGGAAGGTGTTCCTGGAGACCTGCACATGCGCAGTAGGGATGTCCCTGGAAGGTGTTCCAGGAGACCTTCACATGCGCAGTAGGGATGTCCCTGGAAGGTGTTCCAGGAGACCTGCACATGCGCAGTAGGGATGTCCCTGGAAGGTGTTCCAGGAGACCTGCACATGCGCAGAAGGGATGTCCCTGGAAGGTGTTCCAGGAGACCTTCACATACGCAGTAGGGATGTTCCTTAAAGGTGTTCCAGGAGACCTGCACATGCGCAGAAGGGATGTCCCTGGAAGGTGTTCCAGGAGTCCTGTGCATGTGCATTAGACTCTACAGCGCCCAGAGAAGAGGGGGCCCGAATGGAGCCTGCGCACGGAATACAGGAAAAAGAAAAGGGAAATGAGGAGATAACATCAGAAGAACAGTAAAATACAAAGGTGAATCAGTAATGCACACTATATCAGCAAATACACTTGTATCAAAGTTTCTAATAATTTGTTTTGAGTAATGTCCTCAATGGATGGGGGCGATAGAGTAAATGTATGGAAACAAGGATGAGGCAGGACAGAAAAAAAGTATGTATAAGTAGTACACTGTAGTGATGATGTTATTAGGGTAGTTGGTAGTAGTGTGTGGCTGTGTTGTTGTTGTTGTTGTTGTTGTGTGTAAAGATAGCATAGCAGTGGCTAACACAGGATTTCTAGAGTGGGGTTTCTAAATGTAATCCACAATTTCCCACTCTGCAGAATATGGAATACAGTATTTAGCAGTATAGTATAAACTGTATCAAACTTATTTAAATAATATAATAAGTCAGGAAAAAGTTAAACATACTATAATAAATAAATACACAAACATAATAAAACCAGTGCTACACTTTCTATGCACACATTCTCCCACCTCATGGTAAGGCTCCTGTCTCTTCTTCCTGGTAGCTACTCTCTGGACCAGTACACTGATTGAGGACCACACACGCAGCAAACTTGGTAGAAGAAGCTGCTACCACTGAGCATGTGCAGCAGATCAGCTCTGTCTCTTAACCTGCATGATGCGGGAGCAGCTCTAGTAATCTGTTATATACATTGCTACTGTTGTCATAATTTGAGCCACTTGCCAAGGACAGGGGGGTTTCCAGGCAACCGGAAACCTTCCCTGCGTTTGCTTATGGCATAATGATACTATTACTATAGTATGTAGTGATGATTGTGTTATTGTGTATAGAAGTAGTATAGTGTAGCGATAATGTTATTAGTGTAGTTGTTAGTATTGTGTGGCTGTGGTGTTATTGTGTGTAAAGATAGCATAGCATAGTGATACTATTAATATAGTATGTAGGGATGAAGGTGTTATTGTGTGTAGAAGTAGTATACTGTAGTGATGGTAATAATGTGTTAATTGGGTGTTGTATTTAGATGTAGTATAGGGATGATATTATGAGTGTAGTTGGTCTATAACCAATTTGGTGCCCTAGGCAAGATTTTAGCGGTGCCCATTAAATTGCAGCCAAACCCACCAGCCAGCATTGTGTCCATACGCTCACACGCTCACTACATAGCTTTATTTCATTGAGATTTTTTTTTCTTTTTAAATAAACCAGTACTGTAGATACAAACACAGAACATTAACTATAATATAAACATCAAGAAACTTAACACAGAAATATAAATAACTAAGTATACATCTAATATAAATAACATGGAACTATACCATATCAATAAGAATACTGTGTAAAATACAACCCAAACCGCATACATAAACACTAGTGTGCATTTATGTTCAGTACTTAATACTACTTAGATGTAGCCTGTTCTATAGCCTTACTCGCCTTGACTTTCATGCAGCAGTGTCATCTATCACATCATCACATGACAGCTGTTGTGAGACCACATGATTAACACTAATGATGCAAAGTCCACAGAGACGTTCACAGAGATGTACTTGCTCCGTAGTAGAGCTCAGGGTTTAATCAGCTTGAGCTTAGAGAAGCTTCTTTCTGCATCAGGCACTGTAGCAAGATGCCTGGCAGCGACTCTCAGAGCTACCGCATATTGGGTACATTGCTATTAGATTCTTCTCATACAGTATAGTGTTCCATATTTGTCAGATTTTTATGACAAATTTGGGAAACATAGCATTTCCACTGCAAGTCCCCTGCCACCAATTGGCTGTCCGACAAGGGGTAGATAAGTACTCAAGGTCTGACATCTTTCTGGCAACTCTAATTTGGCCATATTGGGGAAGTTGAGGGCCACTCCAAATTTGTCATTAACATCTCCCAGGGTCTGGAACCTCTTATCTAGTGCAGAGTGGGCTGCATCCACTCCACACTAAAAGACTTGTTTTTCATTTTCCTAAGTGTATCCTCAATAGGCTCATAGCCTTTTGTGCGAGTACAGCTTCTATGTTCATCTCCTTGCACATCTCTTTTGCAGTTGTTTTGAATATTACATGATGTGGATAAAGAAGTGACATTGAGTTAGCATTTAATAGTCCCTGAGCCATATCAGAGCCTATAACAGAGTTTCCCAAACACAGTCCTCAAGGCATTCTGTCCAATTTTTAAGGACATCCGTGCTTGAACACAGGTGACCATGGATATTCTCAAAACTTGTACTATTAGGCTGCCTTGAGGACCGAGTTGGGGAACCACTGCCCATAGCATTTCATCACATTACCTCAGAGGGCTTGGGGCCTTTTGACGTAATGTGATTAGCTCTTAATATTAATCATGGTTCAAAATAAAAAGTGTTTACTCTTGCAGAGAACTAATATTCCTACCACAAATTGGTGGCCCTAATTCTCGTGATTATGCCACATGTTACAGGCCCACATTACATGCCACATATTGATGTCCTTCCGCTCATACTGCTAGGATAACTCACGTGGTCTGCTGGCAGCGGCTCCTCCATCTCCTCATGTGTATTGATGTGGTAAAGTTATTGGATTTCTTTATGGTCCTTCTGGTCTGGTAGAAGCAGTTGCTCTACTTGTCCCAGATATTGAGTATATGCAGGATTCTTTTGGCATCTCTTATGTGAGTGAATGATGTATAAAATTGTTTTAGTTAGCGGGGATGAATGCTGATGCTAATATCCCTTTTCTCTGCCAGAAAACATATACGGTAGTTCTTGAGCCTCTCCTGACTTCTTTTTAGATAAATCAGCAGTCCAATTGGTTTTAGATAAGTAAGTATAGCCAGAACCTGGATAGCATGTTTCTACAAGTAGTTGGCACTAGTGAATGGCACAGCGGAGCACAAACGGTATGTTACATCAGCAGAAATGTCACAAATCTGGAGATGGACTATTTTATGCAGATCAGACGATTATTGATTTTCTGAGTTGCCCTGTGGTCGCACAACATGGCCGCAGGACGTAAGTTGCCTGAGACATCACAGTTGCTTACGGGATCGCAGTCAAAAGCTGAGATGCTCCTAAAATGGTCATGACATGCATTTATGCCTCCACTCCCCTTAACCACCCCACAAAATGGTCCCTGATTGTTAATTACTTTGCAAATAAATAATTTCTGCAATTGCCATCACAAGCCAGTCGCAGAACATGTTCAGTCTGCTGATAATCGCTCAACTGCTTAAAGATCGGGTCTTTGTACATCTCTGAATCAGGCCCACAGTCCTGTTTCCTCTTTTGTTTTTTTTTTATTTACCATAGATGCCTATCTACACTGGTATTACTGATGGTTATATTTTATACGTGCCTGACACTAGCCACAGGTTATGAAATAATACTATGGTTTGTGGTTTTCCCTCCACTATCCTGAATCACCTACATATATATCCGTCATCTAGGTCTCGTTGGTGTAGTCTGGAATTTCCTGACCATGTCATAAAATCGAAAAAATGCACCATAATGTATACTTGCGCTAATGTATACTGTACCTTAGTTTTTTTTTAACTGACTTCTTTCTTATTACTTTAAGTTTAGTTCTTACTTTATCACTGTAACTGTATTAAGGGTTTGCTTTGTTTTCTTTGTATTGTTGTATGTTACAAAGTTGCTTAAAACATAAATATCTTATATACATATATGTATATATATATATATATATATATATATATATACTGCAGAGAATGTCTGCACACACAATTCCTATAGCAGCTTGTTGGGGTGTCACCAAATCTTCATGTTTCGAGAAAAGCAATCCTCTGGCATGAATATTTATAATAGTTCATTTCAAAGTGCAAAAGTGCACTCACCAATCCAATATAACTCCACCAAAGTTTTATTTGTGGCAAATAGGCATAGACATCATTCCGACGTTTCGGTCCCCCCTGGGACCTTTGTCAAGGTTCAGGTGCTATACACAAACTGCCTCCCTATATACCCCCACCCCACATAAAACATATAGCAATCCCAAAAACATGGCATGTACAGGGATCCACTAGTATTAAACAAACATAGACAGACAATCATATACATAGATAGATATATCAGGCACATTTCCAACTCTTACCAGTAACTCCAGAGTCTCTTAAACCTCACCTGTAGAATCATATTCTCATATACGCGCGCGTCCCGCTGGTGGAACGCACGCAACCGGAAGTAGACCGGGAGGTGAACCGCATAGTGTTTCCTCTCGGCTGCAGCATCTCAATTAGACCAACAGAAGGAGCAAGCACCATGCTCTCACCAAAATGCCTTCCCCCTGCAACACAGCACCACAGGACAATCGTCCACATGTATGTAAAAGTGTATTACTGATTAAGCAGCATTGCTGCACATCTATAAATGAGAACATTATTTAATATTGGTTTAGTCACATATAGTTATTAATACTATATCCAAATATAATAGTAAGCGGGAAATGGTTATGATCTGAAAATGTGACCTGAAAAAAGAAGAATAAGAGAAACAGACTGAGGACTGTCATAGAACACAGCCTGAGATATATATCACATATAAAATATCTGCAACCTATTTACAGCATCTTTATGAACACATCACTGCGCAGCTCCACCGATCGCCCCACACTCCAAAACTATAGTATATATATATGCATAAAAAATATACATATAAAATACACAAAGTGAAAAATGGAAAAAAACATATAGACGAGAGTGATTCACCCCTTAGAAAGCCACACACTTATAAAGGTCCGGACATGTCACAGGAAAATGCTCCAATGTATTGTATCGTTCAGGCCTTTTGGCCACACAGTATCAAATCCAGTATGCTTCTCTGCGTAAGAGAATTTTCGCACGGTCACCCCTCTCGACAATGGAGGTATTCTGTCAATTAGCATATATCGCAGTGATGACAGTTGATGCTGATGTTGGACATGAAAATTGTCGACACATGAAAGGTCGACACATGAAAAGGTCGACATGAGTTTTTGAACTTTTTTTTCTTTTGGGGAACTTTTCCATACTTTACGATCCACGTGGACTACGATTGGAACGGTAATCTGTGCCGAGCGAAGCGAAGGCACCATGCCCGAAGCATGGCGAGCGAAGCGAGCCATGCGAGGGGACGCGGTGCACTAATTGGGGTTCCCAGTCACTTTACGCAAAAAACGACACAAAAAAAGTTAAAAAACCCATGTCGACCTTTTCATGTGTCGACCTTTCATGTGTCGACCATTTTCATGTGTCGACCATGTGTCAATGTCGACCATGTCAATGTCGACCAATAGTGGTCGACCTAATGACTGTCAACCATAAAATGGTCGACCATTCATACCGGAACCGGACAAAATGCCTTGCCACAGGTTTGTCGGAGTTATCAGATTTCAGTGCCAGACGTATATTGGATCGGTGGTTAGATATCCTCTCACAAAATGATGTCGTTGTTTTGCCCACATATACTAGTGAGCACGGGCATAATAGTATATATACCACAAAGTCTGACGTGCATGTCAATCGGTGTCGGATTTGTATCCTCTGACCACCATGTGGATGAGGGAAGGTGTTACCCGTCATCATACTTCTGCATGTGACGCAATTCGGGCATTTGTAGCATCCCAGCCTCGCAGAGGGTAACCAACCCTCCTTTTCTTTACCTATAGACATGTCAGGGCGCATAAGTATGTCACGAAGATTCGAACCCCTTCTATATGCAATAAGGGGTCTTTTGGGGAGCGACTTCTTAAGGACATTGTCAATTATATTGGATTGGTGAGTGCACTTTGAACTATTATATATATATATATATATATATATATATATATATATATATATATATATTCATAAGTAGTAAAACTTCTGCGCCTTTGGTGCTTTTTAAAGTGATTCAGTACTTTAGTCAGTTTTAATTCTTATACATAAATATGCGTACCAGATATCCAAGGAGTGAGAGCCTGTAGTTACGTCTTTCTTGGGGGTCCTTCCTCTGTCCCTTGTTACTGTGCGGACGTGCTCGTCAGATGCATTATTACACACAATGGAAGAGGAGGGATGCATCAGTACCACATACTTTCACGTTAAATATAGTGACTTGTGCAATCACGCAAAGAATAAAGTGCCAGGTGCAAATGAAACCAAAGTGCAACCTTATAATTCAAATGGCAAGACAGGTTTGTGCCTTTTCACTGTAGGCACCCAAAGAGTGATATTGGTGAAAGTATTCTTAAATATATGACAACTCACTTTTTATATATGTATAAAAGGATTTTGGCTCAAAGGTCCTTCTTGTTTTCCACAGCTGCACACTGTGTACCTTAAAACCAAAATGTCCCCAATGGGGGAAAAAATCTCTGATAGTGTTATAAAGTTTTTAACAGAGTTTAGTAAACTTTTCACACAAACATATAGATAAAAATCATATCATGCCTATCTGTTATCATACGGCAGCGGAGAGATGTATGATAACAGATAAGCATGATATGATTTTTAATATTGTATGAGTCCACCTTTTATCTATATGTTTGTGTGAAACGCTATATATATATATATATATATATATATATATATATATTACAAAATGGTGGCACTCCGGTCAAAGATCACTCAGTAAAACGGGTTTGTTTTACTGAGTGACCTTTGACCGGAGTGCCGCCATTTTGTAACTTACATGGGAACGCGTCCGTGCAGGACATCCGTCATGGAGGGCACCCGGTAATATTATTCTGCTGTATATGTGGTGCTTAATAAATTATTATAGTTACAGCAAAGAAGCGGGAGTTTTATTTTGTTTGTTTGTTAAACATGGGCCTGACTGGCCCGAAGACCTCTTACTTTGGGTAATACTTTGTTTTACTCTCTGGTGAAGCCTCAATCAGAAGCTGCAGCTACAGAAGGACAAGCTGACATCTGACTATGAGAAACTGAAGGCAGAAGATCAGCAGAGAGAGATGGAACTGGAGAAACTTATGTAAGTTCTGTCCTGACATTAATACAGATTATTCTGTTTCAGCAATAGAAGATAGAGTAAAACAGAACCTAGCAATTTGGGGAGAGTGATTGGTTTATACCCGTCTGAACGCGTCAAGGTTACTATTGTGGATACCTCTAATTAGAGGGAACATACATTGTTTTTATATGCCCCAATATAACTTGGAGTCACTAGTTTTGTACAAAGATGCACCTTTCCATTGTGCTAATTCCCATCTGTAATCTCCAGCAAGAGACTTATAACATGGTAAAAAAGGCAGCTGGTGAGGACACAGTAGTCTAGACTGAATGAACAGATGAATGAAACTGTATTTGAGAATTGTTGTGATAGCTGGGTGTTGTACCGGATGTCTGCACCTGACCGGAAAGGAAGTTGCAGAATGACGGTACAAGTCTATGCACACAAGACGAGGTTAAGACTAATTGGTGGAGCAGGGTTTTTCAGAATAAACAGACTGGTTTGATATGTGATAATACTGTCTCATTCTTCTAAACCCCATAGCCAATAGGTCTGCAATATAGACCACTCACTATAGTCCATATCTTGGCCATGGATTGAGGCTCTTATTGTGCAGCATTAACTTGTCTTATTTCTGTAGGCTACTTAATGAGAAGAGGGAGCAATCTCGAGAGGACCTTAAAGGACTGGAGGAAACTGTGGTATGTTTATTCTTTATTATAGTCAGATCCTGTATTATTATTATTATTATTATTATTATTATTATTATTATTATTATTATTATTATTATCTTTATTTACAAGGCAGCACCGTACGTACGGGTGTAAACATAAAAACTTTGTAAAACACTAGATAAGTACAAAACAAAACAGATAATCATATTGGAAGTGCAAAGCATAAGTACAAACATTACTATAACATCACAGACTGTAAGACAAATAATAGGAGCAAGTGATGGTAGAGGTGTAGCCTGGAGTCAACCCTATGGCCTTGTACCCAACTTATGGGTGAGCAGACAGTATCTGGTTAACTAAAGGGGAGCAGGATACAACTGAGTGGAGCACTAGTGACACGGATAGTGCTAGAGTAGAACAATAGGGCAGAGGGCCCTGCCTGTGAAAACTTAGCAAGGGAAGGGTTGAGTATTTGACTGGTAGTGAGTGATTAGCGCTATATACAATGAACCCCGGTATGTATGAAAGTAGATAACATAGAGAAAAATTACTTTTTTTTCTACGTTATCTGCAAATATCAAACGATTTCACTGTCGCCATATGGAAAATCATTGAGATGCTATTAACAAACGATAAGCGCACTTTTGTGGCTTAAAATTTTTGTACATATCAGAAGAATTATCTGCCAGTATGTATACTAAACTGTGGTGACCACAGGCTCCGGGGCTGGGGGGGCTGGGGGGGGGGGGGGGGGTCTCAGGCTGCGCATGAGATCTTGTGATGTTTGTGAGATATGACACGTGCGCAGTTGGGCCTGTCAGGAGGTAAGGCATTGCGCATCAGCACTAGACTGATGCGCTGTGGGTCTTGTCTGGATCAACGGAGGAAGGAGTTTTCTGTACTCCACTCTAGCAGGCGAGATGTTAATACATCTTAGCGTTAATGGTTCCTGCATCGCCTCTGCGGGAAGCGATTTAGCGCCACTGTAAGTGCCGCTATAGTACAACATCTTCCGTGAGAGGATGTGAGTTCCAGAGGAAGGGAGCCAGCAAAGTTTTGGAGGTAAGTGTGGGAAGAAGTAACCAGGTTGGAGAGAAGGAAAAGACGCGGGGAAGTGTGGACTGAGTTTAGCTTAGAGATGTAGAGGATGAGTGCACAGCACAGCATTAACTTATACACTGCAAATAGTCTAACGTATAAATGTATTATGCAATGCTTCTCAAAGCCTGGTTTTTTTATTGAATTTAATTTCCCTTTTAAATCCAGTGGCTGAAACATCTGAAGATGCAGCGGCGTTGGAAAGCACTGCATAGTAAATGTAGCCCTATATTCTGTTTATATTGAGCATTCTGCAAAATTCTAAATGTCTAAATGTTTCCTCCAGGCCAGGGAACTTCAGACGTTACACAACTTGCGCAGACTCTTTGTTCAGGATCTCACCACCAGAGTGAAAAAGGTTTGTCAGCCATGGATTTGTACTGACTGTGAACTGTGTATAAAATGTCTCAGCGGCTTTTGCAACAATCCAGACATACACAGTGTCATGTCGTCTCTTGCATCACCGCTGCTATTAGGCACCGAGCATAAAGTCATTGCTGGCTGACATATACACTTAGTAAGGGAGAATATCACTGCACCTGGTTTTATTATGTAATAATGATAGATCAAATCGCAATATATAAATGTGTGATTTTATTAAAAATGTGGCATGGTGCACATAAATAGCTGATGATGTACAAGTATTTGGGTATAAATGGTATTGTTGATCATATCTTCTTTGTGGCACATTATTATCTGATTGGAAAACATGCAAGTCAGCCTATCCGAGTCACTAAAGCAGGCATGTCCAAACTGCGGCCCTCCAGCTGTTGTGAAACTACATTTCTCTGACGTCCTAGTGGATGCTGGGAACTCCGTGAGGACCATTGGGAATAGCGGCTCTGCAGGAGACTGGGCACAACTAAAAGAAAGCTTTTAGACTACCTGGTGTGCACTGGCTCCTCCCACTATGACCCTCCTCCAAGCCTCAGTTAGATTTCTGTGCCCGGCCGAGCTGGATGCACACTAGGGGCTCTCCTGAGCTCCTAGAAAGAAAGTTTATTTTAGGTTTTTTATTTTACAGTGAGACCTGCTGGCAACAGGCTCACTGCATCGAGGGACTAAGGGGAGAAGAAGCGAACCTACCTGCTTGCAGCTAGCTTGGGCTTCTTAGGCTACTGGACACCATTAGCTCCAGAGGGATCGACCGCATGGAACTGGCCTTGGTGTTCGTTCCCGGAGCCGCGCCGCCGTCCCCCTTACAGAGCCAGAAGCAAGAAGAGGTCCGGAAAATCGGCGGCAGAAGACATCAGTCTTCACCAAGGTAGCGCACAGCACTGCAGCTGTGCGCCATTGCTCCTCATACACACTTCACACTCCGGTCACTGAGGGTGCAGGGCGCTGGGGGGGGGGGGGGGCGCCCTGAGCAGCAATAAAAACACCTTGGCTGGCAAATATATCACAATATATAGCCCCAGAAGCTATATATGTGATAAATACCCCTGCCAGAATCCATAAAAAAGCGGGAGAAAAGTCCGCGAAAAAGGGGCGGAGCTATCTCCCTCAGCACACTGGCGCCATTTTCTCTTCACAGTGCAGCTGGAAGACAGCTCCCCAGGCTCTCCCCTGTAGTTTGCAGGCTCAAAGGGTTAAAAAGAGAGGGGGGGCACTAAATTTAGGCGCAATATTGTATATACAAGCAGCTATTGGGAAAAATTCACTCAATATAGTGTTAATCCCTAAATTATATAGCGCTCTGGTGTGTGCTGGCATACTCTCTCTCTGTCTCCCCAAAGGGCTGTGTGGGGTCCTGTCCTCAGTCAGAGCATTCCCTGTGTGTGTGCGGGTGTCGGTACGGCTGTGTCGACACGTTTGATGAGGAGGCTTATGTGGTGGCAGAGCAGATGCCGATAAATGTGATGTCGCCCCCTGTGGGGCCGACACAAGAGTGGATGGATAGGTGGAAGGTATAAACCGACAGTGTCAACTCCTTACATAAAAGGCTGGATGACGTAACAGCTGTGGGACAGCCGGCTTCTCAGCCGCGCCTGCCCAGGCGTCTCAAAGGCCATCAGGGGCTCAAAGCTCACACGTTTGTCAAAAAAGGTGGCACTGCCGTCTTAGGATACGGCCACTTTGAAGGTACCTGCTGATAAAAAGCAGGAGGCTATCCTGAAGTCTGTATTTACACACTCAGGTACTAGACTGAGACCTGCAGATAGTGCTGCTGCAGCGTGGTCTGTGACCCTGTCAAACAGGGATACTATTTTGCGAACATATTAAAGACGTCGTCTTATATATGAGGGATGCACAGAGGGATATTTTGCCGGCTGGCATCCAGAATTAATGCAATGTCCATTCTGTCAGGAGGGTATTAGAGACCCGACACTGGACAGGTGATGCTGACTTTAAAAGGCACATAGAGCCTTATAAGGGTGAGGAATTGTTTGGGGATGGTCTCTGGGACCTCGTATCCACAGCAACAGCTGGGAAGAAAAATTTTTACCTCAGGTTTCCTCACAGCCTAAGAAAGCACTGTATTATCAGGTACAGTCCTTTCGGCTTCAGAAAAGCAAGCGGGTCAAAGGCGCTTCTTTTCTGCACAGAGACGAGGGAAGAGGGAAAAAGCTGCACCAGTCAGCCAGTTCCCAGAATCAAAATTCTTCCCCCGCTTCCTCTGAGTCCACCGCATGACGCGGGGGCTCCACAGGCGTAGCCAGTTACGGTGGGGGGCCGCCTCAAAAATTTCAGCAATCAGTGGGCTCGCTCACAGGTGGATCCCTGGATCCTTCAAGTAGTATCTCAGGGGTACAAGCTGGAATTCGAGGCGTCTCCCCCCCGCCGTTTCCTCAAATCTGCCTTGCCGACAACTCCCTCAGGCAGGGAGGCTGTGCTAGAGGCAATTCACAAGCTTTATTCCCAGCAGGTGATAGTCAAGGTGCCCCTACTTCAACAAGGACGGGGTTACTATTCCACACTGTTTGTGGTACCGAAACCGGACGGTTCGGTGAGACCCATGTTAAATTTGAAATCCTTGAACACATACATAAAAAAATTCAAGTTCAAGATGGAATCGCTCAGGGCGGTTATTGCAAGCCTGGAGGAGGGGGATTACATGGTATCCCTGGACATCAAGGATGCTTACCTACATGTCCCCATTTACCATCCTCACCAGGAGTACCTCAGATTTGTGGTACAGGATTGCCATTACCAATTCCAAACACTGCCGTTTGGACTGTCCACGGCACCGAGGGTCTTTACCAAGGTAATGGCAGAAATGATGATACTCCTTCGAAAAAAGGGAGTTTTAATTATCCCGTACTTGGACGATCTCCTTATAAAGGCGAGGTCCAAGGAGCAGTTGTTGGTCGGAGTAGCACTATCTCGGGAAGTGCTACAACAGCACGGATGGATTCTATACATTCCAAAGTCACAGCTGGTTCCTACCACACGCCTACTGTTCCTGGGGATGGTTCTGGACACAGAACAGAAAAAAGTATTTCTCCCGCAGGAGAAAGCCAAGGAGCTGTCATCTCTAGTCAGAGACCTCCTGAAACCAAAACAGGTATCGGTGCATCACTGCACACGAGTCCTGGGAAAAATGATAGCTTCTTACGAAGCAGAATTCCATTCGGCAGGTTCCATGCAAGAACCTTTCAGTGGGACCTCTTGGACAAGTGGTCGGGATCGCATCTTCAGATGCATCGGCTGATAACCCTGTTTCCAAGGACCAGGGTATCTCTACTGTGGTGGCTGCAGAGTGCTCATCTTCAAGAGGGCCGCAGATTCGGCATACAGGACTGGGTCCTGGTAACCACGGATGCCAGCCTTTGAGGCTGGGGGGCAGTCACACAGGGAAGAAATTTCCAAGGACTTTGGTCAAGTCAGGAGTCGTCCCTACACATAAATGTTCTGGAACTGAGGGCCATTTACAATGCCCTAAGTCTGGCAAGGCCTCTGCTTCAAAACCAGCCGGTACTGATCCGATCAGACAACATCACGGCGGTCGCCCATGTAAACCGACAGGGCGGCACAAGAAGCAGGATGGCGATGGCAGAAGCCACAAGGATTCTCCGATGGGCGGAAAATCACGTCTTAGCACTGTCAGCAGTGTTCATTCCGGGAGTGGACAACTGGGAAGCAGACTTCCTCAGCAGACACGACCTACACCCGGGAGAGTGGGGACTTCATCCAGAAGTCTTCTAACTGTTGGTAAACCGTTGGGAAAGGCCACAGGTGGACATGATGGCGTCCCGCCTAAACAAAAAACTAGATATTGCGCCAGGTCAAGGGACCCTCAGGCAATAGCTGTGGACGCTCTAGTGACACCGTGGGTGTACCAGTCGGTTTATGTATTCCCTCCTCTGCCTCTCATACCAAAGGTACTGAGAATAATAAGAAAACGAGGAGTAAGAATGATACTCGTGGTTCAGGATGGGCCAAGAAGAGCTTGGTACCCAGAACTTCAAGAAATGATATCTGAGGACCCATGACCTCTACCGCTCAGACAGGATCTTCTACAGCAGGGGCCCTGTCTGTTCCAAGACTTACCGCGACTGCGTTTGACGGCATGGCGATTGAATTCCGGATCCTAAAGGAAAAGGGCAGTCCGGAGGAAGTCATTCCTACGCTGATAAAAGCCAGGAAAGAAGTAACCGCAAACCATTATCACCGTATTTGGCGAAAATATGTTGCGTGGTGTGAGGCCAGGAAGGCCCCAACAGAGGAATTTCAGCTGGGTCGTTTTCTGCACTTCCTACAGTCAGGAGTGACTATGGGCCTAAACTTGGGTTCCATTAAGGTCCAGATTTCGGCTCTGTCGATTTTCTTCCAGAAAGAACTGGCTTCACTGCCTGGAGTTCAGACATTTGTAAAGGGAGTGCTACATATTCAGCCCCCTTTTGTGCCTCCTGTGGCACCTTGGGATCTCAACGTGGTGTTGAGTTTCCTAAAATCACATTGGTTTGAGCCACTTAAAACTGTGGATTTGAAATATCTCACGTGGAAAGTGGTCATGTTATTGGCCTTGGCTTCGGCCAGGCGTGTGTCAGAATTGGCGGCTTTGTCATGTAAAAGCCCTTATCTGATTTTCCATATGGATAGGGCAGAATTGAGGACTCGTCCCCAGTTTCTCCCTAAGGTGGTATCAGCTTTTCACTTGAACCAACCTATTGTAGTGCCTGCGGCTACTAGGGACTTGGAAGATTCCAAGTTACTGGGCGTAGTCAGGGCCTTAAAAATTTATATTTCCAGGACGGCTGGAGTCAGGAAAACTGACTCGCTTTTTATCCTGTAGGCACCCAACAAAATAGGTGCTCCTGCTTCTAAGCAGACTATTGCTCGCTGAATTTATAGCACAATTCAGCTGGAGCATTCTGCGGCTTGATTGCCGCATCCTAAATCAGTAAAAGCCCATTCCACGAGGAAAGTGGGCTCATCTTGGGCGGCTGCCCGAGGGGTCTCGGCTTTACAACTTTGCCGAGCAGCTACTTGGTCAGGGGCAAACACGTTTGCAAAATTCTACAAATTTGATACCCTGGCTGAGGAGGACCTGGAGTTCTCTCATTCGGTGCTGCAGAGTCATCCTCACTCTCCCGCCCGTTTGGGAACTTTGGTATAATCCCCATGGTCCTTACGGAGTTCCCAGCATCCACTAGGACGTCAGAGAAAATAAGATTTTACTCACCGGTAAATCTATTTCTCGTAGTCCGTAGTGGATGCTGGGCGCCCATCCCAAGTGTGGATTGTCTGCAATACTTGTATGTAGTTATTGCCTAACTAAAGGGTTATTGTTGAGCCATCTGTTGAGAGGCTCAGTTATATTTCATACTGTTAACTGGGTATAGTATCACAAGTTATACGGTGTGATTGGTGTGGCTGGTATGAGTCTTACCCGGGATTCAAAATCCTTCCTTATTGTGTCAGCTCTTCCGGGCACAGTATCCTAACTGAGGCTTGGAGGAGGGTCATAGTGGGAGGAGCCAGTGCACACCAGGTAGTCTAAAAGCTTTCTTTTAGTTGTGCATAGTCTCCTGCGGAGCCGCTATTCCCCATGGTCCTTACGGAGTTCCCAGCATCCACTACGGACTACGAGAAATAGATTTACCGGTGAGTAAAATCTTATTATCCCAACATGCCCTGACACAGTTTTGCTGTCAGAGAATGCTAAAGCTGTGTCAGGGCATGCTGGGATGTGTAGTTTCTCAACAGCTGGAGGGCCGCAGTTTGGACATGCCTGCACTAAAGGCAGAACAGTATCTGTATACAATTATCTAACACTTGTTCTACCTGTGATATAAGGGATATATGAAGTGTTGAAATGTACAAAACCTCCTGAAAATACACTTTTTATGGATTTTAAGATAAAAATTTTAATAACCTTGTACTGATGGCCCTATACTGTCAGCTCTATTACGTAAATGACCGACTTTGAAATGTTGACCCACAAAAACATTCCTGGCAGCGGCGGCTCCTACCTTTTTCAGGCAGGGGAGGGGCTGCCTATGCCGGAGAGGTAGAGGAGAGAGAGCTGGCCCCCGGACAGACAGGTCCCGGCGCCTGCTCAATGGACCTGGCAGGCACCGGGACTTGCGCATGTGCACAAACCCTGGCTTCTATGGACTGCATCGGCTGCAGCCCATAGAAGCCGGATTGGGCTGGTGATTAGGCACAGAGTGGCTCCCTACAGGAATCCAGCTCTCTGCTAATTGCAGCCTGATCTGGCAGTCCCGGATGGAGCAAATGGGACTACCTGTCCTGCAGGATACTAGCAGATAGACCTACCAATAGGAAGTCACTGCCAGTCCCAGTGAAGCCAATGAGCCAGTGTAGTCACCCAGATTTCAACTAGCGGGGGGGTGTTTCCTGCAGCCCATAGGTAAAATCCGCCACTGGACTTCCTGGGTTTCTGAATAAAAGAGCAACATAATACTCACACTGTGTTTCTATCAGGTAACTGCAGCCGAGGAAGATCTATTGATCCCACAGATTTCACATGAGTGGAAACACTAAGGATCTATAGATCCCCCTCAGGAGAGTTTATTTGTCAGGTTTTGCTTTGTTTTTATTTTGTTCTGTTTTTATATAGAAAAGATCTTTGTTGCTTTAAAAACGTGACAGGCATGTACTAGTTTTCTTCACTTGACACCATGAAATACATCTGATTACAGTCTTGCTGTGTTTGCAGAGCGTGGAGCTGGACAGCGATGATGGCGGTTGCTGCAGCGCAGCCCAGAAACAGAAAATTTCTTTCTTGGAGAATAACCTTGAGCAACTGACAAAAGTTCACAAACAGGTGAGATGTAAACTGGGTCTATTAGAAGTATCCAGTTCTTTCTATTATCCGTGTATGTAACCATTAATTTGATCTAAATTAACTGTATTACATGCATAGAGCGCATCATAGCTGATTGGTAGCCAAGTCGGAATACACTTGCAGTATTCTATTGATCCTCTAGATGTCAGTAGTTGACAAGCTGACGATGTTGGTGCAGAAAGACCTTGGTGCTTATGTAATAGGTACCAATTTTGGGATTTCCAGTGAGATTGCCACTAAATTTTATGTGATGCTGAAAGCATTTAACAACCCCCCCCTCCTGATTATACTGCTCTTTCATCTCATTTACACTCATTAATTAAGTAGCCTTTCTGGCTCAGACACGGGAGATGTGTGTTTGGCTTCTCACTGATTCATGAGTTTTGTATCCCTAATGGCAGCTTTTTGGTTTGACTCACCTTCATGTTTTACAGCTGGTCCGTGATAATGCAGATCTGCGTTGTGAGCTTCCTAAACTAGAGAAACGCCTGCGTGCTACAGCCGAGAGAGTCAAGGCTTTGGAAGGTGCACTTAAAGAAGCCAAAGAGAACGCAATGCGTGACCGCAAGAGGTACCAGCAGGAGGTCGACCGCATTAAGGAAGCAGTGAGGGCAAAGAACATGGCGAGGAGAGTGCACTCTGCCCAGATTGGTAAGAACCATAGATGGAAAGAGAATGTCTGAACACGCGTAATCTTACAGACCAGATCAGCTGCACAGATTTGCAGACGGTCTCAGATTTTAAAGCTTTCCTGTGCTCTTGATACATGTTACTAAAGTGATCTCTATGGAAATGATTGATGGTCATTTTTATTTTGTCTATAGCTAAACCAATCCGCCCTGGACATTACCCAGCATCCTCTCCTACAGCTGTGAATTCAATCAGAGGTGGATCTGTGCATTCGTCTTACTATCACCACACAAAACAATAGACAAGTGAGTGGCTATAATGGGGCATCTATGAATGTGCTGGTGGTGCCTGACTTGTTTAGATGATCAGATTCAAATCAAATGTATGTAACTGATGGGGAATAGAATGTAATGATGTTGCTTAATTCAGTGAGCTTCTCTGCACTGACGGTAATCTGTAGTGTACAAGGAAAGAGAAGAACAAACATAGTGAAATGTGGTTTGTTGGAACAAACAATAGTATGTGGAGTCTTCCAGGTTTCCCATATGTTGAATACAGGCAACAGGCTTGTAATGCATGCATCATTTAGTAGGATGACATTGATTTTTATATAGAAGTGCATTATAGGGTAATGTCGGGGGAGGGGTTCCCCATAGACTGGAGCATAAGTCTGGTGTGTATTTGAATATTAAGATGTTGGAGGCCAATCACTGAACCCTTTGCTACAAGGACCTGACGTAATGGGCATGTCCATCACATGACGTAAAGTGCCACTATCTCAGCATCTCTATTTGCATCACAGATTTGGTAAATACAGTGTAGACATGATAGAACCCAGTAGGTGCAGTGTGAGAGGTTTCACTGGCATTATGTATATTACATGTAATATATATGTAATATATATGTATTATATATGATCTTGGAAAATTGTGTAAAGCATTTAGATCATGGTTTCTTTGCCATAGAATTATTCAAGCCCCTCTTCCTTGGTGGAACACATTTAGGAGGGGAATTCATGGCTGTGAGAACAGTCATAGCCAGTAACAGCTAGTTTTCCTTTGCTTCTCACAGAACTGTGCAGGAAAATTAGCGTTGTTTAGTTGCCAGATTTTGTGCAGTGGTGTGTCGCACTGGATTGAATTCTTCCCCTTATTTTTTGGGGGGAAAAAGAGTTAGAATATAATTTTGCGAGCATCAACTTGCCATATTGGTGGGTACACAAAAAATGTTCTCTCTGTTTATGATTGTGTAGAACCTATAGGTACTAAAATGTAAGTTCTGATTCTGAAAAATATGCATGCATGACATTATTTACATTAACGAGGAAAACGCCTCTGTACTTACCGACACCGTCCATGGGGTGGGTAGTCTAGGAGTCCTTTTGCGGTAGAAGGAAATCATAGCAAACTGTAACGGGACAAATTAACATAGATCTAAAAGGGTATAATGAGAGCAGCTATAAATACTCATTAACAAGTGTAGGGAAGATCCTATGCCCTTATCCACAATAAGGACATAAACGCAATTTCTTTTTATCGCTAACCGAGAAATTTGTTTTAGGAATGGGCTACTGCCAAGTGACAAATCTGTGCCACTAAATAATTCTACCTGTTAGGAAAGGAGAAACAATGCAAACTCTTTCCATTTGCATTTTCTACTTTAAATCCACAGGTGTTTATTGCTCCAAATGAAGACTTGGGAACTAGATAATTCTTTAGGAGATACAGAGAATGGAAGGGTCCTGAACTGGCATAGCAGCCAGCGTAATATCTGCTTTAGGCTTCATATACAGTACTGTAACTCTGTTTATAAAAAGAGATATATTTAATGTTAGACACAAATATGATAAGGATTATTTCCCGCATTGATTATTGTAATAGTCTCCTGACCGGTCTTCCCAAATGGGTGGTGTTTAGGTTGCCGGCTGTTGGGATCCCGGCGCACAGTATACCGGCGCTGGAATCCCGACACTCGGCATACAGAACACCTTTTCTCCCTCTTGGGGGTCCACGACCTCCCTGGAGGGAAAATAGCACAGCGGCGAGCACAGCGAGCCTGCAAGGGGCTCATTTGCGCTCGCCCAGCTGTCGGTATGCCGGCGGTCGGGATTCCAACGCCGGTATGCTGGCCGCCGGAAGCCCGGCCGCCGGCATACCATACTACTCCCTCCCAAACATAGGCTCTCACCACTACAATCCATTTTGAATGCAGCTGCGAGGCTAATCTTCCTCGCTAGACGTATATCGTCTGCAGATCCGCTCTGCCAGTCCTTCCATCAGTTAACAGTATTCTACTGTATTAAATATAAAATACTTTTACTTACATACAAGGCCATTAACCAAACTGCACCAACATACATCTCTTCACTCATCTCAAAATATCTCCCTACCAGACCTCTCCGCTCTGCACAAGATCTGCGTCTCTCATCCACACACATGACTTGTTCACACTCAAAATTACAGGACTTTATCTGTGCTTCACCCACTCTGTGGAATGCCCTCCCACGCACAATAAGACTCTCCTCTAGTCTCCAAACCTTTAAACGTTCCCTGAAAACTCACCTTTTCAGACAAGCCTATCAAATTCCAGACCCACCCACATAACCTTCAGTGCTTCCCTATCTAATTACATCCTCTCTGTACAGGCCACATAACATCACACATATCTTGTCTTTCTTTACTCTCACACCCTCCTGACACTTGGCCAACATTGCTGGGTGATTGTCAGGTCTGTAATTTTGTTTGTCCCCGGAAGGGGCACTAGTGGGTCAGTGTAGGTGTGATAGATGAAACGAGGAGGCTGAAGAAAAGTCCTGCGCATGTGCGCTTGATATTTATTATCACACAGGGGTCACACAGCAACTGAACAACTGATAAACAGATGAGTGGAAATAATTGATGTTAAACTTGGAAGTCGGCAACAACAGAAATGATGCATGAATAGTAACTGGTATAACTGATGACAAACTTAATCCGATGAAATAAGTATTTCAAAAGTCACTGGTAACAAATGAGCAATGAAGATGAACTTGAAACTTGGTATAAACGGTAAAGGCAATAATGAAATCAGATGAAGCAAACGGAACTCCAGTATATAATGAATAGCAATAAAAGCACACAGTCTCTGTAAAAGCACACGGTCTTTAAGCCAAGCAAGGCCCAAGCAGGAGACCGTTCTGACACAGCAAGTTAAGTGCTGAATGCAGTGCACAATGCTAGATGCTAGTAATTAGGTGCACAGGCTGAGTAATGAAGAAACACCTGGAGAAAGTCTCTTACTGCAAGTTGTTGTGGCAGACTGTGGCTGGAGTTCGTAGCAAACTGAAGACTGAAGATGAAATGACGGAATGACAACAAGGAAACCACTGGAAACAGGAACACAGGAACCAGGAGAACTTGTACACTGAATGTGACTCGTTGTCCGAGGCGATGAGACTGATCCACGGACTGAAACTTATACCGCTTGCTCTGCGGTGATTGGTTGCTGGGCTCTGTGTGCAAACGCAGTGCAGGATTGGATGTCCGGATCAGCTGAGTGCAGATGTCATGGCGGCGCCCATGCTGGACAGACGCCGGCACACAGCGGGGCACACACTGGATGCGGTTCAGGGGTACTTAGCGACACTGAACATGACGCTCGCGGACAGTGCATTCATGCAGCCGTGACTGGGGCCGTAACCTCCGGAGGCCTGCACACCAGCGCGCTGGTAGATGAGATGCTGCTGAATGCCGATTCCTGACAGTGATCATATCATACAACCCATTAAGAACCTAGCAGTCTGGTGGACCATTATGCAATAGGTAGCATCTATCTTTGTGTATCAATGCCTATTTACCTATAGATTGTAAGCTTGCTAGCAGAGCCTTCCTACCCAGTGGCGGAACTAGCAAGCGGTGGGCCCAGGTGCGACAAAATGCTTTGGGCCCCCCATCCCATCCAAGTCCACCCCCTCACCCCTGGAGAGGATCTGGTGAGGGGGAACTGCTCAGGGCCAGAGAAATGGATACCTAGCAACAGTGTCGTAACTAGACATTTTAGCACTGTGTGCAAGAAACGGCATCTGAGCCCCACCCCTGCATGCAAAACAGGGGCAGTGCGTGCCGTAGGCGCGTGCAAAAATACATAGTGGCGTGGCTTCGTGGGGAAGGGGTGTGGCCACAAAATAATACCAATTCATAAAACGGTGCACAGTAGTCTCCATTATTAAAATTACACCGCACAGTAGCACCACTACACCAGGTAGAGACCCTTTTACACCTTACGGCGGACAGATTCCTCTTTTTACACATTACGGCAGACAGCGTCCCCCTTTTTACACATAACGGCAGACAGCATCCCCCTTTTTACACATAACGGCAGACAGCGTGCCCTTGTTACATATAACGGCAGACAGCGTGCCCTTGTTACACATAACGGCAGACAGCGTGCCCTTGTTACACATAACGGCAGACAGCATCCCCCTTTGTACACATTACGGCAGGCAGCGTCCCCCTTTTTACACATAACGGCAGACAGCGTGCCCTTGTTACACATAGCGGCAGACAGCGTACACTTTTTACACATAACGGCAGACAGCGTCCCCCTTTTTACACATTACGGCAGACAGCATTCCCTTTTTACACATTACGGCAGACAGCGTGCCCTTGTTACACATTACGGCAGACAGCGCCCCCCTTTTTACACATTATGGCAGGCAGATTCCCCCCTTTTTACACATTGCGGCAGGCAGATTCCCCATTTTTACACTTTGCAGCAGGCAGATTCCCCATTTTTACACATTGCGGCAGGCAGATTCCCCATTTTTACACCGAGCGGCAGGCAGATTCCCCATTTTTACACATTGCGGCAGGCAGATTCCCCATTTTTACACATTGCGGAAGGCAGATTCTCCCTTTTTACACATTGCGGCAGGCAGATTCCCCATTTTTACACATTGCGGAAGGCAGATTCCCCCTTTTTACACATTGCGGCAGGCAGATTCCCCCTTTTTACACATTGCGGCAGGCAGATTCCCCATTTTTACACATTGCGGCAGGCAGTCCCAAGAAAGACAGAAAGAAAGAAAGACAGAAAAAAAGACAGAAAGAAAGAAAGAAGAATTATACTTACCCTCTCCGCTGGCTCAGGCTCCTCGGTGCAGCTTCTGACGATTCCCAGGCAGGAGAGAAGGAGGAGGAGGGAGGTGGAGGAGGGAGCCGCAGCAGCGCTGTGTTATTGGTGGAGGTGCTGCTGCTGCTGCCCCTCTGCTTCACTATAGGCTGTTCTCGGAAGACAGCCTATAGTGAAGCAGAGGGGCAGCAGCGCCTCCACCAGTAGTAAAGCGCTGCTGCGGCTCCCTCCTCCACCTCCCTCCTCGTCCTTACCCCCGTGCCGCTGCGCTCCTCTCCTCTCCGGGCGGCTGTGTGCTGCGGGCAGCGGTTGCCCGCAGCACACAGCGGCATGTAATGAGTCAGTTTGACTCATTACATGCTTTGGGCCCCTGGACAGAGGCGGGCCCCAGTGCAACGCACTGGTTGCACTGGCGGTAGTTCCGCCTCTGTTCCTACCTCTATGTCTGTCTGTTGTTACCCAATTTTGTTCTATTACTGTTGTTCCCCAGTTTTGTTCTATTACTGTTGTTCTAATTGTAAAGTGCAACGGAAAATGCTGCGCTATATAAGAAACTGTTAATAAATTAAATAAATAAATAAGGACAGGATTTCTTAATTGAAACGCCAAATGAAATTCTGCTTCCACTAGGTGGCACTGTTGCTCAAGGCTAACTGTGAACATACAGTAATTGAAGTGACCACTAACAATTATTGTTGTGGCAGTGTGTCACGGGTATGTTTTCTTTTTACTTTTTAAATCTGTGTCCCCATGTAAATTCTATATTGCAGATAATATCAAAACAAAATAATAGCCTCACTATGTTCAATACAGGTCTTATATATAGAATGGGATCCGGTCTGAAGATCGACAGTATCTAGGTCGACAATGTTTAGGTCGACCACTATAGGTCGACAGTCACTAGGTCGACATGGATGGAAGGTCGACAGGGTTTCTAGGTCGACATGTGCTAGGTCGACAGGTCTAAAGGTCGACATGAGTTTTTTTTTTTTAAATCTTTTTTTGAATTTTTTCATACTTAACGATCCACGTGGACTACGATTGGAACGGTAATCTGTGCCGAGCGAAGCGTTAGCGGAGCGAAGGCACCATGCCCGAAGCATGGCGAGCGAACGCGGTGCACTAATTTGGGATCCCGGTCACTCTACGAAGAAAACGACACAAAAAAAAAATCCTCATGTCGACCTTTAGACCTGTCGACCTAGCACATGTCGACCTAGAAACCCTGTCGACCTTCCATCCATGTCGACCTATAGTGGTCGACCTAAAAATTGTCGATTTAGATACTGTCGATTTGATGAACCACACCCATATAAAATAGTACAGTATCTATAAAAATGACAGTAGGACCCTTGTTTAGGACATTGATTATATATGGTGGCTTGTTTTCAAAACATAATTTTGTTAGTCTCTTGTATTTTTTAGTGCTTTGGTGTCTCTTAAAACTCAACCCATAGTTCTGATAAAACAAGTAAATCCTGTGCTATACATTGTGCACTGGTTGGTACATGTGATGCTGGCTTTGTTGGCATTTGTCATGCCTACTTCAGTCTTTATATAGTATATGGTGCAGTATTTTATTTAGCCATGCAGAATTATTAGTTAATGAGTTTTGAATTGCACATCCTGTAGAAGGGAATTAAGTGGTGCAATAACAGCTTGGTGAGTTGGGCTGGTTAATATTTAGGTCTATTAATAACTTTATTAGCCATATAGCCACACACTTACACAGGCTCAGGAGAACACAGACCTATCCTCCTGTATCAGTCTCTTGTGGGGCTTCTTATTAATGACTTTTTCTCTATCGTCCTAGTGGATGCTGGGGTTCCTGAAAGGACCATGGGGAATAGCGGCTCCGCAGGAGACAGGGCACAAAAGTAAAGCTTTCCGATCAGGTGGTGTGCACTGGCTCCTCCCCCTATGACCCTCCTCCAAGCCAGTTAGATTTTTGTGCCCGGCCGAGAAGGGTGCAATCTAGGTGGCTCTCCTAAAGAGCTGCTTAGAAAAGTTTAGCTTAGGTTTTTTATTTTACAGTGAGTCCTGCTGGCAACAGGATCACTGCAACGAGGGACTTAGGGGAGAAGAAGTGAACTCACCTGCGTGCAGGATGGATTGGCTTCTTGGCTACTGGACATCAGCTCCAGAGGGACGATCACAGGTACAGCCTGGATGGTCACCGGAGCCTTGCCGCCGGCCCCCTTGCAGATGCTGAAATAAGAAGAGGTCCAGAATCGGCGGCAGAAGACTCCTCAGTCTTCTAAAGGTAGCGCACAGCACTGCAGCTGTGCGCCATTTTCCTCTCAGCACACTTCACACGGCAGTCACTGAGGGTGCAGGGCGCTGGGAGGGGGGCGCCCTGGGAGGCAAATGAATACCTATTTTGGCTAAAAATACCTCACATATAGCCTCCGGAGGCTATATGGAGATATTTAACCCCTGCCAGAATCCGTTAAGAGCGGGAGACGAGGCCGCCGAAAAAGGGGCGGGGCCTATCTCCTCAGCACACAGCGCCATTTTCCCTCACAGAAAGGCTGGAGGGAAGGCTCCCAGGCTCTCCCCTGCACTGCACTACAGAAACAGGGTTAAAACAGAGAGGGGGGGCACTAATTTGGCGTTAGAAATATATAAAAAAGATGCTATAAGGGAAAACACTTATATAAGGTTGTCCCTATATAATTATAGCGTTTTTGGTGTGTGCTGGTAAACTCTCCCTCTGTCTCTCCAAAGGGCTAGTGGGTCCTGTCCTCTATCAGAGCATTCCCTGTGTGTGTGCTGTGTGTCGGTACGTGTGTGTCGACATGTAGGAGGACGATGTTGGTGAGGAGGCGGAGCAATTGCCTGTAATGGTGATGTCACTCTCTAGGGAGTCGACACCGGAATGGATGGCTTATTTAGGGAATTACGTGATAATGTCAACACGCTGCAAGGTCGGTTGACGACATGAGACGGCCGACAAACAATTAGTACCGGTCCAGACGTCTCAAAAACACCGTCAGGGGTTTTAAAACGCCCGTTTACTTTAGTCGGTCGACACAGACACAGACAGGGACACTGAATCCAGTGTCGACGGTGAATAAACAAACGTATTCCTTATTAGGGCCACACGTTAAAGGCAATGAAGGAGGTGTTACATATTTCTGATACTACAAGTACCACAAAAGAGGGTATTATGTGGGATGTGAAAAAACTACCGTAGTTTTTCCTGAATCAGATAAATTAAATAAAGTGTGTGATGATGCGTGGGTTCCCCCCGATAGAAAATTATGGGCGGTATACCCTTTCCCGCCAGAAGTTAGGGCGCGTTGGGAAACACCCCTTAGGGTGGATAAGGCGCTCACACGCTTATCAAAACAAGTGGCGGTACCGTCTATAGATAGGGCCGTCCTCAAGGACCAGCTGACAGGAGGCTGGAAAATATCATAAAAAGTATATACACACATACTGGTGTTATACTGCGACCAGCGATCACCTCAGCCTGGATGTGCAGAGCTGGGGTGGCTTGGTCGGATTCCCTGACTAAAAATATTGATACCCTTGACAGGGACAGTATTTTATTGACTATAGAGCATTTAAAGGATGCATTTCTATATATGCGAGATGCACAGAGGGATATTTGCACTCTGGCATCAAGAGTAAATGCGATGTCCATATCTGCCAGAAGATGTTATGGACACGACAGTGGTCAGGTGATACAGATTCCAAACGGCACAAAGGTGTATTGCCGTAAAAAGGAAGAGGAGTTATTTGGGGTCGGTCCATCGGACCTGGTGGCCACGGCAACTGCTGGAAAATCCGCCGTTTTTACCCTAAGTCACATCTCTGCAGAAAAAGACACCGTCTTTTCAGCCTCAGTCCTTTCGTCCCTATAAGATCATATCTGCCCAGGGATAGAGGAAAGGGAAGAAGACTGCAGCAGGCAGCCCATTCCCAGGAACAGAAGCGTTCCACCGCTTCTGACAAGTTCTCAGCATGGCGCTGAGACCGTACAGGACCCCTGGATCCTACAAGTAGTATCCCAGGGGTACAGATTGGAATGTCGAGACGTTTCCCCTTCGCAGGCTCCTGAAGTCTGCTTTACCAAGGTCTCCCTCCGACAAGGAGGCAGTATGGGAAAAAATTCACAAGCTGTATTCCCAGCAGGTGATAATTAAATTACCCCTCCTACTACAAGAAAAGGGGTATTATTCCACACTATATTGTGGTACTGAAGCCAGAAGGCTAGGTGAGACCTATTCTAAAAAAAAAAAAAAAAAATTTTTTTGAACACTTACAAAGGTTCAAATCAAGATGGAGTCACTCAGAGCAGTGATAACGAACCAGGAAGAAGGGGACTATATAGTGTCCCGGGACATCAGGGATGCTTACCTCTATGTCCCGAATTTGCCCTTCTCACTAAGGGTACCTCAGGTTCGTGGTGCAGAACTGTCACTATCAGTTTCAGACGCTGCCGTTTGGAATGTCCACGGCACCCCGGGTCTTTACCAAGGTAATGGCCGAAATGATGATTCTTCTTCGAAGAAAAGGCGTCTTAATTATCCCTTACTTGGACGATCTCCTGATAAGGGCATAGTCCAGGGAACAGTTGGAGGTCGGAGTAGCACTATCTCGGATACTGCTACAACAGCACGGGTGGATTCTAAATATTCCAAAATCGCAGCTGATCCCGACGACACGTCTGCTGTGCCTAGGGATGATTCTGGACACAGTCCAGAAAAAGGTGTTTCTCCCGGAAGAGAAAGCCAGGGAGTTATCCGAGCTAGTCAGGAACCTCCTAAAAACAGTGCATCATTGCACAAGGTTCCTGGTAAAAATGGTGGCTTCCTACGAAGCAATTCCATTCGGCAGATTTCACGCAAGAACTTTTCAGTGGGATCTGCTGGACAAATGGTCCGGATCGCATCTTCAGATGCATCAGCGGATAACCCTATATCCAAGGACAAGGGTGTCTCTCCTGTGGTGGTTATAGAGTGCTCATCTTCTAGAGGGCCGCAGATTCGGCATTCAGGATTGGATGCTGGTGACCACGGAGCCCAGCCCGAGAGGCTGGGGAGCAGTCACACAAGGGAAAAAATTTCCAGGAAGTGTGATCAAGTCTGGAGACTTTTCTCCACATAAATATACTGGAGCTAAGGGTAAATTTATAATTCTCTAAGCTTAGCAAGACCTCTGCTTCAAGGTCAGCCGGTATTGATCCAGTGGGAAAAACATCACGGCAGTCGCCCACGTAAAAAGGACAGGGCGACACAAGAAGCAGGAGGGCAATGGCAAAAATTGCAAGGACTTTTCGCTGGGCGGAAAATCATGTGATAGCACTGTCAGCAGTGTTTCATCCCGGGAATGGAAACTGGGAAGCAGACTTCCTCAGCAGGCACGACCTCCACCCGGGAGAGTGGAAACTTCATCGGGAAGTTTTTTCCACATGATTGTAAACCGTTGGGAAATACCAAAGGTGGACATGATGGCGTCCCGTCTGAACAAAAAAACGGGACAGGTATTGCGCCAGGTCAAGAGACCCTCAGGCAATAGCTGTGGACGTTCTGGTAACACCGTGGGTGTACCAGTCGGTGTATGTGTTCCCTCCTCTGCTTCTCATACCTAAGGTGCTGAGAATTATAAGACGTAGAGGAGTAAGAACTATACTCATGGCTCCGGATTGACCAAGAAGGACTTGGTACCCGGAACTTCAAGAGATGCTTACAGAGGTCTTATGGCCTCTGCCGCTAAGAAGGGACTTGCTTCAGCAAGTACCATGTCTGTTCCAAGACTTACCGCAGCTGCGTTTGTCGGCATGGAGGTGGAAAGCCGGATCCTAGGGGAAAAAGGCATTCCGGAAGAGGTCATTCCTACCCTGGTCAAAGCCAGAAAGGAGGTGACCGCACAACATTATCACCACATGTGGCGAAAATATGTTGCGTGGTGTGAGGCCAGGAAGGCCCCACAAAGAAATTTCAACTCGGTCGTTTCCTGCATTTCCTGCAAACAGGAGTGTCTATGGGCCTCAAATTGGGGTCCATTAAGGTTCAAATTTCGGCCCTGTCAATTTTCTTCCAGAAAGAATTGGCTTCAGTTCCTGAAGTCCAGAAGTTTGTCAAGGGAGTATTGCATATACAACCCCCTTTTGTGCCTCCAGTGGCACTGTGGGATCTCAACGTAGTTCTGGGATTCCTCAAATCACATTGGTTTAAAACCAGTCAAATCTGTGGATTTGAAGCATCTCACATGAAAAGTGACCATGCTCTTGGCCCTGGCCTGGACCAGGCGAGTGTCAAATTGGTGGTTTTTTCTCAAAAAAGCCCATATCTGTTTGTCCATTCGGACAGGGCAGAGCTGCGGACTCGTCCCCAGTTCTCTCCCTAAGGTGGTGTCAGTGTTTCACCTGAACCAGCTTATTGTGGTGCCTTGCACCTACTAGGGACTTGGAGGACTCCAAGTTGCTAGATGTTGTCAGGGCCCTGAAAATATGTTCCAGGACGGCTGGAGTCAGGAAAACTGACTTGCTGTTATCCTGTATGCACCCAACAAACTGGGTGCTATTGCTTCTAAGCAGACTATTGCTAGTTGGATGTGTAATACAATTCAGCTTGCACATTCTGTGGCAGGCCTGCCACAGCCAAAATATGTAAATGCCCATTCCACAAGGAAGGTGGGCTCATCTTGGGCGGCTGCCCGAGGGGTCTCGGCTTTACAACTTTGCCGAGCAGCTACTTGGTCAGGGGCAAACACGTTTGCTAAATTCTACAAATTTGATACCCTGGCTAAGGAGGACCTGGAGTTCTCTCATTCGGTGCTGCAGAGTCATCCGCACTCTCCCGCCCGTTTGGGAGCTTTGGTATAATCCCCATGGTCCTTTCAGGAACCCCAGCATCCACTAGGACGATAGAGAAAATAAGAATTTACTTACCGATAATTCTATTTCTCGGAGTCCGTAGTGGATGCTGGGCGCCCATCCCAAGTGCGGATTATCTGCAATACTTGTACATAGTTACAAAAATCGGGTTATTATTGTTGTGAGCCATCTTTTCAGAGGCTCCGCTGTTATCATACTGTTAACTGGGTTTAGATCACAAGTTGTACGGTGTGATTGGTGTGGCTGGTATGAGTCTTACCCGGGATTCAAAATTCCTCCCTTATTGTGTACGCTCGTCCGGGCACAGTACCTAACTGGCTTGGAGGAGGGTCATAGGGGGAGGAGCCAGTGCACACCACCTGATCGGAAAGCTTTACTTTTGTGCCCTGTCTCCTGCGGAGCCGCTATTCCCCATGGTCCTTTCAGGAACCCCAGCATCCACTACGGACTCCGAGAAATAGAATTATCGGTAAGTAAATTCTTATTATTAACCATATACTCACATAGGCTCAGGAGAACACAGACCTATCCTCCTGTATCAGTCTCTTATGGTGCTTCTTATTAATGACTTTATTAGCCATACACTCACACACGCTCAGGAGAACACAGACCTATCCTGCTGTATCAGTGTCTTATGAGGCTTCTTATTAATGACATTATTAGCCATACACTCACACACGCTCAGGAGAACACAGACCTATCCTCCTGTATCAGTGTCTTGTGGGGCTTCTTATTAATGACTTTATTAACCATATACTCACATAGGCTCAGGAGAACACAGACCTATCCTCCTGTATCAGTCTCTTGTGGGGCTTCTTATTAATGACTTTATTAACCATATACTCACATAGGCTCAGGAGAACACAGACCTATCCTCCTGTATCAGTCTCTTATGGGGCTTCTTATTAATGACATTATTAACCATACACTCACATAGGCTCAGGAGAACACAGACCTATCCTGCTGTATCAGTGTCTTATGGGGCTTCTTATTAATGACATTATTAGCCATACACTCACATAGGCTCAGGAGAACACAGACCTATCCTGCTGTATCAGTGTCTTATGGGGCTTCTTATTAATGACATTATTAGCCATACACTCACACACGCTCAGGAGAACACAGACCTACCCTCCTGTATCAGTCTCTTATGAGGCTTCTTATTAATGACTTTATTAACCATACACTCACATAGGCTCAGGAGAACACAGACCTATCCTGCTGTATCAGTCTCTTATGGGGCTTCTTATTAATGACTTTATTAACCATACACTCACATAGGCTCAGGAGAACACAGACCTATCCTGCTGTATCAGTCTCTTGTGGGGCTTCTTATTAATGACATTATTAGCCATACACTCACATAGGCTCAGGAGAACACAGACCTATCCTGCTGTATCAGTCTCTTATGAGGCTTCTTATTAATGACTTTATTAACCATACACTCACATAGGCTCAGGAGAACACAGACCTATCCTGCTGTATCAGTCTCTTGTGGGGCTTCTTATTAATGACATTATTAGCCATACACTCACATAGGCTCAGGAGAACACAGACCCATCCTGCTGTATCAGTCTCTTATGAGGCTTCTTATTAATGACTTTATTAACCATATACTCACATAGGCTCAGGAGAACACAGACCTATCCTGCTGTATCAGTCTCTTGTGGGGCTTCTTATTAATGACATTATTAGCCATACACTCACATAGGCTCAGGAGAACACAGACCTATCCTGCTGTATCAGTCTCTTATGAGGCTTCTTATTAATGACTTTATTAACCATACACTCACATAGGCTCAGGAGAACACAGACCTATCCTGCTGTATCAGTCTCTTATGAGGCTTCTTATTAATGACTTTATTAACCATACACTCACACACGCTCAGGAGAACACAGACCTATCCTGCTGTATCAGTCTCTTATGGGGCTTCTTATTAATGACATTATTAGCCGTACACTCACACACGCTCAGGAGAACACAGACCTATCCTCCTGTATCAGTCTCTTATGGGGCTTCTTATTAATGACATTATTAGCCATACACTCACACACGCTCAGGAGAACACAGACCTATCCTGCTGTATCAGTGTCTTATGGGGATTCATATTAATTACTTTATTAACCACACACTTAAGGTGCATACACATGGTGAGATTCAGGCTATGCCCGATTCTCACTATGCGACAGGGGCTAGGTCGGCATCGCAAGCACATAATGACTGTGCTTGCGATACTGACTGTGTGATTTTGGCTAAGTGTCAATTTTGACTATCTCTTCTATAGAGGTAGTCAAATTTGACTTGCCTGCACAGTCTATCTAGGCTTGCGATGCCGACCGCGCGGGACTGTGTATTGGCATCAAATCTGGATCGCAAGTTGACTATCACCTTGCGATCTGCACTAAATTTTCTTACGATTTTGACTATATAGTCAAAATTGTAAGAAAATATCTCACCGTGTGTACACACCATTACACAGGCTCAGGAGAACACAGACCTATCCTGCTGTATCAGTCTCTTAAAATGTTCTATCCCAGTGTTAGCTGCTGAATCCAGTGCTGAAACTGACATTGTAGTTATTGCAGGAACACAGACATTTTGCAGCTATAAACAGTAAGTAAAACTCACTAGTGAACCTGAGAAAACTGGAGGTTTATACTTGGATAAATTTGTCCCACAAGCACTCTCATTCCTCTGCAGCAGGTTTCTAGGTTAGGAGGGGAGGCTCACTAATACAGCAGGCACAGTGTGACTGGCAGCTGGGCAGACTTGCCATGCAGAAATGCATTATTGTGAATTAGTTGATTCTTATACAGAGATGGGGCAAGTGATATCACAGCAGGTTGGTAATGAAACTCACGGCAGTCGGGATCCCGGAGGTCAGATTACTGACCCCGGGTTCCTGGCCGCCATGAATGCTGGAAGCGAGGCGAGGGCTTGAAAGCCCCTTGTGGGTTTACTGCGCTCGCCACGCTGCGGGCACAGTGGCTTGCTGCGCTTGCCCACTGGTTCTGTTCCCAATCTATGGGTGTCGTGGACACCCACGAGTGGGAATAGCCGTGGCGCAGCTGTCGGCATTCTCAGCGGTCGGGATCCCGGCGTCAGTATTCTGATGCCCGGGATTCTGACCGCCGGGATAGTAACTACATCCCTTCACAGATATAGAGTTTTAGGAGCCTTTACAAGATCATCCACAAATTTTACCTGGTTACTAACATCTCTTATCGTTGCTCTTTGTAGTGATAAAAAAATTTTAGTATCAGGGTTATTTGCTATTATTTCATGCCGGACGGCTTTTCTTAGTAAAGCTTTTAACACTGTCCCACATCGCAGACTGTTGAATAAACTTGAAAGCATGGTATAGGATATTAAGATGGTTGAATTGATAAGGTCTTGGTTGCAGGATAGAAAACAGAGAGTTGTAGTAAATAGAGTGCATTCACAGGAGGGAAATATTACCAGTACCCCAGTGATCTGGAACAATGTTTTTTAACATCTTAATTGGTGACATTGCAAATGGCATTAAAGTGAAAGTATGCCTTTTTGCAAATGACACATTTGAGATATCCCAGAGGATACACCAGGGGTATCCTCTGGGATACCTCAAATGTGGTATTGGAAGTATTTTGGATTCCATATACAGAAGTGAAGTGAAAATAGGAGAAAAGAAACCTTTATGTGCAAGTTAAAGCAGATCAAACTGTAAGTTTGGTACGTCACTTATCCACGTGTGTCCACAATCATTGGTGGGGTAGAACAATACAGTACAACCACGGGTGTTGGTGAACTGCAAAAGAAACCTTTATGAATGATTCTTACTTCACCTTGGTGTGAGTACGGTATGATATTCTTCCTATACAATTCACAAGCTAGGACAGCTTAATAGAGAACTCCCCTCTTGTATATTTTATCCTGGTTGGAAAAAAACCTACTACACTATATTGTTTTTTCTGTATATTTTGTCATTTTCCTTGAGATTACGAGTTGGAAAAATCTACATCGGGAATATCAAGAAATATCTGGCTATACAGGACGGACATACAAACATTGACTCTCATCTACGGGGACATTCCTATATAGAGACTTCATATCTATGAACAATTTGACCGTTAACTTCAGTTGATGAGCGCAGAATTATAGGGTTGTGTGTCTTTTATTCCTTGGTTATCTATAGCAGTGTGGTAGGTGTACACACTCACTAATCAATTTCTGCGGCTCCCTGTGTGCGCGGTGGTCAACTCCCTAACATAGTGTTAGTATTAAAATGGTACATGGCCTACATCACAAAATTCACCCAGATAGACTAAAAGATCTTAACATGTATAGTTTGAAGCAGTGAAGGAAAAAGGGGGACTTGATAGAAACTTTCAGATACATCAAGGGTTTTAACAAGGTCCAGGAGGGAGACATTCTTCAAAGGAAGAAAGGTATTAGACTACAAGGACATGCACTGATACTGTAGGGAGGGAGGTTAACGGAAAACTTGATGAAAAATTGCTTCACAGAAGGGTAGTAGTCTAGTGGAATAGCCTCCCATTAGAGGTGACAGTAGAGCAATGTATACATGCATAGGATAGATAAAAGGATAGCCTTACAAAGAAATAAGGATCATATAGGGTTTGAGGTAATAATATGGTTAGAAAAGGGGTAGACTAGATGGGTCAAGGGGTTCTTATCTGCTGTCAAATTCATTATTTCTATGCTTCTGTTAAGCAGCTGTCCTGATGAGTGGCAAAACCTGTTATTTCACTGCTGATCACAGAGTAAAAATATTCTATTTCTGGGTTTTGTCCGGGCTGCGTTTTCTGTGCATGTACCATAGTTCAACTTGTTCACACAAATAGATTAAGGAAGGGGAGGAAGGATCTAACGAGATCCCTCTTTATGCTTCAGTGGCTCTTTCTGCTGCTTGATATATTTTCGACATCTTGTTGGGTTAGCATTTGCTGATAATATGTTGTAAATTCTACGCCCTCCCATTTATGCTGTGTGTGATTGGACTGGGCAGGGATCGTCACAGGTGGAGATTGCCTTTATCCCTGTGATGCTAATATATTTATAAATTGGGTCCAGATGTAATTTTTTAGAACAATTGTGTAATGTAAGTGTAAATTGTTTTAGATATCGCTTGTGCTTTTTACATGTTTATCTAACTTAAGTGATTTACATCCTTATATCACACTTTTGTAAATTACCTTTACTGTCAGGTGACAGCTAGGGTGGGTTTGATAACTGTATTATGTATGCAGTATTTGCCCAATGAAGTATTCGATATTTGGATCACCCATGAATTAAGGCCAATGTCTAGTTTTATTATAATTGTTTAAGCAGCTGCATTACCAGATTAGTGAATGCAATTAATTGGAGGCGCTTACTGAGATACAGTACGTTATTGGGAAGCCTTTACTTGCAGTGATATTTAGGAGGGTCACATGGATTCTGTATGTAAATATCCTGCTCTCTTCTGCCTCCTCCACAGATTAGAAGATCATCACTAAGCATACAGCGCCACCGTGTCCATGCTTGGAAGTTGTACACATTGCACCACCGTCTCAGCGTTGCCGTTGTGTTCTGCTCTTATCTACCAGTACTTATTACTGAGATGATTTTATCAAACCACCAGATGGGGCAATCTGCCTAACCTTCAGTTCACTGCTTCATTATAAATGACACTCTTCTCCCCTCCCCTTCATCACTTCCAGCAAGTAAAAAGGTTAATTAACGTGTAATGTAGAAAATAAAATCGGCCTCTTAAAAATACATAATTCAGCACTTACACGACATGACTGCTTCCACTGAGGTAAACATTAAAACCTATTCTGCATCCAAAATGTTGTGCTATGGCTCAATCAGTAGAAGCGTATCTCATGGATTTGGCATGGAAATTATTACCCTTAGAATGGATGATATTCGCAATCTGCTAGACAACGTGCATCTTGGACAGCGCAAAGTTTCTGAGTCTGACCGCATCCGTACAGTGTATATTATCTGTAAGTAGGGGGAAGGGGAGGGGCTAACACTGTATACAGCAATGTGACTAGTTGCTAGAAGGAATAACTTTCCCGCATGGGACAGTCACGGTGGACACATTTTCCAGCACATTGCAAAGAGAATTGAATGTATTCCACAGTCCTCTACTACTGCGGTCACAATGGCTGCACCCAGGGTACGCTTGACACCATTACATTTACAAAGATGACTCTTCTGCCTTCTAATAACCCTTATGTGCCAGTCGAAAAGGTTTTCCTCAAGGAGAAACTGCCAGTGTGTAGTCTGACCTAGAATATGTATTTATTTATTTATTTACAGAACTTAGACCGATATTACTTTTTCAGCTGTAGATAAGATGAGACTATTTGAGGTGTAGAGAATGAAATCTGGTGGAAGGATCTGACCTGTATAATATGTTCTGTGTATACAATATCACAATGTTTTATTGTTTGGGACTCTTTTGTGTGCCTCTGCCCCTCCCCCCTCTCCCCTCGCCCACATCCTCCTTCCCCACATCCCCCTCCCTCCCCTCGTGCCATATTCTCCTTTTTATTGCCCTGCCTTCAATTTACACCCACAGAATATTTATTTAGTTTGGGTTGTTTTGTGAGTAATTTATTTGTTGCTTTGAATATTATCTAATACAGAATTGAAATTACAGCTAGTGACGCACACACAAGCATATTATTCCAGGAATTGGCTTGTAGTACACCAGAATCTGAATCACTTTATTGCCAAGTATATCAGTACACAATGCACAATACACAAGGAATTTGTTTCCGATAGCCACCGCTCTAAAGGGCCCCATACACTAGAACGATAATGCCCGATTTAATTGATTTCGGGCATTCGGCCCGATATATCGGGTGAAATCGGGCATTTTGGAGGTGGTTCTGATCCGATCCGATGCGCGTTCCCGTGAGCATCGGATCGTATCCTCCAGATTGAGCGTGCTGCACTCATAATATGTCGGACCCCGCAGGCATGGCTGGGATCGCCCAAGATATAACGTATGCAAAAGTACCGCATACAATGTATCTTGGGCGATCCTGCCGCCCAGGAGGCTGCCGGGGCGATCGCCTGTCGCAGTAGTGTATGAGGCCCTTAAGACAGTATACATACATAACAAGACCAAACGCACATGGGGAAGAGCAGCACGATAGGTTCGTAGATACATGTGCCAGGTTGAATTGCAAATGGAATGGGCTAGGCGCTCATCGAATTTATTAGGGTAGTTGTTTGGGCGAGGGGGGGGGGACTGTTGTGTCTGGCGGTTCTCACCAGTTGCGAGCCGTACCGCCTCCCTGACGGCAGCCTCCTGAACATGTCGTGAGCATGGTGGGAGTGATCACCAATGATCCTTTCCGCCCGCTTAGTAACCCTTGCCCGATATATATCCTCAATTGCCAGGAGATTTGTCCCTATGATTTTTTTTCCCACACCATGATGGTGTGATGATATACTATTTGAAGGGACACACACAGGTGTAAAATACCCCTACTAATAATGATTTAGAATTGGTACTAGATGATAAACAATTATATTTATAATATTTTAGTTCCCCTTTTGCACAAACAGATTTTTCCTACTTGAATTTGTAAAGCAATTTGGATGTCAGCTTGTAGGATGAGGTGGTGCTAATAGTGCTTATTGAGTCTAGTATCTGATCAGTCAGTCAGATTTTCTGGAGCAATCTGGACTTTTGTTTTACAAACCAGGAATTGATTGATAGTAAAGAGAGGTTGCGATACAGAATATTATTCCTATAGTGCCTACCACCAAACTAATGCCCACTGTGGTCACAACTGCCTGTCTTGTACCCAGAGTGGAGATGTAGGCATCAAATGGAGCCGACTGCCATGGATTTATCTCTTAAGTTTCCTCCGAATATTTTTATTTTGCCTTCCTTTAATATAAATATCTATACTCACAGCTGTAATTACACATTTCTGGTTAAAATATAATTATGCATATTTCTGTTAAAGCACTTTTCAGTTCAGTTTTTTTTTAAATTGTAAATCTTTCCCTTATTCACTGTTGGAATAGAGGAAAAATCGTTTTTGTAGACCTACATGTATCAGGATTGTGATTTGTGTAATGTATATGTGTTGTAGCATCTATTTTAGTGAACATGTAATTTTCTGATATTGAAGATCAAGCTAAGACCTCAGCAATGCACCCAATAAAGGACTTATTGCCGACTGATTTATCTGTGACATATTTCAGGGTCTTGCAGAATCCCCCCAGGATGCATCTCCAGCTCTTACTATGACAGGTGTGTGATACACTGGCAGATTGCATGGTATTTTATCGGAAAATGTCAAACTGAAAAAAATAAAATTGAATTACAGTTTACCTCCTGTTTTTCAGTTATTTATGTTTCTTAAATTCCTTACTAGCAATAAATTACAGAGTGAAAGTCCACATGGGCAATTTATCATCCCTGTTTAAAATGCTAATATTTGGTTTACAGTACAGGTTGAGTCTCCCTTATCCAAAATGCTTGGGACCAGAGGTATTTTGGATATGGGATTTTTCCGTATTTTGGAATAATTGCATACCATAATGAGATATCATGGTGATGGGACCTAAATCTAAGCACAGAATGCATTTATGTTACATATACACCTTATACACACAGCCTGAAGGTCATTTTAGCCAATATTTTTTATAATTTTGTGCATTAAACAAAGTGTGTCTACATTCACACAATTCATTTATGTTTCATATACACCTTATACACACAGCCTGAAGGTCATTTAATACAATATTTTAATAAATTTGTGTATTAAACAAAGTTTGTGTACATTGAGCCATCAAAAAACAAAGGTTTCACTATCTCACTCTCACTCAAAAAAGTCCGTATTTCGGAATATTCCGTATTTCGGAATATTTGGATATGGGATACTCAACCTGTATTACTATGAACTTATTTCGAATTTTACCTTGATTCCAAGTCCAACATTAGATATAATTTAAAGAGCAATTAAAGTCACCATTTCACATTAACATATAGGAAAGGCTGTGTTTTAATGATTGAAATAGTATTCATGGAATAAATAGAGTGATTGTAGTTTATATATACACCCAGGGCCGGCTCCAGGGTTTTCAGCGCCCCGGGCGGGCAATAGGGGCGTGGCTGAAATGATCTGCGGTGCGCGATGACGTCATCGCGCACCGCACAGTAAAGGTCCTCTCCACGAAGGGAAACGACGCTACGCGTCTAGTTCCCTTCACGGCGGGCGGCAGCGGGGGGCACAGCACTGACAGCAGCAGCGGATCTTGCCATGGTGCGGCGCCCTCCGGATGGCGCCGGCGCCCTCCGGAAGGCAGCGCCCCAGGCAAAAGTCCTGCTTGCCCTTGGCAAGATCCGCTACTGTATACACCCCAAGTATGTAATGTACATTATTTATATATCCTCAGGCTCTACCAAAGGTGGATACGGCCAGGGTCCCAACAGTCGGGATCTCAACAGTCAGAAAACTGACAGCGGGATCCCGACCAGTGTCGGACTGGGGCATGTAGGGCCCACCGGGGGAAAGCAGTGGTAGGGGCCCATGTTTAGGGGTATGGCCAGTCTCTAGAGGGGATGTGCCCAGCCACCACATTGGTTTGCCTAACCATTTTACAAGTGTTGGTCCCCTAGATAAATATATACAGTAAATACTGTAGTGCATGCTAGATAATTTGCTAGATTAGTAACAGCACAGTCTGGAACCTGATCCCTAGAAGAGGGGGGGGGGGGGGGGCAGGCAGTAGGGCCCACCGGTGGTTTCCCCTGTACCTCTGTGGGCCAGTCCAACCCTGATCCCGACTGTCGGAATCCTGCTGGTAAGTGTGGGGGTGGGGTTAGGCACTAGGGGGATGGATAGGTTGTGGGGGAAGTTAGGGATTAAGCTGCAGTTGGCATAGGGGAGGGGGGGCAGTGGGTTTAGAGTTAGGCTGAGGGAGGGGAGGGTTAGGGTTAGGCTGAGGGAGGGGTGGGTTAGGGGCATGGTTTGATTACATACTGGGATCCGTCGGGATGCCGCTGTCGGCAGTCATCCTGACTGTATTCTCACCACCGGGATTTCATACTCAACCCGCCACAATTTAGCAGTGTCAGGAGGGCTGTACCTGAATAGGTAGAGTTTGAGTGATAATTCTTTGGACTTGTGCATAAATGCTACAGCATACCTCCCAACTGTCCAGATTTGCAGACATTTAGTGTAGTTAGTATTGAACCTCATATTGAGGATCAGTTCCATTGTTTAGTATCTGTATATATCAGATTAAGTTTGTCATTCCAACAGGATCCCTTTCCAAATCTCTTATGTATTTTTGGGGCATATATGTTTACTATGAGGCTAAGGGTGGTCATTCAGAGTTGTTCGCTCGTTGTCGTTTTTCGCAACAACGATTAGGTGGAAAATGCGCATGCGCATGGTACGCAGCGCACATGCGCTAAGTTATTTAACACAAAACTTAGTAAATTTACACAAGGTTGAGCTACGTTTTTTCATCGCTCGAGTGATCGTAGTGTGATGACAGGAAGTGGGTGTTTCTGGGCGGAAACTGGCCGTTTTCAGGGAGTGTGCTAAAAAACGCATGCGTGCCAGGTAAAAACGCAGGAGTGGCTGGCCGAACGCAGGGCGTGTTTGTGACGTCAAACCAGGAACTAAACAGACTGAGGTGATCGCAATCTAGGAGTAGGTCTGGAGCTACTCAGAAACTGCAGGGAAATATTTAGTAGCAGTTCTGCTAACCTTTCGTTCGCTATTCTGCTAAGCTAAGATACACTCCCAGAGGGGGGCGGCCTAGCGTTTGCAATGCTGCTAAAAGCAGCAAGCAAGCGAACAACTCGGAATGAGGGCCATTGTTATCTATATATCTGCCATTAGATAAGATTTTTGACAAGAAGGCATTTACATTATCCGTAACTGGTTTCCAGAGAAATTTCAAGCTATTTATGCTCTGTAAATTAGATTATAATGACCTCTAGATGGACTGACCGTTATCATTGTTTTTATTTTTACCTTTATCATTATTTCCATTTTTATTTTTTATTATTATACTGTTTGGTAAAAACATATAACCTATCCGTGTAGCATCTCACATATATTTTTAAATAATCATGCTATATATCAATGCATTTTTGTATATAATTTTTCTAGTTATATTTTTCCTTTTAGCAATTGAAACATCTAGATATATATTATTTGATACATTGGGGGAAATTTACTAAGCTCCCGATTTTGACCGAGATGCCGTTTTTTCATCAAAGTGTCATCTCGGTAATTTACTAAACACTAATCACGGCAGAGATGAGGGCATTCGTAATTTTTTGCAAGTCCAAGTAAAAAATTACGAATGAATACACCATCGGTCAAAACGCGGCTGTTTAAGTATGAATCTCGGTCATTTACTAAGAAGTGCAAAGCAAAAAACAAACAAACACTGCCGTGAAAAATTACAACTCGTAAAAAAGTGCTAAAAAAAAACAGACCTTTTTTTTTTATTCGTGATTGGATAGGCATGCACGGATCCATGAGATCCGTGCATGTATATCAGTGGGAAGGGGTGGGAAAGTGCTTATTTTTTCATAAAAAATTGCGTGGGGTCCCCCCTCCTAAGCATAACCAGCCTCGGGCTCTTTGAGCCGATCCTGGTTGCAGAAATATGGGGGAAAAAATGACAGGGGTTCCCCCATATTTAAGCAACCAGCATCGGGCTCTGCGCCTGGTCCTGGTCCCAAAAATACGGGGGACAAAAAGAGTAGGGGTCCCCCGTATTTTTAAAACCAGCACCGGGCTCCACTAGCTGGACAGATAATGCCACAGCCGGGGGTCACTTTTATATAGTGCCCTGCGGCCGTGGCATCAAAAATCCAACTAGTCACTCCTGGCCGGGGTACCCTGGGGGAGTGGGGACCCCTTCAATCAAGGGGTCCCCCCCCCCAGCCACCCAAGGGCCAGGGGTGAAGCCCGAGGCTGTCCCCCCCATCCAATGGGCTGCGGATGGGGAGGCTGATAGCCTTTGTTGTAAAAGAAAAGATATTGTTTTTAGTAGCAGTACTACAAGGCCCAGCAAGCCTCCCCCGCATGCTGGTACTTGGAGAACCACAAGTACCAGCATGCGACGGAAAAACTGGCCCGCTGGTACCTGTAGTACTACTACTAAAAAAATACCCAAAAAAAGACAAGACACACACACCGTGAAAGTATAATTTTATTACATACATACACACATACATACATACTTACCTTAAGTTCCCACGCAGGTCGGTCCTCTTCTCCAGTAGAATCCAAGGGGTACCTGTTGAAGAAATTATACTCACGAGATCCAGGGGTCCAGGCTCCTCGGGAAATCCAGGGGTAATCCACGTACTTGCATAAAATAAGAAAACGGAAAGCCGAGCCACGAACTGAAAGGGGCCCCATGTTTTCACATGGGACTCCTTTCCACGAATGCCAGAAACCCACTCTGACTGATGTCTAAGTGGGTTTCTTCAGCCAATCAGGGAGTGCCACGTTGTAGCACTCTCCTGATCGGCTGTGTGCTCCTGTCCTCACTGACAGGCGGCACACGGCAGTGTTACAATGTAGCGCCTATGCGCTACATTGTAACCAATGCTGGGAACTTTCTGCTCAGCGGTGACGTCACTTTAGGTCAACCGCAGGGCAGAAAGTTCCCATCATTGGTTACAATAAAGCGCATAGGCGCTACATTGTAACACTGCCGTGTGCCGCCTGTCACTCAGTACAGGAGCACACAGCCGATCAGGAGAGTGCTACAACGTGGCACTCCCTGATTGGCTGAAGAAACCCACTTAGACATCAGTCAGAGTGGGTTTCTGGCATTCGTGGAAAGGAGTCCCATGTGAAAACATGGGGCCCCTTTCAGTTCGTGGCTCGGCTTTCCGTTTTCTTATTTTATGCAAGTACGTGGATTACCCCTGGATTTCCCGAGGAGCCTGGACCCCTGGATCTCGTGAGTATAATTTCTTCAACAGGTACCCCTTGGATTCTACTGGAGAAGAGGACCGACCTGCGTGGGAACTTAAGGTAAGTATGTATGTATGTGTGTATGTATGTAATAAAATTATACTTTCACGGTGTGTGTGTCTTGTCTTTTTTTGGGTATTTTTTTAGTAGTAGTACTACAGGTACCAGCGGGCCAGTTTTTCCGTCGCATGCTGGTACTTGTGGTTCTCCAAGTACCAGCATGCGGGGGAGGCTTGCTGGGCCTTGTAGTACTGCTACTAAAAACAATATCTTTTCTTTTACAACAAAGGCTATCAGCCTCCCCATCCGCAGCCCATTGGATGGGGGGGGACAGCCTCGGGCTTCACCCCTGGCCCTTGGGTGGCTGGGGGGGGGGGGACCCCTTGATTGAAGGGGTCCCCACTCCCCCAGGGTACCCCGGCCAGGGGTGACTAGTTGGATTTTTGATGCCACGGCCGCAGGGCACTATATAAAAGTGACCCCCGGCTGTGGCATTATCTGTCCAGCTAGTGGAGCCCGGTGCTGGTTTTAAAAATACGGGGGACCCCTACTTTTTTTGTCCCCCGTATTTTTGGGACCAGGACCAGGCGCAGAGCCCGATGCTGGTTGCTTAAATATGGGGGAACCCCTGTCATTTTTTTCCACATATTTTTGCAACCAGGATCGGCTCAAAGAGCCCGAGGCTGGTTATGCTTAGGAGGGGGGACCCCACGCATTTTTTTATATTATTTTACAGTGTTTAATTAAAAAAAAAATAAAAAATAAACCCCAGCACGGATCACACAGATCCGGCCGAGATTGATTGTAAAAAAAGTCGGCAGTGTTTTGCTAATCACTGCCGTAAAAATAGAAAAAAAACCACGAATGACATCGACATCGGAAGAAAAGAAAAACCCGAATACGACAGCTTAGTAAATTAGTCGTAATCAATTCAAAAAGTTGCAGTTTTAAGGCCCCCATCCACTAGTCCGATTTGGGCAGTTTTCTTCAGATTTCGACACATCTGACCGTCATATCTGAAGAAAAGTGTCACATCGGATGGCTCTTCCGATCCGATGCACACTCCCGTGTCAGATATATCTGAACTACAGATCTCTGAGGCTGCCCCAACTATTTATCTGAATCTGAAGAAAACAGGTGCACATCGGATTGTTTTTTTTACTTCAGATGTATCTGATCAGATTCATCTGAAGCGTCACTTGACTGGCATCTCCCTGACCACTCCCGCCCACCAAGAGGGGGAACTGCGGCAGCAGCAGCATCAGATCAATCGCATGTAGCATGTGTGAAACAGATATATCTGATGCGATCTGGCACATGATATATCGCATCAGATATATCTGAAGTGAATGTAATTAAAATTAAAGCCAGGGTCTGATCCAATTCCCGGGACGCTCCCGGGAGATTTCAAGAGAAATCTGATGCTATCTGCAGTTCAGACAAGTCTGAGTAGTGGATGGCCACCTTTACACTTTCGATGTCATTCGTGATTGAACTTTGACCTGAAACGGGAAAATACGAATCTTAGTAAATTTACCCCATTGTGTGGTAAATGTATCACACCCGATTTTGTGTGTGTGTGTGTGTGTGTGTGTGTGTGTGTGTATGTGTGTGTGTGTGTGTGTGTTCTTTTGGCAGAGAATGTAGTAAGATTCTTCTGCCTTCTGTCCATACTTGCCTACTTTTGAAAAAGCATTTGAGGGAGACTATGAAAGTAACAACTATCAGCGCGGGCGCGTACTGCTACATCGGTGAGAGGTGTATCATGAAAATGACTTACATCCAAATGTAAATGAGCCCCAAAGTTATAAAGATCTATTTGTTGAAGAAAAGACACTGATATTTTTCAGAATTTGCTTGGGTATTGTGTTTTACAAGAGGTTACATATACCGTAAGTGACCACGAGAAACCTTATTTAAAATGCATGTAGCTATAGGGATCATTGTGCCTTATAACCAATGCAGGGAAATGGCACTGATGATCCCATGTGAATGTATCTCTGATCTCTTTTTTCCCCCCAAGAATGTAACAGCTGCATAATGGGGTTAAGGTGAAATCAGGGAGATTGCTGGTCTATTCAGGGAGTGAAGGAGATTGCTGCTATTTCAGGGAGTCTCCTGCAGAATGAGGGAGGGTAGGCAACTATGCTTCTGTCTAACACACACATTTGAGGTGTGTTGAATCTTGTAATTACATGTTGATTACACCTGGTACCCAGATATATAACTCCTGGGTTGTGCACATTGGATACCTTGCTTCTTGAAAAAGCCGCCTTGCAGTGCGGGGAAACGCGTTGAAGACACAAGGTTATCCAGTAACCTTCCATCATCATAGCAACCTGCAGTCATCTACAGATTTCACCTCCATTAGGAACGGACACCGGGGTTTTGGTGCAGCTTTACCTTACATCTACCTCTCCGCAGACACCCGGCCATCAGGTCTGCCGGCATTGCGGGACATCGAAGCATAATACTCACCAGCGTATAGTGCCGCCCTGTGTGTTGCGGTGACAGCTAGCGGGCTATTGATCCGGTTACCGCCGTCACCACAAGTGTCTCCCCTCCATCAGCAGGTGCCACTTCACCGCTGTGTGCAGCTTCCGGACACACAGGCCACTGCACCTCCGACCGGCAAGCCGTTGCCACGCACTACCGCTGTGTGTGGACCCCGGTGGTGTGATCTTTAGAGATACGGGCCACTGAACTTCAGAGTGGTAAGCTGCTGCTACCTATCACTGCCGTGGGTGGTCCCCGTTGGTACAGAGATCAACTGGCCACGTTGTTACACACTGTGTGTGGAGTCTTGTTTGTCATTTAATTCACACAGAGCCTTTATATACAGATACCATCTTTAAGCATTGAGACTGGCTGCATAAGGACTGAGAGTCTCCGCTGTTCTGGATACAATCCACCTGGTAACATATTATACACTCATCATGATACATTTCTATTGGAGGTGATTTACAGTGCAGGTTCTCTCTTAAGATAACATTAGTGAATTATGTTTGTTGGAGTAACTTTCCAACATGTGGGGCCAAATGTAATAGAGTGAGAGTTTCAGAAAGTGAGAGATTTGGTAAGGTTTTTCATTTTTGTCTTTTTTTTTAAGTGGCAATCACGAACACTGCAAAACCAGGTTAATCTTGCTGTGTAAATGATTGCCACTTTAAAAAAAACCCAGCAAAACCAAATCTCTCACTTTCTGAAACTCTCACTCTATATTACATTTGGCCCTTGGTGTCATTTTAAGTGTATTTTACATTAGTTATTCTTACTTGCATAAATTGTAATTGCAAACCCCCGGGAGGTTACTAATATTATTGTACGTAAATAAATTGTGTTTATATTTTAAAATCTGGTTGTGCACATGTATTATTAAGCGCCCATTGGGAATGGGTGTTTTTGGTCTTTAAAGGGCTTACTTTCCCCTGATTTCTTTGAACATATGACTACAGCAAATCAAGTGACTATTTTCTCAGCTTCTAACTGTTTATCAACAATACAGTAGTATGTTATGGGGCCAATACATAAGGGAGCCGCTAGGATTATTCCACTTTCTGACCAAACATTTATCGGGATTTTAACTTGCTGTATTTTGCAGATTCCCAGATTGCTAGTAATAATCCATCATCCAGGGCCGAAACTAGGATTTTCGGCACCCGGGGCACGGCAGTAAATTAGCCCCCCCCCCCCCCCCCCCCCAAAAAATGTATTAATAATAATAATAAATCAAATAAAACATAAAAGTTAAAATAAATAAAACATAATAAATACAAAAAAGTGTAAACTACGTCACACAGTGGTGCAAGCTTATTCTCATTACGCTGCAGCTTATTCTCATTAAAGGGGTACACATGTACAGATGTGTGCCAGAGCTGTGTGCTGAGCGATCCAGCACAGAGTGCACAGCACACATCTCTGGACTCTCAGCACACAGCACGATGTGTGCTGAGCGAGGAGTGGGGATGCTCACTTCACCCATCGGCCAATCTACAGTCAGCGATATAGACGAGCTGGGCCGCGCATCGGTATCACTATACACACGGAGCGATGTGAGCTTCATTTCTAAGCAATCTAGTCAGATTGCTTAGAATTTAAGCATACACTGCTACGTGTGTACCCCCTTTGGTCTGCACAGTGGTACACCCCACAGGGGAGAGGGAGAGGAGTGAGTGAAATGGGAGAGAGGAGAGAGATGGGGGAGAGAGAGAATATGCTCAGACATCTCTCAGACCGCCAGTAATACACACACAGTATATATTTCATAAAAAAGGCAACTTGCTCAAGTGCTCAATTTATACTACTGTACACACAAAGTTCCAACAAAGGAATGGCACTCTGAGACAGACAAAAAAAAAACGTTTGACTGAGTGATTTGTGGTATTGAATACAGCTATTAAAATTTTTGCCTGTCTCTGAGTGCCATTTCTTTGTTGGAACTTTGTTGGCGGGCGGTCGCACAGAGGGATGGGCGGGGACTTGCAGTTGCACGGGACTGTGACGGAGCTGTTACTATGACAGCACAGTAGAGCCGCTTATACACGTTACACCACAGAGGAGCCGCGGCAGGTGGGGGTGAGCGGCCAGCGGCGGGTGAGCATGAGTTCAGCAGTGCCCTCACTGGTCTTGTGCTCTACGCAGCGGCTTAGTCCGCATATGCGTAGGGCCGGGTCTGGTTCTGGATAATGGGTTTTCAGATTATGTGTTCTGTGATATGATGTAGAGGTATTGAACTATATACTCTTGAAATACATTTAATTTTATAGCAATCCTGTTTATTAAAAACAAATTATTTAGATGTTGCTCCCTTCGTGCTGTCATATTGTGTGAAAAGTGTGAAAGGTCTTCACAAATCCACTGACACACATTTTAATCATTTAATAAACTGCTCTATTCACTGTATTTTACAAACATATTGTAATTAGTCTTCTTGCCCCATTCAAAAAATAGATTATAAATGTATTGCTACAGTATAACTAAACAACTGAAGCACTGAGATGAAGATCATAGGAGCTCTGCATGCCTGTCTGTTTTAGTATAGGCAGCAGATGTGTTGTCTCAGGCTTGTGTCTAAGTGCACACATGTTGCTATGTATGTTTGTACTATCTATATGTATGTGCAATAATCATGTACAGTCTCTAGTGCAAATAACCCACAGCACACACATGCAGGCATTACAAATGTAGAAGTGGGTACATACTTTGCACTCCCCCCTTAGAAGCTTTGTGAAGTGAACTCTTGGACTGAGGTGAGCAGCCGGCGGTGGTTTGTGGTCAGCGGCCAGTGGCGGTGAGAGGCCAGGTGACCGGCCAGCGGCGGGTGAGCGTGACTTCAGCAGCGCGCTCACTGGTTCGGCACTCTACACAGCGGTGTAGTCTGCGCATGCATAGGGCCGGGCCTGGGCCTGACTACAGGCAAAGTTTGCGACGGGCGGGCGAGCAGCTGCTCGAGGGAGCCGGGCACAGTTCTCGGCGCCCCCTCAAACGCAGCGCCCGGGGCACGTGACCCCTAAGCCCCCGCCCCTAGTTGCGGCCCTGCATCATCACATCAGTTCTAGCTAGAGAAACTTTAATGTTATGAATAATATTATTAATTATATGATTAATTATATTAATAGTTAATTATTCGTAGTAACATTAGATTTCAGGGAACTGACATTGGGTGATGCCATCCTTTCTAATTTACAATAGTGATTACATTATTTTATATATCATTTGCCCGTTTTAATAGTGGTTTTCTACATGAAGCAAATTGTTTGTAAATCTCAGTGGCCATTGTAAGTAGGGTTGCTATTGGCGATGATAGATTGTGTCATTCACGTTCCACTTTTTCATGGCTGAAATGTCACTTTGATGGATGCGGATAGCAGCTCTTACTTTTCCTTTTTCTGGTTCACTAAAAATAGGTAAAAAGTTACAATATTTTAAGGTTAGCTTATTTCCTGTTACCAGATCTCAATGCTTCCATTCCAGTAAATGCAGGTCTGAATGTGAATTACATTGCACAGGATCATTACACTGTGTTTGATGCCTTCGGGCCTGTAAATTGTGGCTTTATGTCCATGGCTTTTGTGATGCAAGGCTGGATATTTTATCATTCAAGAAGTAAGGCCCCACGTCAGTGCTTTGCTTAAAGCCCATCTCCCATTTCCTTTCAGCGGCGGTTCAGGTTTCCAGCTTTTGTTCCAGCTTTGTGTCTCGTCCAGTCTGATCACCGTCCCGGAGAGATTAACTGAAGAGGCTGAGACACTTCAAATTTGATGGGTGGACTCCTAATGCAATTGTTTTTGCCTCTAACCCCCCACTAGTGATAGTGACTATACAATTAGAACCATGAAAGGTTGTTTTGTTTTTTTGTTGTGTTTATTTAACCAAATTGACAGTTTCCTAGATTATTTTTCAACATGCCAATTGTTACTAATAAGTTTGAGACGCATCGTTCCTGAGCATTACCACGCATCTGCAGAACCTTCCCCATACTAGTCTGCTTGCCTGCAATGTCATTCTAGACAACCCTCATGGATCCTGTCCACCACTGCAGCGAAGTGGGATGGGCAATGTTGTGGTGACGGGTTCACAGTACGACGCCAGTCGACAAATGTCTTGCAGTGTCGTCTCTAGAACAAGGCAATTGATTTGAAAGTAAACAAAATAACGCTGCAGAAAAATAATAATCTTTTAATAGAAATTTGTGGCATCTCACTGAGGGACTGTTGTACTTTTTGCATGCAGTGACAGTTGCAGTACCTGCATGCTTCCCACCCTTATGTATTCTACACGTAACACATAAATATGCCTAAAATTGGATCTCTTCCCTGCAGAGATACTTGGGGGGTCATTCAGTCGTGATTGCGCGCTGCCGTTTTTCGCAGCGCAGCGATCAGGTCACTACTGTGCATGCGTATGCACCGCAATGCGCAGGCGCATCTTACGGATACAAAGCGGATCGTTGCTGGGCGATGGATTTAACGAAGAATCCATTCGCACAGCCGATCGCAGGGAGATTGACAGGAAGAAGGTGTTTATGGGTGTCAACTGACCGTTTTCTGGGAGTGTTTGTAAAAACGCAGGCGTGTCCAAGCGTTTGCAGGGCGGGTGTCTGACGTCAATTCCGGGACCGGACAGGCTGAAGTGATCGCAGCGGCTGAGTAAGTTCAGAGCGACTCAGAAACTGCACAAACTGTTTTTGTACTGCTCGGCTGTTCAGACGTTCGCACACTTGCACAGCTAAAATGCACTCCCCTGTGGGTGGCGACTATGCATTTGCACAGCTGCAAAAAGTAGCTAGCGAGCGATCAACTCAGAATGATCTCCTCCCCCCCCCCCCCCCCCGGTCTCCAGGACACTGCACTCCATCACCTCCAGAACATTTACTCAATTAACAAGGATACAAGTGGAAAAGAACGGACAGAATACAGTTGTATTTTGGCAAAATTGCAAAAGAATAAATACTATCCTTACCAAACAGACTGTTCATAGAATTAGTAAATGATATTATCATGAATAAATCAACATCATGGTCTTCTATCACTTAGCTATTGGTATGTGCTGAATGCCAGCACACTGCTAGAAACATCCAACATCTGACAGCAACACTACAAGGCTCACCAAACAACAATCGTTTCAGAAAGGCATTGGTATTCTAACCAGGGCACTCATCATAGCTCCGACCACCATGTAGGACTATTGTGTCCTCTAGAAATCACATCTAAATATTCTAATTGCAGCACATTTCATGGAGTTGTTTACCTATAATATAATGTCTCAGCCACATCAGGCTTCCTACACTCGTCACTTTGCTCCCTGGCACCTGATCAGGAGAGAATTGGAACCAAATAATAGCCCATTCCCAAACCATTTTCTCTTCCCCAAAAGGGGAAAGCGCACAGAAATATAACTTTTTAAAGGTACACATCTGACAAGGAAGATACCAGAGAATATAGCAAAACCAGAATGTAATCATATACCAGGGGAGCGCATCAATCAAAAGTATTAAATATCACAATTAAGAAAACATATTTTCTTTATTTAAAAAATTATTTTTGTTGTTACACTGTAAAAACACAAATATTCTATCTCTGATGAATTCAAACTAGCTACACAGTTTTAAATTATGTAAATGCCGTCACAACTAAATGAAAATTCTTTACTATAAACATACTTGCCTACCTGACCCTCTCCATGAGGGAGAAAATGCTCTGTTCCTGGACTTTCCTGGTAATGTATGATTACCATCACCTGTGGTGAAACACCTTTCTTATCAATTATCTAGCTCACCACAGGTGATGGCAATCATACATTACCAGGAAAGTCCAGGAACAGAGCATTTTCTCCTTAATGGAGAGGGTCAGGTAGGCAAGTATGACTATAAGGAAAATTATCCACTGTTACCCGTTTGCTACTTCATTTAATTGTTAGATTTGATGTTATAGTTTTAAAGGGGGAGGACGCTGTGTTGATTATGGTTGTCGGTATTTTGACCGTCGGGATTTTGATTGTAGGTAAATTAACTGCATCCCGTTTTTTATAGTGATAAAGCTAAATATTTATCGTATATAATACCCTTTATGAGGTCTAAGAACACTGTACGCTATCTATGTATGAAGTACCGTAAGGGTACGCTAGTTGCGTAACAATCGCTTTGCCGTGATCGAGACGCTCAAGCGTCACGTTCACTCACGGCCAAGAGATCACAGGCAGGCACGTTATTGGCTGTTAACTAAAGTAATGATTCGCTATAACGTAGCGAACGCTCGGGACCACGAGGAGATCACCAGCGGAGCTGACGCTCACTATATTAAACCTTTGTATCTAAACCATAAACAGTGTATTGTGCAGTAAAACCTTAGTGTAATGTTAGAGAGTAAATGCAACACAATATAACCTTATTACCTTAAAAGCTGTTTGAGCGTCACCGACGCTCTGAGAATACTTAATACTATAAGAAACACACAGATACCGTGCTCAGGGTCCAACGCCTAAAATATATATTATGAATGCTATACTTGCAAAAGAGTTAAACACAATACAAGTCATACACTACAATATAACATAGACTACCTAACCAGATAACTACACAGGAAATACAATACAATACAATTTAAAGGAAAATGAGTGAGAAAGAGAAGGAGAGAGAGAGAGAGAGAGAAATTGAGAGAGATTGGCCCACAATAACAAGAAGATCAATATAGTTGCGGAGAAACACTTACGCACAAAGGGGAAACGATCGCATGCGCCTCGATATCCAGCTCCCGATTATCAGCAATGAGAACCGTTGAAGAGAGTGAACTGGATATGGTCGGCCTGCCTATTTATGCCCCACACACAATACAATTCAATGGTCCCTACAATCTTATTGTTCATTGGACACAGGAATTCGGCTTCGCATTATAACAAAAGGTCATAGGTTGATTCATACAGGTGGGCTGTGACTATTTCCAACAGCTCAGGTGGGAGGGAAACTGGGTTTCCCGCCGCATGGGTAATAAAGTGCAAATAAAGTAAATGTTCATAAACTTCTTATGTCCATAACTATTCGCACGAGCGATTGATCTGCTTCAAACCAACACCGGAATATTTCTAATTAAATATTCTTCCGATGGATACTAAACACCACTGTATTACTCCTGTCTGACCCTTCGTATCAAACAAAGAGGGATTTCTCTGTCCATGAACATTCTATATTAACCAAACTTTCAGAATCTATCAAAGGGACCATGATCTACAAAATACATTATTAGTGAAAATATGTAATGATTGAGTCGCACGCTACGATCGCATAAACTCTACCGTAAATACGCATACCATGCGCCTGCGGGTGCCCGCGACTGTGAGTATGCGCACGTACGGGAGAGCGTACGCATGCGCAGCACGGACCAGGATGAGGTGCAAATATGGCAGTGTGTGTAGAGATATTTTTCTGACTTTGACAGTCCACCCTTTGGCAGTCAATAATAACTGCCACCTTCTAAAACATTTCAAAAGGAGAAAAATATATGTCAGGGGTTAATTAATTTCCATGGTTGGGTAAGGGAGGAGTGAGGAGTAGGTGGGAAGAGGGTATGACCTAGTGAGATAGCAGAAGCATGTGTGTATGAGTCCATGTTTGGGGGGTCATGTATCATCGTGCCGTACGTGTTGTAAATCAAGCTTCGAGGTATTACGAAGTATACATTTGAATTCCTTCTTATCCCGTGGTACGGGTCTGTGGATGGGCTGTCAAACTTTACCGAGCTCTTTTCGGTTTTGGTTGTAACAAAATGGGGAAGCACATTTTAGTTGATGATACATGAATGGGGGAGATATGTGATTGCTGATATCTGTGCCTGTATTCCCTATCGACTATGTGTGTCATTACCTGTGGGTTGTAGAAATGAAGAAAAGACATAATTACGGTAAATGCGGTGGTATTCTATGTCAGGTAAATGTACAGTCGTCGATTGAGGTTTTGTTCGGTATCAGTTGAAAGTCGTCTTCTTTGCGCTGTTTTGCCCATTAGGTGCGAGCAAAAAGCTTTGTCAATGCCAATAGATTTACAAAAATGTTGGGCTAGCGTGAGTTTAAGAATTCTAGGGAAACTGGGGATCCATGGCAAAGTTCATCAAATGTCCGTATCTAAAGTGGTCAAAACTTCTTCTTTGGTCAATCCGTTGTCTGTATAGTGTCTTGTCAACTTCCTCGTCCAAGGGGGTCTTTTTATCTTGGAGAAAAACAGAAAAACAGGTGAAAGAAACGGACCGTAGAAATCGCATTTTCATCACATCATTGTTTCTACATTTGGGTCATAAATCAAGTCCAGGTTAATTACAGTTTCCTCACTCCTTAAACTCATTACCCTAGTACGATGATTGCACTTCATTAAAGCCTGACCGCATCTAAATATCAATCCAATCGATATGACAACACCTAAGATACATAGGAGAAACTTACCAACATCCATTATGACTCCTTGAGCCCAGTCTCCTAAACCAGAAAACCAATTTCGCGGGTTCAACCATGACACCCAACCAGTCAGCTCATTACCTACAGCAGCAAGAGTGAGATTGTGTCTCCTGCGAAATTCCCACTTCAATTGGAGAATATCGTCCATCTTTTGGTCTATGACCTCGACCGGGTCCTCGGTGCTATTCGTAATATATGTGCAACATTTCACGCCGTATTGTGTTGCCAGTGTGACACAATATCCGCCTGTCACTGCTGTGAGGTAATTGAGAACCATTCTATGCTGTACCAGTTCTGTTTTGTAAGCCTGAAGTTCTCTTCCAGTATACCTAAACGTGTCATCATACATTTCAGTGATATTGTCTAACAAATTTGCGAGCGCCGATATGTATTTATAATTCAGCACTCCTCTAGCGGTACGGGTGAAATCTAACGCGATTAAGAATTGAATCCCGGTGGATTCACTTATCAGATCAGAGGCCGGATGCTCTGTCTTCTCTATCAGGTGCCTTTTAACAACGTGCTCGTAATGGGTGTGAGTATAAGGAGCTTGGGCACCACGGTGTATGTCTTTCATTTTGTCATGTGATACAGTCATTACTTCAGGCAGTACTTTTCCAATATAACACAATCCTTCAGAGTTTGGGGCAAGCCACTTGTACGCCTTTCTCCCGCATATGAAATATGCATCATCGGGGAGAACATATGGGACGGAGTAGGACATAACCATATTACACACCTTCCATGTGAAATCTCCTAACCCTAATTCTTCCATCTGCTTAGTACACGTATCAGGTTGTACGATATGTGCACAGTATCCTGGTGATACCTCTCCAACTTTAGTAATCCTATTTCCTAAGGTATACCTATACCGGAAAGATTTTCCTCTACTGGCTATGTGGCGTACAAGCTCTGTATCTGTAGGCATTCTATCTGCTCTATGCGAAAAGGTCATGGTGTGGTTACTCCATGACACTTCCCAATTTCCCGGTTTTCGGGGATTGGAGATGTTGAAACATAATAGGGACCTATCCACATGGTATTGGTAGAGCTTCAAACTAGGAGGGCTGGAGATATTAAACCTCCGGTCCACCGGTCTCCCACCATTTAACTCAAGTACCTCCTCTATCGTTAAAGGAAATGGTACTAGCCCTGATTTGCTATGACCCTGAGGTACTTGAGAGCATACCCAACAATCTGTTTTGTTTAACACATTACCCACTAAGGAGTGATAGTCACTCAATGGATGCCGGTCCATATGGATATTAAAACTGGATTGGCATTTCTTAATGCACCCATCCTCAATGACATTGTTACAGAGCCTACAGATACAGTTTTCTTCAGCTAACAATCCTTCACAATTCCTTCTATGGTCAATGCTATCGGATCGTTTTCTGATACTCGCCTTTGCTTGTTGAATATGTTGTTCTCGGAAAACTACGCCTCCATCTTTATCATCAGAACCCATTCCAGAACCTCTCTCGACCTCCATGGTACTCTCGCCGGAACAGACTGCTCTGGTCAACATCATGGTTAACAGGAAAATCCGGGTCACAGTCTCTTGGGGCAAGTCCATCTTATAGGAGGAGACAAAGAAGAATGAGAAGGGGAAAAAAGAAATTTTAGGGAGAGGGGATGGGAAGTGGAGAAAAACAATAAAAGGGAGTGGGGAGTCGACAACAGCTCTTGGTCTTGAGATTTTCACGGCTCAGGTGCCGCCTCAGTCCTCCTGGAACAGACACTCCAGTGATACAACCTCTACCGTCTGTTCCTTATCACGGGACTTCTCTGGATCAGCAACCTTCTTGCAGTGGGATGAATGAACCCAAGTCTCTCTCTCAGCAACCTTCAATGCTGTAGTGCTAGTCAATAAGACCTGGTATGGTCCTTCCCATCTGTCAATAAGGCAACCTGAGCGTAGAAAATTCCGTATCATTACATAATCCCCAGGTTCAATGTCATGACAATTACTATCTGGTAAATCAGGAATCACTAACTTCAGATTATCATTTTGATTCCTCAACTGTTTACTCATGTTAATCAAGTATTTTACAGTTACTTCATTGTTACACTTCAAATCATCCTGAGGGTTAATCATAACATGCGGTTGTCGACCAAACAAGATTTCAAAGGGAGACAGATTAAGAGGGGACCTGGGAGTGGTTCTGATGCTGTACAGTACAATGGGTAAAGCTTCTGGCCATGTCAATCCTGTCTCTGCCATCACTTTACTCAGTTTATTTTTAATAGTGCTGTTCACTCTTTCCACTTTCGCACTCGCCTGGGGACGGTATGGAGTGTGCAGCTTGCTATCAATTCCCATCAATTTACACATTCCTTGAAAGACATCACCTGTAAAATGGGTACCCCTATCACTTTCGATAATTCTAGGGATACCATATCTACATACAAATTCCTGCACAATTTTCTTAGCAGTAAACATAGCGGTATTTGTGGCCGCTGGAAATGCTTCGACCCAATTTGAGAAAACATCTATACAAACAAGTACATATTTCAAATTTCGACAAGGGGGTAATTGAATGAAGTCAATCTGTATTACCTGGAAAGGGCCGCCGGCAGGTGGGATATGGGATGGTTCTGTAGGTATTGCCTTTCCAATATTCTTTCTCAAACAGGTAAGGCACGACATGGCTCTTTTACTCGCATGAGAGGAGAATCCTGGGGCGCACCAATATGCTCTTACCAACTTGCACATCCCTTCCTTGCCTAGATGAGTCAGCCCGTGAGCTGCTTCAGCCAAACATGGAAGATATGCTCTGGGGGCCACTGGTTTACCATGTCCATCCGTCCAGAGTCCTGAGGACTCCTGGCCATATCCCTTTGCCTTCCAGACTGCCCTTTCCTGTGTGGAACACAAATTTTGCATCTCACACAACTTCTGTGTGTTGATGGTATTAAATACCATCAGTTGTGTGGTGTCTGTCTGTCTGGGGGTAGCAGCTGCTAACTTAGCTGCTTCGTCTGCTCGGCTGTTACCAAGCGATACTGGGTCTTGGCTATATGTATGTGCTTTACATTTGATAACAGCCACTCTGTCGGGTTCCTGTATCGCTGTTAGAAGCCTTTTTATGTGAGCTGCATGCGCTACCGGTGTACCAGCTGCCGTCATGAAATTTCTGAGGCGCCATAGGGCTCCGAAATCATGGACTACCCCGAATGCGTATCTAGAATCGGTGTAGATATTGGCTGATTTGCCCTTAGCCAATTCACATGCTCTGGTTAGGGCGACCAGTTCAGCAACCTGGGCTGAGTGAGGTGGGCCTAGCGGTTCCGCTTCTATGGTGCCTTGGTCATCTACGACTGCGTATCCAGTACACAAGTCTCCCGAGTCTGACTGTCTATGACAACTACCGTCCGTGTAGAACGTAAGTTCTGCATCTTCCAGTGGGTTGTCACTGATGTCAGGCCTTGCGGTAAAATTTTGGGTCAAATATTCTATACAATCATGAGTATCTTCCTTTGTATTAAATCCTCCTTCCCCAGTACTCTCATTCTCCACCCTTTGGGTCTGTCCAGACACACTTGGGAGATATGTTGCAGGATTTAATGCACTGCATCTCCTTATGGTGATGTTTACGGGGGCCATTAGTGCCAATTCCCATCTTGTAAACCGCGCTGATGAGACGTGCCTGGTTTGGGCAGAATTTAACAAGGCTGACACTGCATGCGGTGTATGAATTGTGAGGTTGTGACCTAGCACGACGTCTTCGCTTTTCGTTACTAGCAATGCTATCGCAGCAACGCTTCGCAAGCATGTGGGGAGGGATCGCGCTACCGTGTCTAGCTGAGCGCTGTAATATGCTACTGGCATCACCGTGCTTTTGGGTTAGTACGCCTGCCGCGCAACCAGCACTTTCTGTTCCGTATAGTTCAAAGGGTTTCCCATAGTCCGGCATACCTAATGCTGGTGCCTGCGTTAGGCACTGTTTAAGTCTCTCAAATGCTGCCTCAGACTCGTCTGTATGCGAAATCCGATCAGGTTTGTTTGAGGAGACCATTTCCTGCAAAGGTAACGCTAACATGGAAAACCCTGGGATCCAATTACGGCAATACCCACACATTCCTAAAAATGTTCTGATCTGTTGCTGGGTTTGTGGCAGAGTCATGTCTCTAATTGCTTGAATTCTATCAGCGGTCAGGTGTCTCAGTCCTTGTGTTAAACAGTGTCCCAAATATTTTACCTTAGTTTGGCATAATTGCAACTTGTCTTTGGAAACCTTGTGTCCTGTGTCTGAAAGATGAAACAGGAGCTGTTTCGTATCCTTCAGGGATGCCTCCAATGAATCAGAACACAGTAGTAGATCATCCACGTACTGTATTAATACTGATCCACTCACTGGTTGGAAAGACTGTAAACAATCATGCAAAGCCTGAGAAAATATACTTGGGCTATCTATGAATCCTTGTGGTAATCGAGTCCATGTGTATTGGACTCCTCTGTATGTAAATGCGAACAAATATTGACTGTCAGGGTGCAGAGGTACCGAAAAGAAAGCGGAGCAGAGGTCAATAACAGTGAAAAATTTCGCAGTGGGAGGGATTTGCATTAGGATGACAGCTGGATTTGGCACTACGGGGAACTGACTCTCAACTATTTTGTTAATCCCCCTTAGATCCTGCACTAGCCGGTAACCCCTCCCCCCACTCTTTTTCACAGGGAAGATGGGACTATTAGCAGTGCTGGACGTTCTTACCAGAATGCCCTGTTGTAGCAAGCGCTCTATTACTGGGTAAACTCCTAACTCCACCTCTGGCTTCAGAGGGTACTGTGGGATTTTTGGAGCTATCCTACCATCTTTTTTTTGTGCAACTACTGGAGCTACGTTTGCCATTAATCCAGTGTCCTGTCCATCTTTAGTCCAAAGTGACTCTGGTATCTGAGATGTCATTTCTTCTACTTGGGAGGGAGTCCTATTTGTCATAGTGGTATGTGACATTAATTTTGACGGGGAGTCTAACATGTCTCGTACTTCCTGAGCGTGATTCTCAGGTATGTCCAAGAATACACCTTCAGGAGTACAATAAATGACGCACCCCATTTTACACAGTAAGTCTCTTCCCAGGAGATTGGTCGGTGCCGATGCAGCCAGCAAAAAGGAATGCTTGGTATGTAAAGGCCCTATTGTAATCTCTGCTGGTTTGCTAACAGGGTAATGCTGGACTACTCCTGTTACTCCCACGGCTGGAATTGTCCTACCAGTGGTCCTCATGCCCACTGTCGAATTTATCACTGATTTGGCCGCCCCTGTGTCTACAAGAAAGTTTAATGATTTACCAGCTACATTGATTGCAATTTCTGGTTCACTTCCAAGACTTGCAATCAATTTTACTGGCTGCAGATTACAGGTATGGCCACACCCCTATTGGGTATGGTGACCTCCCTGAATCCCGCTGGCAGCAACTACTTGTGAGGGAGTTAGCTGGGAACTACCAGAGGTTTGCCAATCTCTGTTTGGGGGGTATCTTTTTGTTTCCCCTGCATGTGGCTCATAACTCCGTTTCTGCGGACCTTGCTCCCAATGTCGTGTGTCATGTCGTTGTCTAGGGGGTTGGTATGAGTTTCGTACATTCTTTACTCTACAATCTCGTGCCATGTGTCCCTGTTTATGACAAGAATAACAAGTAACCACACTTGACTTACCCACAGGGTTTGGTGATACAAACAAAGGCTGCCTTGTGGTCAGGGCCTGTATACTTACGGCCATTAACTTATCACTTTGTTGTTCCCTGTGTCTGGTGATGTTCCTATCGTGATCAATAGCAGCCTCTCTCAAAGTAGCCACAGACAGACCTCGCCAACATGGTTGTGTGGTCTGTACCCTAGTCTTTAATGATTCTTTTAAACCATCCATCAGTACCGATACTGCTACTTCTCGATGGTTTATGTTTGTTTTAATGTCCTCTATGCCTGTGTATTTTGCCATTTCTGATAATGCTCTGTGAAAATACTCTGCAGCTGTCTCTGACTCCTTCTGTTTAATGGAGAATATCTTGTTCCATCTGACTACCGCTGGGAAATATTCTTTTAACTGTAAGTTTATTCTTTTTACATTGTCTTTGTTGTACACATCTGTAAGAGGTACATCCTGATCTAATCCGCAATCAGCTAAAAATTGAGTTGCGTCAACATTGGAGGGTAAACATGCTCTCAGCAATATCTGCCAGTCTTTATTGTTGGGCTCTACAGTGTTACCTAAGTCTCTGATGTATTTTTGACTGGCAACTAAATCTTTTCTAGGGTCAGGGAATTCAGACACGATGGTCCTTAATTCCATTCTGGAAAATGGGCTATACATGGCAATGTTCCTCACAGGGGTGACCCCTGTTGTGTCAGTTTTCCCATTTGGGACAGCTATTACCCTAACAGGATTAACTCTAACAACATCACTCTGTGTGGGTTCTACAGCCTGTGGTGAAATGGCTTCAGCATAGTGTATGGTGCCGTACTTACCTGTAGACACGACCTCACCTATCCCTCCGCTAGGGGCCTTTGTTACTAATCTCGTGGGTGGAGCTGTGCCTACTGTGGTCTCTGCTATGGTGGCTGCTAGAGAGAGCGCTGAAATTGTTGCCGATTCGTCTTCTTGATCACACTCCTGAGGAAAGTTCAAAACAGGGTACAACTTGCACGGGTTAATACTTGCATTGGTTAATTGGTTAACATTATCTTTAACATTTACACAGTTGCTAAGTGTTTGTGTGTTACACCTTAGTGCGTCATTCTCCGCAACCAATTTCTCTCCTGATATGTATGGTGGCGGTGGGGCCGTGGCTATCAGTTTTCTGATTGAGCCAGATCCCGCCGCCTGAGCCAATCCTCTCTGTATGTCACCTTCCTGCTGCCACAACTGCAAATAATCGTAATGTTTGATTCGTCTCTTTGTTGATTTAATGAGACATATCCTTCTCCTTAAATTCGTTAACACCTCTGTGCTGAAGCTACCTACTCTTGGGAATTTCTCCCCGTCATGTACTGTCATTCTCTCCCATTCATCACATAAAGCTTCTGTGTGACTTCCGTATTTCTCACACATTACATACCTTGCCGACCCAATTGGTCGGTTCACTGAATCAACCCGAACCGAGGTTGATCGCCCCCTACCTGAACAAGTGGCCCCCATAGTTCGAAGGTGTTGCTTTATTTAACCAACCCTTACGCAAACCAAATGTCCAAAATAGGCTGACGGTGGCGGTTTACCGAGTACCCCACTCACTCGCCCACGCCGACCAATACGACCTGATCACACCGATATGGTGCTGGCGTACTCGACCTAGGGCCCCTGCGACCTGAACCTCTATTTACTGGAACCTGTGAGGGTGCTCCGAAGAACACTTACTCTTTCCAGTAACTATTGGTTGCTGGATAGTTCCTGAGTGAGCAGCGAACTTCCCTTAAAATAAAAAAAGTTACACAAATCACGTTAGAATGTACAAATAGCGTTTATGACCTTCGTACACAAATAGTACCGGTCAGGTTTACTAATGCACACAATTACGTGCGGTACAATCGTTTAGTACACAAGCAACTAATCTTATGTACTGAGCGACCAGTGGAATCGAAAATTACGGCTGCGAATTCCTTCAGCCAGAGCTTATATGGCCTATATGGGTGTTGCACCAACCCTTTCTTGGTGTTGTGCCTGTGGACTGTATAGCGGACTTCCTTGTCTGCTGTACCTGAACCTGTTGGTCTGCTATGACCTCCTGGTCTGTTACAGTATGACCTCCTGGTCTGCTACACTCTAATGCTCAAATTGTATATTTAACCAGAGATGCCTCCCTAGCCACCATGTACGTCACTTACACGCATGTACCTCACGAGTACTCGACTTTTCTTGTGGTTCAACCTTAAAAATTGTAAAAACAAACACTCACTCACCGCGTATACACTTTTGTTTCTATTTCTATTTCTGCGCAGAAATTTCTCTTTAGACCAGATATGTTACAAATTAGGAGAAGGATCTATTAATTTAAATTTGGAATTTAAAAAAAAAATTTTTGCGCGCGATTTATCGCCTGGCGTTATTTACCGCGTGGCGCTACTTATCGCGTTGAGAGAAGAAAAAAAAAACTTGTGATTTGAGTTACGTGGGCGTACCCGTACGCTCCGTTGCGTAATATACGCTGCGTGCGTCGGCCCTTGGATTGCGTACGCAAGTCTCAGTCTTTTGTTAGAGACACGTGTACGCAAAGCAAAGATCCACCGTAACACAATTTATACGTTTATCAACTATAGAACTGGCACACAGGAGAGTGACATACGAAAATACACCAATGAAAAGGAAATGCAGATATATATGTGTGCGTGCGTGTGTACGCAAGACAGAAAAATAAACAGTTTTAAAAAGACACTATTGTTTTGTTCTTACCTCCGGTTCCCGGATTCCTTCAGCACCCTTTACTAAGAGAAGCAGACGCTTATCCAAACAGCACTACGAGGAATATGATCTCCCGCCCTTTGCTGCTGGATAATGTCTGCTGAAATTACCTAGTGCAGATATGTGAAGGACAGGGCGAGCCGCCAATTGATAAAGCTAAATATTTATCGTATATAATACCCTTTATGAGGTCTAAGAACACTGTACGCTATCTATGTATGAAGTACCGTAAGGGTACGCTAGTTGCGTAACAATCGCTTTGCCGTGATCGAGACGCTCAAGCGTCACGTTCACTCACGGCCAAGAGATCACAGGCAGGCACGTTATTGGCTGTTAACTAAAGTAATGATTCGCTATAACGTAGCGAACGCTCGGGACCACGAGGAGATCACCAGCGGAGCTGACGCTCACTATATTAAACCTTTGTATCTAAACCATAAACAGTGTATTGTGCAGTAAAACCTTAGTGTAATGTTAGAGAGTAAATGCAACACAATATAACCTTATTACCTTAAAAGCTGTTTGAGCGTCACCGACGCTCTGAGAATACTTAATACTATAAGAAACACACAGATACCGTGCTCAGGGTCCAACGCCTAAAATATATATTATGAATGCTATACTTGCAAAAGAGTTAAACACAATACAAGTCATACACTACAATATAACATAGACTACCTAACCAGATAACTACACAGGAAATACAATACAATACAATTTAAAGGAAAATGAGTGAGAAAGAGAAGGAGAGAGAGAGAGAGAGAAATTGAGAGAGATTGGCCCACAATAACAAGAAGATCAATATAGTTGCGGAGAAACACTTACGCACAAAGGGGAAACGATCGCATGCGCCTCGATATCCAGCTCCCGATTATCAGCAATGAGAACCGTTGAAGAGAGTGAACTGGATATGGTCGGCCTGCCTATTTATGCCCCACACACAATACAATTCAATGGTCCCTACAATCTTATTGTTCATTGGACACAGGAATTCGGCTTCGCATTATAACAAAAGGTCATAGGTTGATTCATACAGGTGGGCTGTGACTATTTCCAACAGCTCAGGTGGGAGGGAAACTGGGTTTCCCGCCGCATGGGTAATAAAGTGCAAATAAAGTAAATGTTCATAAACTTCTTATGTCCATAACTATTCGCACAAGCGATTGATCTGCTTCAAACCAACACCGGAATATTTCTAATTAAATATTCTTCCGATGGATACTAAACACCACTGTATTACTCCTGTCTGACCCTTCGTATCAAACAAAGAGGGATTTCTCTGTCCATGAACATTCTATATTAACCAAACTTTCAGAATCTATCAAAGGGACCATGATCTACAAAATACATTATTAGTGAAAATATGTAATGATTGAGTCGCACGCTACGATCGCATAAACTCTACCGTAAATACGCATACCATGCGCCTGCGGGTGCCCGCGACTGTGAGTATGCGCACGTACGGGAGAGCGTACGCATGCGCAGCACGGACCAGGATGAGGTGCAAATATGGCAGTGTGTGTAGAGATATTTTTCTGACTTTGACAATAGAGACCAGAGAATGACTGAAGCAAATCAGTAAATGATGGCGGAACAGAGAGAGGGGCATCTAACATTGCATTCACTAGCGCCCTTAGATAGAAAAAGGTATTGAAACTCCCTAACTCCACTTAAATCACCCATTACCCAATCTATAGGTGCCTTAACCCCATGTATCCCTCTTCCCTATAACAAGCTCCATATAATCAGAGGCCGTATGAGTTCCATTAGTATACACTTATCTCCCAACTGTCCTGATTTGAGCACCATTACCCGCCACCGTTACTGGGATTCAGTGACGTGCGGTGAGGTAAATGGCTAGGGAAGCACTGACTAGTATCACAGCCAGATGTACACATATAAATGACTAGGTGATTCATCGTGCCCTATGGGCGCTCTTCACACCGTCGTAAGGGGCTACGCCTCCTTAACCCTCAAACACCCTTGTGGCGTGCAATATTTGTATAATATGGAGTATTACCTCCAATCATAATTGTGTGAGTGGTTAAATATTGCATGGACAAAGGGCGTGCAATGGTTAATGGGTCGTAGCTCCTTACAACGACGTGAACAGTGCACGCAGGGCCTGATGAATCACCTAGTAGGTGCTGTGGTTGGGGGAGTGGCGGGTGCGGGGGAGACGCGGATGAGGGAGAGGGCTCCGGGGGTGCCGCGAGTGGGGAAGGGGTGGTTGCGGGGGTGCTGCGGTGGTGTCGTGGATGGGGGTCCGGAGGAGCAGGTGCGGAGGTCCGCTAGTGGGTGAGGGGTGGGTGGGGGAAGGGGTCCGGAGCCACCGTGGGAGGTGTGTGGGGGTGCCGCGGATGGGGCCCGGAGGTACTGCGAGTGTAGGAGGGGCGAGTAATGCTTCTCCTCTTGGAAGCAGCTAAACTGCTGTCCTCCCTTTGACAGTGGCTCTCCCGGAGACTCGCACAGCAGGCAAGCAGCCAGTCCAGGAAAAGCGTGGAGGGCCTACCCTACACGGGTCAGGCTCTCTTTGGGGAGGCGCTGGATGCGTGGATTGCCACGGCTACTGCGGGTAAGTCTACTTTTCTCCCCTCAGCTGCACCGGCTACGAAGAAGCCTTTTACACCAGCCGCGTCACAGTCCTTTCGGCCCGTGAGGCAAAGAAAAAAACAAACCTTCGAACACCTTCTTCAGAGGTGGTCGTGCAAAAGGAAAGAAACCGCATCAGGCATACCTCAGATTTGCGCTGTTGGACGACCACTATCAGTTCCAGGCGCTGCCGTTTGGCCTCTCCACAGCACCAAGAATTTTCACCAAGGTGATGGCGGAGATGATGGTTCTTCTCCGCAAGCAGGGGGTGAACATAATTCATTATCTGGACGATCTCCTGCTCAAGGCGTCGTCCAGGGAGAGGTTATTGCAATCCATCGCGCTCACGACACAGCTGCTCAGGAAGCACGGTTGGATCCTGAACCTTCCAAAGTCTCATCTGAAGCCGACAAGGAGGCTGTCTTTCCTGGGAATGATCCTCGACACGGAGGTGCAGAGGGTGTTTCTCCCGGTGGAGAAGGCATTGGTGATTCAAACAATGGTCAGGGAGGTCTTAAAGCCTACCCGGGTGTCGGTTCATCAATGCATCCGCCTTTTGGGGAAGATGGTTGCCGCCTACGAGGCTCTGCAGTACAGCAGGTTTCACGCTCATCCATTTCAACTGGACCTCTTGGACCAGTGGTCGGGCTCTCACCTACACAAGCACAAGAGGATACACCTGTCTCCGAAAGCCAAGATTTCACTCCTCTGGTGGCTACAACTTCCACACCTTCTGGAAGGCCGAAGGTTCGGAATTTAGAACTGGATCCTCTTAACCACAGATGCAAGTCTAAGAGGTTGGGGAGCAGTCGCTCTGGGGGAAACCTTTCAAGAAAAGTGGTCGTTTCAAGAATCCCTTCTCCCGATAAACATCCTGAAGCTAAGGGCCATGTACAACGCCCTCCTGCAAGCAGCACATCTGCTACAGGATCGGGCTGTTCAGGTACAGTCGGACAACGTGACCACGGTGGCCTACATAAACCGACAAGGCGGAACGAAGAGCAGGGCTGCAATGTCAGAGGTGTCAAAAATCCTTCTCTGGGCAGAAAGGCACGCTGTAGCGATGTCAGCAATCTTCATTCCGGGAGTAGTCAACTGGGAAGCAGACTTCCTCAGCAGACACGATCTCCATCCAGGGGAGTGGGGCCCCCATCCGGAGGTGTTTGAGGAAGCAACCGCTTGGTGGGGGGTTCCTCACATAGACATGATGGCCTCCCGCCTCAACAAGAAGCTGGGGAGGTACTGTTCCAGGTCGAGAGACGCTCAGGCAGTGGCGGTGGACGCACTGGTGGCACTGTGGTTCTTCCCGTCAGTGTATGTGTTCCCTCCACTTCCTCTGATCCCAAGGGTTCTTCAGCTGGTAAGAAGAACAAGGGTTCTGGCAATCCTCATTGCTCTGGACTGGCCACGAAGGGCTTGGTATGCGGATCTGCTGGATCTTCTTCTGGAAGATCCAAGGCCCTTACCTCTTCGGGAGGATCTGCTGCTGCAGGGGCCATTCACCTATCAAGACTTACCACGGCTACGTTTGATGGCTTGGCGGTTGAACGCCAGATCTTAGCTCAGAAAGGTATCCCGAGCGAGGTTATTCCTACCCTGATTCAGGCTAGGAAGGGGGTAACGTCTAAACATTTCCACCGTATTTGGAAAAAATATGTTTCCTGGTGTGAATCCAGAAAATTTCCTGCGGTGGATCTTCAACTCCGACGTTTTCTCCTTTTCCTGCAAGCAGGAGTGGATATGGGCCTGAGATTGGGCTCCATCAAGGTCCAAATCTCTGCCTTGTCCATCTTCTTTCAAAAGCAATTGGCTGTCCTTCCTGAGGTTCAGACCTTTTTGAAAGGGGTTCTGCACATCCAACCTCTTTTTGTGGCGCCGACGGCGCCCTGGGATCTAGATGTGGTGTTGCAGTTCCTACAATCAGCTTGGTTTGAGCCTCTACTGGAGGCTGACATCAAGTTTCTCACATGGAAGGCGGTCACTTTGTTGGCCTTGGCTTCTGCTCGACGCATGTCGGAATTGGGGCTTTATCTTGTAAAAGCCCTTATCTAATCTCTCATGAAGACAGGGCGGAACTTAGGACTCGTCCGTAGTTCCTGCCTAAGGTTGTATCGGCTTTTCATATCAACCAGCCTATTGTGGTGCCAGTGGCTACTGACTCCTCAATTGCTTCAAAGGCCTTGGATGTTGTGAGGGCTTTAAAGATCTATGTGCAGAGGACAGCTCGTCATAGAAAAACTGACTCTGTTTGTCCTCTATGATCCCAAGAAAATTGGGTGTCCTGCTTCGAAGCAGTCGATTTCACGCTGGATCAGGTTCACTATCCAGCATGCCTATTCTAAGGCAGGATTGCCGTGTCCAAAATCGGTTAAGGCCCACTCTACTCGTAAAGTGGGTTCTTCCTGGGCAGCTGCCCGGGGTGTCTCGGCACTACAGCTTTGCCGAGCTGATACTTGGTCTGGTTCGAACACGTTTGCCAGGTTTTACAAGTTAGACACTTTGGCCTCTGATGACCTCAAGTTTGGTCAATCGGTCTTGCAGGAGCCTCCGCGCTCTCCCTCCCATTCTGGGAGCTTTGGTACATCCCCATGGTACTAATATGGACCCCAGCATCCTCTAGAACGTAAGAGAAAATAGGATTTTAATTACCTGAAACAGTAAATCCTTTTCTCGTAGTTCGTAGAGGATGCTGGGCGCCCGTCCAGCGCTTCGTTTTCCTGCTTTGGTTTTATAGTTCAGTTCTAACTGGTTCCTAGGTAAGTTCTGCATTGTTAACTGTTTCAGTACTGTTTAGCTGTTGCTGAGTTTTTCCGGCTTGTTAGCCGGGTTTGTCTGTTGTGTGAGCTGGTATGAATCTCGCCACTATCTGTGTATTTCCTTCTCTCGAAGTATGTCGTCTCCTCGGGCACAGTTTCCTAGACTGAGTCTGGTAGGAGGGGCATAGGGGAGGAGCCAGCCCACACTATTAAACTCTTAAAGTGCCATTGGCTCCTGGTGGACCCGTCTATACCCCATGGTACTAATATGGACCCCAGCATCCTCTACGGACTACGAGAAAAGGATTTACCGTTTCAGGTAATTAAAATCCTATTTTTAATTACCTACTGGTAAATCCTTTTCTCGTGGTCCGTGGAGGATACTGGGGTCCATTTAGTACCATGGGGTATAGACGGGTCCTCTAGGAGCCATAGGCACTTTAAGAATTTGATAGTGTGGGCTGGCTCCTCCCTCTATGCCCCTCCTAACAGACTCAGTCTAGGAAACTGTGCCTGAGGAGACGGCCATACTTCGAGAGAAGGATAGATAAGGGGAGTGGTGAGATTCCGAACCAGCACACACAACAAGAGGAAAGCCAAGCTAACCAAACTTGAAACAGGAACAGCAATGGCTGAACCAACATTACTTAACCAAGTAACAGTGCAGCAAGAACGAAGCACTGGGCGGGCGCCCAGTATCCTCTTCGGACTACGATTTACCAGTAGGTAAGTAAAATCCTATTTTCTCTTACGTCCTAGAGGATACTGGGGTCCGTTTAGTACCATGGGGATGTACCAAAGCTCCCAAACCGGGTGGGAGAGTGCTGAGGTTCTTGCAGAACTGATTGACCAAACTGAAGTTCCTCAGAGGCCAAAGTATTGAACTTGTAGAACTTGTTCGAACCTGACCAAGTAGCTGCTCGGCAGAGCTGCAAAGCCGAGACACCCCGGGCAGCCTCCCAGGAAGAACCCACCGACCTAATAGAGTGGGCCTGTACAGATTTTGGACATGGCAAACTTGCCGTGGAATAAGCATGCTGGATAGTAAGTCTGATCCAGCATGCAATTGTCTGCTTTGAAGCAGGACACCCAATCTTATTGGGATCATAAAGAACAAACAGCGAGTCCGTCTTTCTGTGACGAGCTGTTCTTTTCACATACACCTTCAAAGCCCTCACGACATCCAAAGATTGTGATGTAGCAGAGGTGTCGGTGACAACCGGAACCACAATAGGTTGGTTGATGTGAAACGCAGACACCACCTTAGGAAGAAATTGCTGACGAGTTCTGAGTTCAGCTCTATCTTCATGGAAAATTAAATAGGGACTTTTGTGAGACAAAACCCGCAGCTCTGACACACGTCTTGCTGAAGCCAAGGCCAACAGTGTGACGATCTTCCATGTAAGATATTTTACGTCCACCTCCTGTAACGGCTCAAACCAGTCCGATTGGAGGAAATGCAGCACCACATCGAGATCCCAAGGTGCCGTGGGAGGCACAAAGGGAGGTTGGATGTGCAGAACACCTTTCAAGAACGTCTGGACCTCAGGGAGAGAAGCCTATTGTTTCTGAAAGAAAATGGACAAGGCCGAAATCTGGACTTTTATGGAGCCCAGACGTAGGCCCACATCTACTCCTGCTTGTAGAAAAAGCAGGAAACGTCCTAGATGGAATTCCACCGCAGAAAATTTTCTGTGCTCACACCAAGAGACGTATTTCTTCCAAATACGATGGTAATGCTTAGACATTACCCCCTTCCTGGCTTGGAGCATAGTCGGGATAACCTTTTTAGGGATCCCTCTCCTGGCTAGAATCAGCCGTTCAACTTCCATACCGTTAAACGTAGCCGCGGTAAGTCTTGATAAACGAACGGACCCTGTTGCAGAAGATCCTCGCGAAGAGGAAGAGGCCACGGATCTTCGAGGAGCATCTCCAGAAGGTCCACGTACCAGGCCCTTCTTGCCCAGTCCGGAGCAATTAGAATTGCTTGAACTTTTTCCCTTTTTATTCTCTTTAGAATTCTTTGGATCAGAGGAAGTGGTGGAAACACGTACACTATCTGACAGACCCATGGAGTCGTTAGGGCATCTACCGCCACCGCCTGTGGGTCTTTCGACCTGGAACAATACCGCTTGAGCTTCTTGTTGAGACGAGAGGCCATGATGTCGATCTGTGGATATCCCCATTGATTTGTCAAGCACCTGAACACTTCCGGGTGAAGGCCCCATGATATGGATAAGTGAATACAAAATGGAAGCTGGATGTCAGTTTGTCTATTGCTTTAAAAGAAACTGTTGTTTTAAATGTGATTTTTATATGTTTGCAGAAACTTTGATTTTCAGACAAAACAAGAAGTTAAAGCCAGCTGCGCAGTGTATCACAAGACTGCGGTTAGCTAGTGTTTTGCAAAATAAGGAATTGTGTTTTGCAGAATAAAGAGAATTTAAATTAGGTGAAAGGTAAAATGTATTTTGATATTAAACAGTCATAATCACAAGATGTTGAGCTAATTAATTGGAAATCCCCCATAAGGGGAGTATATGAATTAATAATATATTCTGATAAATGAATTGTGATTGGTTTATGTATATGATTGGTCTGCAAATTTGATTGGATCATGTAACGCTGTAACGACAAGTATATAAGATGAAATCAATGTGTCAATGTTCAGTTCATGATATTCTTTTATCGTGAGCCCTGTGAATTTCACAATGCAATAAATCTACCAAAGAGACTTCATTGTTCTTCAATTGAATTTAACGGCTATATCATTCTGGAGGTCCCACCGAGATACTATCCAACATTGACACACGAAGAAGGAAGGTGGACTGGTGCCGGGGTACCTGGATCAACTGTGGCCACAGGTAAGAGCTGTTATCTTACTTCTGCTCCATGTGTCCCTGCCTCGGTCCGCTGCCTTTGTGTGTTATTGTTGGTTTGTAACTCTTTGAAGTCTTTTTGGAGATTGTGAGTATGGAACCAAATTGAATTTAACTGCATTTTATTACCAGTTACAGTGATTTGTATAAAGTTTTAAGATTTAAATTTTTGTGGTCATAGTTACAGATCACAATGGGATCTTTTGTCTGCCATATCTTGCTAAATTCAGAGTGAAGTCTGCGAGTGATTGTGAGTGAGATTGGCCGAGGCTTCACGCCGGCAGAGTCTGGACAGGGCCCAGGTAGGAGAGAGGCTCCGGTTAAACTCTTCTATACTGGATAGTATCAGGGATACTCACCCACTGTGAAAAGCACCTTGTACACAAAAAGGCCAAGCTTAGCAGAGTGTGGAACACGTGTGCCTGTTCAGAGCCGTGGCACCTGACGAGGTGGTGAGGTTTCCTAAGTGGAGTAATATCTCTATAAACAAGGGGAGCGTCCCTGTTTACCATTGTATTGGACATTGAGGCTGGACTTTAAAATAAAGATTAGCCATTACAATGGGTCAAGAGATGTCCACACCGAAGGGCTCTTCTATGTTAGAGATCCCGCACGGCAGTCCAGCAAGTGTGATGTATCAGAGATATGGAAGTGTGGCTGTGAAATTTCTCAGGAAATGGCATACAAAACAGCCTGAAATACCTGTGATAGGAACCTTTGATATGCAGAAATGGACAGACTTAAGGGGTAAAATAAGAAAAAGGGAGGAGTGGAAAGCTTACACACTATGGCTGGAGGCATCTAATGTAACCCCGCCACCAGCCTACGTTGCACAAATGTCCTGTCATGTAAATAATGAAGGAACGTTACAATTACAACCAAGGCATGCTCTCCCACGGGTAGTGCAGGCAATGCCAGTAAAGACACTAGAACAAGAAAGCCCAGACCCACTAGAACACATACTCCCAGCAATGATGGCACTGGCTGGTGCCCCAAGTGCCCCTCCAGTACAGGAGAAGAAAAAGGTAATAAAGGCTCTAGTAAACCCCAAGACTGAGAAGCATGACGCTTACTTGGTGGGGGAAGATGGGATTTGGGTAGGGCAGATGGATTTGTTTGATGGGGATAGCGACTCTGCTGGAATTTACGTTTATGACCCCCTCAGTCAGACATACATAGCTCAGTATAATAACATCAATGGTGAAACTGTCACACACATGACAATGCTAAATTCCTTTGTCGTATAAACAACCCTTTATGAAGTCTAAGAACACTGTACGCTGTTTGCTTAAGAGGTACCGTAAGGGTACGCTATTTGCGTAACGATCGCTCTGCCGTAGGCGAGACGCTCAAGCGTCACGTTCGCTCACGGCCCAGTGATCACAGGACACGTTATTGGTTATGACTAGAGTAATGATTCGCTATGGCGTAGCATACGCTCGAGACCACGAGGAGGTCACCAGCGGCGCAGACGCTCACAACGCTATACCTTAATGTTTAAACCTTATACCAATGAAATACACAGAATAACTTAATGTGAATACAGGGTGTAAGTGCAACCTTGTGTAACCTGACTAACTACAAAGCTGCTTGAGCGTCACCGACGCTCAAGTGAACACTTAACACTATAGGAAATACACAGATACTGGTTTAGGGTCCAAAGCCTATTAACTGTATTATATCTAATATACTTGTAAAAGGGGATAACAGTACAAATGATACACTACAATATAACAGAGACTTCCTAACCAAAATACAATACTATCTAATACAATTCAATACTAGTCTAGGGGAGATGTGAGAGAAACGAGAAAGAGGGAGAGAGAGAGAAAGAGAGAGAAAGAGAGAGAGAGACGGAGAGAGAGATTGGCTCACAGTAAGACAATGATTACGGAGAGAAACTTACGCACAAGGGGAAACGATCGCATGCGCCTGGACATCCAGCACCCGATTTTCAGCAATGAGAACCGTTGAAGAGTGAGAGCTGGATGTGGTCGGCCTGCCTATTTATGCCCCACACACAATGCAATCCTACAGTCCCTACAATCCCATTGTCCATTGGACGTCGGAATTCGGCCCTGCATCATAACAAAAGGTCATAGGGTGATTCATACAGGTGGGCTGTGACGATTTCCAACAGCTCAGGTGGGTGGGAAACTAGGTTTCCCGCCGCATACCTGAGTATGAGTAAATAATAGAAATGGACATAAACTTCTTATGTCCATAACTATTCGCACGAGCGATTAATACGCTCCAAACCAACACCGGAATATTACTAATTAAATACTCTTCCGATGGGTACCAAACACTGCTGTATGATTCCTGTTAGACCCTTCGTACAATACAAAGAGGGATTCCTTTAAACAGGGACCTTCTATATTAACCAAATTTTCAGAAACTATCAAAGGGATCATGATCTATAAACTACATTAATTGTGAAAATATGTAACGAATGAGTCGCACGCTACGACTACATAAACTCTACCGTAAATACGCATACCGCGCCTGCGAGTGCACGCTATTGCGGGTATGCGCCTTCACGGGAGAGCGTACGCATGCGCAGCGCGGACCAGTGTGCGGTGCAAATATGGCAACGTGCATAGAGACATTTTTCTGACTTTGACAGTCCACCCTTTGGCAGTCAATAATAACTGCCACCTTCTAAAATATTTAAGGAGAAAAATGTAAGTCAGGGGTTAATTGATTTCCATGGTTGGGTAGGGGAGAAGAGTGGAGTAGGTGTGAAGAGGGTATGACCTAGTGAGAAAGTAGAAGCATGTGTGTATGAGTCCATGTTTGGAGGGTCATGTATCATCGTGCCGTACGTGTGGTAAATCTAGCTTCGAGGTATTGCGAAGTATACATTTGAATTCCTTCTTATCCTGTGGTACGGGTCTGTGGATGGGCTGTCAAACTCTACCGAGCTCATTTCGGCTGTGGTTGTAACAAAATGGGGATGCACATTTTAGTTGATGATACATGAATGGGGGAGGTATGTGGTTGCTGCTATCTGTGCCTGTATTCCCTATCGTCTATGTGTGTCGTTACCTGGGGGTTGTAGAGATGAAGATAAAGAACACTTACGAAAAATGCAATGATATTCTATGTCAGGGAAATGTACATCTGTTGTTGAAGTTGTGTTCGGTATCTGTTGAGAGTCGTCTTCTTTGCGCTGTATTGCTCCTTGGGCATGAGCAAATAGCTTTGTCTGAGCCATCAGATTTACAAAAATGTTGGGCTAGCGTGAGTTTAAAAATACTAGGGAAACTGGGGATCCATGGCAAAGTTCATCAAGTGTCCATATTTAAAGTTGTCAAATCTTCTTCTTTGGTGCTTGTCTGTTGTCTGTATAGCGTCTCGTCAACTTCCTCGTCCAAGGGGGTCTTTGTATCTTGGAGAAAAGCAGAAAAACAGGTGAAAGAAACGGACCGTATAATCGCATTTTCATCACATTCTGGTTTCTATCATTGGGTCATAAATCAAATCCAGGTTAATTACAGTTTCCTCGCTCCTCAAGCTCATCACTTTTGTACTTTGTTTGCACCTCATTAAAGCCTGCCCGCATCTAAATATCAATCCAATCGATATAATGACACCCAAGACATATAGTAGAAACTTTCCAACATCCATTATGACTCCTTGAGCCCAGTCTCCCAAACCGGAGAACCAATTTCGCGGGTTCAACCATGACACCCAACCAGTCAGCTCATTACCTACAGCAGCAAGGGTGAGATTGTGTTTTCGACGAAATTCCCACTTCAATTGGAGAATATCGTCCATCTTTTGGTCTATGACCTCTACCGGGTCCTCGGTGCTATTTGTGATATACGTGCAACACTTTATGCCGTACTGTGTTGCCAATGTAACACAATATCCGCCTGTTACTGCTGTAAGATAATTAAGAACCATCCTATGCTGAACTAGTTCTGTTTTGTAAGCTTGAAGTTCCCTTCCAGGGTATCTAAACGTGTCATCATACATTTCAGTGATATTATCTAACAAATTGGCGAGTGCGGAAATGTACCTATAATTCATCACTCCTCGAGCGGTGCGAGTGAAATCTAACGCCACCAGAACCTGAATCCCGGTGGATTCATGGATCAGATCAGAGGCCGGATGCTCTAACCTTTCTGACAGTTGTCTTTTAACTTGGTGCTCGTAATGAGTGTGAGTATAAGGAGCTTGGGCACCACGGTGTATGTCCTTCATTTTGTCATGTGTAACAGTCATCACTTCAGGCAATACTTTTCCAATATAACACAATCCTTCAGAGTTTGGGGCAAGCCACTTGTACGCCTTTCTCCCGCATATGAAATATGCGTCATCGGGGAGAACATAAGGGACGGAGAAGGACATGACCATGTTACAAACCTTCCAGGTGAAATCTCCTGACCCTAATTCTTCCAACTGCTTAATGCACGTATCAGTTTGTACGATATGTGCACAGTATCCTGGTGATACCTCTCCAACTCTAGTAATCCTATTTCCTAAGGTATATCGATACCGAAAAGATTTTCCTCTACTGGCTATATGGCGTACGAGCTCTGTATCTGTAGGCATTCTATCTGCTCTGTGTGAAAAGGTCATGGTGTGGTTACTCCATGACACTTCCCAATTTCCCGGTTTTCTGGGATTGGAGATGTTGAAACATAAGAGGGACCTATCCACATGGTATTGGTGGAGCTTCAAACTAGGAGGGCTGGAGATGTTAAACCTCCGATCCACCGGTCTCCCACCACTTAGCTCAAGTACCTCCCCTAACGTTAAAGGAAATGGTACTAGCCCTGATTTGCTGTGACCCTGAGGTACTTGAGAGCATACCCAACAATCTGTTTGGTTTAACACGTTACCCACTAAGGAGTGATAGTCACTCAATGGATGCCGGTCCATATGGATATTAAAACTAGATTGGCATTTCTTTATGCATCCATCTTCAACCAGATTATCACAGAGCCTACAGATACAATTTTCTTCAGCTAACAATCCATCACAATTTCTTCTATCGGATCGTTTTCTGATACTCGCCTTTGCTTGTTGGTTTGGTTGATCTTGGAAAACTACGCCTCCATCATCATAATCGGAACCCATTCCAGAACCTCTTTCGACCTCTATGGTACTCTCGCCGGAACAGACTGCTCTGGTCAACATCATGGTTAACATCAAAATCCGGATCACAGTCTCTTGGGGCAAGTCCATCTTTGAGGAGGAGAAAAGAAGAAATTTGTAAAGGGGGTATAAGAAAACAGTTTGAGGGGAAGAGAACTTGTTACGATAATAAGTTCTCTCGTCTTGTTGTTCTTCTTGTTCTGCTATCCTCTCAAAGGTGCTGTCTCTCAGTCTTCCAAACGAACATTCTGGTGATGCAATGTTCCTTCCCAACCGACGATCTTTCTGTAAGGAGCAAAAATCTGGCATTACCATTGGTCCAACTGAGGGGTGACATAGCATCTTTAAACCATGATTTATTAGGCTGTCATATCTATGTGTCTACTGGTCTCCTTGAGCAGTCCCTCCCCACCAGCACCTGCATTACTCCACTGTCTGTATCTGGCCAGAAATACATTGTGGCGGAGGTCATGCTGGGGTTTGGTAGACTTCTGCAAGGACCAAGTGGATATGCAATGTGTGAATTCTTACCACTACTCGTCAGAGATGGGGATAGAGAGAGAGAGGAAAACATTTTTCACAAATACATTTACAACTTTTCACCTGGTCATTCCTGTGTCTTCAGTGAATGACCTCCCACTTTATTAACCGTTACCTCAGGCTTGCCTCCATTCCTAATGTTCACCTTTCCTGACTACATACCATGAGTGTGGGCCTGAGTTCTTCCTGTCGGATCTCTGATTATAATGGTGTGTGTGTTGTAATTTTGCTCATTTCTTGGTCTAGGGGGTCTAACTTTATGTGGGTTATTACAGTTGCTGGCATAATGCCCTTCTCTCCTACAATGATAACAAATCCTGGGTTTCCTCCACGTGTCAATGACCTGAGGTTTTGGTTGATTTGATGCCTCCTCAAACGCTCGGATGCTCATCATCATCAATCGTTTCCCCTGTACTTCCCTGATTCCTTGGATTTTATGATTATGGTGTTGTCTTTCTCTTGATCTACAATCTCTTGCAAAGTGTCCCTTTTTATGACAATTGTAACAGACTTCCATATCTGGATTTCTCGCAGGGGTGTGGGGCTTTTGTTGGGGTGGTCTTGTGGTTTGGGCCTGTATATTTGCTGCCATTAACTTATCTCTTTGTGACTCTCTGTATCTGGTGATATTCTGATCATGATTGATGACGGCCTCTCTTAGTGCGGTCACCGAGATATCTCTCCAGTTTGGGTTGGTGGTCTGTACCCTTGTTTTTAATTCATCTTTTAAACCATTCATCAATACCTTAACCGCTATTCCTTTATGTTGTGCATTTGTCTTGATGTCTGCGATCCCAGTGTTTCTAGCCATTATTTGCAGTGCTCGATTGAAATAATTAGAAACATTTTCCCTTTCGTTTTGCCTTATGGAAAAAATGTCATTCCACTTGACAGCAGCTGGGAAATATATTCCTAACTGTCGGTTAATCTGCCTAATACATTCCTGATTGTGTTCCTCCATACAAGGTACCTCCGTGTTTAATTTACAATCAGCAATGAATTTTTCAGGGTCAACCCTGGAGGGCAAACATGCCCTCAGCACTGTCCGCCATTCTTTGTTGGTGGGTTCTGTGGCGTTTCCTAGTTCTTTAATAAACCTTTGACATTTGGCTAGATTTTTCCTAGGATCAGGAAATTCAGACATAATTGATCTCAATTCGGTCCGGGACCAGAGACAGCGCATTGCACTGTCCTTGACGGGAATGATTCCCTGATCGTCAGTCTTCCCATTGGGGACTGAGATCACCCTGGCCAGATCGAGCTCAGTTACATCATCTGGTGTTGGTCTTACATTTTGGGGTACATCTGTTTGTGCGTGATATGAAACATTGTACGTACCTGTGGACACGACCTCACCTGACCCTCCGTTAGGGGGTTCGATTATTGCCTTTACCAATTTGGTCGCGTCCACCTGGATGGCTTTTGTGATGGTTGCTGGAAGAGGTGCTGACATCGTTCTGGGTTCACTTTCTTGTTTGTATTCCTTAGGGAAGTTTGACATGGGGTGCAACTTGCACAGGTTAATAGTTATACATTCAACAGTATTACAATAATCATTGTTACAGTTATTACACTTATTCTTATAATCTATACTACAGTTGCTAAGAGCGTTTTTATTGTTCAACCTTGTGCTTTTCTCTCCGCAATCAACTCCTCCCCCGATGCCATTATCTCTCCTCTCAGAAAAGTCAATTGAATCTCTTTGTAATTCACCTTCCTGTTGCCCTAACTGCAAATAATCATAATGTTTACTTCGTCCCTTTGTTGGTTCAATGAGACATATCCTCCTCCTTAAATTTTGTAACACTTCTGGACTGGAGCTACCTATTCTTGGGAATTTCTCCCTGTCTTGTACAGTCATTCTCTCCCATTCATCACATAAAACTTCAGCGTGATTTCCATATTTCACATATCGTGCCGACCCGACTGGCCGGTTCCCTGAATCAACCCGAACCGAGGTTGATCGCCCCCTACCTGAACAAATGGCCCCCATAATCTGCAGGTGTTGCTTATTCCTCCTTGGATCTTTATCTCAAGGTTTTCAGCGAACCCTTACAAACAAACCAAGATGTCCTGGGCAGGCCGGCGGTGGTGGTTTACCAAGTACCCCACTTACTTCTCGCCCACGTTGGCCAGTACTGCAATTCACTGTAACCAGAGCTGCTGTACCCAACCCAGGGCCCCTGTGAACCTTCTGTTTACTGGAACATATGAGGGTTACCCGAAGGACACTTACTCTTTCCAGTAAAGTTGGGGTTGTTAGATAGTTCCTGAGTGACCAGCGAACTTCCCTTCCAAAAATAAAAAATTACACAAATCACGTCAGAATGTACAAATAGCGTTTGTGACCACTTTACTCTAATGGTATTAGGTCAGATTACTAACTACTGCACACAATTACGTGCGGTCCAATCGTTCAGTACATAAGCACTACTTGTCATGTACTGAAAGATCAATGGAATCGATGTTTCCGGCCGCGATTCCTTCAGCCAGAGCTTATGGCCTATATGGGTTCTGCACCAACACCCCAGGCGTTGTGCCTCTTGTACCTTTATAGCGGACCTTTTAGTACCTTGTGACCTCCTGGTCTTGTTACCTTTACCTTATGACCTCCTGGTCTTGTTACCTTATGACCTCCTGGTCTTGTTACCTTATGGTCCGCTATACTCTAATGCTCAAATATTATTTAACCAGGGATGCCTCCCTAGCCACCGTATATGTCACTTACACGTATGTCCCTTGACGAGTACCCGACTTTCCTTTTGGTTCAACCTCTAAGTTATATAAACTTATGTGATAAAAACACACTCACTCAACACATGTACACTTTTGTTTCTATATCTATTTCTGCGCAGAAATTGTCTTCAGTCCAACAGTGTTACCAATTAGGAGCAGGATCTGTTAAACTAAATTTCAGATTTTTCCAAAAATAGATTTGCGTTATTTACCGCGTCGCGTTATCTACCGCTGTGCGTTACTTATCGCCTTTGCGTTAATTATCGCTTTGCGCTAATTCAACTTTTCGTGACGAGCTACGTGGGCGTAACCGGACGCTACGTTGCGTAATGTACGCTGCGTGCGTCTGCCTTTGGATTGCGTACGCAAGTCTTTTGTTAGGGACACGTGTACGCAAAACAAAGATCCACCGTAACACAATTTCTATTTTTATCAATGTGGATGATCCCTGATCATCTACCGCACACCACACTGACTGCCTTGTCTCCCAGACAAGCCGTGTGTTGGTCTATATTTTAACTATTACCTCTACTATGAAATAACAGCAAATCTCTTTTAGCACTTTCTATCAACTATAAAAATTGGCAAACAGGAATAGTGATATACGAAATTGAAAAAGAAATGCAGATATATATGTATGCGTGCGTGTATACGCAAGACAGAAGAGAAATAAAACAGTTTTAAAAGACACAAGCGTTTTGTTCTTACTTCCGGTTCCCGGATTCCTTCAGCACTCTTTATCTAAGCGAAGCAGACGCTTATCCCGTCAGCACTGGGAGACTACCTCCCACCCTTTGCTGGGGGATAATGTCTGCTGATCTACCTAGTGCAGATATGAGAAGGATAGGACGAGTCCCCAATTGACAATGCTAAATTCCTTTGTCGTATAAACAACCCTTTATGAAGTCTAAGAACACTGTACGCTGTTTGCTTAAGAGGTACCGTAAGGGTACGCTATTTGCGTAACGATCGCTCTGCCGTAGGCGAGACGCTCAAGCGTCACGTTCGCTCACGGCCCAGTGATCACAGGACACGTTATTGGTTATGACTAGAGTAATGATTCGCTATGGCGTAGCATACGCTCGAGACCACGAGGAGGTCACCAGCGGCGCAGACGCTCACAACGCTATACCTTAATGTTTAAACCTTATACCAATGAAATACACAGAATAACTTAATGTGAATACAGGGTGTAAGTGCAACCTTGTGTAACCTGACTAACTACAAAGCTGCTTGAGCGTCACCGACGCTCAAGTGAACACTTAACACTATAGGAAATACACAGATACTGGTTTAGGGTCCAAAGCCTATTAACTGTATTATATCTAATATACTTGTAAAAGGGGATAACAGTACAAATGATACACTACAATATAACAGAGACTTCCTAACCAAAATACAATACTATCTAATACAATTCAATACTAGTCTAGGGGAGATGTGAGAGAAACGAGAAAGAGGGAGAGAGAGAGAAAGAGAGAGAAAGAGAGAGAGAGACGGAGAGAGAGATTGGCTCACAGTAAGACAATGATTACGGAGAGAAACTTACGCACAAGGGGAAACGATCGCATGCGCCTGGACATCCAGCACCCGATTTTCAGCAATGAGAACCGTTGAAGAGTGAGAGCTGGATGTGGTCGGCCTGCCTATTTATGCCCCACACACAATGCAATCCTACAGTCCCTACAATCCCATTGTCCATTGGACGTCGGAATTCGGCCCTGCATCATAACAAAAGGTCATAGGGTGATTCATACAGGTGGGCTGTGACGATTTCCAACAGCTCAGGTGGGTGGGAAACTAGGTTTCCCGCCGCATACCTGAGTATGAGTAAATAATAGAAATGGACATAAACTTCTTATGTCCATAACTATTCGCACGAGCGATTAATACGCTCCAAACCAACACCGGAATATTACTAATTAAATACTCTTCCGATGGGTACCAAACACTGCTGTATGATTCCTGTTAGACCCTTCGTACAATACAAAGAGGGATTCCTTTAAACAGGGACCTTCTATATTAACCAAACTTTCAGAAACTATCAAAGGGATCATGATCTATAAACTACATTAATTGTGAAAATATGTAACGAATGAGTCGCACGCTACGACTACATAAACTCTACCGTAAATACGCATACCGCGCCTGCGAGTGCACGCTATTGCGGGTATGCGCCTTCACGGGAGAGCGTACGCATGCGCAGCGCGGACCAGTGTGCGGTGCAAATATGGCAACGTGCATAGAGACATTTTTCTGACTTTGACACACACTTTATGCAAGAACAAGCAGGGAAATTTAGTTCCTCATGAAGACAAATTACCAGTAATGGGAGAGCATTTTGCAGACGTACACCCATCGAACATTTTGGCTTCTGGCACTCGTAGCACATCCACCCAGGGCAAACCACTTGCAACAATGCCTCTGAGAGTGGTAACTACAGATCGGGGTGCACAGTGGTCCATACATGTTCCTTGGTCAAAGGCTGAATTACACCAAATTTGCACAGAATTAGCAGATTATAGATCAAAGCCAGCAGAAGTCAAAACCAAACTCCAGCGCTTGTACAAAGTACATCAACTAACACATAGTGACATGGCACAATTATTTACTGCTTTGCTCACAACTGAAGAATACAAGAAGATCGCAATGGACCTAGGGTGGGATAAAGAGGACTTTAAGCCTCCCGTAGACGTTGCTAGAGAGGACCTGGACAAAGAGTGGAAACATTTAATGACAGCTTTTACAGAGCAGTTTCCTTGCCAGCCCAATTGGGGAAAAATAATGATGATTAAACAAGGTCCTACAGAAACAGTTAGAGATTATTGGGGCAGATTTAAAACTGAGGTCCAAAATTATGGAGGCATTGAAGATATATTTAAGGAGGATGTGCTTCAGCCCATGTTATCTGGAGCTTTCGTAGAAGGTCTTAAGCCTCAGGTAAAAACCCGCTTGACCATCAATGATCCTCTATGGCGCAAAAAGGGTCCAGAAGATCTAGTCACTCTTGCAATATACCATGAGGACAATTTGGTGGTCAAGAAATTGAACACAGAAACCAAGCTCATGAACCTACAGGTCAAAGCTGCACAAGCCACCTGTGACCTAGCTAATAGACCAATTGATTATAGCATGGGTGCCAGGCGATCATCAGACAGATCGCAGCTTACTTGTTACAATTGCCAGAGGAAAGGACACTTTGCAAGGGACTGCAGACGCCCTAAGAAACCAAGGCAGTCCCAGGCAAAGAAGGGCACCACAGAAAGTGATGAGGATTTACAATGACAGGATACCGCAGCCCCCGTGAAGACCATGACTGTAATATCTTGTAACTCTCAAGAACCTACTATTGATTTAAAAATTGGAGATTCTAAACATTCTTTCCTGATTGACACGGGTGCTGCACGATCCCTTATAGCGGACAAGGTCACTTTACCTACCACAAACAAAGTTGTACATGCAGTAGGGGTGGCACACAAAGTAATCCCCTTAAGGGAAACACAAGATGTAAAAGTAACCGTTGGACCCTTAACAAGTGACCACTCCTTCTTGTTAGCAGCTGATGCCCCCTCAAATTTATTGGGGAGGGATTTACTGTGTAAATTGGGATGCACAGTATTTTGCACTCCAGATGGGGTATACCTACAGGTACCAGATTCCAACAAGGACTTGGTCACTGATGCATTGCTCAGTGACCCTCCTTCAACAGAAAGGGTGGAACTGAATACCTTAGGTGTACTCCCCCCTGAAGTGTCTGAAATGTTATCAACAATTCCAGACCAGCTGTGGACCACGGGCTCCAACAATGTGGGGAAAATCCTAAATGCCCCACGAATAAGAGTCAAGCTTAAAGCAGGAGCAGTAATTCCCAGTAGACCACAATACCCCTTAAAGCCAGAAGCTGAACAGGGGGTGTTCCCAGTAATCCAAGAATTACTACAACAGGGGGTGTTGGTTAAAACCCAGAGCCAGGCCAATACGCCCATCTTCCCTGTGACAAAGAGTAATGGGCGTGGTTATCGCTTAGTTCAGGACTTGAGGGCAATTAATGCAATCGTTGAACCCTTGCACCCAGTGGTACCAAACCCAGCTACCATATTAATGCAGATCCCCGCAGACAGCACTCATTTCTCAGTGGTTGATCTGTGTTCAGCATTTTTCTCCATACCAATACATCCAGACAGTCAATACCTTTTTGCACTTACCTATAGAGGTAACCAGTACACCTGGACAAGGATGGTGCAAGGCTACCTTAATAGCCCTACAATTTTTAGCCAGTCCCTTGCTGAAAACCTTCAAAAACTCATCCTACCAGGTGGATCTACATTAATTCAGTATGTAGACGATTTGTTACTTTGTTCCCCAGATTTTGAAACATCAATTAAAGACACAGCTGAGCTCTTAAGGTTCCTTGCAACAAATGGACACAAGGTGTCCAAAGACAAATTGCAACTATGTCAAACAAAGGTGTCATATATAGGCCACTGTCTATCTGAAGGCCTCAGACAGCTGTCCCCAGATAGGATTGCAGCCATCCAAAACATAAGGCTGCCCATCAACAAAAGGAAGCTAAGGGGTTTCCTAGGAATGGTGGGTTACTGTAGAAACTGGGTACCTAACTACTCACAGCTAACTGCACCCTTGTATGAGCTGACCAAAGCTTCGGTACCAGAGCCCCTCATACATACAGAACAAACAACTATGTCATTTCAACAACTTAAAGATGACCTGACAGCGGCCCCTGCCCTGGGCCTGCCTAACTATAAACAAGTATTTTCTCTCTTTTGCCATGAACACCTAGGCCATGCCACAGGTGTCCTTACACAGTTTCATGGGGAAAAGCAAAGACCTGTTGCTTATTACAGTGCACAATTAGACCCAGTAGCACGTGGCCTACCTGTTTGCCTGCGAGCCATAGCAGCAGCTGCATTACTGGTAGACAAGTCAGCAGACATTGTATTGGGCTGTGATCTAAAAGTTTATGTTCCCCATGCCGTAGCAGCCCTGCTTACCTGTCAAAAGACAAGACATGTCACTGCAGCACGCCTGACAAAGTGGGAATTAGCCCTCATTATGCCTACAAACATCACCCTCATTAAGTGCAATATTTTAAACCCTGCAACACTTTTACCGGTAAATGAAACTAATGAGTTTCAGAGAGAGGAGTGGGGGGTAGTAGAACAACATGTCCCACATGATTGCTTAAAATATGTTGATGAGCAATCCACCCCTAGGGTGGACCTGGAGGAAACACCACTCCAGAATCCTGATCTGGTTTACTATGTTGATGGTAGCTGCCACAGACAAACAGAAACGGGTGCTACTCAATCAGGATATGCTGTGGTGGATGACACACAAACTGTTTTTTCCTCCCCACTTCCACCACCACACTCAGCACAGTTGGCAGAGCTCAAAGCTTTAACTAAAGCTTGTCAGCTAGCTGAAGGAAAGACTGTAAATATATATACAGACAGCAGATACGCGTTTGGTATTACACACAATTTTGGTGAACTGTGGAAACACAGAGACTTCCTAACAGCAACAGGCAATCCAATTGCACATGCAGAGGCAGTAAAAGAATTACTAGATGCTATACAACTGCCCTCACAGATAGCAGTTATTAAATGTCAAGCTCACATGACTGGCCATGATGAAGTTACAAAAGGGAACAGAAGGGCAGATGCTGCAGCAAAAGTGGCAGCCCAACAAAAGGTCATAGTGGAAAATGTTTGTAGGGTAGCTGATGTATGTATACCAAGTGAACAAACATTAATTGATATGCAAAAAGTTTGTGATTTACAGGAAAAGACCAAGTGGGAAAGTGCAAAGTGTACCCAAGACAACAAAGGCCTGTGGCACAGCTCTGAAGGTAAGCCTGTTGCCCCTAAATTACTCTTGCCAGCATTGGCACAGATGTCCCATGGACTGACCCATGCAGGTAAGACAGCCATGATAAGTCTAATCAAGACTTATTGGTATGCACCTGGCTTTGCGCCAGTGGCAACCAAGTACTGTGCTTCTTGCATCACCTGCTTGCAGAAGAATGCTGGAAGAGCAGTTAAAACAATGCCTTCACACATTCCCCAAACAACTGGTCCTTTCCAAATCCTACAAATTGATTACATTCAGCTTCCAAAGGTTAGGATGCTTCAGTATGTTTTGGTTTGTGTCGACACATTTAGCGGTTGGGTAGAGGGATATGCTGTGGCCAGTGCAACAGCAGCAATCACAGCAAATAAACTGGTACAAGAATTTGTATGTAGGTATGGCATACCATATGTGATATCATCAGACCAAGGTACACACTTTACTGGATTAGTGTTCAAAAAGATGTGTCAGCTTCTTGGCATTAAACAACAGCTACACACCGCATACCATCCGCAATCGAGCGGTAAGGTGGAACGCTATAACGGGACCATTAAAAATAAGCTGGCCAAAATATGTAAAGAAACCAGCTTGCAGTGGCCAGAAGCTTTGCCATTAGTGTTGCACTCGATCAGAACAACACCAAGGGGGGAGTTGAACATTTCTCCGTATGAAATACTGTTTGGAAAATTGCCCAATGTTGCTATTGCACCCGCATATGAACTCAGTAAAACAAATGACTTAACTGTGAACTATCTTATTTCATTAAGCAACCAGCTAAAGAAGATCCAAGCTACTGTGACCAGCACACAACCAATCCCTGTGGAAGGTGCTTGTCATAATCTGCAACCTGGTGATGAGGTGATAGTCAGAAATTTCCTGAGATCGGGCTCGCTGACAGACCGGTGGGAAGGACCTTACCAAGTCTTGTTGACAACCCCAACTGCTGTTAAGATAAAGGAGAAGACTTCGTGGATCCACTCCACCCACTGCAGAAAAGTCACGCCTCCTAAGACAGCACATGTGGAAGATATTCTCCAAGACTCCTCTGCACTTCACCAGTAAAACCAGCAAGTGAGTGGTTCGGGCATAATAATCCCTTGAGCCACTTGCCAACGCAGTATCTCTGTGGAGGGTACATAACTCCTAGAAGAGTACTGTGAAGATCAAGGACAACAAAGACAATGCTCAACAGGATGATGCTGATAGGTCAAAGGCCAGACCGTGGACTATGGGGGTGCATTCTCTCATGGGCATGTCTGATTACAATCATACTCATTGTGCTTGAGTGTTGTATATACATTCCAGGGTCTGTTAACAATGTGACCAGTCAAACAGGTAATGTAACACTTTACAATGAAATGTTATCCAAGACACGTGTGTGTAGGGCCTTACAAAAGAATGATTATGGAGGAGAATTTACAGGTAATTCCATGATAGCAATGCACAGTAAAATTGCAAAGGCTCTCAACACAACCAAATGTTGGATTTGTACCCACCTACCCATCAGTGTAGATGCAGGTATACCCCTCCTGGCTCATTACATAAGCACAGCAGACATGATAGACAGAGATTGGTCCTGCCATAAGCGAAAGAATGGTAGTCACATTTGTGCCAATAAGACACCTAAAGTACAGAATATAGTAGACTTCCCATATTTGGATGTTTCAAGCAGAGGTCTGCTGCATTCACCTGCTCTACAAGTAACCGCAGCCACAGGGAGGCCTGAATTTTGTTTAAGTGTCAATTCAAAGCCAGGCAAGTACAAGTTAAAAAGGAAGAAAACTGTATTCAGGGCAAAAAAGACAAAACCTGGGATATACTAACTGTACTGGAGCCACATTTGTAGTTCAAAAGTCAAACAAGTGTACACTGAAAAACCTCAAACACTGTTGGCACTCAATAGATACAAATGGAGTACTAACACCTAATGACACCCTAGACCAGTTACTGCATGATGGGTGTACTCTTGATAACAGCACATGTAGGGATGTCAATGGCAATAACACCGGGTATTTTATGATATACATAGGACTCATTTACACTAAAATATTTGGAATGCCCCTGCCTAAGGGTATGTATTGGGTTTGTGGCAAATGGGCATATTCATAGATTCCTTTAGGTGCCAAAGGACAATGTGTGCTCTCCTATGTAGTCCCCTTAGTGAGAGCCACTACTAAGCTGGATCAATACCCAAGAAATATCCCTGTAGAACATGATTTAGTGTCAAGTGATTTTACATATTTGAGACATCATAGCAAAAGAGAAGTGAAGAAAGGGGATGTATCTTTCAGATTTTCTGATGGTGAACGTACGGCTGGAACCCTGTTTCCTCTGTCCACTATCTATCTTGTGGAAAAAGTTGTGTCCCAAACCTTAACGGTACTAGATCAGATGGTAGGGGAATTGGTAGTTTCAATCAATCAGACAGTGGAAGAGCTGGCTCAAGTAAGAAAAGTGGCTTTACAAAATAGGATGGCACTGGATCAGCTGTTGGCAGCAGAAGGGGGTACGTGTGCAGTAGTAGGACAAGAATGTTGTACTTATATTGAAGATCACAGAGCTGAAATAAGTGCTCATCTGAGCAAGGTGGGAGAGTTGCAGCAGGAAATGAGAAGATTAGGTGCTAGTGAAGGTTGGGAGCCACTTGGATGGCTAGGAGGAAGTATTGCAAAGCTTTTCTCTGGAATATTGCAGTACATTGTGTTTGCTGCCCTGATTGTAGGAATCATATACTTTACCATCAAGTGTGGACCAGTAGTTTGTGTACAATGTGGTAAAGGATTTAAAAGGTTGAAAGTGCACCATGAAATGACCATTGTGGTGGTAGATGATGAGGTTCCACTAGAACAGGTGACTCAGGGAACTAGTCAGGGGCAGCAAGAAAGACAGGTGATATATGCTGATATGAGCAAGTCTTATGAAAGTTTACGACTTCAGGAACCTGAGCCCATAAACCAGGCTTTAGAGGAGGATCAGGCAGGTAGGGAAAATACACAGCTTGCTAACTTTACTTATGAACTGAATAACAGGGTAGGAGTTAATCAGGATGAGTATGTTAGACATGAAATACAAGCGAGTTTCACCTAACTGTGTCAAAACCCTCTTAGCCAACACTAGAAGGTTCCTATAAAAAGAACAGGGATTCCCGTCCGGTGCGGTGAGCATTGGCGCCAGGCCCATCCCCGTGAACCCACCTTTTCCCTATGTTGTGCGTCTACCTAACCCTCATCAGAAATTGTGAAACTGAACCTTCTGATTTGTGTATTAGAATGCCAAGTATATTGGCAGAGAGAGGAATGATATGGATAAGTGAATACAAAATGGAAGCTGGATGTCAGTTTGTCTATTGCTTTAAAAGAAACTGTTGTTTTAAATGTGATTTTTATATGTTTGCAGAAACTTTGATTTTCAGACAAAACAAGAAGTTAAAGCCAGCTGCGCAGTGTATCACAAGACTGCGGTTAGCTAGTGTTTTGCAAAATAAGGAATTGTGTTTTGCAGAATAAAGAGAATTTAAATTAGGTGAAAGGTAAAATGTATTTTGATATTAAACAGTCATAATCACAAGATGTTGAGCTAATTAATTGGAAATCCCCCATAAGGGGAGTATATGAATTAATAATATATTCTGATAAATGAATTGTGATTGGTTTATGTATATGATTGGTCTGCAAATTTGATTGGATCATGTAACGCTGTAACGACAAGTATATAAGATGAAATCAATGTGTCAATGTTCAGTTCATGATATTCTTTTATCGTGAGCCCTGTGAATTTCACAATGCAATAAATCTACCAAAGAGACTTCATTGTTCTTCAATTGAATTTAACGGCTATATCACCCCACTCCCCCAGGTGCAGGCCGTGTCTACTCCCGGAATGAAGACCACTGACAATGCCACAGCGTTTCTCTCTGCCCAGAGGAGAATTCTTGACAACTTTGATATTGCTGCACTGCTTTTCGTTCCGCCCTGTCGGTTTATGTACGGTACTGCCGTCACATTGTCCGACATGACCTGAATGGCCTGATCTTGAAGAAGATGTGAGGCCTGCAGAAGGGCATTGTATATGGCCCTGAGTTCCAGAATGTTGATTGATTGGTCCTGACTGGACCATCTTCCTTGAAACTGCACCCACTGAGTGACTGCTCCCCAACCTCTGAGACTTGCGTCTGTGGTTAACAGAATCCAATTCTGAATTCTGAACCTCCGACCCTCGACGAGGTGAGAAGTCTGTAGCCACCACAGAAGGGAGATCCTGGCTTTTGGCGACAGACGGATCCCCTGTTGCATGTGAAGATGCGATCCGGACCATTTGTCCAACAGATCGAGCTGGAAGGGTCTTGCGTGAAACCTTCCATATTGAAGAGCCTCGTAATAGGCCACCATTTTCCCCAGAAGGTGAATGCACAGATGCACCGATATCCGGATTGGCTTCAGGACATCCCGAACCATCGACTGGATCACTAATGCCTTTTACAACGGAAGAAACACCTTCTGCGACTCCGTATCCAGTATCATTCCCAGGAATGGGAGCCTCCGTGTTGGCTCTAGGTGAGATTTCGGAAGGTTTAGAATCCACCCATGATCCTGGAGAAGTTTGATTGAGAGAGCAATGTTGTCCAGCAACCTTTCCCTGGACGGTGCTTTTATCAGGAGATCGTCCAGGTACGGAATTATGTTCACTCCCTGTTTGCGGAGTAGAAACATCATCTCTGCCATCACCTTGGTGAACACCCTCGGTGCTGTGGAGAGACCAAATGGCAGGGCCTGGAACTGGTAGTGACAATCCTGCAGTGCAAACCGTAGGTATGCCTAATGAGACGGCCAGATCGGAATGTGAAGGTACGCATCCTTGATATCCAGAGACACTAGGAATTCCCCCTCCTCCAGACCACCGCTCTCAGAGACTCCATCTTGAATTTGAACACTCGTAAGCATGGGTTCAATGACTTGAGGTTCAAAATTGGTCTTACCGAACCGTCCGGTTTCGGTACTACAAACAAGTTGGAATAGTACCCCATGTTTAGCTGATGAGGTGGAACTGGAACAATGACGTGAGTTTACCAGTTTTTGGATGGCATGTTATAAAGTTATACTTGCCTCTTGTGAAACCTGATTTGAAGAATCTGTGTGGTGGGAGCTCTTGGAACTCTAGTCTGTAGCCCTGGGAAATAAGATTTATGAGCCAGGGATCCTGGCACGAATTTGACCAGATTTGACTGAAGAATTGTAGGCGAGCTCCCACCTGACAGCCTTCCAGGCATTGCGGTCCACCGTCATGCCGAAGTCTTTGAGGAAGCAGAGCCTTGCGTCGCTGGACGATGTAGAAGCACCTCTGGATTTACCCTTGAACTTGGCCGTACAAAAGGACTGTAACTAAGAAGCTTAATAAGTCTTCTTGGTTGGGGGGGTTTGGAAGGAAGATACGTAGACTTATTCGCAGTAGCTGTGGAGATCCATTTGTCTAATTTATCTCCGAACAGGGCCTCTCCTGTGAATGGTAGGCCTTCTACGCCTTTCCTGTATTCCACGTCAGCAGTCCACTGGCGTAGCCAAAAGCCTCTGCGTGCTGACACTGCCATAGCGGTGGTGTGTGCGTTAAGCACACCTATTACCTTTATGGCTTCCACCATAAAGTTTGCAGAGTCCTGTATATGCTGCAGGTGTAAGACAACCCCCCCCCCCCTAGATAAGGAATCTAACCCCTCAATTAGGTTACCTGACCATTTTGCAATGGCTTATAGTGGGTCTTTGGGCCACCCCAGCAGCTGTGTCCAATGATTTGAGTGTAGTCTCAATTTTACGATCAGCCTTGTCTTTCAGGGCGGCTGCACCAGGAACAGGCAATACGATTTTAGGTGACAACCTAGAGACTGATGCGTCCACTATCGGTGGATTTTCCCATTTTTTTCCTATCTTCCAGAGGAAAAGGAAAAGATGAGAGCAACCTTTTAGGGATCTGAAACTTCTTATCAGGATTAACCCAAGGTTCTTCAAACAGGATATTCAATTCCTTTGACGCAGGAAAAGTGACTGAGGACTTCTTTTTTACAATAAAATAAGGTTCCTCACACTCCTCTGACACCTTATCAGGAATATGCAGAACATCTCTGATAGCCTCTATTCCCTGTGACAGAGCTGCATCCCCCCACCTCCCCTCTGAGTCCACCTCCTCCTCTTCCATGTCTGACCTGTCAGCGTCAGAGTCAGACTGCAGGATATGGGCCAGAGATCGCTTTTGCGGATAAATGGGAAGGGACTGAGACGCTGTCTTGGGGACTGAGTCTCTGTTCATAAACTCATCCACAGTCTGTTTTAAGTGTTGCATCTCTTTCTCATTGCGGGACAATTTTGTAGAAAGAGTTGAGATCATTCCCTTAAGAGAATTAACCCATTCCGGTTCAGCCCCGCTAGTCTGTGAACCCTGAGTACCCAGTAGTGAGCCCGCTGGTGAAGAGGTACACTCTGCGGTACAAGACACACACTCTTTGCTTGACATAATGTAATGTGACAGCACACACACACACAGAGGAAAGGTTAAGCACAATTAACCCACAAAGTGCCCTTCAGGGAGACACAGAGATGTTTGGAGCCATGATCCTCATAGTGAAGCCCCACCCCTTCAATGGCACGCGGTCTTCCCACTTTTTTTATACTGGCTGAGGAATCTGGTGCTTAAAATGGAGAAAACCGTTTTAAGGCTGTTGTGCCAGTATGGGCACTGTGTACAGTGTATGGGGACGCAGTTGTGTACTGTGTTTGGAGACGCATTCTGCCCTGTTTAGAAACCGTGTGTCTCCGTACCCTCATGCTGCCGGGACGCCGGCTCAGTACTCACCACTCTTCATTCTTCAGGCTCTGTTAGGGGTGGCAGAGTGCTGCGGGACTGTACGCTCGCTGTGATGGGCTTGCGAATAGGTCCCTCAGGAGCTCAGTGTCCTGTCAGCCGGGAAAGGGACCATTAACCCTTCAAGAGGTTGCCCCCCCCCCACAAGTCCCACGAAGCAGGAAGGCTGGTGCCATCCAGCCCTGCCTGAAAATAACAAACATATAAAATAAATGCAAAAAACTCTTCAGGAGCTTCCTTCAGCATGACCGGCTCCTCCCAGGCACATTTTCTAAACTGAGTCTGGTAGGAGGGGCATAGAGGGAGGAGCCAGCCCACACTATCAAATTCTTAAAGTGCCCATGGCTCCTAGTGGATCCATCTATACCCCATGGTACTAAATGGACCCCAGTTTCCTCTAGGACGTAAGAGAAATATTAGTATACAAAGATGATTGTATTATATAGAATAATACAAAGATGATATTATAAGTTATAAATATATTCTTTGTATTATTCTAATAATTTCTATAGTCAAAACTCTGGAGTATACAAGTGAGGCTCTGCCACCCCTGCCTGCCCTGACCGCACATCACTGCTGGGATTGCATTGTACTGGTCTGCTGGGCAGTTGGGAGGTAAGACCCATTCATATGCAGAGCAGTGGTGAATTGGTGCCTCATGCACCTCACATTTGTGCATGCAACAGTGAAAAGGTGACTGCAAGGGACAAGAAGAAGAAAAGGGACAGCGGATCATTGCTGTGCTAACCATGCCGATTCCACCCCATGTTACGAACACGTCCCCACGATGTGATAACTTAAATCCAAATTCTGATCCAGTGGTATCTCTGATAGATCATACGTCAGCCTTTGATAAATTGCAGGGATACTTCTGTTGTTTCCACATTGGTTTTATGCTTAATAAATAGACCCATAAATATGAGACAACTATAACACAGGCATGGAAATAGAAGGGTGCAGACGCAACTTTGCTCATACATATATGAGGCATGCTTACGTCCAACTCCGAATCCACCACATAAATTCTATGGTTTATCATCTTGTAATTGGATATAATTGTACATTTATTATTATTATTATTATTATTATTATTATTATTATTATCATCCTTTATATGGCGTCACAAGGGTTCCGCAGCGCCCAATTACAGAGCACATACACAAATAATCAAACAGGAAAACAGCAACTTACAGTTGAAGACAATATAGGACAAGTACAGGGTAAATAAACATCAGCAGATGACACTGAAATAAGTATCAGGTGGCAGAAGATGCTGGATTTGGTGCAGTTGGAGATTATTAAAGTAAGAAAAAGGATAAGCACATGAGGGAAGAAGGCCCTGCTCATGAGAGCTTACATTCTAAAGGGGAGGGACTAGACAGACGGGTGACACAGACGGGGTACATAGAGAGCGTGGAACAGAGGGTTAGGATGAGATTTGGCTGGGTTTGGTGAATAAGTGGGTCTTAAAAGCCCGCTTGACGTTTTGTAGAGAGGTGGAGAGTCTGAGAGGGAGAGGTAGGGAATTCCAGAGAAAGGAAGCAGCACGTGAAGAATCTTGGAGGTAGGAGTGGAAGGAAGTAATCAGTAGGCAGGAGAGTTGGCGTGGGAGTGTAAAGGGAGATAAGGTCAGAGATGTAAATGGGAGAGGAGTGGGTGAGGGCTTTGTAAGTGAGGGTAAGAAGCTTGAAATGGATTCTGAAAGGAAAGGGGAGCCAATGAAGGTCTTGTAAGAGAGAAGTGGTGGACGTAGTGTGTTTGGTGAGGAAAATGAGCCGGGCAGCAGCATTGAGGATAGATTGGAGTGGAGAGAGGTATCTGGCAGGAATGCCAGTCAGGAGGAGATTACAGTAGTCCAGTCTGGAGATGACCAATGAGTGGATAAGGGTCTTAGTAGCATCCTGGCTCAGAAAGGGTCTGATCCTGGAAATACTTTTTAGATGAAAACGGCAGGTTTGTGAGAGGTGCTGAATGTGTGGTTTGAAGGAGAGGGAGGAGTCAGGGATTACTCCAAGACAGTGCACTTGGGGGCTAGAGGAGATAGTAGTGCCATCAATAGATAATGAGATTGTGGGAGGTGAGGTTATGCGGGAGGGAGGAAAGACATGTTAAGTTTAAGAAAGCGCTGGAACATCCAAACAGAGATAGCAGTGAGACAGTTGGAGATACGAGTGAGGAGAGCAGGGAAGAGGTCCGGAGAGGAGATTTGAGTGTCATCAGCATAGAGATGATATTGGAAATCAAAAGAACTAATGAGCTTACCTAGTGAGGACATATAGGGGTATATTTACTAAGGTCCCGATTTTGTCCGAGATGCCGTTTTTTCTTCAAAGTGTCATCTCGGTAATTTACTAAGCAGAAATCACGGCAGTGATGAGGCCATTCGTATTTTTTTGCAAGTCCAACAAAAAAAATACGAATGAATACACCATCGGTCAAAACGCGGCTGTTTAAGTATGAATCTCGGTCATTTACTAAGAAGTGCAAAGCAAAAAAAAAAAAAACACTGCCGTGAAAAAATACAACTCGTAAAAAAGTGCTAAAAAAAACCAGACCTGCTTTTTTGAGCCGTGATTGGATAGGCATGCACGGATCCATGAGATCCGTGCATGTATATCAGTGGGAAGGGGTGGGAAAGTGTTAATTTGTTGAAAAAAAATTGCGTGGGGTCCCCCCTCCTAAGCATAACCAGCCTCGGGCTCTTTGAGCCGATCCTTGTTGCAGAAATATGGGGAAAAAATGGACAGGGGTTCCCCCATATTTAAGCAACCAGCATCGGGCTCTGCGCCTGGTCCTGGTTCCAAAAATACGGGGGACAAAAAGCGCAGGGGTCCCCCGTATTTTTAAAACCAGCACCGGGCTCCACTAGCTGGACAGATAATGCCACAGCCAGGGGTCACTTTTATACAGTGCCCTGTGGCCGTGGCATCAAATATCCAACTAGTCACCCCTGGCCGGGGTACCCTGGGGGAGTGGGGACCCCTTCAATCAAGGGGTCCCCCCCCAGCCACCCAAGGGCCAGGGGTGAAGCCCGAGGCTGTCCCCCCCATCCAATGGGCTGCGGATGGGGGGCTGATAGCCTTTGTTGATAGTTATGAATATTGTTTTTAGTAGCAGTACTACAAGTCCCAGCAAGCCTCCCCCGCAAGCTGGTACTTGGAGAACCACAAGTACCAGCATGCGGCGGAAAAACGGGCCCGCTGGTACCTGTAGTACTACTACTAAAAAAATACCCAAAAAAAGACAATACACACACACACCTTGAAAGTAAAGTTTTATTACATCCATCCACACAAACATACATACATACTTACCTTATGTTCACACGCAGGTCGGTCCTCTTGTCCAGTAGAATCCATGGGGTACCTGTTGAATAAATTATACTCACCAGATCCAGGGTACCAGGCTCCTCGGATAATCCTTTTGTAATCCACGTACTTGATTAAAAAAATAAAACGGAGACCCGAGCCACGCACTGAAAGGGGACCCATGTTTTCACATGGGTCCCCTTTCCCCGAATGCCAGAAACCCACTCTGACTGATGTCTAAGTGGGTTTCTTCAGCCAATCAGGGAGCGCCACGTTGTGGCACCCTCCTGATCGGCTGTGTGCTCCTGTACTGTCTGACAGGCGGCACACGGCAGTGTTACAATGTAGCGCCTATGCGCTCCATTGTAACCAATGGTGGGAACTTTGTGGTCAGCGGTGAGGTCACTTTCGGTCAACCGCTGAGCAGAAAGTGGTCATATATACAGTGGTCAAAGTGTGAATTTAGTAGTGGTGGTATGGAAATGAATGGTGTGAGACAGCTTTATGAGAGCAGAAGTTGCAGTATGTTATACCACTGTACATCAGTCCACAACTATATATATATATATATATATATATATATATATATATTAGTGGTGGGCAACGATTAAAATTTCTAATCGCGATTAATCGCATGATTTTCTCAGATTAATCGCGATTAATCGCATTGTTATGCGCAAGATTCAATAATGAATTCAAAAGTAGTGTATTGCGCTCCTGGTTGGCTGCCAGTACTCGAGTTCCGATTGGCTCGCTGGTGGCCAGCAATACACTTGAAATGGCACCGGCGCTGTCACGGTCTCCATGGCTGCTTGCAGCTAACTACTGTATGCACCACACATGTCCCCCCAGTGCCAGATATCCCCCAGCGCCAGATAAGCCCCCAGGGCCAGGTATACATGCCCCCCAGTGACAGATGTACCCCCAGTGCCAGGTATACATGCCCCCCAGTGACAGATATACCCCCAGTGCCAGGTATACACGTCCCCCAGTGCCAGATATCCCCCTAGGGCCAGATATGCCCCCAGTGCCAGATACACATGTCCCCCCAGTGCCAGATATGCCCCCAGTGCCAGGTACACATGTCCTCCCAGTGCCAGATATGCCCCCAGTGCCAGATATCCCCCAGTGCCAGGTAGACAAGTCCCCCCAGGGCCAGATATCCCCCAGTGCCAGATAAGCCCCCAGTGCCAGGTATACATGCCCCCCAGTGACAGATATACCCCCAGTGCCAGGTATACACATCCCCCAGTGCCAGATATCCCCCTAGGGCCAGATATGCCCCCAGTGCCAGATACACATGTCCCCCCAGTGCCAGATATGCCCCCAGTGCCAGATATCCCCCTAGGGCCAGATATGCCCCCAGTGCCAGATACACATGTCCCCCCAGTGCCAGATATGCCCCCAGTGCCAGATATCCCCTAGTGCCAGGTAGACAAGTCCCCCCAGGGCCAGATATCCCCCAGTGCCAGATAAGCCCCCAGTGCCAGGTATACATGCCCCCCAGTGCCAGATATCCCCCCAGGGCCAGATATGACCCCAGTGCCAGATATCCCCCTAGGGCCAGATATGCCCCCAGTGCCAGATACACATGTCCCCCCAGTGCCAGATATGCCCCCAGTGCCAGGTACACATGTCCTCCCAGTGCCAGATATGCCCCCAGTGCCAGATATCCCCCAGTGCCAGGTAGACAAGTCCCCCCAGGGCCAGATATCCCCCAGTGCCAGATAAGCCCCCAGTGCCAGGTATACATGCCCCCCAGTGACAGATATACCCCCAGTGCCAGGTATACACATCCCCCAGTGCCAGATATCCCCCTAGGGCCAGATATGCCCCCAGTGCCAGATACACATGTCCCCCCAGTGCCAGATATGCCCCCAGTGCCAGATATCCCCCTAGGGCCAGATATGCCCCCAGTGCCAGATACACATGTCCCCCCAGTGCCAGATATGCCCCCAGTGCCAGATATCCCCCAGTGCCAGGTAGACAAGTCCCCCCAGGGCCAGATATCCCCCAGTGCCAGATAAGCCCCCAGTGCCAGGTATACATGCCCCCCAGTGCCAGATATCCCCCCAGGGCCAGATATGACCCCAGTGCCAGATATACCCCAGTGCCAGGTACACAAGTCCCCCCAGTGCCAGATATGCTCCCAGTGCCAGGTATACATTCCCCCCCCCCCCCCCCAGTGCCAGATATCTAAGTTCCCGCGTACTTGCACTGCTGCCCATTCCTCCCCCTGCATTCTACAAAACTTACATTTTGAGGGGACCCGGGAGGCAGCAGCAAAGATCGGGACAGGGCCAGCTGCCTGCGAACTGCCAGGCAGCCACGGCATGGAGGAACCGAGCTGCAACGCTATTCTAACTACAATGCCGTCCGTTAGCCAATCGGAGGTCACGGGCTGGCAGCCAATCAGGAGCTGCCAAATGGCAGCTCCTGATTGGCTGCCGGTCCGTGACCTCCGATTGGCTCACGGACGGCATTGTAGTTAGAATAGCGCCGCGGCTTAGCCTCTATCCTTCCAAGGCAGCTGCCGGTGCGCAGCGTTAAAATAATTGTCGCCCGTTAATTAGTTAATGCGTTAACGCGATATTATCGCGTTAACTTGCCCAGCCTTAATATATATATATATATATATATATATATGTGTGTGTGAACAGTGGTGCAAATAGCGCTGCTACCATTAAAACAAGACTATTGTAGGTAAGTATAATGATAAATCCCGTTCAAAGTTCAAAAACACATCCCCTAATTCTGGGGGGCTGCTAGGCAGGTTCTCTTGTGTGGACTCTATTTCCAAAGTCCGGTTGAATTCAAATGTGAAAGAGTGGTAGAACCCGGCGCCTTTTGTGTTGTGTGGTTTCCAAGTGAAGCTAGAATAATACTAAGCGTACCGCGACCAGGAGAAGCTACATCCATTCTACAGGCTTGAAAACACTTGAGATGCGGTACGCTTAGTATTATTCTAGCTTCACTTGGAAACCACACAACACAAAAGGCGCCGGGTTCTACCACTCTTTCACACACACATATATATATATATATTGTATATATATTGCTGTGTCTTGAAGAAGGGAGTACGTCTCCCGAAACGTTACACATTAAAAGCACGTTTTCTACTTTCAAGAAAGTCTCCAGAGTGCCGCCTTCCATGTTCCATATCCAGAGCTACCTTGCTTAAGGAGGGCACCGGAGCAGATTCCCTGTGGGATTGAGGAGTGCCAGACCAAGGAGAGTGGTATATATATATATATATATATATATATAAGTCAATGAAAGAGGCGGCACTCAGAGTCTTTTGAATAACCAAAAAAGTGACTTTAGTGCATAAAGTGCTACATTACTTATGCACCAAAGTCACTTTTTTGGTTATTCAAAAGACTGAGTGCCGCCTCTTTCATTGACTTTTGGATATGGGGGTAACACCCTAGTGGAGGGCACCAGAGCAAGCTAGCCCAAGGGGCAGTCCGAGTGCCGGCGCTGTGGGTATATATATATATATATATATATACCTATATATATACGCACATATATATATATATATATATATATATATAAAATACTCCCAGTCGGCGGCACTCACAGCTCCCTCAGCGGGGAATAAAAGACAGAGTCACGAAGCTGGTCAACGTTTCAATGTTAATGATACAACATTTTCGTCAGGACGAAAATGTTGTATCATTAACATTGAAACGTTGACCAGCTTCGTGACCAGCTTCGAGTGCTGCTGACCACTGCTAACATTATATATATATATATATACATACACACACACATTCGAGTCACATTGTTATGGCTACTTCCTACATTTGATGTTGGTAGTGCATAGCCCATGAAGTACGTCACGTGTTGTGTGCTGGCTTGGTGAGTATATAAGGTGTGTGATAGGCCGTCTGCACACATATCACTCATTGCTCTCATGGGTAAAAGGGCCGATTTTTCCGAGTTGCAATAAAGGGATGATTATTGGTTTTTGGGCCAAGGGTGGCAGTATTTCTGAAACAGCGCAGTGTGTGAAATGTTTGCGTGCTGCTGTAGTTAAGGTGTATCATGACTGGACAAATGGCACCATTGCGAAAAACCGACGTGGAAACTGCAGAGCACCACGTGCAACTGATGTGAGAGCTAAATGTCGGCTATGAAGGTGCACAAGGGCCGACCGACACGGTACAGAGGAGCAGCTTACCACACAAAATGAATCTGGGGGATACCAGACTTGTGTCTAAAATGACAGTTCAGCCCATCTATCTGCGGTCCACGCTGCACTCGGTGGTTACTCCTCTGGCTAATAGCTGGTGGTCATAATAACGTAACTTGACCGTGTGTGTATATGTATATATATATATATATATATATATATATATATATATATATTAGAGATGAGCGGTTCGGTTTCTCGGAAACCGAACCCCCCCGAACTTCACCCTTTTTACACGGGTCCGAGGCAGGTTCGAACCTTCCCGCCTTGCTCGGCTAACCCGAGCGCGCCCGAACGTCATCATCCCGCTGTCGGATTCTCGCGAGATTCGGATTCTATATAAGCAGCCGCGCATCGCCGCCATTTTCACTCGTGCATTGGAGATGATAGGGAGAGGACGTGGCTGGCGTCCTCTCCGTTTATTGTTGAACTTGATTGCTTTATTGCTTCATTGTGGGGAGGACTGGGGAGCAGCTGTTAGGAGGAGTACAGTGCAGAGTTTTGCTGATAAGTGACCACCAGTTTTTATCCGTTCTCTGCCTGAAAAAAACGCTCCATACCATATCTGTGCTCAGTGTGCTGCATAATATATCTGTGCTCACACTGCTTAATTGTGGGGACTGGGGAGCAGCTGTATTATAAAGCAGGAGTACAGTGCAGAGTTTTGCTGACAGTGACCACCAGTATACGTTGTCTGCCTGAAAAACACTCCATATCTGTGCTCAGTGTGCTGCTTTATTGTGGGGACTGGGGACCACCAGTATAATTAATATTATATAGGAGGAGTACAGTGCAGAGTTTTGCTGACACAGTGACCACCAGTATACTATATATAGCAGTACGATACGGAAGGCCACTGCTGTGCTTACCTCTGTGTCGTCATTAAGTATACTATCCATCTACATTCTATACCTGTGGTGCATTTTAGTTTTGCAGTTTGCTGACACAGTGACCACCAGTATACTATATATAGCAGTACGGTAGGCCACTGCTGTACCTACCTCTGTGTCGTCATTCATTAAGTATACTATCCATCTACATTCTATACCTGTGGTGCATTTTAGTTTTGCAGTTTGCTGACACAGTGACCACCAGTATACTATATATAGCAGTACGGTAGGCCACTGCTGTACCTACCTCTGTGTCATCATTCATTAAGTATACTATCCATCTACATTCTATACCTGTGGTGCATTTTAGTTTTGCAGTTTGCTGACACAGTGACCACCAGTATACTATATATAGCAGTACGGTAGGCCACTGCTGTACCTACCTCTGTGTCGTCATTCATTAAGTATACTATCCATCTACATTCTATACCTGTGGTGCATTTTAGTTTTGCAGTTTGCTGACACAGTGACCACCAGTATACTATATATAGCAGTACGGTAGGCCACTGCTGTAACTACCTCTGTGTCGTCATTCATTAAGTATACTATCCATCTACATTCTATACCTGTGGTGCATTTTAGTTTTGCAGTTTGCTGACACAGTGACCACCAGTATACTATATATAGCAGTACGGTAGGCCACTGCTGTACCTACCTCTGTGTCGTCATCCATTAAGTATACTATCCATCTACATTCTATACCTGTGGTGCATTTTAGTTTTGCAGTTTGCTGACACAGTGACCACCAGTATACTATATATAGCAGTACGGTAGGCCACTGCTGTACCTACCTCTGTGTCGTCATCCATTAAGTATACTATCCATCTACATTCTATACCTGTGGTGCATTTTAGTTTTGCAGTTTGCTGACACAGTGACCACCAGTATACTATATATAGCAGTACGGTAGGCCACTGCTGTACCTACCTCTGTGTCGTCATCCATTAAGTATACTATCCATCTACATTCTATACCTGTGGTGCATTTTAGTTTTGCAGTTTGCTGACACAGTGACCACCAGTATACTATATATTGCAGTACGGTAGGCCACTGCTGTACCTACCTCTGTGTCGTCATCTATTAAGTATACTATCCATCTACATTCTATACCTGTGGCGCATTTTAGTTTTGCAGTTTGCTGACACAGTGACCACCAGTATACTATATATAGCAGTACGGTAGGCCACTGCTGTACCTATTCTGTGTCGTCATCCATTAAGTATACTATCCATCTACATTCTATACCTGTGGTGCATTTTAGTTTTGCAGTTTGCTGACACAGTGACCACCAGTATACTATATATAGCAGTACGGTAGGCCACTGCTGTACCTACCTCTGTGTCGTCATCCATTAAGTATACTATCCATCTACATTCTATACCTGTGGTGCATTTTAGTTTTGCAGTTTGCTGACACAGTGACCACCAGTATACTATATATAGCAGTACGGTAGGCCACTGCTGTACCTACCTCTGTGTCGTCATTCATTAAGTATACTATCCATCTACATTCTATACCTGTGGTGCATTTTAGTTTTGCAGTTTGCTGACACAGTGATCACCAGTATACTATATATAGCAGTACGGTAGGCCACTGCTGTACCTACCTCTGTGTCGTCATCCATTAAGTATACTATCCATCTACATTCTATACCTGTGGTGCATTTTAGTTTTGCAGTTTGCTGACACAGTGACCACCAGTATACTATATATAGCAGTACGGTAGGCCACTGCTGTACCTACCTCTGTGTCGTCATCCATTAAGTATACTATCCATCTACATTCTATACCTGTGGTGCATTTTAGTTTTGCAGTTTGCTGACACAGTGACCACCAGTATACTATATATAGCAGTACGGTAGGTCACTGCTGTACCTACCTCTGTGTCGTCAAGTTTACTATCCATCCATACCTGTGGTGCATTTCAGTTGTGCACAGTAAATATAGTAGTAGGCCATTGCTATTGATACTGGCATATAATTCCACACATTAAAAAATGGAGAACAAAAATGTGGAGGTTAAAATAGGGAAAGATCAAGATCCACTTCCACCTCGTGCTGAAGCTGCTGCCACTAGTCATGGCCGAGACGATGAAATGCCATCAACGTCGTCTGCCAAGGCCGATGCCCAATGTCATAGTAGAGAGCATGTAAAATCCAAAAAACAAAAGTTCAGTAAAATTACCCAAAAATCAAAATTAAAATCGTCTGAGGAGAAGTGTAAACTTGCCAATATGCCATTTACGACACGGAGTGGCAAGGAACGGCTGAGGCCCTGGCCTATGTTCATGGCTAGTGGTTCAGCTTCACATGAGGATGGAAGCACTCATCCTCTCGCTAGAAAAATGAAAAGACTTAAGCTGGCAAAAGCACAGCAAAGAACTGTGCATTCTTCTAAATCACAAATCCCCAAGGAGAGTCCAATTGTGTCGGTTGCGATGCCTGACCTTCCCAACACTGGACGGGAAGAGCTTGCGCCTTCCACCATTTGCACGCCCCCTGCAAGTGCTGGAAGGAGCACCCGCAGTCCAGTTCCTGATAGTCAAATTGAAGATGTCACTGTTGAAGTACACCAGGATGAGGATATGGGTGTTGCTGGCGCTGGGGAGGAAATTGACAAGGAGGATTCTGATGGTGAGGTGGTTTGTTTAAGTCAGGCACCCGGGGAGACACCTGTTGTCCGTGGGACGAATATGGCCATTGACATGCCTGGTCAAAATACAAAAAAAAATCACCTCTTCGGTGTGGAATTATTTCAACACAAATGCGGACAACAGGTGTCAAGCCGTGTGTTGCCTTTGTCAAGCTGTAATAAGTAGGGGTAAGGACGTTAACCACCTCGGAACATCCTCCCTTATACGTCACCTGCAGCGCATTCATCATAAGTCAGTGACAAGTTCAAAAACTTTGGGTGACAGCGGAAGCAGTCCACTGACCACTAAATCCCTTCCTCTTGTAACCAAGCTCCTGCAAACCACACCACCAACTCCCTCAGTGTTAATTTCCTCCTTACCCAGGAAAGCCAATAGTCCTGCAGGCCATGTCACTGTCAAGTCTGACGAGTCCTCTCCTGCCTGGGATTCCTCCGATGCATCCTTGAGTGTAACGCCTACTGCTGCTGGCGCTGCTGTTGTTGTTGCTGCTGGGAGTCGATCGTCATCCCAGAGGGGAAGTCGGAAGACCACTTGTACTACTTCCAGTAAGCAATTGACTGTCCAACAGTCCTTTGCGAGGAAGATGAAATATCACAGCAGTCATCCTGCTGCAAAGCAGATAACTCAGGCCTTGGCAGCCTGGGCGGTGAGAAACGTGGTTCCGGTATCCATCGTTAATTCAGAGGCAACTATAGACTTGATTGAGGTACTGTGTCCCCGTTACCAAATACCATCTAGGTTCCATTTCTCTAGGCAGGCGATACCGAAAATGTACACAGACCTCAGAAAAAGACTCACCAGTGTCCTAAAAAATGCAGTTGTACCCAATGTCCACTTAACCACGGACATGTGGACAAGTGGAGCAGGGCAGACTCAGGACTATATGACTGTGACAGCCCACTGGGTAGATGTATTGCCTCCCGCAGCAAGAACAGCAGCGGCGGCACCAGTAGCAGCATCTCGCAAACGCCAACTCGTTCCTAGGCAGGCTACGCTTTGTATCACCGCTTTCCATAAGAGGCACACAGCTGACAACCTCTTGCGGAACTGAGGAAGATCATCTCAGAGTGGCTTACCCCAATTGGACTCTCCTGGGGATTTGTGACATCGGACAACGCCAGCAATATTTTGCGTGCATTACATCTGGGCAAATTCCAGCACGTCCCATGTTTTGCACATACATTGAATTTGGTGGTGCAGAATTATTTAAAAAAACGACAGGGGCGTGCAAGAGATGCTGTCGGTGGCCCGAAGAATTGCGGGCCACTTTCGGCATTCAGGCACCGCGTACAGAAGACTGGAGCACCACCAAACATTCCTGAACCTGCCCTGCCATCATCTGAAGCAAGAGGTGGTAACGAGGTGGAATTCAACCCTCTATATGCTTCAGAGGATGGAGGAGCAGCAAAAGGCCATTCAAGCCTATACATCTGCCCACGATATAGGCAAAGGAGGGGGAATGCACCTGACTCAAGCGCAGTGGAGAATGATTTCAACGTTGTGCAAGGTTCTGCAACCCTTTGAACTTGCCACACGTGAAGTCAGTTCAGACACTGACAGCCTGAGTCAGGTCATTCCCCTCATCAAGCTTTTGCAGAAGAAGCTGGAGACATTGAAGGAGGAGCTAAAACAGAGCGATTCCGCTAGGCATGTGGGACTTGTGGATGGAGCCCTTAATTCGCTTAACCAGGATTCACGGGTGGTCAATCTGTTGAAATCAGAGCACTACATTTTGGCCACCGTGCTCGATCCTAGATTTAAAACCTACGTTGTATCTCTCTTTCCGGCAGACACAAGTCTGCAGAGGTTCAAAGACCTGCTGGTGAGAAAATTGTCAAGTCAAGCGGAACGTGACCCGTCAACATCTCCTCCTTCACATTCTCCCGCAACTGGGGGTGCGAGGAAAAGGCTAAGAATTCCGAGCCCACCCGCTGGCGGTGATGCAGGGCAGTCTGGAGCGAGTGCTGACATCTGGTCCGGACTGAAGGACCTGCCAATGATTACTGACATGTTGTCTACTGTCACTGCATATGATTCTCTCAGCATGGAAAGAATGGTGGAGGATTATATGAGTGACCGCATCCAAGTAGGCACGTCAGACAGTCCGTACATATACTGGCAGGAAAAAGAGGCAATTTGGAGGCCCTTGCACAAACTGGCTTTATTCTACCTAAGTTGCCCTCCCTCCAGTGTGTACTCCGAAAGAGTGTTTAGTGCAGCCGCTCACCTTGTCAGCAATCGGCGTACGAGGTTACTTCCAGAAAATGTGGAGAAGATGATGTTCATCAAAATGAATTATAATCAATTCCTCCGTGGAGACATTCACCAGCAGCAATTGCCTCCAGAAAGTACACGGGGACCTGAGATGGTGGATTCCAGTGGGGACGAATTAATAATCTGTGAGGAGGGGGATGTACACAGTGAAAGGGGTGAGGAATCGGAGGATGATGATGAGGTGGACATCTTGCCTCTGTAGAGCCAGTTTGTGCAAGGAGAGATTGATTGCTTCTTTTTTTGGTGGGGGCCCAAACCAACCAGTCATTTCAGTCACAGTCGTGTGGCAGACCCTGTCACTGAAATGATGGGTTGGTTAAAGTGTGCATGTCCTGTTTATACAACATAAGGGTGGGTGGGAGGGCCCAAGGACAATTCCATCTTGCACCTCTTTTTTCTTTCATTTTTCTTTGCATCATGTGCTGTTTGGGGACAATATTTTTGAAGTGCCATCCTGCCTGACACTGCAGTGCCACTCCTAGATGGGCCAGGTGTTTGTGTCGGCCACTTGAGTCGCTTAGCTTAGCCATCCAGCGACCTTGGTGCACCTCTTTTTTTCTTTGCATCATGTGCTGTTTGGGGACAATTTTTTGGAAGTGCCATCCTGCCTGACACTGCAGTGCCACTCCTAGATGGGCCAGGTGTTTGTGTCGGCCACTTGTGTCGCTTAGCTTAGTCACACAGCGACCTTTGTGCGCCTCTTTTTTTCTTTGCATCATGTGCTGTTTGGGGACAATTTTTTTGAAGTGCCATCCTGCCTGACACTGCAGTGCCACTCCTAGATGGGCCAGGTGTTTGTGTCGGCCACTTGTGTCGCTTAGCTTAGCCATCCAGCGACCTTGGTGCGCCTCTTTTTTTCTTTGCATCATGTGCTGTTTGGGGACAATTTTTTGGAAGTGCCATCCTGCCTGACACTGCAGTGCCACTCCTAGATGGGCCAGGTGTTTGTGTCGGCCACTTGTGTCGCTTAGCTTAGCCATCCAGCGACCTCGGTGCAAATTGTAGGACTAAAAATAATATTGTGAGGTGTGAGGTGTTTAGAATAGACTGGAAATGAGGGGAAATTATGGTAATTGAGGTTAATAATACTATGGGATCAAAATGACCACCAAATTCTATGATTTAAGCTGTTTTTTAGTTTTTTTTTAAAAAAAAACACCCGAATCCGACAAAAAATTTCCGGTGAGGTTTTGCCAAAACGCGTCCGAATCCAAAACACGGCCGCGGAACCGAATCCAAAACCAAAACACAAAACACGAAAAATGTCCAGTGCACATCACTATATATATATATATATATATATATATATATATATACACAATACAGATCAGAGGGTGCTAATAGTAGTAAGATAGTACTAAATCTTACCTACAATTCCATATATTTTCTTGTAGTCATATATTCAGTATGCCCCAATCATATGGATCCATATGATTGGTACATACTGAATATATGACTACAAGAAAATGTACCCGGACTAAATGTCCGTCTGTAAAATATACATCTGATTAAGTCATTTCTCTCTGTAAATTTCATGAAATGAATGAGTTTTTATTGACTCTGAATACATTTTTTTAATTAATGTTTTAAAGTATTTTTATGGAATTGTAGGTAAGATTTTGTACTATCTTACTACTATTAGCGTCCTCTGATCTGTATTGTGTGTATTGTTTTGAATCTTGGCTAACAGAAGGTTCATCTAGAGGAGCTGCTTGTTGATACTCCTGAGCGCAATTGGGTACCATTTTTTTCTATCTATCTATCTATCTATCTATCTATCTATCTATCTATCTATCTATCTATCTATCTATCTATCTATCTATCTATCTATCTATCTATCTATCTATGTACATATACATATATATGTACCACTGTGTCCTCAATGTTGCCTGTTTCTTTGTACTTAAGTGCTGAGAAATACAGGCAGGTACTTATCTATCATGCAGTACCAATCTACTTACCTTTCATCTTAGGGCACACAATTACCTGGCTCCAAGATGGTGGAAGCGTGCACAGCTGACCCCTTCACTGTGTACGAGAGGGAGGGATGTCATACAGCGGTCACATTCAGAAGCCATGCACAGACAAGGGGGAATTATGTCAATGAACACAGTGTGCAAGCCATAAACCAGTGTAAGGGGATATTATCCCAGTCAGGAAAAGCCACTGGCTGTTCAGCTGTAGATCAGTAGATAATATATGACGATAATAATCCCCTTCCTCTAATCCCCATCCTCATTCTGTGCACAGTCCCACAGGCAAAGGCAGGGGAGCTGTAGCAAGAAATGCTACCATTTAGGGGGTCATTCCGAGTTGATCGCTCGCTAGCAGTTTTTAGCAGCCATACAAACACTCCACGGGGGAGTGTGTTTTCGCTTGCAGGAGTGCGAACGTCTGTGCAGCAGAGCGCCTGCAAACACATTTTGTGCAAAACAAGTTCAACCCTGTAGTTACTTATCCTGTGCGATGATTGCTGCGACGAGTGACACGGTAATGACGTCAGATACCCGCCCAGCAAACGCCCGGCCACGCCTGCGTTTTTCCAAACACTCCCAGAAAACGGTCAGTTGACACCCTATTTCTGCCAGTCTCCTTGCGTTCTGCTGTGCGATTGGAATCGTTGCTAGAACCAGTGCAAAACCACAATGGACTTCGTACCCATACGACACGCGTGCGCATTGCGGTGCATGCGCAGATTAGCAGTTTTTTTTACTGATCGCTACGCAGCGAACAACGGCTGCTAGCAATCAACTCGGAATGATCCCCTTAAGCTCATTTGAGCCTGATTCCTAGTCGCACGCAGTGTCAATGCCCCGCACACAGTTTGCCGATGTTCTAAGGGCCAAATCCATCCTGATCACTAGCAAGCGATTTTTGCACTGCTGCGATCAGATAGTCGCCGCCCATAGGGGAGTGTATTTTCGCTGTGCAAGTGTGCGAACGCCTGTGTAGCAGGGCTGTACAAACAGATCTTGTGCAGTCTCTGCGTAGACCAGGACTTACTCAGCCGCTGCGATCACATCAGCCTGTCCAGGACCGGAATTGACGCCAGGATTCCTCCCTGCAAACGCTTGGACACGCCTGCGTTTTTCCAGACACTCCCTGAAAATGGTTAGTTGACACCCACAAACGCATTCTTCCTGTCAATCTCCTAGCAAACGCCCGTGCAAATAGATTCTTTGCACAAACTCATCACTGAGCGGTGATCCACTTTGAACCCGTGCGATGCGCCTGCGCATTGCGGTGCATATGCATGCGCCGTTTAGACCTGATCGCCCGCTGTGTGAAAACGCAGCCTAGCGATCAGGTCTGAATTACCCCCTTAGTCTGTGCATGCATCCCAGCTGCACAGCACATATGTCCCGACTGTTAGCACTCAGAGACGCGGGACAGGGTCGGACCCAGACAGTGTCTGTGGATTTCAGTGGGTATACCTGGAGGTAACAGGGGTCGCTAAGAGAATACGGGAGTGTCGTTGTAAGCGGCTGCGTCCAAAGATACACATCCGCTCACACAGGAAGCTTTTATGGTTTTAGTTAATGGCTTTTCATGAAATATCCTTGTAACCTTTTAAATTCCCTGTCTCCACCTGTGCCTTATTTCCAGTCTCCACCTGTGCCTTATTTCCAGGAATAGACCCAGGTCTTGAAGAGTTGTACCAGGAAATTCTTTTCCTTAGCAATGTCACTGGTTTTAATACATAGACCATTTGCTGAAGGGTTTGTTCACAACAAGCTTTTGCTCGCTGACAGTAAACATATTATAAACCCACAGGGGGTAATTCCAAGTTGATCGCAGCAGGATTTTTGTTAGCAATTGGGCAAAACCATGGCCCTCATTCCGAGTTGTTCGCTCGCTAACTGCTTTTAGCAGCATTGCACATGCTAAGCCGCCGCCCTCTGGGAGTGTATCTTAGCTTAGCAGAATTGCGAAAGAAAGATTAGCAGAATTGCGAATAGACATTTCTTAGCAGTTTCTGAGTAGCTCCAGACTTACTTAGCCATTGCGATCAGTTCAGTCAGTTTCGTTCCTGGTTTGACGTCACAAACACACCAAGCGTTCGCCCAGACACTCCCCCGTTTCTTCAGACACTCCCGCGTTTTTCCCAGAAACGCCAGCGTTTTTTCGCACACGCACAGAAAACGGCCAGTTTCTGCCCAGAAAACGGCCAGTTTCTGCCCAGAAACACCCACTTCCTGTCAATCACAGTACGATCACCAGAACGATGAAAAATCCTCGTTATGCCGTGAGTAAAATACCAAACTTTTGTATAAAGTAACTAAGCGCATGCGCTCTGCGAACCTTGCGCATGCGCAGTAAGCGACTAATCGCAGTATAGCGAAAATCGGCAACGAGCGATCACTCGGAATGACCCCCCATGTGCACTGCAGGGGGGGGGGCAGATATAACATGTGCAGAGAGAGTTAGATTTGGGTGGGGTGTGTTCAATCTGCAATCTAATTTGCAGTGTAAAAATAAAGCAGCCAGTATTTACCCTGCACAGAAATAAAATAACCCACCCAAATCTAACTCTTTCTGCACATGTTATATCTGCCTCCCCTGCAGTGCACATGGTTTTGCCCAATTGCTATCAAAAATCCTGCAGCGATCAACTTGGAATTACCCCCTATGTTCCCAACCACAAACAAGTGAGTATTAGACCAATGTTTAGATTCCTCCTACACTTGAAAACATGAATTATATACTACTTCTCATATAGATCATGAATATGAATACCAAACTTTAAATGCAAAAACGGGAGCTTATTGCAATAATTTGAAAAAAAAAAATTAAAAAAAATAAGGCATATGATGGTATACTTTATAATGAAAAAATCTTTGTGCTGAAATAGGTACTTTCTGATGGAAGAAATAGATAGTGGAGATGCCTCAGCGTTGTGTGCATGTTCCCCCTTCTACTTTTGTCCCATGTGCCGTAGGGCAGTGAATGAGCACAATGAGAATGGGGAAACAGTGCAAACGCTGGAACGGAATGTAGAGAAGTGCAAGCAGCTTCTGCTGTTCCCGGGATCTCTTACTCTCTCCCCTGTTGTGCATGCACATTGCAGGGGGGATGGGCGGTGTCCCAGAAATTAGAGTGCCCATGGCTCCTAGTGGACCCATCTATACCCCGTGGTGCTAAATGGACCCCAGTATCCTCTACGGACTAAGAGAAAAGGATTTACCGGTAGGTAATTAAAATCCTATTTTACCTATAGATTGTAAGCTTGCGAGCAGGGCCTTCCTACCTCTCTGTCTGTCTGTTTTTACCCAGTTTTGTTCTATTACTGTTGTTCTAATTGTAAAGCACAACGGAATATGCTGCGCTATATAAGAAACTGTTAATAAATAAATAAAATAAATAAAGTACCAATTAACCACTTTATCTCTCTCCAAGGCTTTGTACATAGGGCCTAATTCTGAGTTGATCACAGCAGCAAATTTGTTAGCAGTTGGGCAAAACCATGGCCCTCATTCCGAGTTGTTCGCTCGCAAGCTGCTTTTAGCAGCATTGCACACGCTAAGCCGCCGCCTACTGGGAGTGAATCTTAGCTTATCAAAATTGCAAACGAAAGATTCGCAATATTGCGAAAAGACTTCTCTGTGCAGTTTCTGAGTAGCTCGAGACTTACTCTTCCAGTGCGATTAGTTCAGTGCTTGTCGTTCCTGGTTTGACGTCACAAACACACCCAGCGTTCGCCCAGACACTCCTCCGTTTCTTCGGCCACTCCCGCGTTTTTCCCAGAAACGGTAGCGTTTTTTCACACACTCCCATAAAACGGCCAGTTTCCGCCCAGAAACACCCACTTCCTGTCAATTACATTACGATCACCAGAACGAAGAAAAAACCTCGTAATGCCGTGAGTAAAATACCTAACTGCACAGCAAATTTACTTGGCGCAGTCGCACTGCGGACATTGCGCATGCGCATTAGCGACTAATCGCTCCGTTGCGAGAAAAAAATAACGAGCGAACAACTCGGAATGACCACCAATGTGCACTGCAGGGGGGAACAGATATAACATGTGCAGAAAGAGTTAGATTTGGGTGTGGTGTATTCAAACTGAAATCTAAATTGCAGTGTGAAAATAAAGCAGCCTGTATTTATCCTTCACAGAAACAAAACAACCCACCCAAATCTAACTCTCTCTGCAAATGTTATATCTGCCCCCCCTGCAGTGCACATGGTTTTGCCCAATTGCTAACAAACTTGATGCTGCGATCAACTCAGAATTACCCCCATAGTTGCTGTATGCATACCTCCCAACTTTTGCCTTCTTGAAAGAGGGACACCCACGCGGCGAAGCCACGCGTGCTCCCGAAAAGGGGGCGTGGCCTACGAGAAGGGGGCGTGGCTTCACGGGAGGACCGCGATCACGAGCCACGCCCCCATTTTCGTCACTGAAGGGGCATGCCCAGCGCTCTGTGAGCTGCTGGCATGCCCCGTCTCCCTCTGCCTCCAATGAATAGACGCTGTGCACATGCGCACAGCGTCTATTCACCGCTGCTCTGCTAAGCAGGGCAGCGAGAGACAGAGCCTCCCAACTGTCCCCCCACCGCGGGACACTGCGGCCCGCGGGTGGGACAGCGGGACACAGTGTTGGACTGGGGCATGAAGGGCCCACCGGGGAATGCAGTGTTAGGGGGCCCATGTTTAGGGGTGTGGCCAGTACCCAGAGGGGGTGTGGCCAGCCACCATAGACGTTTGGCTAACCATTTGAGAGTACACAGTCTGGGCCCTTTGATAAATATATATAGTAAATACTGCTAGTGCAAATACTGCTAGTGCATGCATGATAATGTACCAGATTAATAACAGCAATGCACAGTACAAAATACACCTTAGTCCTGTACAGCATAAGGTAACATATGTATAATGTGTAATTCAGGTGCACAGTCTGGAACCTGTTTCCTAGAGGAGGAGGGCCCCCAGGCAGTGGGGCCCACCGGTGGTTTCCCCTGTACCCCTGTGGGCCAGTCCAACCCTGGTGGGACAGTCCCCAAAAAACGGGACTGTCCCGCGAAAATCGGGACAGTTGGGAGGTATGCTGTATGTGATAAATGTGGAAACCACTGAATGATACTATAGTAAGTTGTATTGATTGAAACAAAAAAATGTATTTCAAGCATTCTTGTGCTTTCTAGAATAAGTGTGATTACTAAGGAAGTGGATTACTCAAACAAGAGATTAGAAATATGTGTTGATTGTGACATAACTCTTCCTGGCATGTGGTACTTGTGAGAAGTAGGACCTGTCATATAAATAAAGGTGGTGTTTTGTATATGATCAGAGAATTGCGAGACACACTGTGTATCTAACAGTGGTTATCACTATTACTGTAACAGGTGCACGCTGTGAAAGACGCTTCGCAGGGAGCTGCTAAAAACTGTTTTTTTCTGAGACCAAAATCTATTTATTAAAGGTCTCATATATTTGATATAACCTGTTAACAATTGTTTATATTTTCACTTAGCTAATCCACATACCGTGTTTCCCCGATAATAAGACACCGTCTTATTTTTTTTTTTCCAACAAAAAACACCATAGGGCTTATTTTCGGGGTAGGGATTATTTTAATTAACATTGACAGCAAATTTAAAAAAACATCATGTTCCCATTCCTGCTTTTACAGCCCCCAGTCCTCCTTTTACAGCTACCATGCCCCCAGTCCTGCTCCTCACCTACAGCACTTTCCAGATCCAGTTTCTAGCTCTTCTTCTTGCTTTCCGCCGGCGCCGCTGCTACTCCGCTCCCGCCGTGTACAGAAGCTGCGTGATGTGCGCGGTGACATCATGCGCAGGGCGGCGGTGAAGGGGGTTAGCGGGGGTGGAGCTAGGGGCATTGAATTTAGTGCACAGACTCGGGTAATGGGAATTTTGATAGGGCTTATTTTCGGGGTAGAGCTTATTTTGGACCGGTTTCCAAAAGCAAGGGTAGGGCTTATTTTCGGGGTAGGGCTTATTATCGGGGAAACACGGTATTACAATATATTATATCACATTATACATTATTCTACCCATGCACTCTCATATACACAAGGATTTAATACCCGCTAAATGAGGTGAATATGATATAGGGTAGCACAGTCTCCATATATATTCATATATATTTTTATAAACTTCCTAGGCTGACAAATAAATGTTCCATGTCTTGCCTACTAATGGACCTATTTTAATTATGTAGTAATAAATGTTAAATTTTAACCAAACTCATAAAACTAAATCATAAGAGTGTACCACACATTAAGCCTTCTTTGGTAAAGGCCCACTAGTGGTTTTTCCCAAATCCCCTAACTAGAGAGTTCTTGATACCTCTGACATTGCTGCTCTGCTTTTCGTTCCGCCATGTCGGTTTATGTACATTACTGCCGTGACATTGTCCGACTGGACCTGAATGGCCCGATCTTGAAGAAGATGTGAGGCCTGCAGAAGGGCGTTGTATATGGCCCTGAGTTCCAGAATGTTGATTGAAAGGATGCCTTCCTGACTGGACCATCTTCCTTGAAACTGCACCCCCTGAGTGACTGCTCGCCAACCTCTGATGCTTGTGTCTGTGGTTAACAGAATCCAATTCTGAATTCCAAACCTCCGACCCTCGACGAGGTGAGAAGTCTGTAGCCACCACAGATGGGAGATCCTGGCTTTTGGCGACAGATGGATCCTCTGGTGCATGTGAAGATGTGATCCGGACCATTTGTCCAACAGATCGAGCTGGAATGGTCTTAAGTGAAACCTTCCGAATTGAAGAGCCTCATTAGAGGCCACCATTTTCCCCAGAAGTCAAATGCACAGATGCACCGATATCCGGGTTGGCTTCAGGACATCCCGAACCATTGACTGGATTACTAATGCCTTTTCCAATGGAAGGAACACCTTCTGCGACTCCGTATCCAGTATCATTCCCAGGAATGGGAGCCTCCGTGTTGGCTCTAGGTGAGATTTCAGAAGGTTCAGAATCCACCCATGATCCTGGAGAAGTTTGGTTGAGAGAGCAATGCTGTCCAGCAACCTTTCCCTGGACGGTGCTTTTATCAGAAGATCGTCCAGGTACGGAAATATGTTCACTCCCTGTTTGCGGAGTAGAAACATCATCTCTGCCATCACCTTGGTGAACACCCTCGATGCTATGGAGAGACCAAATGGCAGGGCCTGGAACTGGTAGTGAGAGTCCTGCAGTGCAAACCATAGGTAAGCCCGATGAGGCAGCAAAATCGGAATGTGAAGGTACGCATCCTTGATATCCAGGGACACTAAGAATTCCCCTTCCTCCAGACCTGAGATCACCACTCTCAGTGACTCCATCTTGAATTTGAGCACTCGTAAGTACGGGTTCAACGACTTGTGGTTCAAAATTGGTCTTACCGAACCGTCCGGTTTCGGTACTACAAACAAGTTGGAATAGTACCCCTTGTTTAGCTGATGAGGTGGAACTGGAACAATGACGTGAGTCTGTACCAGTTATTGGATGGCATGTTGTAAAGTAAACTGGCAAGCCTGATTTGAAGAATCTCTGAGTTGGGAGCTATTGAAACTCCAGTCTGTAGCCCTGGGAAATAAGATTTATGACCCAGGGATTCTGGCATGAATTTGACCAGATTTGACTGAAGAATTGTAGGGGAGCTCCCACGTGACAGCCTTCCAGGCATTGCGGTCCACCGTTATGCCGAAGTCTTTGAGGAAGCAGAGCCTGAGCTTTGTTCCTGAGCACCTGCTGTTGCTGGTTTGCGTGATTTACCTCTTGCGCCACTGGAGGACGTAGAAGCACCTCTGGATTTGCCCTTGAAATTGACCGTCCGCAAAGGACTGTAACTTAGAAGCTGAATAAGTCCTCTTGGGGGGGCTGCGGGGGGGGGGGGGGGAGGGGGGGAGGGGGGCGCTCTGCGGAAGGAAGATACGTAGACCGACCCGCAGTAGCTTTGGAGATCCATTTGTCTAATTTATCTCTGAACAACGCCTCTCCTGTGAACAGTAGGCTTTCTACGCCTTTCCTGGAATCCGCGTCAGCAGTCCACAGGAATCCCAGGATTCTTGTCGTATTCTGGTCACTCCTGACCCTGCTTGGCTGGTTCTCTGTTGCTGCTGCAGCCCTGTCGTCCCTAGCCTGCTGCTGCCTGTGGAAGCGCTCCTGGAAAACCCGGTCCAGTAAGACTCTTTGGGCGCGGTCGGTTCCAGGTCTTCTGCCTCGTCTTTCTAGCCACACTCCACAGATCTTCATCTCCAGCCATGTCTTTAACCACCATCCACAGTTCCGCAGTTCATAATCTACAGCCTCGTCTTTCAAGCCACAGTCCACAGTCCTTTGTCTCCAGCCACGTCTCTAACCACTATTCACAGTTCCGCAGTTCATTATTCACAACCTCGTCTTTCAAGCCACAACCCGCAGTTCTTTGTCTACAACTACGTCTTTAAGTCATCGTTCACCAGCCACAGTTCTCTACCTCAGTCCTGTCTATAAGAACTACAATCCACTGACTCTTAGCTCCGCCTTCTTCATTGCCCCTTGTCCCATGAGAAGGAACTATATCCAACCCCCTCCTCTCGTTCATCCACAGCCAACTACCTCCTTGGGCAAGTCTCAGCTGCCGGATCTTCAAACCTCGCTAGCCGTGACAGTAAGCACTGGCCAAATGGATTCGACAGGGGATCAGGCCTCGGGAGGTGATTCAACTGCAGATATCTAGTCTCGCTTAAGTAAGCAGGAGGCCACACAATCTCAAATTGTGCAGTTCATGCAGAATATGTCCGAACGTCTCGATTCTCTCTGTGTTGCCTTGACGGCTCCTCAAGTGTCTACAGCTGCTCCCACATTAGCACCTCCGGTCCCGCTTCCTCCTGTACCAGTACCACTTCCACGGTTGCATTTGCCATCTCCCAGTAAGTTTGATGGGCATCCAAAACAATGCCGTGAGTTTCTTAACTAGTGCGAAATCCAGTTCGAACTACAGTCGGCCAACTTCCCATCAGCACGAACCAAAGTAGCCTATATAATTTCTTTACTTACCGGGCAAGCATTGGAATGGGCTTCGCCTTTATGGGAGAGGACGGATCCCATCCTAACTATTCAGAATTCGTGGCCACCATTCGAAGAATCTTCGACGAACCGGGCAGGACTTCTGCTGCCTAATTGGAGATCCTGCGTCAAGGCACGCGTACGGTCAGTCAGTACGTGATTCAGTTTCGTACTCTCTCCTCAGAACTGAACTGTAACGAGGAGACTCTCATTGCAGCTTTCTGGAGCAGTCTCTCCGAAAAGATCAAAGATGACCTCGCAACTCAGGACGTACCTTATAAGTTGGATAAATTAATTTCCTTATGCAATAAATTAGACCTGAGGTACAGAGAACGCTGTATGGAGAGATCGCAGTCAGATCGTCCTAAGCCTAGAGTTGTTCTTCCACCAACACCATCATCACCAACTATTGAAGAACCCATGCAGATCAATCGTTCCCGTCTCTCCAACGAAGAACGTCAGAGACGGCGACAAGGAAACCTCTGCTTGTATTGTGGAGTATCTGATCACTTTGTTAAATCTTGCAATCTACGTCCGGGAAACGCCCGCTCCTAGCTTGTGCTGGAGAGGTCAAGCTAGGAGAATTCTCAGAATTACATACCAAGAAAGAGTCTGTCTTGTTAACCCACCTGGAGCTCCCTTCTTCCTCTCTTCTCATCCCTGCACTACTCGACTCCGGAGCCGCTGAAAGCTTCATTACATCAGCTCTGGTCAAACGATCTGGAATACAAAAGGTCTGTTTGGATCGTACCATTTCTATTACTGCGGTGGATGGAAGTCATATTCCTGAGGGTATTATATCCTTTCGTACTATTCCTCTCAAAATGAAGGTCGGAGTTCTTCATTCAGCAAAAATCTCTTTCCTTGTAATTCCTAAAGCCTCTCATGAACTGATCCTAGGATTTCCATGGTTATTAAGACACAATCCCCCACATAGACTGGCAAACTATGGATGTTCTCTCTTGGGGACGAGACTGCTTCCAGAACTGTTTGCCTTCAGTAAGACCCCTCTGTTCTTCCAGCCCTTCCAGCCTTCCTGTGGAATACCAAGCCTTTCAAGATGTTTTCAGTAAACATGGGGCGGACACCTTGCCTCCGCATCGCACTTGGGATTGCCCCATTGATCTGGTAACAGGCAAGACTCCTCCCCGAGGTCGAATCGATCCTCTCTCACTCCCTGAGACACAGGCCATGTCGGAGTATATCCAGGAGAACTTGGATAAAGGGTTCATCAGGTCTTCCACCTCTCCGGCCGGGGCGGGGTTTTTCTTCGTCAAAAAGAAGGATGGGGGTCTGCAGCCCTGTATTGATTATAGAGGTCTCAACGACATAACAATTAAGAACAGATATCCGTTACCTCTAATTCCAGAACTGTTCGACCGTGTTAAAGGAGCTACTGTATTCACTAAGCTGGACTTACGGGGGGGGGGGGGGGGCGTACAATCTTATATGTATTCGCCCAGATGACGAATGGAAGACGGCATTTAATACCCACGACAGCCATTACGAATACCTGGTAATGCCTTTTGGCCTATGTAACGCCCCCGCCGTCTATCAAGAATTCGTTAATGAAATCTTCAGAGACCTCCTCTATGACTGCTTGGTGGTGTATTTGGATGACATCCTTATCTTTTCCAGGGATCTGAAGACCCATTGAGAACAAGTCAAAGAAGTTCTAACTCGTTTACAGAGGAATCAATTATTCTGTAAATTAGAGAAGGGCACCTTCGAAGTACCCACGATTACATTCCTTGATTACATCCTCTCAGGGCAGAAGTTACAGATGGACCCCGCTAAAGTCCAGGCAATTCAGGATTGGTCGCTTCCAGCTACCCTTAAGGGAGTTCAACGTTTCCTGGGGTTCGCTAACTTCTACCGAAGATTTATTCAGAACTATTCTTCTGTCATAGCTCCCATAACCGCATTAACTAGGAAAGGAGCCGATCCTGCCAAGTGGTCTCCAGAGGCTTTGGAAGCCTTTTAGTCTTTAAAGGAGGCCTTCATGACCGCCCCTGTTCTTCGACAACCCGATCTCAGCCGTCCATTCCTGGTGGAGGTTGATGCCTCTACTGTAGGAGTAGGAGCAGTATTATCCCAGCTCTTTGAGGACAAGAAAGTCCATCCTTGTGCGTTCTTCTCGCAAAGATTCTCCCCCGCTGAACAGAATTATGCTATTGGGGAACAAGAATTACTGGCAATTAAGTTAGCCTTTGAGGAGTGGAGGTATTTGTTGGAGGGAGCTCAGCATCCAATCTCGGTCACCACGGATCACAAGAACCTCCTGTATCTACAGTCAGCTTGATGTCTGAACCCGCACCAAGCAAGATGGGCACTCTTCTTTACCCGTTTCAACTTTAAACTTAGTTACCGATCAGGTTCCCTCAACAAAAAGGCAGATGCATTATCCCGTTCCCTAAGTTCTGAAGGAACAATTCGTCTTGGAATCAACCTCTTTTTCAGCAACTAATACCTCTCCACTTCCTCCTCCGGGAAAAATCTTGCACCAAATCTTCGCAAGAAACTGCTTACATGGACTCACTCCTCCTCCTTCATAGGCCATGCGGGTGGTCATAAAACGCTCAAATTCATTCAGCGCTCCTATTGGTGGCCTCATCTCAGGACTGACGTTCAGGAATTCGTGGCTGCCTGTCCAAAGTGTGCCCAGCATAAAAGTCCCAAAGGTCCTCCAGCTGGGTTATTCCATCCGTTGCCTGTGCTGAAAAGACCATGGACGCATATTTCTATGGACTTTATTACTGATTTGCCTGCATCTGGCGGACGGAATACCATATGGGTCATAGCTGACCGGTTCTCTAAAATGGCACACTTCGTTCCACTGGCTGGTCTTCCATCAGCATCCCAGTTGGCAAAATTATTCACAGCAGAGATCTTCCGACTCCATGGTCTACCGCAAGAAATCGTGTCTGATAGAGGTCCTCAGTTTGTGGCCAAGTTTTGGAGATCCCTATGTTCAGCTCTCGGTGTGAAATTGAATTTCTCCTCAGGATAACATCCCCAAACGGATGGTCAAACAGAAAGAGTGAACCAGGACCTGGAGACATTTCTGCGTTTATTCATGTCCTCCTCTCAGGACGACTTGCTGGACTTCCTCCCATTCGCAGAATTTGCCTATAACAATCTCTATCACTCTGCCACAAAATCTTCTCCATTTTTCATTAATTATGGTTTTCATCCGAAAGTTCCTGACTTCCAACTTCTGCCTACGCTCGAGGTCCCTGCCGCAGAATCAGCACTTCAACAATTTACTAAAACCTGGAGACAAATTCACAAGGCCTTGCTCAAGACATCCAAGAAGTATAAGACCTATGCAGATCTGAAGCGAAAAGCTGTACCAAGTCTTAAAGTGGGAGATCGGGTTTGGGTTTCCACACGTGACCTAAGATTGAAGGTTCCTACTAAAGATTTTGCTCCCAGATTTATTGGGCCCTACGCAATTGAAAGAGTTTAAAATCCTGTGGCCTACAAAGTGAAGTTACCTCCGCATTTGAGAATCCCTAATGCATTTCATATTTCTCTCTTAAAACCGTTGGTACTTAATCGATTCAGAGCTGCTCTGCCTAAATCACCCAAGATCCAATCAGCACAAGCAGATGAATTTGAGATTCACAAGTTCCTCGACTTCCGCAGACGATATGGTCGCCTCCAGTACCTTGTTGATTGGAAGGGATATGGACCAGAGGAAAGGTTTTGGGTAGAAGCAGAAGACGTCCATGCTCCAAGACTTCTTCGGACATTTCATGCCAAGTTTCCAACTAAACCATATAGGTGTCCGGAGTCCACCCGCAAAGGGGGGGTACAGTCAGCGTCCGGAGTCTTACCGGTACGCTGTGGCCACGGGGCTGGCTCCTCAGGCGGCGTGCGGGCAGCAGCGGAGGTGGGCTGCTGCGGCGGTGAGGGGGTCTGCTCATGGTGGCGGGGCGCCGCTGCAGCGGGTCGCTCTTGCTGAGCCATTGCTAGGAGATCAGTGGCAGTGAGCTGTGTGGCTATGCAGAAAGGTCTGCATTACTGGGCGCCGCCATGTTGGAGACCAAGTTTGAGGCATAGTTCTTGTTTCCTGTTTCTTCCAGCCAATCCAGGGGAAGTTCTCCCTATAAAAGGGGGCTGGTTTAGTACAGGGACGCCAGTGCTTCAAGTTACAACCCTGTTGTAGGTGCTTTAGCCTGTGCTCCCAGGATTCTTGTCGTATTCTGGTTACTCCTGACCCTGCTAGGCCGGTTCTCTGTTGCTGCTGCAGCCCTGCCGTCCCTGCTGCTGCCTGTGGAAGCGCTAATGGAAAACCCGGTCCAGTAAGACTCTTTGGGCGCGGTCGGTACCAGGTCTTCTGCCTCGTCTTTCTAGCCACACTCCACAGATCTTCATCTCCAGCCACGTCTTTAATCACCATCCATAGTTCCGCAGTTCATAATCTACAGCCTCGTCTTTCAAGCCACAGTCCACAGTCGTTTGTCTCCAGCCACGTCTCTAACCACTATTCACAGTTCCGCAGTTCATTATTCACAACCTCGTCTTTCAAGCCACAACCCGCAGTTCTTTGTCTACAACTACGTCTTTAAGTCATCGTTCACCAGCCACAGTTCTCTTGGGGACTGAGTCTCTGTTCATAAACTCATCCATAGTCTGTTTTAAGTATTGCGTCTCTTTCTCATTGCGGGACAATTTTGGAGAAAGAGTTGAGATCATTCCCTTAAGAGAATTAACCCATTCCGGTTCAGCCCGCTAGTCTGTGAACCTTGAGTACCCAGTAGTGAGCCCCCTGGTGAAGAGGAACACTCTGCGGTGCAAGACACACTCTTTGCCTGACATTGGGCCTAATTCAGATCTGTTCGCTAGCATTTTTCCCTAAGCAGCGATCAGGTCACTACTGTGCATGCGTATGCACCGCAATGCGCAGGCGCGCCGTATGGTTACAAAGCGTATCGTTGTTGTGCACTGGTTCTAGCAAAGAAACCATTCGCACAGCCGTTCACAAGGAGATTGACAGGAAGAGGGCGTTTGCGGGTGGCAACAGACCGTTTTCTGGGAGTGGTTGGAAAAACGTAGGCGTGTCAAAGCATTTGCAGGGCGGGTGTCTGACATAAATTCCGAGCTCGAATAGGCTGAAGTGATCGCAGTGGCTGAGTAAGGTCAGAGCTACTCAGAAACTGCACAAGCTGTTTTTGTACAGGGCGGGTGCACATGCGTTCGCACACTTGCAAAGCTTAAATACACTCCACCATAGGCGGCGTCTATCTGTTCACAGCTAGCTAGCGAGCGAACAGATCTGAATTAGACCCATAATGTGATGTGACAGCACACACACACACACACACAGAGGAATGGTTAAGCACAATTAACCCACAAAGAGCCCTTCAGGGAGACACAGAGATGTTTGGAGCCAGCCCCCACCGTGCCCTTATCGCTAATGCCAAGCTTAGCCGGGTCACAGACTAAGTACCCTGATAGGGGATTTAGTACAATAGTAATCCATCCCCCCCTGCTATGACCCTCTGGTATCGCTGAGGTATTTTGGAGTCACACTGGAGGAGCTGCACGTCCCTGTCCTGTCAGCGTCTGTGTCCACTGCAGAGGGAAAATGGCGCTGGTGAGCTGGTGCAAAGTTCAGGGTATCGCCAGATAGCAGAGTCCTATCGCGTTTCGTCACGTGACCCGTGACTTTCTCAAAGGTGCACCATTGAGAAAGTCACGGGTCACGTGACGAAACTGGCGATACCCTGAACTTTGCACCCGCTTAACAGTACTTGTCTCGGAGCAGCCCCATTCATCTCTGCACTGTGACCGCCGTAAGCCGCTTCCTCACAGCACGCGGACAACTAGCCTCCCGCAACTGCTGAACGGGAACAAGCCACAGCAGTACTGTACCCTGGAGAGGCACTGCACGGACACCGCACTTCTGGCAGAGTTGCCTCTTACCAACACGCGGCATCCAGCCTCCCGCGATCATTGAACGGAATATATCCCTCTCACCAAGCAGCCACGCTGTGGGCACTGCAGGACTTTCAACCGAGGACGCTCGGTTGTACCAGCCCACATGAGAGGTATTTTAACAGCATAACACTCTCAGTCTATCTCCAATACGGCAATTACATTGTATCACGGAACTGCAGCATTTCTATACTGCTAATTAGTGGCAAACTGAACTGTACACATTCAATTTGATTGTGGACTCATACTTATCCATTATTCACTATCCCTATTCAGAGTACAATCAGTGCTATATGGTCTCTTGCTGCTACTCAGTCACTATTATTGGTAGATAAGTCTTGCCTTTATACCATCAGGGTGCAAAGCAATATCATTATCTCACGGTATCTAACTAAGTTTTACTAATCATTTTGTGTATACCTGTTTTTATTTTCTTTGTTTAATAAACCCCTTTTTATACATGTCGGCTCTCTGTTATCATAATTTTCCCTGTTACTTTGCGCAGCCGTTTCTACTTTAATTTCTATCTCAATCGTTTAAACACACACAGAGTTCAGTACGGCAGCGCATAGTACCAGGGTAACTTTATTCATTTATATGTGGTTAATCTAGAGCGGCTGTTAAAGCAGTTATTTGTTTCTCCTCGTTTTTCCTGGCACGCCTGCGGTTTTTCAAACACTCCCTAAAGACAGTCAGTTGCCACCCAGAAACGCCCACTTCATGTCAATCACTTTGCGGCAACCAGTGCGACTGAAATGCTTCGCTAGACCCTGTGTGAAACTACATAGTTCGTTGTACTAGTACGTTACGCATGCGCATTGCGCCGCATACGCATGTGCAGAAGTGCCTTTTTTTGCATCATCGCTCCACAGCGAACGAATGCAGCTAGTGAACAACTCGGAATGACCCCCAAAGTCCTGTAATTTTGAGTGGGAACAAGTAATACGCGTGGATGAGAGATGCAAATCTTGTGCAGAGCGGAGAGGTTGGTTAGGAAGAGATCTTAAGATGAGTGAAGGGATGTATGTTGGTGCAGTTGGATAATAGCTTTGTATGTAAGTAAAAGTATTTTAGATTTAATACGGTAGAATACCGGTAACCAATGGAGGGACTGACAGAGCGGATCTGCAGACGGTGAACGTCTAGCGAGGAAGACTAGCCTCGCAGCTGCATTCAAAATGGATTGTAGTGGTGACAGCCTATGTTTGGGAAGACTAGTGAGGAGACTATTACAATAATCAATGCCGGAGATAATAAGAGCATAGATCAGAGTTTTTGCTCCGTCTTGTGTAAGATATGGTCGTATTTTGGATATGTTTCTTAGATGTATGTAACATGATTTTGAGACAGATTGAATGTGGGGAACAAAGGACAGTTCAGAGTCAAGGACGACACCTAGGCAGTAAGCTTGTGGGGTAGGGATGATTGCTGAGTTATCAGCAGTGATAGTGATATCAGGTTGGGAACTACTATTGGCCGGTGGAAATATAATTAATTCTGTTTTGGAGATATTAAGTTTGAGGTAGCAAAATGTTATCCCTGTCTATGTTCTCTCTATCCAAGGCTTAACGGCCCTACACATTTGTCGATCCGCCGCCGAGCTGCCCGACGGCGGATACGGCCGACCCCGCGGCGGGGGGGCAGTGACGGGGGGAGTGAAGTTTCTTCACTCCCCCCGTCACCCGGCTTCGTAGAAGTGCAGGCAAATACGGACGAGATCGTCCATATTGGCCTGCATGCCCAGCCGATGGGACACCAGCGATGAACGAGTGCGGGGCCGTGCATCGTTCATCGCTGGTGCCTCCACACTCAAAGATATGAACGGTTTCTTGTTCATTCATGAACGAGATCGTTCATATCTTTGACTGATATCGCCCAATGTGTAGGGCCTATTAGTACATAGATCCCTTTATCTTTCTCCACTTTATCTCTGTCCAAGCTTTGATACATCTCCCCCTATAAGTTTAACAAACCATCTTGTTTTTAGGGGGAAGGGTAATTAATTTTTGCTCCACCTACAATCCACCTCTGTTGAGAAAGTGTAGTCTTGGGGCCTTTGGTTTGCCGCACGGCTCATTCACAGTGGAATTGGGAGCCTGGACTTATGCTTCTAGAATCTAGATCAACTTTTGTCAAATTAAACATTATTATAAACAAGTATTAAATATGAATAAAATAAAATGAAAATTTCACAAAATGTAGAATTTTATTTTATTTTTTTACACTTTTACGTTATGTCAACAATGCTCTATTTGATAAAATACTGCTGGCAGCTCTGGAGCCTCTACATGTGGGTAATGACATCCTGTAATAAATGGGGGAAAAACTCCCTCTGGCAAAGGGTCATCACCACTTCATATATAGAACCCTAAATAATACTATATAGCAGAGTGTAATAAAATTAAAAGTTGCTCATGGCCAGTGGCCAGGTTATATTGGTCAGCTGTACAGATCCACCTACACCACCTGATTCATTTGCCCGACAGTAAAATTACCCTAAATTGTTTTCTACAGTATGTACGGTACTACAATAGGAAAAACTATTAAGTAAGAGTCATTCATATTATTACACACAGGTGTGAAGTGAAATGAGGACTTTTATGCCAAATTGCCTATAGGCAAAAAAAAATTTGAGTGAATTTTTCAACAAAATCGATGTTTTTTTTTTTTTAGTGTGCGTTATTAAAATAAGGTAATTGTAGTGACAGAACCATGACTCGTCTCGCGTGTGCATTTCAACACCAAACATCAGATTTTCACCTCTTGTTTTTATTCACTGTATGGTGAGAACATGTCACCAATAACACCATGACAACCAGGCTTCTAATATAACAGAGCTGCTATCTCAGCTTGGATGTGCGTCGCTTAGTACTGTGGGAGCTGCTGGGAGTTGTAGTCTAGATCTGTATTGCGTTCTGTAAATAGCGTGAAACGTGTATCCGCTTTAAACTACAATTTCCAATGGCCTGCATAACTTCTCTTTGTGACAGTCCCAGGAATGGAGGTGGCTGAGAGGGCCAATACTAGGAAGGAGGCCCAGGCTCGGCGCAATGACAGGTGAGAAGGATCCTAGGACTAGTAGGCGTCTATTAAGGTAATTTTGCTGGCACTGAGCGGTATGTGCTGTCCTTTAGACCTTGTTGAATGTTGCGCTATTGTTGCTGGTTGCGAAGGGGCCCCCATAGGGCCCCTATATATAGTGACCCTATAGTAAATGATGGAGAATTCCTGATGATCAAAGTGTCCAACCTTCTGAAGGAATAGCATAGCATGCTTACAGTATGTCTAGCCAGAATACCATCCCCAGCAAAGGCATTCTATGTATTGTAAGGGGTGTAGTATGGTATGCCGGCGGTTGGGATCCCGGCGACCAGCATACCGGCGCCGGGAGCCCGATCACCGGCATACCGACAGCAAAGGGCTCATTTGCGCTCGCCACGCTGCGGGCACGGTGCACGCTATTTTATTCTCCCTCCAGGGGGGTCGTGGACCCCCACGAGGGAGAATAAGTGTCGGCATGCCGGCTGTCAGGATCCCGGCGCCGGTATACTGTGCGCCGGAATCCCGACAGCCGGCATACTGAAGACCACCCATTGTGGGTGTAGTATGGTATGCCGGCGGTCGGGATCCCGGCGACCAGCATACCGGCGCCGGGAGCCCGACCGCCGGCATACCGACAGTGTGGCGAGCGCAAATGAGCCCCTTGCGGTATACTGTGCGCCGGGATCCCGACAGCCGGCATACTGAAGACCACCCATTGTGGGAGACCCTTGTCAGTGCCAAGGTGCCCCAGTCCGTAAGATGTTGCCTCAGGCCGGCGGGTTCTGTCATATTCTCTGTATATATAGTACAGAACTATTGCTCTCATGCTTGGAGGAACAGAGCAGGAGTCAGACAGTGTACACTGCATGCTGGGCCTGTGAGCAGCTGTGACATGTGAGCGGCACAGAGACGGACGCGGCTACGGCTACACGCGTGGTTACCGCTGTTGTCACTGTAATAGCCTGCTGCACACAGCGATCAGTCTTTGAACCACGCCCACCTCGGCTCGTGGCCAATCAGGAGCCGTCTCCCGTACATGCAGTGGCTGAGCGCACCAGGTCCCGGCAGTCGCAGTTGCTGCAGAGAGTACGGTGAATGCGATTTGTGTGCGAGAGCTGTTTTCAGGTAAGTACCCTCCACCTGCCTCAGGGCTACCTGCGGGAGGCACTGACCTTATCTTCGACAGGGCTGCATCACTGACGGGGCTATCTATGCTGATTGGCATCTCAGTGCAGTGGGTCCCTCCCTGGCCTCTAGATAAAAGTTAATGGGCATTGTTCTTGGCCGGTGGGGAATGTGATGTGTACTATGGTTAGGAGTGTTTCGTTTGTGTTATTACTTAATTATTAGTATTATTAGTGTTGCTATTGTTATAATAATTAGTGTTCCTGTTTTTGTGTTATTTTTATTATGATAAATGCAGACACTATTGTGTTATGTCTGATCTGCGCTAAGGACAAGTTATGCCAGTGACTGGATTCATAATGTATTGTACTTAGCCATTTAGCAAAGGAAAAAGGACAAGTCCCAGCACACAGCCATCCTGCTAGTAGTGGCACTTACACAGTATCTGTAGGCTGGCAGGTTGCAAATTTCTACTTTAGGTTTCTATTTACCAACATATTAACCCACTGTACAGAAGCCTGATGCTATTAGCGACTAACATACATGATGCAGTGTACAGGAGCTCCATGCACTAAAACGCCCATTTAGGACATGTTCATTATAAATAGAATGGCAGCTGTATGTGTTTAATTACTATTCTCACCAATAAATAATAATATAGTCATACTGATTACTAAATAGGAACTTGTAAGGCCTGGTGCTTAGCATAGAGAGTGACGGTAGCATTGTATATGCCAAATAATTATACTGTACTGGTGGTAGTGAAAAATAGGGACATCTGCAGGGACAAAAACTTCCAATGTGCCACCTGGCTCTCTGCATGGAAATCAGGGAGAGTTGGCAATTACACTATGTTGCATGTAGTGTATACAATATTCATGTTGTAATGATGTATTCATTTTCAGAGCAGTGTTATAGAGGGGGCGGCACAAATTGATGTGTTTTACATTACAGGGAACCTGTGTGGTGTGACACTTGATGTTACAGTGACACTGATGTGTAGCATTATCTGACACACTTATGACTAAAGATCCAGGACCTCTTATGTCACTGCAAGGGTTACACTTCGTCGTTGCTTTGTGATGTGCACACACAACCTACATTGTTGTACTGAGCTCCCCCATTTTACAGCGTTTCATGTCCCAGCATGGGTTAACTGTATTCTGCCTTCAGACTCTGTGTTTAGGTCAGGATCACTGTGCATTAGAGAAGTAAACTATTGTACACTCTGTTTAAGGTTTATGGGATTTATTGCTTGTGTCTGGCAATGGCTCAGACAGACGGGGGCTGGGTGTTTTAGATGCTGGTTTCATTGCAAATTGTCACTTGGTTTAAAGACATGACAGGCTGTTACTTTGAAGCAGGTTTTTACTCCATTTGGTGGAGGTTTTCTTTTCCTGATCAGTAAATGCGTTGTCTGAGAGCAAGATTATGGCATACATAATACACAAGTGACGTTAATCCATGTAAACTCCTGTAAGTAATATCTTTAGTATCAGTGAGCTCTAATGTCATCACTTCAGTGTTTTGTATTACAAGGAATAATGCACCCACCACTGTAAATTATTATGGATACTGGCAGAGGCGCAAGTTATTATAAGACACCCGGAGGCGAAAAAGTTTATATTGCCCCCCCCCTCCCCCCCCGCGGCCCAGTCCAGGTATACACTCATGGCCACATATACACGCACTCACATATATACAGATACACACCCAATCACATATACACACAGCATATACACACACATTATACCACTTATACACTGATAGCCACATATATACACACACATATCTACATACTCAGTCACATACACATCTGTACAAATACACACACACAGCCACATTGACACACACACTGTCCCCCACCCTGACACTTTCCTCCATCAGATATCGCATCTCACCTGCCTCAGTGTCAGCATGCAGGAGCTGGGCAGCGGCGTTGTGCGGCAGGAGCTGAAGCCGGGAAGCTGTGCTGTGGTGGTGCAGGAGCCGGAGCCGGGTAGAGGCACTGTGAGGAGGGAGTCGGCCAGCCGTGATGTCCTCAGGCTGAAGCCGGAGCTGGATAGCTGTGCTATCGGGCGGGAGCTGAAGAGACGCTGAAGAGCTGAGACGCTGAGAGCTGAAGAGCGGTATCATCCTGGAGCTGGGGAGCCGGGGTGTCATTCGGGAGACGGGAGCCACAAGCGGACAACCACACTGTCGGAGGCAATGGAGAAGGTGCCCCCTTCATTGCTGGAGCCCGGCGGCATCCGACTCCATTGCCTCCCAGACTTCCGCCACTGGATACTAGATGATACCTTGTCCTATAGCCTTGTTCTGTGGTCACAAAACTCTGTGCTGAATTTTAGAGAGGAATTTAATTATCCGCATGTTTCTGTCACTACCTCGAGGAATAATGCATTGTGGAATATCTGGCAAGGAATAACTCGTTTGCTTTAGCTCTCACCCCATAGAGCTACAAGCCAGAAAAAAAACAATCTATCCATACTGTACTTGCAGGAATCCGTATTAGCCAGAAATCTGCAAATTGTGCGGTTTCCTCAGAAACTGGCTTTGGACTGAATCTGCCAATTAATATCTATTCACATAAATATAATGTAAATCTGTACACATTATAGTAGGGAGTGCATAATCCTATTTATGTTTCACCCTCCAAATTCTAATTTACTAAACTATATTTGCTATACTTTTATATGTTTAACTCTTTACAGGTTAGCATTACTGACTCACATCCCTAAGGTCATGAGTTCAATCTCTGTTCAAACCACTAACGATGTGCAGTTTGTATGTTCTCCCCATGTTTGTGTGGGTGTGTTTCGGTTTAATTCCACGCTCCAGAAATATCCTGTAGGTTAACTACTGGAATATATACAGAACATACTGTTAATAGCGCCACTTTACTGATATATTCTCTGTGAAGCGCTGTGGAATATGTGTGTCCTATATAACTAACTTCATTATTAAGAAGCAGAGCCGGCCCTAACCAATATGATGCCCTAGGCAACATTTTGGCTGGTGCCCCCTAGCACCACCGCTGGTTCCGCCTCTGACCTTGTACCCCCTATATTTTAAATAGGAACAGTTCGCACATTTGGCGCACAGCCCAAAAAGGGGTGTGTTTTTGCTGGCAATGGGCATGGCCACACAATAACCCCAATTCCAATTACGCCACACAGTACTGCAACTTTATTTACATATGATCATGCGATAGTGTCCATAATTCATATTACATCCCACAGTAGTATCACTTTACCTTATAAACGTTACTCCTCACAGTAGAGCCCCTTATTCACATTACATCACACTGAATTGCTCCTTATTCACCACACCACACCCTATTGCTCTTTATTCACATTAGATGACACAGTAGTGCCCTTTCTATACGCAATTCCACATAGTAGAGCTCCTTATACACATAATGCCACACATTAGTAATGTATTTACACACATTCCACACAGTAATGCCCCTTACACATATGAGACACCTTATTAATGACCTTAAAAACATAATGCACCTTACACATTATGACAACCTTTATTAATGCCCTTTTACACATAATGTCCCTTACACATATGCCGCACATTATTAATGCCCTTATGCCAGAGGTTCCCAAACTGTGTGCCGTGGCTCCCTGGGGTGCCTCGGGACACTTGCAGGGGTGCCCTGGGTTGGTGGTACAGGACCAATTCAAATTATTCATGGTCAATATAATAGGCAAAACCAGTGCTGGTGGCTGCCAGTCATAAAATATGTGGCCAAACAGAAGCAAATCTTGTCCCTCCCCACACAACTGACCATAAGGATGACATATAAATGCAATCTACTTAATGTAATATTTCTTTCTAAATTTCTCAATAAGAAATTTTTGGCCTAGGGGTGCCGTGAAAAAAATTCTGATATTCTAGGGCGCCATGATTCAAAAAAGTTTGGAAACCACTGCCTTATGCACATAATGACACACATAGTGCCCCTTACACATGTTGCACATTATTAATGCATTTTTACATGACACACATAATGCTCCTTACACATATTCTGAACACTACTGCATAACCAACCCACTCACATGCACACAGCACTCACAGTGCTACTAACACTGTGACCTCTGCCTCTGCTTGGATACAGATGTGTCCTCATAAATCTTGCCTCAATGCTAACCTCTGGCACCTTTTTTTTTTAAAGGAAATGCATCTTATTTGCATTGCTATGTGGCTAGGATGCACAAGCTGCTTCTGCTGATTAAAATGATATGCAGCATGCCTATATACTGTGTGAGACTGTGGCTGTATCTGCATATGAAATGCTACACACAGAATATAGGCATGCCGCATATCATTTTAATCAGCAGAAGCTGCTGATGCCCCTAGACATATAAAATTCCCTAGGCAATTGCCTAGTTTGCCTATGCCTATGGCCGGCTCTGTTAAGAAGCATCATTTAGAAACTTGTTAAAGGTAATGAGTCACAGGCACAAATGCTAGCACCTCAGTCCTAGCACATAATGGTTGTTAATGTTTCAGTGCGTGTCTAGAACCTTCTTACCTCGGTATCCAGATGATAGATCCGGATGATAGATCCAGAGCTGGATTAAGGCTTTGGGGGGCCCGGGGGTACTTAAGACAGTGGGGCCCTAAAATCTAAAATTAAAATCATAACATCTTTAATTACTACAAAGAAAATTACAATTCAGTGGTAAATTTGAAAGAATCTTTCATATACATGTATGTATATATAATATATACGTGTGTATATATATAATATATACGTGTGTATGTATGTATATATATATATATATTTATATATTTTCCTATGTACAGTGGTCGAAGCGGAAATTTTGAAGTTGGGGTATGGAAAAGTGAAGGTTGCAATTATGCAAGTGCCTCCAGGGAAGGGGGCATGGCCACTCAAAAGGAAGCGTGTCCTTCAGTGTAGTTTACAACACCATATACCCCTTATACACATTATGCACCACAATAGTAGGACCCCTTATACTACCTAGTACTGATGCCCCTTTCACATTATACCACACAGTATGAGCGGAAATTCACATTATACCACACAGTATGAGCTGAAGTTCACATTATAGCACACAGAATGAGCCGAAATTCACATTATAGCACACAGTGTGAGTCAAAATTCACAGTATAGCACAAAGAATGAGCCGAAATTCACATTATAGCACACAGAATGAGACGAAATTCACATTATACCACAGAATGAGCCGAAATTCACATTATAGCACACAGAATGAGCCAAAATTCACATTATAGCACATGGTATGAGCTGAAATTCACATTATAGCACATGGTATGAGCCGAAATTCACATTATAGCACATAGAATGAGACAAATTTAACAATATAGCACACGGTATGAATCGAAATTCACATTATAGCACAAAGAATGAGCCGAAATTCACATTATGCCACATGGAATGAGGAAAAATTCAGGGAGAGTGACAGAGGGACAGGGAAAGTGACAGCAGGGACATAGGGACAGGGAGAGTGACAGAGGGACAGGGAGAGTGACAGCAGGGACAGAGAGTGACAGCAGGGACAGGGAGAGTGACAGGGAAAGTGACAGCAGGGACATAGGGACAGGGAGAGTGACGGAGAGAGGGACAGCAAGGGCGTACAGTAGGGACTAGGGAGATGGAAAGGCAGCAGGGTAAGATTTCCTACAGTATTTAGCAGCGGCGGTGCTTAGGATGCTGTGGTCTGTGGTGCGGTGGATGAGGAGGCTGTGGCCGGCATGGTGCGGAGGAGGCGGAGATGCAGAGAAGGACTGAGGGTGGCGGCGGGGCAGCATGGGAAGCCCTGAAACGGTGTATAAGATGAGTGTTTAATACACCTTTGTGAATTGCTTCAAAGACTCTCAGTTCCGCCTTGTCTCTTTTCAAATATTGCTACCAATTTGGGGGGCGCGCACACACACACACACACACACACACACACACACACACACACACACACACACACACACACACACACACACACACACACACACACACACACACCTATCTATCTATCTATCTATCTATCTATCTATCTATCTATCTATCTATCTATCTATCTATCTATCTATCTATCTATCTATCTATCTATCTCTATATATGTCCACATTGCCTGGTTCTCCCAATAAACAGTCAAATGCACCTCACAGGGGGCCCTCACAATATATTACATACAGTATCCGGAGGTGCGGCACTCCTGGTGGCTTAGAGAAAAAAGTCTGTATAGCAGCAAGTGAAGACAACGTTTCAAAGACTTTTATTCCGTAATTTTCATACCTGATGAAAATGACGAAATAAAAGTCATTTTCCAAGCTGCCAGGAGTGCCGCACCTCCGGATACTGTGTGTGTGCGTGTATATATATATATATATATATATATACTGGAGGCACCGGGGCGCATTTACCATTTGAGGAATGCCGGGCTATATATATATATATATATTATATGTATACGGATGCTAGAACCGGCACTCCTCCTCAATAACTAAATAATGCTCCGGTGCCCTCTGGAATGTATGTGTATATATATATATATATATATATATATGTATATATATATATATATGTGTATATATATATATATATATATATATATATATATATAAATAACCCAGAACCTAATACTGCTCTTACTATTGCTCTGATGATGGTGCTGGCTGGGTGCAGGCTGGCTCCACACGCTGTCCTCCCTGCAGCCTGCGCGCCCAGCCAATGGCTGAGCCACAGGCTGCTGCTCCACAGATGATTGGACAGCTGAGCCGTCGATCAGCTGTCCATCCTGTACACACTCCCTGCGTGCGGCGCCGCTGCCTCCAGCATCTTAATGCAGTGAGCCGCGCAGTATTGAGCCGCCGAGGGAGTGGGGACAGATATTGCACAGGTGCCCTGCATGTGGAGCCGCCGCGCCGGCTCCCGGGAGCGCAGCACCGCAGATCGGACTAGAGATCCGATCTGTGGATGCAGCGGGGGGCCCTTTTAAAAAGGGGGGCCCGGGGTACTTATCCCCGGGGCCCCCCTCTTAATCCTGCTCTGGATAGATCGACAGTATATTGGTCGCAGGTCAATAGGTTGACATCATATGGTCGATATACATCATGTTAACAGATGAAAGGTCGACAGGTTCAAAAGGTTGACATGGTCAGCACACAATTTTTTTTTCTGTTTTTCACATGTTTTCTCAACATTTGCTTAATTTACTATCTATGTGGACATGGATTGGGAATAGTAACCTGTGGCGAGTGAATCGAGCCACTTTGCCCTGAAGCTTGATGAGCAGAGCGAGCCTGCAAGGGTATACATTTGTACTGATGATGATCACATGTCATGGAATATACGAGATTTGACCCTAAAAACAAAACAAAAAAACCCAACTCAAAATGCGTCAACCAATTTTGTGTCGACCATTGTTATTATGACTTTTTCACAGTATCAACCTTTCGACCTTAAGCACAGTTGACCTTTCACCTGTTGACCTTATGTACCTGTCGACCTACTGTATGTCGACCATTTGGTGTCGAACTTGGCATTGTCGATCTTTTATACCACCCCCAAAAGCAGTGAATGAGATTTTTGAAAGAAATGTCCCAGCGTCACTGTGAGTGAGGTGTTTGTACTGCACATGCACAGCCATCAGGCCGCGTGTGTGTACTGTCCAGGAAGCTGAAGAGGGATCTGAAGAGCCCACTCCAGCAACACTATAGCCTATAGGGTGCAGTGGCTAACACCATCTGACAAATGACATTAGCAATTGTGGGTCCAGTTCTGAAAAGTGAAGCTCACTGGCTCAGACTGCAGTCTCCATTGACTATTATGGAGACTGCTGCTTCTGTATTACTAATACCCCTTTCACATCGCACAAATAACCCGGTATCAACACGGCATATTGCCGTGTCGAAACGGGTCAGTGTGCGATGTGAAAGGTCCTTTGCCGAATTAGCGGGTCGCCTGACCCGGTAATTCAACCCCGTTAAAAAGAAGGGTTATTACCGGGTTGAATACCGGGTCAGGTGCAGTGTGAATGGGAGCCGTTTCGATGCGACACGGCTCCCATTCACAGCATAGGGAGAGGCGGCGCAGGAGATGAGCTCATCTCCCAGCGCCGCCTCCACCCCCGCCCCTGCTGCTGCTGCGCCCCCCGCTGCTATGGCAACCGAACCGGTATATTGCCGGGTCGGAAAGCCAGCAGAGGAGAGCAAATGCCGGATCCCACCCGGTAAGGACACGTTTCTCTTACCGGGTAGGATCCGGCATTTGCGTTCTGAAAGCAGCATTAGCTGAACACAGGAGATATGTCTAATGCCTCCTGCAGTCATGCTTTGTGTCTGCAATAAGGATGAAGAGCTTCTCCTTTTATGTATAGGTATCTGACTACGACTGCTATACCCATAAGCAAACTGCTAAATGTTCGCATTTCATGGTGTACTAAAGCTTTCTTGACATCTTGCCTTCCACCAGGAATCTGCTGAGTGTAGTGGTTGTCGCTGCATATCAAAGAGTTAATTGTCATTTTTACAAGTACATACAGCTCCATAAGACTTTCTAGGATGTTGAAACATGTCTTTGTGTCTGACCCTCCCTTTTACTAAACAGGTATCAGACTGGTTTCTGACCTGACATTCTGCTATGGGAGGATTTGTGCTTTTGTAAAGAAAATACATCAATTATGTTTATTTCCCCTATTTATTATTGTTTATTCACTGCTTGGTACATATATAACTTCTTTCTCACTGGCGCCAGAATGTTGCGCTTAAGATCTTTTTCTGAATGCTGGGAGAGAATATTGTGTCACAATGATACATATGTTCTACATAAATAAGTACAGTTTAAATTACATGCATGCACTGGGACTTGCAGTCTCCTAGGTAACATGATTATTTTTCTTTTATTTGCGCACACACGCACGCGCGCGCGCGCTCTTGGCTATTGTTTTCATATTACCTCCATTTCCCCTGTTGAAGGAACCAAGTGTTTTTGTTTGTTTTGTTTCTGGTATTTCTTAATATAGGCCTAGAACTGCAGTAACACATGGCCCTTTTTATTCCAGTCCTGAGTATGTTGCAGGTGATTTTCAGGTAAAAAATAATAATTATATTTAGCGTGTGTTGTGTTCCCCTTTTTTCGAATGGTAATGACAGATACACTCTGAATAGATGCTGCCTAACACTGGTCTTCTTGTTATCAGTGACTCATTCAACAAACCTTTAATGACATGTGACTAGTCTGTGACTGACACATTTAATCAGTGTAGGTACGACTTGTTAGTTAGAGTGCTGGGGGCTTTTGCTGAGTGAGGTATACCCAATACCCCTTTTCCACTAACGAGCACGGGTCGCAGCCGGGAGCCTGACACGGGAGCTGCCCCCTGCTGCGACCCGTGCTCGGTCCCTTTTCCATTAGCAGTCACAACCCGGCAAATGCCGGGTTGGTGACGCTTCTAGTGACACGGCAGGGGCGGCGCAGGGAGATCACATGATCTCCCAGCGCCGCCTTCCCTATGCACTGTGAACGGGAGCCGTGTCACCTCGACACGGCTCCCGTTCACACTAGACAGCTAGCCGGGTTGAACACGTGTTCAACCCGGCTAGCTACCAGGGTAGGATTCCCGGATCACTTGATCCGGGTTTACCCTTTTCCACTAGCAAAAAACACGGGTAAATGCGCGCCCCCGTGCATTTACCCGTGTTTTTTGAGCTAGTGGAAAAGGGGTAGCCTGAAAAGCTTCATATTATGGATGTAACTGGTTACATACTTTATGTATCATAGATTTGTGTTTACCTCTCTCAGGGGCAGATTTATTAAGCCTGGTGAAGTAATAAAGTGGAAGGTGATAAAGTATCAGCCAATCAGCTCCTAACTATCATGTCACAGGCTGGGTTTGAAAAATGACAGTTAGGAGCTGACTGGCTGGTGCTTTATCACCTTTCAGTTTATCACTTCACCAGGCTTAATAAATCTGTCCCTCAGTTCTTCCCCTGGTTCAGAAATCTGGAGGTGTCAATTAATAATTCTTTCACATGTTTTATTTAGACATAAAAGCAAATTATCCATTGGTCTCTGTAAAACTCCCCTCTTTGATATCTATGAATTAATGCCTAGCCTGCATTATGTCAGTACCTGTTTTGACACATTTCATTAGGGTGTGAACGGCTGTTTTATTTATTTTTCTCAGCAACATCTGTGTACAAGTGACTCTGGGCGGGATGTACTAAGCGGAAAATGCGGTAAACTCCCTGTTTACCGCATTTTCCTGATGTACTAACCGCCGGCCGGCAGGACAGCGCCGCGGCTGGCGTACGTCCATAGAAGCCTATGGGCTTCTCTCCGCGGCGCTGTGTGAGGGATCCGATCGGATCCCTCCCAGCATACCCTACGGCCGCCCCCGTCACCCCGCGCATGCGCAGACTGACTCCTGGGGCCGAATCCCGGAAGTCAGGCTGCCGCTGCGCATCGCGGAGGACAGCTCTTATCGGAAGAGCTGTCCTCCGCAATGATGATCGCATATGCTAGTACATATGCGATCAGCATCGTGGCGCAGGGCGGCGATGGGCGGCGATGTACATTAGTACATCCCGCCCTCTGAAACAGAGCGAGAACCAACCTGTAGCCAGTCAGAGTACAATGCTGAGCCAGGCTGGAGCCAATCATAACCCTGGCATGTTTACAGGTGGCGAATCAGACCATTGGAACATTCCTAGAACTTTGTCAGTCTGTAACCAATCCGGTTATTAGACTTTTTCAACAGTGTTATCGGGCTTCCAATATTTTATGTACTGAGATAATTGGTTAAATGTCTGGATCGCATGTTGGCTGGCAGGTGTTTTCTCTGACCTGCCCTATGTTGCGCACTGAAAATGTACTAATTAATGTGTTTAGAGCTGGACATGTTGGGCTAGATGTGCCATTGCTTGGAAAGTGATAAAATGGAGAGTGAAAAAGCACCAGCCAATCAGCTCCTAACTGCTATTTTTCAACCACAGTCTGTAACATGACAGTTAGGAGCTGATTGGCTGGTACTTTTTCCACTCTCCATTTTATCACTTTCCTAGTGATGATGCATCTAGCCCTTAGTCTCTTACACTTACCATACTCGCGAAGCTTACATAGCGACGATTAGGATTTTCATTGGAGACACGCCTGATGTCAGAAGCTAGGGAGTGAGAATAGTCACCATTCCAATCAGTGTATATTCAGTGTCACACTTGTCATTACACTCATTATGTAGACATTATGTATGCTCATTTCTACCCTGACCTAGAGAGTGACTAGAATAAGAATAGGACACTTATTGTAAATGTTGCTATTTACTTTGAGAGCTGGTAATTGCCTATTCTGAGAAAAATGCAATCTGGCCTTTTAAGCCAAGTATTTTCTGTATACCATGTAAGTGGATAAAGATAACCTGCATATATTAAGATCTTCTAGGCTACAGAGGTTTCCTGGGAGCATGTAGATAATGTCAACATTATCCTGCGGATTAGCTATGCTTGCTGTAATGTGGAAATGAAGTATTCTATGCGTATTCCAGCAAGGAGAGTGCAGGGTGTAGGGCTGTTTGAGCAATAAATTGCATACATTTAGGGAAATGTACGTCAGGGTTTTTGCGTCGGATATATGCATTTATGTATTATGGAGACTAAGAGGGGGCATGATCAACATCTACAAATATATAAGGGGTCAATACACAGAGCGTGGGAGGGACCTGTTTTCTATAAGATCAGCACAGAGAACACGTGGTTACTCGCTTAGGTTAGAGGAGAGGAGTTTCCGCACATTGGGGGTAATTCCAAGTTGATCGCAGCAGGAATTTTTTTAGCAGTTGGGCAAAACCATGTGCACTGCAGGGGGGGGGGGGGGGGGGGTGGGCAGATATAACATTTGCAGGGAGAGTTAGATTTGGGTGGGTTATTTTGTTTCTGTGCAGGGTAAATACTGGCTGCTTTATTTTTACACTGCAATTTAGATTTCAGTTTGAACACACCCCACCCAAATCTAACTCTCTCTGCACATGTTATATCTGCCCCCCCTGCAGTGCACATGGTTTTGCCCAACTGCTAAAAAATTTCCTGCTGCGATCAACTTGGAATTACCCCCATTGAGGCGAAAAGGTTTTTTCACAGTAAGGACAATACGTGTTTGGAATTCCCTGCCTGAGAGAGTAGTAATGGCGGACTCAGTCAACACCTTTAAGAATGGGTTAAAGATATTCAGGGTTATGGTGCGTAGGCACGCATTATAGTTAATTTAACTAGTCCTAACATAAAAATAACTAGTCCTATAATAAGACTGCATAGGAGACCACAAATAGGTTGAACTCGATGGACAATTGTCTTTTTTCAACCTTAGTTACTATGGGGTATATGCAATTGCGGAATTCGACCGTTTTTTAATTCGACACAATTCGACAGTCAGACACCCTGCCGCCGGGACCCGAATTCGACATATTCAATAAAAAGCGGATTCGACAGTCCCGCTGTCGAAAAACGGACCAATTGACGGATAGTGTGCGTCCTGGACTCAACTTTTTGGACGGCACAAAAGTGTTTAAAAAACCCAGAAAAAAATTGCGTGGGGTCCCCCCTCCTAAGCATAACCTGCCTCGGGCTCTTTGAGCCGGTCCTGGTTGTAAAAATACGGGGGGAAAATTGATAGGGGATCCCCCGTATTTTTACAACCAGCACCGGGCTCTGCGTCCGGTCCTGGTGCAAAAAATTCCGAGGGACAAAAAGCGAAGAGGGTCCCCCGTATTTTTAACACCAGCATCGGGCTCCACTAGCTGGAAAGATAATGCCACCGCCGGGGGACACTTTTATACTGGTCCCTGCGGCCGTGGCATTAAATACGTGGATTATAAAGAGAAGAGGACAGATCTACACTGGATTATGGTGAGTATAATTTTATTTTCAGGTACCCCGTGGATTCTACTTGGAGAAGTGGACAGAGTCGGCGTGTGAACATAGGTAAGTATGTGTGTGTCGGCGTGCATGTATGTAATAAAGTTTTACTTTCACGGTGTGCGTGTACTGTTTTTATTTGGGTATTTTTTTGCAGTAGAACTACAGGTACCAGCGGGCCCGTTTCCCCCCCGCATGCTGGTACTTGTGGTTCTCCAAGTACCAGCTTGCGGGGGAGGCTTGCTGGGACTTGTAGTTCTGCTACAAAAAACAATATTCTTTTATTTGACACAAGGCTATCAGCCCCCCATCCGCAGCCCTTGGATGGGGGGGGGGGGGACAGCCTCGGGCTTCAGCCCTGGCCCTTGGGTGGCTGGAAGGGGGGGCCCTTGATTTAAGGGGTCCCCACTCCTCCAGGGTACCCCGGCCAGGGGTGACTAGTTGGGGATTTAATGCCACGGCCGCAGGGACTAGTATAAAAGTGTCCCCCGGCTGTGGCATTATCTCTCCAGCTAGTGGAGCCCGGTGCTGGTGTTGAAAATACGGGGGATCCCTACGCTTTTTGTCCCCCGTATTTTTGCACCAGGACCGGACGCAGAGCCCGGTGCTGGTTGTAAAAATATGGGGGATCCCCTGTCAATTTCCCCCCCCGTATTTTTACAACCAAGACCGGCTCAAAGAGCCCGAGGATGGTTATGCTTAGGAGGGGGGACTCCACGCATTTTTTTTCTTGATTTTTAACCCATTCCCACCCCTTCCCACTGAAAAACATGCTCTGATCTCTTCATATTATTTTAATCAGTAAAAAAAATAAAATATTCTTTAAAAAAATATATAAATAATACTTGTGGCTCCTAATAGACAAACCAAGTAAATAATCCCTTCTAATATAAATAGATATGCTATTAGCAACAAAAAAAACACAAAAAAACATGTTTTTAAAATTTTTTATTAGATTCCGCCACCAAAATGAGGCGGACTGAAATTGACGAAATGACTGTCGAAAAGCACTGTTGTCGAATCGACATTCTTCAATTGAATATACTTTACATTTTTAACATTGCAGACATGTCGAATTTGACAACTGTCGAATTTCAAAAAGTCGAATCTGAAACGGACGTTTTTTTTTGTTGAAAAGTACTGTATTGCATTGTCGGTTTTTTTTTGTGTCGAAAATGCCCCGTTTTTCGACATTTGCGGCAATTCGACCGCAATTGCATATACCCCTATGTTACTATATTACTATGTATTACGCCATCATAAATGCTTATGCATATGTTGATATATAGACTTTTGCGTTTTGGTAACTTGCAGCTTCTTATGCCTTGTGGGTGGGGGACAGTAAATATAGCAGCAGAGCACAGCAAGGGCATTTTCACTTATATGTGAAACAGTTGTGAGCGCATCTCCAAATATGCCTTTAAGGGGGTATTGGAGGGCTGACTAGTACGGATGGGGCAATGGTTAGCATTATTGCCTCACAGCACTGAAGTCAAGGGTTCAATTTTCACCTCAGACTTAACTGTGTGGAGTTTGTATGTTCGCTCCGTGCTTGCGTGGGTTTCCTCCCACAATCCAGAAATATACTGGTAGATTAATTGTCTCCTTGCAAAAATGAGTGTGTAAGTGTGTGCATGTGTGTAGAGCAGACTAGATGACCAAGCAGTTCTTATCTGCCATCAATTCTCTGTTTCAATTTGCAATGATGATGACAGGGCCGAAACTAGGAATTTTGTCACCCAGGGGGAAAGCAGCAATTTGGCGCCTCCGCTACCAATATTTGTCTGGTAGGGATGGTGACCAAACTGGGAATCAGGGTAAGCAGATGATGTAGGTAACTCGTAAATAGTGGTCAAGGTAGAATTGTGATTATTGAGGAATGAAACTGCCGTAGTAAAAGGGATCAATTTATTAATTGCAAACATCTATTAAAAACAATAGACAAACAGCTATTAAAACAATGAAGTATAAAACTATGTGCCATGCCACATGTTTCAAGGTGTACATAACCCTAACAGGACCAGAGGCTAAACTTAGGCACATAACCCTAGTTTCAGAGGTGACCGACACCATAGGAATCAGACACTGCAGCGATGGACGGATGGATACAATAAATCCCAAAACAGCAGTATTATAGCTTGGTGGTGTCACAGGAGGTTGGCGCCATGTAAAAGGCTCTGCACCACCCAGGGAGTCCTTTTTGTCCGCTCTGCCTCTTACCTTTAATCTGAATCTCATAGTCTGCTGTTCGGTCCCTTTTTTGCTTTCCATGGGATGCCATCCTATACCCATTTCACTGTCATATCACTGCCATTGCTACCTCCTTACATCCACAGACTCAGTTCACCAAGGAGCAATGTTTGCTAACAAAAAAAAGTGCCATCCACAGGGTGTATGGTTGCCCGGGTGACAGGGTGTGCAGTGTAGGAAAGAAGTTACAGGTGGGGACACTTACTCCTTAAGCTCCCAATCACCTTATGTGTCCAGGAGTACCAAGGCTGGAGCTGTGCCAGCTGCAAGCTGCAGGCAGTGTACAATGCAGTATGCTCCCCGATACTACGGTGCCACATGCAGGGAGCCCCCAGTGCAGCCAGTGCCCATGGGATGTGCAGCCAGGGCCCAGGGAAGGAGCAGTCAGTCCTGGCAGTGTGCAATTCAGTATGCTCCCTAATACTATGGTGCTACCTGATACAGAGTCCTGTGTTGTTGGTTCTTATTTCGGTGTGTGTTGAGGAACACACACCGGCAACTGGCATGGCCCTGCAGTGCTTCCCGAGAAAAATGGGACTTCTGGGTTGGCTGTATCATTAGATAATGCGGTCACTCAGCGACAGTAGTCCTGCACTCTGCCGGATGAAGAGGAGACAAGGTGGTGGGGTGATGGGAGAAATGGCTGGATGGCTGCTGTGTGTCTCCAGTGCATATCGGCCACTCTGTATCCCACAGCCGCAGGTCTTCCCACTGCTGATAGATGTAAAAGTGCCAATCTTTGTGCCCCCCAAAAATCCAGTGCCCGTGGCACACGCCCCACTAGGCACCCTTCCCCCCTTGGTGTGGCTCTGATGATGATGACCATCAGCAGTACTATCTAACCGCCAATAAGCCGTTTATTGGATATTGACCCCTCCAGCTGATATACTTAAATTATTCGTTGTTTTAGTCACGGCTCCCTAGAGTATCACACTACCCTTAGGCCAAAAGTTTCTCATTGAGAAGTGAAGAAATAAAATGAAATTAAGTAATTTGTGTTTATACTGTGTGTCATCCTTAGGTTTGGTTATGTGGTGAGGGACAGGATTCACTTCTGTTTGTCCACATATATTATGATTTTAAACCACAAGCACTGGTTTTGTCTACTACATTGAGCATAATTAATTTGAATTGGTCCTGGACCACCAACCCAGGCCACCCCTGCAAGTCCCCCAGGGTGCCTACGCACACCGTTTGAGAACAACTGATCTATTCCCATTTTCATTTAGGCTGCAGGATAGAAGATTCTCATTTGATTTTCAAAGGGGTAAACTACAGAGGTGTAGATTTTAGTATTTTATTGCATTTTATTTAGAATGCAACGTTTGCATTTATTAAACACTTCATGAAATTTTTACATTGTGTACATAATACGCTTTTAGTGTATTTACTAGTAACACTGTTAAGCCGCTTCTGTATACAGGGGGTAATTCAGACCTGATCGCTAGGGTGCGGTTTTTGCATCCCTGCGATCAGGTAGTCGCCGCCTACAGGGGGAGGGGGAATTCGCTGTGCAGGTGTGCGATTGCATGTGCAGGAGAGCTGCACAAACAGAAGTTAGTGCAGTCTCTGCACAGCCCAGGACTTACTAAACCGCTGCGATGATCGGGGCAGGAGCTGATGTCTTGAATCTTTCCACAAAACGCCAGGTCCCTCCTGCGTTTTTCTGGACACTCCCTGAAAACGGTCAGTTGCCACCCACAAACGCCCTCTGCCTGTCAATCTTCTTGAGATCACCGGTGTGGTCGGATTTTTCGCACCATACTGTCGCTACCCGGCGCTGCGGACCGTCGCACCTGTGCATTGCGGTGCATACGCATGTGCAGTTCAGACCTGATCGCCCGCTGTGCGAAAACGCACAGCACGATCAGGTCTGAGTTAGCCCCACTGTCTTGGGACAAAAGTGTACATAGGTACTCCTCACATACTCTACTATGCCTAGCACAAGAATAGTGTCTTTAAGCTGGACGCATATTTTTTCTGCATTCATATTCTTTTTTACATACAATTGTAACTCAAATGCATCAGCTCTAAATGAGCCTTTCATTATCGTCTCTATAATAGTATTTTTAGCACTTTAGCATTCAATAAAGTACAATGCAGAATATGTACTAAGCCTTGGAGAGTGAAAAAGTGGAGAGAGATAAAATACCAGCCAATCAGCTCCTGTCCTTTTTCAAACACAGCCTGTAACATGGCAGCTAGGAGCTAATTGGCTGGTATTTTATCTCTCTTCCCTTTATGACTCTCCAAGGCTTAGTACATCTTACCCATTCCCTCCATAATAAAATGTAATAATTTTGTGCCTGTGGCTACTAATTATTTAAAGTACAAAATAAATCACTTGCTGTGGAGAGTAAAACACCTGGAAACCTCGGGGCTATGCCAAACATGTAGCCTCATTTTACTGTCCCCTGCTCATCCTTGGTATTATGGGGCTCCTCTGCTTGTCACTTCCTGCCTAGAAATGTTTGTGTCTCCATTACATCCTGATCTTAGAATCAATTATTAACAATTATTAACAACTAGTCACACAAAATCCTGACCCCAGGTTATCAGATAATGTTTTTTTTTCTAGAACGCTTCTCACTAATTGCAAGTTACTATTGAACGTACTCTTATTGCCTACCCATACACAATGGCTAGCTTTGGGCCTGAATCCAAATAGTTACAATAGCAACTGAGCATAACGTTTTAAACACCCATTTTTTTAATTTTATGTTTCAGTCCCATTCATCTACCTAATAATGCAGGAGATAAAACCAATATCTCCTTGTTGAGGTCCTGCCTTGATAATTTCCACAGTCCCCATAGACATAGATATTTTTTCGTAACTTGTGCGTGTAACTGTATGCCATCCTGTATCAGCTGTGCAGGGAGGTGGAGGCAGGCAGCAGTCAGCTGGGGTGGGGGGGGACAGGGGTGTTGCAGTCGGCTGTGTGTGGAGCTGGAGAGGAGAGCGCACTTATTTATAATAAGGCTGCTGTGCATTTATAGAATAAACTTTATTTGAGAAATATATAATTTTTTCTCTAGTGTAATTTTATGTATTTCGTAAATATATGGGGGCGGTTCATGCGCAAACAGGAGCACAGGCAGCGTTAAGTAAGGGCTGTAGGAGGAAAGTATCTCTATTCCGAAAAGCTTTCTCTTTTTCGGAAGAGATATTTATGTACTGGAGGCATGATGCATTCATCTGTTATTTAGGTAGAACTCAATGCGAGTTCTAAACTTAATTGACACTGCATCATTTTTGGTTTGATGAATAGACCCCTCAGACTCCCAGGAGAACAGACCAGCTTTCCGGATGCTGTCTAATTGGCAGTGACACGGGCGGTCCAGGGCTTGATGTGATTCGTGGTGAATCACATCATCAATAACAACATTCCACAGCAGTGGCGGAACAGCAATGAGGCAATTCCTGCACCACACCTTCTATGCTTCACACCTCCATCTTCCTACCCAAATCTCTAAGAATAAACAATTTAAAAGCAGGTAAGTGTGATGTATAGTTATATATTCTTTTAATTTCACAGCACAGTGATTCATCAAACTATAACTCCCATTATGACCAACAAGCCTCCAACTGGCTTGTCTGCTGTTTCCAGTTTGTTTTTTGAAGGACCCTCCAAGAGTCAAATCAATTATTGTGAAAGTGTTGAGATGCAAACAAAAGAGCAGAGTGATGTTAAGCAAACCGCACACAGGTGTTTTGTGTGTCTGCGCTGAGGACAATTACACACAAAGTATAGTGACAGTTTTTAAACCTCCCTCTTAGATCAGCTTGCAGTCTCATGTGCTATGTTTGTTCTCAGTCCTGGACTTGTTTGTCTTTCTCTGCTGTCTTGAAGGGCAATCAGACTGGAACTAACAAGAGGAGCATTAAAGAGGAAAAATCCTGTGTAATCTGACAGACACAAAATAAATGGTAGCTGGTTATTTGTGATTCACAGGTTCTAGCTAGCTGTGTTCAGTGAGTCACAGCAACCAATCAGATTCTAGTTGTCATTTCACTTGTAGACTTTACAGTATGAAAGCAAGCCTCTTATTGGCTGCTATGGATTACGTCATATTTTATTGCAGCATATTATTATTATTATTATTATTAATGAGCTGAAACAAAGTTATTAATTGTAATATTGATTAAAAATACCATATACCATAACAGTGTTTACAATTTATTTTGCAACATTTCTACATAATCCGCCTTAGACGCTATAGAATCTGGTGGCAACATTTCATTAAAACCAATAGAAACCTTTTCTGGCAGCAGGAAATAAGTATATGTGACTCTTAGTTTTCAAGATAACAGCATATCATTTTTAGAATAAGACTTTTGTTTGTTATACAAAAGGAATGGGAGCTTTTCCTTATAATCCTCAATCCCCAAATCAGATTATTTTCATTCAACTGCAATTTCACCATTGATTTCCAAGAGCGTGTACTTTTCCGGTCCCAGTAGCGGACTCATAACTCTGACTCGCTTTCTGAGTTGAGCTTTCAGACTAAGGGGCAGGTGTATAAGCATGGAGAGAAATAAAGTGGAGCAAGATAAAGTACCAGCAAATCGCCCCCTAACGTTCATTTTTCAAACACAGCCTGTAACATGGCAGTTAGGAACTGATTGGCTGGTACTTTCTCTCCCCACGTTATCACTATCTATAAGGCTTAGTACATCTGTCCCCTTGGAGAGAGCATAGTGCATAAAGAGGATCACCCGAGCGAGTGGGTTCATAAGGTAACTCATTACACGCGCGTTATGTCAAGGGTTACGGTCGTTAGGTCGACAATGCCATTAGGTCGACATGCATTAGGTCGACATGTACTAGGTCAAAAGGTCGACATGAGTTTTTCACTTTTTTCTTTTCTTTCATTTTTTGGATTTTTTCATACTTAACGATCCACCTGGACTACGATTGGAACGGTAATCTGTGCCGAGAGGCACTTTGCCCGAATGCGAGGGGACACTGTGCACTAATACGGGTTCCCCGTCACTTTACGGAGAAAACGACACCAAAAAAAGTAAAAAACCTCATGTGGAACTTTTGACCTCTCGACCTAGTACATGTCGACCTAACGCCCATGTCGACCTAATGGCAATGTCGACCTTCAGTTGTCGACCTAAGTTGGGTCGACCCAACGACCCATACACTATGTAGATGGGGGGCTGACGTCACGTTATAACCATGCTTATGGCCTGCCTGCCTGAAGCAGTATTTGCATGGTTATGTCAAGTTGAAGTCAGCTGCTCCTGGGTAACTGTACTCTCTGTGGGGTTGTTCATAGAGGCATCCGCAATCAGTGTCCTTGTAAGCCAGATTTAAGTAATTTGGTATTTCTTATTAAATGCTCAGTACCCAATATATCTCTGTTACAATATGTCACTTCTTTGTGTTTTAAATACTTTGCTTGTTCAATAAATAATAACGCATCATTACTAGTGACACTTGTAAGGATTTCATCTGACACACAGAAATCTTTATTTTATGCAACTTTATGCAGTTGTCAATGCTTAAAACCAGCGGCATTTATAGGGGAAACTTACTAAAGCCTTGAACTGTCTTTGTACATTAGGAATAGTCTGTGATTATGCTTTAGATACAGCACTGGTTTCCCCCAGTAACAGAGCTGCTTCATATGCCATTTTATGGGTGCTGTGACCTGAGATACTTCTTATTGATTCCTGTAAATAAGCTGTCTGGCTGGGAACAGAGCAGAACATTCCTCTAGACTGTGTCACGTCAGTAAATATGGTTGGTAGAAGTTCCCATGATCCCCCACTGTGACAAATCTTCCCGCCATTTCTCTGTACTTCTGGCCTCCGTTCCTGTTTGCTTTTTCAGGTTATCGGGTTATTTACAGTTGGAGGAGTCCTGTGATCTAGACCAACTTAATGCTCTATTCAAGGGGTATTTCTCACTTACCCTCAAATATTCATTTTCTCGTCCTGTCATAAATGTGCTCTTTTGCTTATGCTGTCTGTTCAGTGCTGTTAGAATTAACCCTTGCTAGATCAGCTTATTGTACCATTTAAATATATAAGGACTGATGCTGAGTTGATGTGTTTATGGATTGTGGATTGAGTGTTTTTGCTGTGCGCATGCTCTGGGACTAAGTGTACGCAACTATGGGTGATACCGAATCACACGCATTTCAGTTGCATCCCACTATCAGTAGAGTAACTGGGCATTCAGGGGGTCACTCAGACCCGAACGCAGCCACGCATCTGTACGCAGTGGCAGCATACAAATGGTCTGCCCATGCGCATCGGCCACAGTGCACGTGCGTGACACTACACATTGCGGCAGGGGGGGCGATTTACATAGAAACATAGAATTTGACGGCAGATAAGAACCACTTGGCCTATCTAGTCTGCCCCTTTTTTTCATATTTTTACCTCCTTATTTCTTTGTAATGATATCCTTATGTCTATCTCATGTTTAAATCACTCTGCTGTCTTAGCCTCTACCACCTCTGATGGGAGGCTATTCCACTTGTCTATTACCCTTTCTGTGAAGTCATTTTTCCTCAAATTTCCCCTCCCTCCCTCCAGTATTAGTGCATGTACTCGTGTACTAATACTTCTCTTCGTTTGAAGAATGATTCCCTCCTGGACTTTGTTAAAACCCTTGATATATTTGAAAGTTTCTATCATGTCCCCCCTTTCCCTTCTCTGCTCCAAACTATACATATTGAGATTAGTCTGTCTGGGTATGTTTTGTGATGTAGACCATGCGCCATTTTACTTGTACAGTCTCTAATTTATTACTATTTTTCTGAAGATATGGCCTCCAGAACTGAACACAGTATTCTAGATGAGGCCGTACCAATGACCTATACAGTGGCATTATCCTTTCTTACTGCTGCTGATTCCTCTCCCTATGCAATCAAGCATCTGACTAGCCTTCCTCATTAGTTTTACCCCTTTCAGACCGCATTTCAGGGTCGCACCCGGGAGCCATACACGGTTGCTTCCTGGGGGCGACCCTGCAAGAGACCCCTTCAGACTGTGTCCCCAACCCGGCAATATGCCGGGTTGGTGACGTCACCGGCGACGCGTCCCGGAGGCGGCGCTTGGGCACTACCGAGATCCGGGTTGAACACGAGTTCAACACTGGTCGCAACCAGGGTTAGAATACAAGATTATTCCAACTGGGCCCGTAAAATCGCACAGCAAGCCGAGTTATGCGCGCTCATGTGCAATAATCAGGGTTACAAGCTGGCTGGCTGGCTGAAAGGTGTATTACATTACTTACCTGCCTGAAATAGTGACTCCTAGATCCCTTTCCTCCTCGGTAGTTTCCAGTATAGTGCCATTAATACTATATTTAGCCTTTGGATATTTGAGACCCAAGTGCATGATTTTAGATTTTTTGGTATTAAACTGTAATTTCCACGCTCTTGACCATCCTTCTAGTCTACCTAGATCCTCAATCATTTGTTTTACCCTTCCTGGTGTGTTTACCCTGTTGCATACCTTTGTGTCATCTGCAAAAATGCATACTTTCCCTTTAATGTCATTAGCAAAGTCACCAATAAAGATATTAAAAAGCACTGGTCCAAGTACAGATCCCTGGGGTACTCCACTGGTAACATTTCCCTCCTGTGAATGCACTCCATTTACTACAACTCTTTTTTTCTATCCTGCAACCAAGATCTTATCCATTCAACCATCTTAATATCCAATCCCAAGCTTTCGAGTTTATTTAGCAGTCTGCAATATGGGACAATGTCAAAAGCCTTTATAAAGTCTAGATAAGCTATATCTACGGCTCCATTTTTATCTATTACATTTGTCACACAGTCAAAAAAGTCAATAAGGTTTGTTTGACATGATCTCCCCCAAGTGAATCCATGCTGTTTGGGATCCTGTAAATTACTGGATTTGAGATAATCTACAACTCTTTCTTTTTAGAGTGTTTCTATCAATTTCTCTACTACTGATGTAAGGCTCACTTGTCGGTAGTTACTTTCCTCTTCCTTGTTTCCACCTCTGTGCAGTGGGACTACGTTTGCTCTATTCCAGTCTTCTGGATTTAACGGAGCAACAATAGAATTTCTCTGTCAGACACTTATTTGTATAGACGCCCAGCAGGAGATGTGCAAATCAATAGAATCGCCCCCAGTCAGTCTTAGGCTATGTACACATAAGAACGATGTGCGCACAAAGCGACATCATCTACGACGAGACCCGGCGGCCTGTCCGGCATTGGCAAGTGCATAAACACTTGCCGATGTTGGCTACGACGAGCTGAGGAGCGGGCATGCTGCATTTGGCATGGTCCTCATAAGCAACATTGTACGTCCGACGCGTGATGCATCATACGGGAGCACGCATCGTACACTACATCGAGCGTACACACTATACAATATTGTTAGGAACCGAACAATATCAGCCAGATTGTACATATTGCATAGTGTGTACGCACCCTTAAGTCTCTACATACGGCACAATGTGTCCCCAGATGACACATGGCAAGCCACGGGAGCCGGCACACACTTGCTGATGCCAGCAGCGACGAGGTGATGAGCGATCGTTCTTCATCTCCTCAAATCTTTCTGCATGTTCAAAAGATCTGAGGAGGCGACCAACAACCCGTAGTTGTGCGCATTGCCATCGTTATTGTCTGTACACATGCCACTTTTTAAACAATCGGTCGGTAACGCCCACATCATGTAAAATATCGTGCCATTTGTAGGGGCCTTCACCCTTATTGCCGTGATAGTAATTATAATGTGTTCTTTTGCCCTCTGTGGTGTTTATAGCCCTGGCTAGTAAACAGCATTTTATGTTGTTTCTTAAGCCAGTGGTTCTCAAACTGTGTGCCGTGGCAGCCTGGGGTGCCTCAGGACACTTTCAGGGGTGCCTTGGGTTGGTGGTCCAGGACCAATTCATATTATTTTATTTTTATTTTTCCAAACCATTTTTTTATTTCAGTTGAAGCATAATGAAAATTTCACAATAAAGTACATCAAAGTATACAATCAGTGAAAGGTATAGCAGAAACATCCGTCTATCAAGTAATAAAAATAAAGCAGCAGTGTGAACCAATATGAGAACCAAGATACATATTAAAGTCACAATAAAGGTTCTTTCAGGAATTGAAAACAAACAGTGCGAGCCCGGATTCATGCCCGCATCAACATCTACGTCCGCTCTCTCACAGAGTAGAGCATTATGTTCCCCCCTAAATAAGCTTGGTAAAGAAAAAAACTAATCAGCATCAAGTGAGATTGGGGGGTCCTGTCCATAAACTCTAGTTTCGTACCATAAAGTGTTGGTGAAAGCATCTCCACACCTGTTCCTTTAATGGGCAGGACAGGGTTTCTATATAGCTTTCCCATGTTTCGAAAAATTTCATGGTAAACCTTTCCTTTTGTATAGAGGCCTCCAACCATTCCATTCTGAAAATATGAAAAATCTTCCCTAAGAAAAGTGACATTGACGGGGCCGACGGCTGTATCCACATCTGTAAGATAAATTTTTTAGCTGCTGCAGAGATTATCATCAACAATTTTTTAACACCCTGTGCCACCCTAGTACCCTCCGGCATTATACCAAATATTGCCCATTCAGGGGTAAGTGGTAAATAGTTAACTAGGTGTTGGGTAACGTATCTCCATATCTGGACCCAAAATCTTCGGATTATAGGGCACCCCCATAGGCAGTGAAACAGCTCAGCCCATTGTGTACCACATCTAGGGCATGAAGAGTCTTCTAACAAACCCATTAGGTGTCTACGGTGTGGGGACAAGTACGTTCTATGCCAGATATTTAAAAAGAGTTTGATATAGGACGCAGCAGGTATTAATTTGATGGATAGCTCAAAGGACCTCAACAGTTTTGTCATAGTAAGAGACGGAAAATAATCTCTCCACTGTGCCATTCCCGTCGTCATGTCATCATATTGTAGGGGCGTGTGCAAGAATGAAGAGTGGGTAGAGATTGCCTTGGAAGAGGGGTTCCCATCCATTAATAATTTGTCATAGTCCTGTGGGGATAGCAACCTAGAAGCAACAGCCACGTAATGTTGAGCTTGTAGGAACGCTAAGGGAAACCTATTCAATATTGGAAAGAGTGTCACCGCTTGCATAAGCGTGAGTGGTTTTCGCGACTCGCCATTTGTAATTTGACATATAGAAGTAATGCCGTGCCTTTCCCAGAGAGTGAAAGGATGGCTCGCGTTTCCGTCTTGGAAACGAGTATTGCGGACTAGGGGAAGGAAAAGGGACACATGTGGGTTTAAGGAGCATTTACGCCGTAAGATGTGCCAAACTCTCCGAGTGGACATCAGCAGTGGATTTGCGCGTACCGAAGTGGGTATCTCTTCATCATGTAGCAATTCATATTATTTATGGTCAATGTACACAAAACTAGTGCTGGTGACTGTCAGTCATAAAATATTTGAACAGACAGAAGCAAATCTTGACCCTCACACATAATTGAACCTAAGGATGACATATATACACAATTTGCTTACTTGAATATTTTTTATTTTTACATTTCTCGATAGATACTTTTGGCCTAGGGGTGCCATGATACTCTAGGGAGCTGTGATTCAAAAACGTTTGGGAACCATGTTTTAAGCACTTGTGTATGGGGCATTTGATAAATGAGATAAAAGAACTTACTGTTATACTTTTGCACCTTGGTGCATCCCAGAGTTAGAATTGGGCTGAGATAAAACAACCTGTAATTCCACCTTCTTTCCTGGAATGCCTGTCATTGTGCCCCTTCCTTGCTGCATAATACAGCATTGCACAGTGGTGGACAGAAAAGACTGCTAGTCAGCAAGTACGGTTATAAGATTCTTTCCAAATTGTTTGGGAAGATTTACATTTCAGATAGTCCTCTGTACGATACAAAGTTCAGTATGAAATATTTGTACATACACCTAACAACGCTTGTGTTTACAGTTGTGAACATGCATTGTCACACTACTAAATGTACCATTATTTACCCTCACTGTAAAACATCAATGCTTCCTGCAGACAGGAACACGCTGGATTCCTTGTGCAATTACTATGTAATAAAAGCTGTCAGTTCTTAAATTACAGCAGCTCTTCCCCACGCCTAAGTTATTTTTTTAAGGCAAGCTACATAATTCATACAGGTTTTTTAACAACACCGACATTTCAAATTCAGTTGTATAGAATGCATTAACTCAAGGGGAAGTGTGTGTGGGGGTGGGGGTGGGGGGTGGGGGGTGGGGAGTTCATTTGCGTAAATTCATACCAGGTGCCCAGAGGCAAGATAGATCTTGGGGCCCCCCATACCAACCTGTTATCGCTCACATTCACGTTCGCTCATGGATGCAGATGGACTGCTAATTTGATGCACGTACAGAGTGAAATCTCAGCCAATGATGAATGCACAGTAGTAGAAAAATTGCTGATTCCATTTGCAATCTTTGTGATCATCAGACAATACAGAGAGAACTTTAGTAACTCCCAGACGATTTTATGACTGCAAGACAATACTGAGAGCAATTTTGTGACCGCCAGACAATACTGAGAGCAATTTTGTGACTGCTATACTATACTGAGAGCAATTTTGTGACCACCAGACAACACTGAGCGCAGTTTAATGACCACCAAAAAATACTGATAGCATTTTAGTGACTCCCATACACCACTTAAAGCATTTTGTGACCGCCAGACAATATGGAGAGAAGTTTTGTGACGGCTATATAATACAGAGACCATCAGTACCTACCAAGTAATGCAGATTATTGCAGTGCACATCATATAATGCAGAGTGTCACAGTGACTGCCATCATATACTGCAGAGAACATCGCTATGACATCCATATTATACAGAGTGTTGTAGAAACCCACCCACTCTACATCCGGGAGTTCCATCTATAGTCACAGAGGGATGTAGTTACATAGCGGCAGTCGGGATCCCGGCAGTCAGGATACCGACGTTGGGATCCAGACCACAGACAATTCCGCCAGCCGGAATCCCGACTAACAGTAGCTATTCCCAATCATGGGTGTCCAAAACACCCATAGAGCGGGAATAAAACCTGTGGTGAGCGTAGCGAGCCACCAAGCCTGCAAGGGGCTTTGTTGCGCTCGCCCCCTGCCGGCGTTCTAGTGGCCGCTGGCCTCGCAAACTCAACCCGTTACAGACACATATACACAGAGTTACACAAATACATATATAGTTACACAGACACATATATTATGACATAGACACATATATACACAGACTCATATATAGTTACTTAGGGGCTTTTTCATCACTAAAATGTTTTTGTTTTTTTACAATTTTATCACCCCTTTTTCTCTGTTTTTTTGTTGCAGCCTCATTTAAATATATATGCACAGACACATATGGTTACCCGGACAAATATATACTGTACAGACACGTATATATAGTTACTCTGACACATTTATGCATAGACACATATATAGTTAGACAGACATATATATACAGACATATATATAGTTACACAGACACATACAGTATATAGTTATTAGGACACATATATAGTTATTTGGAGGCTTATTCATCATCATTAAAATTTTATTTTTTACAATTTTATCACCCCTTTTTTTCTATTTTTTTGTTGCAGCCTCATTCATCAAAGGCTGTAACGAAGGAGATATAACTCATATCTCCTTGTTACAGCCCACTGCGATAATTTCTATACTCAAAAATATGGAGATGTAGAAATTGTGAAATTCATTAAACTCCGAAAATGCATAATTTTCGGAGTTTGAAAGTGAAACTGTTCACTATCCTGAGATGGCGTTTAGTTTCACGAATGTGTGCTTAAGCTGTATACAGCCCTGTATACAGCCAGGCTGAAAGTCCAGGTAGGGGAAGGGAGGGGACTGAGGCTGCAGCAGCGGTCACCTCCGTAGTCTATCCAGGCGGAGTAAATGAGCTGACCCGGCTTAGTGCTGACCTCCCAGTCAGCTGGGCAGACACGGAACTGACAATCACGGCAGGGGGTGTGGGGGCCACGGTTGCAGCAGAACTCACCTCCGTAGTCTATCCAGGCGGAGGAAGTGAGGGGACCCTGGCTGAGCGCGGACCTCCCAGTCAGCTGGGCAGACACGGAACTGACAATCGCGGCAGGGGGTGTGGGGGCCACGGTTGCAGCAGAACTCACCTCCGTAGTCTATCCAGGCGGAGGAAGTGAGGGGACCCTGGCTGAGCGCGGACCTCCCATTCAGCTGGGCAGACACGGAACTGACAATCCCGGCAGGGAGGAAATGAGGGTGCTGTGGCTGGGCGCTCACCTTTCTCTCAGCTGGGCAGGCTTGGAACTGACAATCCCGGCAGGGAGCCAGGGGAAGGTGAGCAGCTGGCATGCGGGGGGATGCACCCACATCTCCTGTCCTCTGTCAGCACCTCTCTTTTCTCTTGGGTTTTTGAAGCCTATCTTCAAGCTGCACATGTGCAATGTGAGGAAGTCCTTATTGACACCTCAGCTGCAGGTGATAAAATATCACTGTTCTGAAAAACTGCTTCGCAAAAATAGCAGTTTTTCGGAAGTGATGTTTTTATTAGGGAGGCATGATGAATTATGAACAATTTGTGAAACGTAAAGGTGAGAACTGAAAACCAAAAATTCTCACTTCACAATTTTTTCATGATGAATATGGACACATATATGATGACTCAGACACATATATATAGATCCATATATAGTTACTCTGCCACATGCACATATAGGGGGTCATTCCGACCCGATCACTCGCTGCAGTTTATCGCAGCGATCGGGTCGGGACTGCGCAGCCCAGTGATCGCCTCTGCCTGATTGACAGGCAGAGGCGGTCGCTGGGTGGGAGGGGACTGGACGGCGGCTTTAAGCCGCCGTTTAGGGGCCGCGGTCTGGCCAACGCGGGCGTAGCCGGACCGCTGGGGGGGGGGGCAGGCCGCGGACCATAGGGGGGGGCGGGCCGCGGCGGCTGCGTGACTTCACACGCAGCCGCTGCGACCCGGGCAGCGAAGAGGTTCTCCTGGCCAGCCGCAGGAGCTGCGCTGACCGGGAGTTACTCCTCAAATGCAAAAGCATCGCCGCTGTGCGATGCTTTTGCATTTCTGCGGGGTTCGGCACTGACATGCGGGGCGGACAAGCCCTGTGCTGGGCGTCCCCCCGCATGTCTGAGTGCCTGATCGTAGCTGTGCTAAATTTAGCACAGCTACGATCAACTCGGAATGACCCCCATATAGTTAATCGGACACATATATACACAGACACTTATACAGTAGTTACTCAGACACAAACTGTATATGTGCAGACACATACAGTATATAATGGATAATTCAGACTGCATCACTTTGCAGTCTGAATTACTATGCGCAGTCGGGCGCACTGCACATGTGCAGCCAGTGAGATGTGATTGACAGGCAGAGGCGATCGCGGGGCGGGAGGGGGCGTGCCAACAGCGTTAGAACGCTGTTGGCGGGGTGTGGTAACAACAGAGGCATGTCCGGACCGTTGGGGTGGCGGGCCACGCCGGCTGCGTGTGCGACCCGGGACGCGGCGGTTAGCCCCCTGCCGGCGCGCAGGAGCTATGCTGGCAGGGAGCTGTTTTTCAGCTACAAAAGTATCGCCGCCGTGGGATGCTTTTGTACCTGTGTGGGGGGGGGGGGGGGAGGGCCTGACATGCGTGCCCCTGCATGTCAGAGAAACTGATCATAGATGTGCTGAATTACCCCCATAGTTATACAGACACACATATACACAGACACAGTACTGTATAATGGGGGTAATTCCAAGTTGATCGCAGCAGGAGATTTTTTAGCAGTTGGGCAAAACCATGTACACTGCAGGGGGGGCAGATATAACATTTGCAGAGAGAGTTAGATTTGGGTGGGTTATTTTGTTTCTGTGCAGGGTAAATACTGTCTGCTTTATTTTTACACTGCAATTTAGATTGCAGATTGAACTCGCCACACCCAAATCTATCTCTCTCTGCACGTTATATCTGCCTCCCCTGCAGTGCACATGGTTTTGCCCAACTGCTAACAAAGATCCTGCTGCGATCAACTCAGAATTACCCCCAATTTCTCTGACGTCCTAAGTGGATGCTGGGACTCCGTAAGGACCATGGGGATTAGCGGCTCCGCAGGAGACTGGGCACAACTAAAGAAAGCTTTAGGACTACCTGGTGTGCACTGGCTCCTCCCACTAAGACCCTCCTCCAGACCTCAGTTAGATTCTTGTGCCCGGCTGAGCTGGATGCACACTAGGGGCTCTCCTGAGCTCCTAGAAAGAAAGTATATTTTAGGTTTTTTATTTTACAGTGAGATCTGCTGGCAACAGACTCACTGCAGCGAGGGACTAAGGGGAGAAGAAGCGAACCTACCTAACTGGTGGTAGCTTGGGCTTCTTAGGCTACTGGACACCATTAGCTCCAGAGGGATCGACATGGAACCGGCCATTGATGTACGGTCCCGGCCATTGATGTTCGGTCCCGGAGCCGCGCCGCCGGCCCCCTTACAGAGCCAGAAGCAAGAAGTGTTCCGGAAAATCGGCGGCAGAAGACTTCAGTCTTCACCAAGGTAGCGCACAGCACTGCAGCTGTGCACCATTGCTCCTCATGCACACCTCACACTCCGGTCACTGATGGGTGCAGGGCGCTGGGGGGGGGGAGCCCTGAGCAGCAATATAAACACCTTGCCTGGCAAAATCATCACAATATATAGCCTCAGAGGCTATATATGTGATAAATACCCCTGCCAGAATCCATAGAAAAGCGGGAGAAAAGTCCGCGAAAAAGGGGCGGGGCTATCTCCCTCAGCACACTGGCGCCATTTTCTCTTCACAGTGCAGCTGGAAGACAGCTCCCCAGGCTCTCCCCTGTAGTTTTCAGGCTCAAAGGGTTAAAAAGAGAGGGGGGGCACTAAATTTAGGCGCAATATTGTTTATACAAGCAGCTATTGGGGGAAAAATCACTCAGTTATAGTGTTAATCCCTGCATTATATAGCGCTCTGGTGTGTGCTGGCATACTCTCTCTCTGTCTCTCCAAAGGACTTTGTGGGGTCCTGTCCTCAGTCAGAGCATTCCCTGTGTGTGTGCTGTGTGTCGGTACGGCTGTGTCGACATGTGGGATGAGGAAGGTTACGTGGAGGTGGAGCAGAGGCCGATAAATGGGATGTCGCCCCCTGTGGGGCCGACACCAGAGTGGATGGATAGGTGGAAGGTATTAACCGACAATGTCAACTCCTTACATAGAAGGCTGGATGACGTAAAACAGCTGTGGGACAGCCGGCTTCTCAGCCCGCGCCTGCCCAGGCGTCTCAAAGGCCATCAGGGGCTCAAAAAAGCGCCCGTTACCTCAGATGGCAGACACAGATGTCGACACGGAGTCTGACTCCAGTGTCGACGAGGTTGAGACATATACACAATCCACTAGGAACATCCGTTACATGATCTCGGCAATGAAAAATGTGTTACGCATTTCTGACATGAACCCAAGTACCACATAAAAGGGGTTTTATTTTTGGGGAGAAAAAGCAGCCAGTGTTTTGTTCCCCCATCAGATGAATGAATGAAGTGTGTAAAGTAGCGTGGGTTCCCCCGATAAGAAACTGGTAATTTCTAAAAAGTTACTGATGGCGTGCCCTTTCCCGCCAGAGGATAGGTCACGTTGGGAGATATCCCTTAGGGTGGATAAGGCGCTCACACGTTTGTCAAAAAAGGTGGCACTGCCGTCTTAGGATACGGCCACCTTGAAGGAGCCTGCTGATAAAAAGCAGGAGGCTATCCTGAAGTCTGTATATACACACTCAGGTTATATACTGAGACCTGCAATTGCCTCAGCATAAATAGTGCTGCTGCAGCGTGGTCTGATACCCAGTCAGATAATATTAATACTCTAAGACAGGGATAATAGTTTGCTAACATAGAGCATATTAAAGACGTCGTCTTAGATATAAAGGATGCACAGGGGGATATTTGCCGGCTGGCATCCAGAATTAATGCAATGTCCATTCTGCAAGGAGGGTATTAGAAACCCGGCAGTGAACAGGTGATGCTGCCTATAAAAGGCACATGGAGATTCTGCCTTATAAGGGTGAGGAATTGTTTGGGGATGGTCTCTGGGACCTCGTATCCACAGCAACAGCTGGGAAGAAAATTTTTTACCTCAGGTTTCCTCACAGCCTAAGAAAGCACTGTATTTTCAGGTACAGTCCTTTCGGCTTCAGAAAAGCAAGCGGGTCAAAGGCGCTTCCTTTCTGCACAGAGACAAGGGAAGAAGGAAAAAGCTGCACCAGCAGCCAGTTCCCAGGATCAAAAATCTTCCCCCGCTTCCTCTGAGTCCACCGCATGACGTTGGGGCTCCACAGGTGGAGACAGGTGCGGTAGGGGCGCGTCTCGGGAACTTCAGGGACCAGTGGGCTTGACCACAGGTGGATCCCTAGGTTCTGCAAATAGTATCACAGGGATACAGGCTGGAGTTCGAGGCGACTCCTCCTCGCCGTTACCTCACATCAGCCTTGCCTGTTGCCCTCGGAGAAAGGTAGTACTGGCGGCAATTCACAAGCTGTACTTCCAGCAGGTAAAATCAAGGTACCCCTCATTTAACAAGGCCGGGGTTACTATTCCAAAATGTTGTGGTACCGAAACCAGACGGTTCGGTGAGACCCATTCTAAAATTGAAAGCCTTGAACACTTATATACGAAGGTTCAAGTTCAAAATGGAATCGCTCAGGGCGATTATTGCAAGCCTGGAGAATTTCATGGTATCACTGGACATCAAGGATGCTTACCTGCATGTCCCTATTTATCCTCTTCACCAGGAGTACCTCAAAATTGTGGTACAGGATTGTCATTACCAATTCCAGACGTTGCCGTTGGTTTGTCCCCGGCACAGAGGTATTTACCAAGGTAATGGCCGAAATAATTATCCCGTACTTGGACGATCTCCTTATAAAGGCGAGGTCCAGGGAGCAGTTGTTCGGCGGAGTAGCACTATCTCAGGAAGTGCTACAACAGCACGGTTGGATTCTGAATATTCCAAAGTTGCAGCTGGTTCCTACGACGCGTCTACTGTTCCTGGGTATGGTTCTGGACACAGAACAGGATAAAAAGGGTTTCTCCCGGAGGAGAAGTCCAAGGAGTTGTCGTCTCTAGACAGAGACCTCCTAATACGTATACAGGTGTCGGTGCATCAATGCACGCAGCCCTGGGAAGGACGGTAGCTTCTTACGAAGAAATTCCATTCGCCAGGTCCCATGCAAGGATTTTCCAGTGGGATCTGTTGGACAAGTGGTCCGGGTCGCATCTTCAGATGCATCGGCGGATAACCCTGTCTCCAAGGGCCAGGGTGTCGCTGTTGTGGTGGCTGCAGAGTGCTCATCTTCTAGGGGGCCGCAGATTCGGCATACAGGACTGGGTCCTGGTGACCACGGATGCCAGCCTTCGAGGCTGGGGGGCAGTCACACAGGGAAGAAACTTCCAAGGCTATGGTAAAGTCAGGAGACTTCCCTACACATAAATATTCTGGAACTAAGGGCCATTTACAATGCCCTAAGTCAGGCTAGACCCCTGCTTCAACACCGGCCGGTGCTGATCCAGTCAGACAACATCACGGCGGTCACTCATGTAAACCGACGGGCGGTACAAAAAGTAGGATGGCGATGGCAGAAGCCACAAGGATTCTCCGATGGGCGGAAAATCATGTGTTAGCACTGTCAGCAGTGTTCATTCCCGGAGTGGACAACTGAGAAGCAGACTTTCTCAGAAGACACGACCTCCACCCGGGAGAGTGGGGACTTCATCCAGAAGTTTTCCAAATGATTGTACACCGTTGGGAAAGGCCACAGGTGGACATGATGGCATCCCGCCTCAACAAAAAGCTACAAAGATATTGAGCCAGGTCAAGGGACCCTCAGGCGATAGCTGTGGACGCTCTGGTAACACCGTGGGTGTACCAGTCGGTGTATGTGTTCCCTTCTCTGCCTCTCTTACCCAGGGTAATGAGAATAATAAGAAGGAGAGGAGTAAGAACTATACTCATTGTTCCGGGTTGGCCAAGAAGAGCTTGGTAACCAGAACTCCAAGAAATGATCTCAGAGGACCCATGGCCTCTGCCGCTCAGACAGGACCTGCTGCAGCAGGGGGCCTGTCTGTTCCAAGACGTACCGCGGCTGCGTTTGATGGCATGGTGGTTGAACGCCGGATCCTGAAGGAAAAGGGCATTCCGGAGGAAGTTATCCCTACGCTATTTAAAGCTAGGAAAGAAGTGAACGCAAATCATTATCACCGCATATGGTGGAAATATGTTGCGTGCTGTGAGGCCAGGAAGGCCCCAAAGGAGAAATTTCAGCTAAGTCGATTTCTGCACTTCCTACAGTCAGAGGTGACTATGGGCCTAAAATTGGGTTCCATGAAGGTCCAGATTTCGGCTCTATCGATTTTCTTCCAAAATAGAACTGGCTTCACTGCCTGAAGTTCGGACTTTTGTTAAGGGAGTGCTGCATAGTCAGCCCCCGTTTGTGCCTCAAGTGGCACCGTGGGATCTCAACGTGGTGTTGGATTTCCTGAAGTCGCATTGGGTTGAGCCACTTAAATCCGTGGAGCTACAATACCTCACGTGGAAAGTGGTCATGCTGTGGGCCGTGGCGTCGGCCAGGCGTGTATCAGAATTGGCGGCTTTGTCATACAAAAGCCCTTATCTGTATTTTATATGGATAAGGCGGAATTGAGGACTCATTCCCAATTCCTTCCTAAGGTGGTATCAGTTTCTCATGTGAACCAACCTATTGTGGTGCCTGCGGCTACTTGGGACTTGGAGGATTCCAAGTTACTGGACGTAGTCAGGGCCCTGAAAAGTATATGTTTCCAGGACGGCTGAAGTCAGGAAAACTGACTCGCTATTTATCCTGTATGCACCCAACAAGCTGGGTGCTCCTGCTTCTAAGCAGACTATTGCTCGCTGGATCTGTAGCACGATTCAACTTGCACATGCTGCGGCTGGACTGCCGCACCCTAAATCTGTAAAAGCCCATTCCACGAGGAAAGTGGGCTCTTCTTGGGCGGCTGCCCGAGGGGTCTCGGCTTTACAGCTTTGCCGAGCTGTTACTTGGTCGGGTTCAAACATTTTTGCAACAGTCTACAAGTTTGATACCCTGGCTGAGGAGGACCTAGAGTTTGCTCATTCGGTGCTGCAGAGTCATCCGCACTCTCCCGACCGTTTGGGAGCTTTGGTATAATCCCCATGGTCCTTACGGAGTCCCAGCATCCACTTAGGACGTCAGAGAAAATAAGATTTTACTCACCGGTAAATCTATTTCTCGTAGTCCGTAGTGGATTCTGGGCGCCCATCCCAAGTGCGGATTGTCTGCAATACTTGTATATAGTTATTGCCTAACTAAAGGGTTATTGTTGAGCCATCTGTTGAGAGGCTCAGTTATATTTCATACTGTTAACTGGGTATAGTATCACGAGTTATACGGTGTGATTGGTGTGGCTGGTATGAGTCTTACCCGGGATTCAAAATCCTTCCTATTTGTGTCGGCTCTTCCGGGCACAGTATCCTAACTGAGGTCTGGAGGAGGGTCTTAGTGGGAGGAGCCAGTGCACACCAGGTAGTCCTAAAGCTTTCTTTAGTTGTGCCCTGTCTCCTGCGGAGCCGCTAATCCCCATGGTCCTTACGGAGTCCCAGCATCCACTACGGACTACGAGAAATAGATTTACCGGTGAGTAAAATCTTATTATTCCTTACACTGTACCTTATATAGTGACAGTTTTCACTTAATGAGGAGTGTGACAACTCCATCACTCCTGTCTCCCATGTTACACTGCGGGAATCAGGTCTGGGTAGCCCCGCCCCCTGCTGGGACATTGCTACCTTCTCCTATACATGGATGGCCCCTTGAAAGAGGGATGCATGGGACAAATGCCCCCAGAGACCCCCTTTGTGAGCCACCATTATCACTGAGACTGCAAGTAGCAGCTCCTTCCTTGTCTGGGAGGCGGAGCTTCTGCCCGTCTACCTGGCTGGGAGTGGAGGAAGAAATAGCAGGAGGAGGCAGAGCTACCCTGGCAGACAGCACAGCAGTCATAACTTCACAATTTCAACTTGCAAGGGGAGCAGCGGCCAGAAGTGTTTGTGCAGATAGCGCCGCCGCAGCCGTCGCAGGCATCAGATGAATGATACTTTATGATCAGCACAGCACCGTTGCTGCCGGTGACCTGGGCTGGAAGCTGCATGGGACAATGAAATTTAGGCTCCCCATCTTCAGGCCAACAAAGAGTTGGCCTGTTCAAGTGAATTCCTATAGGTGTCATACAAGTGGGAGTAGACTGAGTATTGTGGGCGTGGTAAGAGGTTGCTCAATGTGATATTTTTGAGAATGCTTCCTATATGCAGAGACTTATTTTGTATATCTTGTGGATAGGGATTGTTGGAACAGTACAACCTTTATAGTTGCTCTGTTAATGGAGGGAGCTGCCCCATCTTCTCCCTGTATGGGCACGGCCAGGCTACTTACGTTTTCTTTTTGCTTGCCATTTGATTTGGAAAGCTTTTAACACTGCTTAGATAATTGCTTAAAAGCAACACTTAAGACAGTAGTTAAATATAGATTATTGCAGCTTTTCAAGTCTGGGAACAAATATTAAGAAAAACAAAATCCTCGATAAAGCTCCAAATCTTCTCATGTACACACAGTACACTTATCTCTCTGTTTGCAAGTGTGGCTGTGGCGGGTCTTTGGGCAGGTGTGGCTGTGGCGGGTCTGTGGGCAGGTGTGGCTGTGGCAGGTCTGTGGGCAGGTGTGGCTGTGGTGGGTCTGTGGGCAGGTGTGAATGTGGCGGGTCTGTGGGCAGGTGTGGCTGTGGCGGGTCTGTGGGCAGGTGTGGCTGTGGTGGTTCTGTGGGCAGGTGTGGCTGTGGGCAGGTGTGGCTGTGGCGGGTCTGTGGGCAGGTGTGGCTGTGGCGGGTCTGTGGTCAGGTGTGGCTGTGGCGGGTCTGTGGTCAGGTGTGGCTGGTCTGTGGGCAGGTGTGGCTGTGGCGGGTCTGTGGGCAGGTGTGGCTGTGGCGGGTCTGTGGGCAGGTGTGGCTGTGGCGGGTCTGTGGGCAGGTGTGGCTGTGGCGGGTCTGTGGTCAGGTGTGGCTGTGGTGGTTCTGTGGGCAGGTGTGGCTGTGGCGGGTCTGTGGGCATGTGTGGGTGTGGTGGGTCTGTGGTCAGGTGTGGCTGTGGCGGGTCTGTGGGCAGGTGTGGCTGTGTCAGGGAGAGCATATAGTATGTTCTGATGTCTTTTTCCTAAACTAGCTAAATATATACAATATGACTAATAGCTAGCCATTCTCTGGCATTTGTATGTAATATACAATGTATGAGCACATCACAGGCACAACGTGATTGAGAAAATCGTTAATTTCCCCACAGAGGGCCCCTAATATTGTGTGTTACTTAGGCTGGGTACACACTTGCTGATGATCAGATATGACATTGGGCAAGATCCCCCCCCCCCCCCCAAAACTATACACACACACACACCACACACACACACACACACACACACACACACACACACACACACACACACACACACACACACACACACACACACACACACTGAACGATATTGTTTACTATCTCGTGAGTCACGACACCTGGCCTGTCCAGTCTTGTACAATGGGGGGTAATTCAGACCTGGTAATTCAGACCTGATCGCTCGCAGTTTTTTGCAGCGCTGCGATCAGATAGTCGCCGCCTACAGGGGAGTGTATTTTAGCTGTGCAAGGGGTAAATTTACTAAGATGGGAGTTCTATTTAAGATGGGATGTTGCCCATAGCAACCAATCAGATTCTACTTCTCATTTATCTAGCACCTTCTAGAAAATAATACCTGGAGTCTGATTGGTTGCTATGGGCAACATCCCATCTCAAATAGAACTCCCATCTTAGTAAATGTCCCCCCAAGTGTGCGAACGCATGTGCAGCCGAGCGGTACAAAAAGATCTTTTGCAGTTTCTGAGTAGCCCAGGACTTACTCAGCGGCTGCGATCACTTTAGCCTGTCCGGGACCGGAAATGACGTCCGACACCCGCCCTGGAAACGATTGGACGCGCCTGCGTTTTTCCAAACACTCCCAGAAAACGTTCAGTTGCCACCCACAAACGCCCTCTTCCTGTCAATCTCCTTGCGATCGGCTGTGCGAATGGATTCTTCGTAAAACCCATCGCACAGCAACGATCCACTTTGTACCCGTGCGACGCGCCTGCTCATTGCGGTGCATACGCATGCGCAGTTCTGACCTGATCGCAGTGCAGCGAAAAAAGCTAGCGTGCGATCAGGTCTGAATGACCCCCAATATCTTTAGATTTCAAGGTAAAAACTAAAGATATTGTACATCGTCAACGACCCGCTGGAGTAGGGTGGCCAATCCTGGGCCATTTTTTCAATCCCAGGCATTTTTATACTGCCTATGTCAGTATACTGACATTGGCATCCCGAGCGATAGACTGCCGGCAGGGGGGCGAGTGCAACAGTCCCTTGTGGGATCGCTGCGCTCTCCATGCTGTGGGCTGGGTGGGGAGCTATGCTCGCCACAGGTTCTATTCTCCCTCTATGGGTGTTGTGGACACCCACAGAGGGGGGAATCACTTACTTCGTCAGTATACCGGCGGCGGTATGGTGCCCCTGTTTGGATCCCGGCGGCGGTATTGTGACAGCCAGGATCCCAACGAGCAGTATTCTAACCGCATACCGTTACAGTCTGCATCTACCATGTGCTTAAATATAACTGCTTGGTTGGTTTGCAAAATGTTCCACAGAATTATCCTGCTGTTTTGGCAACTACCTTATATACAGGTATGCCTTTTCTGATCGCTAGTTGCTGCAGCTGTTAGATGATTGTAGCTGAATAAATCAATATGGATGCTTAAGCTTTTGTCATACAAGCACTTTTTACTGTTATGCTTTTCCCCTTAATGACGCATAGGAGAAGTGCTTCAGCACCAAGAACACTTTTCTGGCAAAAAAATAGCACATTTTGCTAATGTTGGTGTGACGCGAGACTTCCGATTACCACAATGCTGCAGGGCACCCCAAGAGCTTCACAGATTCCTACGTTATTGATTGTGCCCATAGTGACACGACCAAGCAGACAGAGTCCGGGCACTCTTATTTTTCAACTGAATCTACAGTCATAATTCTTTCTGCATGGGCCGTGGCAACACGTTTTTTTTTAGCACATTTCTTTAACAGCCCCTCTAGCAGAGAAAGGATTAAGCTAAACAAAGTTCTGACCTTTCCTCTTTCCCTACATTTTTCATTCTCATCCTTGACTTGATTTCAATCTCAATTTGACATTTTCTGCTGATGATTGAGATAAAGAAAGTAGCACTTACTACTTTAAGCTGTAAATCTTTAGATCTTCCCTAAACCTTTTGGATAAGTTGAATGGACTCTGATGTCTGGTCTTTGTTAATGTTTAAATCATTTAGTCTCTGCAGGTCTAGAATGCATTACGGTGGTAGCATGGATGCAATAGATCAAACTGAAGAGCATGGCCTACAAAACCATCTCACCTTGGAGGAAGCAATAAATCCATATGTGCACAGACATATGAGAGCACCAATATGGGTGTCTCGGGCTTTCAGCTAGCCCACATTCAGAAAGAAATTAAAATAGTTCTTATTCTGACGGCAGTTATGTGTTTCCCTCAATGGCTTGGTATCCTTTTGTGGTCTGGTTACTGGTAATAAAATCCCCTTTCTTTGTGTTGCCATAGATGATAGACACGCCTTGTTATTCTAGAACCATATGACCTTTCTTTAAAGGATGGGAACCTGTTACTGGCTTGCAGAAATTCCTGGATTGCACCCCATGTTTTGTTATATACTGTAGGTTAAACCTGAAATGGCACTGTATAACAAAGTTATATCTATGGCAACTTCATATATTTGCCAGTAGTTAAAACAGTATTAATAAACTCTTTAGATATGTTTGCATTCATGCTTTTGTTAATAGGCACACACAACCTTGCATACCCCTTTCACACCAGCAGCTTTGAACACGGCTTATTGGCACATGAGCGCGCATATCCCGTGTTCCTGTGCGGTGTGAAAGGTACCAGGGGCAATATACCGGGTTGAGCGACCCGGTATTTCAACCCTGCTAGCGAGCAGGGTTGAACGCGTGTTCAACCTGGCTCGCTGTGCGGTGTGAACGGGAGCCGGGTCAGTGCGACCCGTTTTCCGTTCACAGTGTGTGGACGGGTGGCGCTTGGAGATCATGTGATCTCCCAGCATCGCCCTCGCCGCGTCACAGCCGACGTCACCAACCCGACATTTTGCCGGGTTGCAGTCTGTGGTATGAAAGGAGGTATTGAGGCGGGTCACACACTGGGAGCTCCCGTGTCAGGCTCCCGGATGCGACCCGCCTCAGACGGTATGAAAGTGATGTAAGACACAAATTATAGTCATACAGCCTTATGTACATAGTATGTGTATTGTAGGCTAACTAGTCACATGTCTCGGGCAGCAGATCCAGGGGGTAGCATAGAAATGGCTGTAAATTCGACCTGATTCCAGTGCTCCCACGATTAGCAGCCCTTGACGACTCGAGCCTTTCTGTTACCACTTCTGAAAGCCTTAGACCAAAAAGCTCCAGTGAATAGTCTACAGGAATGTTCTAACATTCATATCCAACCTAAACAAACAATAAAGCATAATAAAAGTACGCAATTATAGGACTTCAATTTAAATGTTCCAAACATGTTATTAAAGTATAAGATATCAGTCAAAAAAAAATGTCTTTTTAGGCGTTCTGTTCTGTAATTAGGAGGGAAATAAAACAATGATCTCCTGTGTTTGTCCAAGATAAGGACAGCTAGAACAAAAGCCATCTGCTGTAATTATCTTCTAATTTTCTTGAGAGTGCTGGGAAAAACACTGTAGCTTCCAAGTTTCCACTTTTTCTTACTTGCATTGTCTTTTTTTCTTCCTCTAAGCTATGTTGCACTACAGTAGTAACGGGCTCTCGGACGGCATGTGGCCTATGGACCTCTATTGCCCAATTTGTTTGTTTATTTGTAATACTTGGTTAAGATGTTTCCTGATATAGTAACTTATTACAGATACGGTAGGTGATCTTTCTTTTATTAAGGGGGGAATTTGATTAGCCCATATAATTTACCAGGTGTGAAAAAGGGTGGTAGCCCCAGGCTTTAACCCCTGGGGCTATTCAGTTAGAGCATCCTTTCTCACCCGGTACATTACATTGTTAACGGGCCTTAACCCATGGAAACCAAGATAAGTTCAACTTGGTCGTGGAACCCGAAAAACAGGCTTTTCATCGGGGATTTCTTCTAAATGTCAAGTGCAATGGTTATTAATGCTGCCTCACAGCACTGAGGTCATGGGTTTGATTCCCACCATGGCTCTAACTGTGTGGAGTATGTATATTCTCCCCGTGCTTGCGTGGGTTTCCTTCAGGTACCTCTGTTTCCTCCCACAATCCCAAAATATACTGGTTGGTTAATTGGCAACAAAATGAACCCTAGCGTGAATGTGTGTGCGTGTACATGTGGTAGGGAATATAGGGGGTAATTCCGAGTTGATCGCAGCAGGAACTTTGTTAGCAGTTGAGCAAAACCATGGGGGTCATTCCGAGTTGCTCGCTCGCAAGCTGCTTTTAGCAGCTTTGCACACGCTAAGCCGCCGCCTACTGGGAGTGAATCTTAGCTTAGCAAAATTGCGAACGAAAGATTAGCAGAATTGCGAATAGACACTTCTTAGCAGTTTCTGAGTAGCTCCAGACTTACTCGGCATCTGCGATCAGTTCAGTCAGTTTCATTCCTGGTTTGACGTCACAAACACACCCAGCGTTCGCCCAGACACTCCTCCGTTTCTCCAGCCACTCCCGCGTTTTTCCCAGAAACGGCAGCGTTTTTTCACACACACCCATAAAACGGCCAGTTTCCGCCCAGAAACACCCACTTCCTGTCAATCACATTACGATCACCAGAACGAAGAAAAAACCTCGTAATGCCGTGAGTAAAATACCTAACTGCATAGCAAATTTACTTGGCGCAGTCGCACTGCGGACATTGCGCATGCGCATTAGCGACTAATCGCTCCATTGCGAAAAAAAAAAATAACGAGCGAACAACTCGGAATGACCCCCCATGTGCACTGCAGGGAGGCAGATATAACATGTGCAGAGAGAGTTAGATTTGGGTGTGGAGTGTTCAATCTGCAATCTAAATTGCAGTGTAACAATAAAGCAGCCAGTATTTACCCTGCACAGAAACAAAATATATATATATATATATATAAATAATATAATATAAATATATCTGCCTCCCCTGCAGTGCACATGGTTTTGCCCAACTGCTAACAAAATTCCTGCTGCGATCAACTCAGAATTACCCCCATAGATTTTAAGCTCCACTGGGGCAGGGACTCATGTGAATGGCCGAATATTCTCGGTAAAGAGCTGCGGGATATGTGTGCGCTATATAAATAACTGGTAATAAATAAAATAAATAATAAAAGTCCTCATTAATTGCAGCCTGCAGGCTGCCTTAGGGGCTAATTGACTAGCTCCTTTGCATCAATTAAAGCAAGTAAATTACCGCAGCTAATTGAATTCCTGCTATATGTATAATTTTCAGGGTGCCAGATTTTAAAGGTGAATGTAAATTGGTGAATTGAGGATGGGGGGACACTAACATGGTCTGAAGCTTTATAGAGTAAAGGTAAAGTCAATAGGTACATCTGGGCGATAATAAAAAGGTATAACTCCCATAGCACAATGAGGATATTATTACAGCTTTATGATCAGTCATGTTATGAGTAAACCAGTGTTTATTTTGGTTTCATAAGTATTATATTCACAGAATTTTATTGTTAATTTGGCCACCAGTGACTGCGGCATAACATAAAATAGATGAGAGAAAGATGGAGGCATTAACAGTGCTGACCATGCGCGTTGTTACTGAATGTAGACTAGACATACAGATGTGTCCTCATACATGTAGCATCAGTATACCATGCAGCACGAGATTAATGCCTGGCGTGAGTGAGCTGCCAGGTCCTGTGCAACACCATTAGGCATCTGTTTTGCTAGAAATGCACCTTAGTTGCAACACAACGCGACTACGACGCACCTGGAAAATTCATGGTATGTGACACGTGTATGTTGTGTGTAACTGACTCTGTATATGGAATAGAACAGAACATGTACTGGAAAAAGTCAGCGGCAGCTACATTGTAGCACTTTGTATACAGATGCCAAGGGGTATATTTACTAAGGTGTGAGTTTTTTTTTAGAAGTGAAGATGTTGCCCATAGCAACCAATCAGATTCTATCTATTATATTTTAGAAGCAGCTAGATAAATGTTAAGTGGAATCTGATGGACAACTTCTCCACTTCTAAAAACCTCACACCTTCGTAAATATACCCCAAAGACTCAGTCGCACACATACATACAAGAGCCATATATCAAATTAATCAGCACAGACTGCTGGTGCCTCCTAGCCATATTGAATTGCATTTAAGACGTATTTTCTGGACAAAAAAAAGATGCCCAACGCTAGCAGAGTCTCACAGTGCCTAACGCCGAGAGGGGCTGTTTGGCGCACTTCAAGGAAGATGTATAGGGATACATCTGTAGGAGGAGAGGAAGTCACTAAGTAAAATGCTCCTCCAGAACTTGAAGGAGCCACAGATCCTACAAGGATTTTGTTTGGGGAGTAAAATGGACGGTGAGGGGGGCATAACATAAGAGAGGTCACAGGCACATGGGGCCCCAGGTCAGACTGTGCACTGGGAATCTGGGTCCTAAGATGACACACCTGCGTTGGAGCACAGCATGCTGCCTTTCTTGTAGCTGAGCGTTACGTGTTCATACTCTATACACTCTCTTTGGATTAGTTGTCCTACAAAAGCTTATATACAGGTATTAATCAACTGGAAATACAATACACTAGGGCTTGGTTAAGTGTGACTGCCTCATTCAGCATGATATGCTGGCAAAGCTCCCTATACCACAAGTAAAAGAAGGGTCAAAAATTCACAGTGGCGGCATCTGTAAATATAGGTGATCTGTACCAAACAGCTAGTGTGTTTCTAAGACATAATCCGGCTTCTGTTGTGTGAGGGATCTGTCACCTCGCAGGGAACATTCCTTATATAATGAATAATTTATCGCGTATTTAAATGTACAATTTAATCTCTCTCAGGTGTGTGCTGAGTGAATGGACTGACTGTTCCTCTGCTGAAACCGTGTTCTGTTCTGTAAGTCAAATGTTTGGATCCAATTCCTTACAGGTCAGGCGGACAGATCTGTCTTTATAGAAGCTGTTGTTAAAAGATAAAAGACAAGTCAGTGGCTCAAGATTATTTGTACATTTCATCCTTCTCTTACCTGTGATCCCTTCCCCTGCTCCATAAGGTCTGTGTATGAAATCAGGACTACAGAAGACAGTGATGTCTAGCATTTACTGCAATGGAATGTTAATGCCGGGACAAATAGTCCCCCCTTTCCTTTAAACTCCTCTTTATATACCCCTCTTTCTACCTTCCTCTTAAAATTGTGGATGTGTCCATTAAAGCAGTCAATTTTCTTACTTTTTATTAACGATATTGGGGGTAATTCCAAGTTGATCGCAGCAGGAAATTTTTTAGCAGTTGGGCAAAACCATGTGCACTGCAGGGGAGGCAGATATAACATGTGCAGAGAGAGATAGATTTGGGTGTGGTGTGTTCAATCTGCAATCTAAATTGCAGTGTAAAAATAAAGCAGCCAGTATTTACCCTGCACAGAAACAAAATAACCCACCCAAATCTAACTCTCTCTGCAAATGTTATATCTGCCCCCCCTGCAGTGCACATGGTTTTCCCCAACTGCTAAAAAATGTCCTGCTGCGATCAACTTGGAATTACCCCCATTGCTCCTTTACGATCTTTCCCATCTTTCATGGTTTTGCAAGATAACTATCATTTGCCCTCTCAGTGTTTTTACCAATACCTGCAACTTCGTAGTTTCCACTCGTCTTGCTTCATTGACTTAGCTCATTGGTAAGGACCTCTCTTGAATCTTTGGTGGTCATTCCGAGTTGTTCGCTCATTGCCGATTTTCGCTATGCTGCGATTTGCTGCTAAATGCGTATGCGCATGGTACGCAGCGCGCATGCGCTTTGTTATTTAACTGGAAACTTAGCAGTTTTGCTGTGGATCCTGCGGCACTTTTCAGTCGCACTGCTGATCGGTGAGTGATTGACAGGAAAGGGGCGTTTCTGGGTGGTAACTGAGCGTTTTCCGGGAGTGTGCTAAAAAACGCAGGCGTGCCAGGGACAAACGCAGGAGTGGCTGGAGAAACGGGGGAGTGGCTGGCCGAACGCAGGGCGTGTTTGTGACGTCAAACCAGGAACTAAACGGACCGAGCTGATCGCAATCTAGGAGTAGGTCTGGAGCTACTCAGAAACTGCAAGGAATTATTTAGTAGCAATTCTGCTAATCTTTCGTTCGCTGTACTGCTATGCTAAGATACACTAAAAGCAGCTAGCGATCGAACAACTCGGAATGACCACCTTTATGTATTCTTCGCTCATCCTCGAAAGTCGTTATTTCAACTATATACCAGCTCTTGCTTAAACATAATCTACATATACTAGCATCGCATGAGATAGCCTGGGACACTGACTTAGAGGAACAATTAGAACCTGACACCTGGGTTCAAATAAGACAAACCCTAGCATCTTTCTCTACTGCAATTAGACATAAAGAAAATGTATTTAAAATTTATGTACGTTGGTACCTGAAACTTATCTTTCCCAATACCTCAGAACGCTGCTGGAGAAGCTGTGGGTCGGAGGGCACCCTGCTCCATATTTTCTGGGAATGTCCCAAAATATCCCCCCATATGGAAAGCCATTTGAAGGTTGATCTTACGCATTATGGCAATAGATATACCCTTTTCACCTTCTTTTTCTCTAACGTCCTAGTGGATGCTGGGGACTCCATAAGGACCAAGGGGATAGACGGGCTCCGCAGGAGACATGGGCACTTTAAGAAAGAATTTAGGTTCTAGTGTGCACTGGCTCCTCCCTCTATGCCCCTCCTCCAGACCTCAGTTTGATACTGTGCCCAGACGAGCTGGGTGCTTTTCAGTGAGCTCTCCTGAGTTCGCTGAGAGAAAGTATTTTGTTAGGTTTTTTATTTTCAGGGAGCTCTGCTGGCAACAGACTCCCTGCATCGTGGGACAGAGGGGAGAGAAGCAGCCCTACTCTCTGAAGCTAGGTCCTGCTTTTTAGGCTACTGGACACCATTAGCTCCAGAGGGATCATACGCAGGATCTCACCCTCGCCGTCCGATCCCCGATCCGCGCCTCCGTCCCCCTCGCAGAGCCGGAAGACAAAAGCCAGGTGAGTATGAGAAGCAAGAAGACTTCAAATCGGCGGCAGAAGACTCCGTTCTTCACTGAGGTAACGCACAGCACAGCGCCATTGCTCCCACACATCTCACATACTCCGGTCACTGTAAGGGTGCAGGGCGCAGGGGGGGGCGCCCTGGGCAGCATTTGGATCCTCTTTTTGGCAAAAGTAAACATATATACAGTTGGGCACTGTATATATGTATGAGCCCCCGCCAAGAAAATGCTTATTTAAGCGGGACAGAAGCCCACCGTTGAGGAGGCGGGGCTTCTTCCTCAGCACTCACCAGCACCATTTTTTCTCCACAGCTCCGCTGAGAGGAAGCTCCCTAGGCTCTCCCCTGCAGATTCACGGTAGAAGAGGGTAAAAAGGGAGGGGGGGGGGGGGGCACATAAACTAGGCGCAAAAACACATTATAAACAGCAGCTACTGGGTTAACATTAAGTTACTGTGTTATTCCTGGGTTATAGCGCTGGGGTGTGTGCTGGCATACTCTCTCTCTGTCTCTCCAAAGGGCCTTGTGGGGGAACTGTCTTCAAAAAGGGCATTCCCTGTGTGTGTGGTGTGTCGGTACGCTTGTGTCGACATGTCTGATGAGTAAGGCTATGTGGAAGCAGAGCAGGAGCAAGTCAATGTGGTGTCTCCGCCGACGGTGCCGAAACCTGATTGGATGGATATGTGGAAGGTTTTAAATGATAATGTTAATTCCTTGCATAAGATAAAGCTGAAGCCTCAGGACAGTCAGGGTCCCAACCCGTCCTGATCCTATGTCGCAGAGGCCGCCAGGGTCTCAGAAGCGCCCACTATCCCAAATTGTTGACACAGATACCGACATGGATTCTGACTCCAGTGTCGATGACGATGATGCAAAGTTACAGCCAAAGTTGGCTAAATCACTCCGATATATGATTATAGCAATTAAGGATGTTTTGCACATCACAGAGGAAACCCCTGTCCCTGACACAAGGGTTTATATGTATAAGGGAAAGAAACCTGAGGTAACTTTTCCCCCCTCACACGAACTGAATGAGTTATGTGAAAAAGCTTGGGAATCTCCAGATAAAAAAATGCAGATTTCCAAACGGATTCTTATGGCGTATCCTTTCCCGCCAACGGACAGGTTACGATGGGAATCCTCCCCTAGGGTGGACAAAGCTTTAACACACTTATCCAAAAAGGTAGCCCTGCCGTCCCAGGATACGGCTACCCTCAAGGATGCTGCTGATCGCAAACAGGAGGGTACCCTGAAGTCCATTTATACACATTCAGGTACCTTGCTCAGACCGGCAATCGCGTCGGCCTGGGTCTGTAGTGCAGTAGCGGCATGGACTGATACCTTATCAGAGGAGTTGGATACCCTAGATAGGGATACTGTTTTATTGACCCTGGGGCATATTAAAGACGCTATCCTTTATATGAGAGATGCTCAAAGAGACATTAGTCTACTGGGTTCTAGAATAAATGCTATGTCAATTTCTGCCAGAAGGGTCCTGTGGACTCGGCAATGGACAGGTGATGCCGACTCAAAAAGGCATATGGAGGTTTTACCTTATAAGGGTGAGGAATTGTTTGGGAAGGGTCTCTCGGACCTGGTCTCCACAGCTACTGCTGGAAAGTCAATTTTTTTGCCATATGTTTCCTCACAGCCTAAGAGAGCACCGTATTATCAAATGCAGTCCTTTCGATCACAGAAAAACAAGAAAGTCCGAGGTGCGTCCTTTCTTGCCAGAGGCAGGGGCAGAGGAAAGAAGCTGCACAACGCAGCTAGATCCCAGGAACAGAAGTCCTCCCCGGCCTCTACAAAATCCGCCACATGACGCTGGGGCTCCACAAGGAGTCACAATTATCCCATACTTGGACGATCTCCTCATAAAAGCGAGATCAAGAAAGCAGTGGCTGATCAGCGTAGCACTTTCTCTGGAAGTGTTACGGCAACACGGCTGGATTCTAAATATTCCAAAGTCGCAGTTGGTTCCTACGACTCGTCTGCCTTTCCTGGGCATGATTCTAGACACAGACCAGAAAAGGGTTTATCTCCCGATGGAGAAAGCTCAGGAACTCATGACACTGGTCAGGAACCTATTAAAACCAAAACAGGTGTCAGTGCATCACTGCACTCGGGTCCTGGGAAAGATGCGAGGACCTTTCAATGGGACTTACTGGACAAGTGGTCCGGATCACATCTTCAGATGCATCGGTTAATCACCCTATCCCCCAGGGCCAGGGTGTCACTCCTGTGGTGGCTACAGAGCGCTCACCTTCTCGAGGGCCGCAGATTCGGCATTCAGGACTGGGTCCTTGTGACCACGGACACAAGCCTCCGAGGTTGGGGTGCAGTCACACAGGGAAGAAATTTCCAAGGTCTGTGGTCAAGTCAAAAGACTTGCCTTCACATCAACATCCTGGAACTAAGGGCCATATACAATGCCCTACGTCAAGCGGAGACCCTGCTTCGCGACCAACCGGTTCTGATTCAGTCAGACAACACCGCAGTAGCTCATGTAAACCGTCAAGGCGGCACAAGGAGCAGAGTGGCGATGGCGGAAGCCACCAAGATTCTTCGCTGGGCGGAGAATCACGTAAGCGCACTGTCAGCAGTGTTCATCCCGGGAGTGAACAACTGGGAAGCAGACTTCCTCAGCAGACACGACTTACACCCGGGAGAGTGGGGACTTCATCAGGAAGTCTTCGCACAGATTACAAGTCGGTGGGAACTGCCACAGGTGGACATGATGGCATCCCGCCTCAACAAAAAGCTACAGAGGTATTGCGCCAGGTCAAGAGACCCTCAGGCGATAGCTGTAGATGCCCTGGTGACACCGTGGGTGTTCCAGTCCGTCTATGTATTTCCTCCTCTTCCTCTCATACCCAAGGTGCTGAGGATAATAAGAAAAAGAGGAGTGAGAACAATACTCATTGTTCCAGATTTGCCATGAAGGACTTGGTATCCAGATCTGCAAGAAATGCTCACAGAAGACCCGTGGCCTCTTCCTCTAAGACAGGACTTGTTGCAACAGGGGCCCTGTCTGTTCCAAGACTTACCGCGGCTGCGTTTGACGGCATGGCGGTTGAACGCCGGATCCTAGCAGAGAAATGCATTCCGGATGAGGTCATTCCTACGCTGATAAAGGCTAGGAAGGACGTGACAGCTCAACATTATCACCGTATATGGTGAAAATATGTTGCTTGGTGTGAGGCCAGGAATGCTCCTACGGAGGAATTCCAGCTGGGCCGTTTCCTTCACTTCCTACAGTCCGGAGTGAATTTGGGACTAAAATTGGGTTCCATTAAGGTCCGGATTTCGGCCCTATCCATTTTCTTTCAAAGAGAGTTGGCTTCTTTGCCTGAAGTTCAGACGTTTGTAAAGGGAGTGCTGCATATTCAGTCCCCTTTTGTGCCTCCAGTGGCACCTTGGGATCTTAACGTGGTGTTGAGTTTCCTGAAATCCCACTGGTTTGAACCACTCAAAACGGTGGAGTTGAAATATCTCACGTGGAAGGTGGTCATGCTATTAGCCTTGGCTTCGGCTAGGCATGTGTCAGAGTTGGCGGCTTTGTCACATAAAAGCCCCTATCTGGTTTTCCATGCGGATAGAGCAGAATTGCGGACCCGTCCACAATTCCTACCGAAACTGGTTTCATCCTTTCATATAAACCAACCTATTGTGGTGCCTGTGGCTACTACTGACTTGGAGGATTCCGAATTACTTGATGTGGTCAGGGCTTTGAAGGTTTATGTAGCCAGAACGGCTAGGGTCAGGAAAACAGAGTCTTTGTTTATCCTGTATGCTTCCAACAAGCTTGGTGCTCCTGCTTCAAAGCAAACTATTGCTCGCGGGAACTGTAACACGATTCAGCAGGCTCATTCTGCAGCTGGATTGCCGCTGCCTAAATCAGTTAAGGCCCATTCCACTAGGAAGGTGGGCTCTTCTTGGGCGGCTGCCCGAGGGGCCTCTGCATTACAGCTTTGCTGAGCGGCTACTTGGTCAGGTTCAAACACTTTTGCAAAGTTCTACAAGTTTGATACCCTGGCTGAGGAGGACCTTGTGTTTGCTCAATCGGTGCTGCAGAGTCATCCGCACTCTCCCGCCCGTTTGGGAGCTTTGGTATAATCCCCATGGTCCTTACGGAGTCCCCAGCATCCACTAGGACGTTAGAGAAAATAAGATTTTACTTACTGGTAAATCTATTTCTCGTAGTCCGTAGTGGATGCTGGGCGCCCGTCCCAAGTGCGGACTTCTTCTGCAATACTTGTATATAGTTATTTCTTCAATAAGGGTTAAGTTATGGTTGCATCAGGGTTGGACCTGATGCTCTGTTTTTTGTCATACTGTTAACTGGTTGTTATCACTTGTTATACGGTGTGATTGGTGTGGCTGGTATGAATCTTGCCCTGGATTACCAAAATCCTTTCCTTGTACTGTCAGCTCTTCTGGGCACAGTTTCTCTAACTGAGGTCTGGAGGAGGGGCATAGAGGGAGGAGCCAGTGCACACCAGAACCTACATTTTTTCTTAAAGTGCCCATGTCTCCTGCGGAGCCCGTCTATCCCCTTGGTCCTTACAGAGTCCCCAGCATCCACTACGGACTACGAGAAATAGATTTACCGGTAAGTAAAATCTTATTTTTCCTATTCCCTTGCAGTATATGGGATGTTGCTAAACCCTCTCAAAAGCTTATTTGGCATATTACTTGTTCAGTGAAATGCAAAATTGCGTCTCACTGGAAATCCCAAACTGTCCCCTCTATGGCCGCAATTTCGGCGGCTATATGGGACACATATCATATGGAATTCCTATCTAGTATAGTAGATAATAACGCATCGTCTTTCACTGAATCATGATCCCCATAGTTAGCTCATCATAAAACCCCGCCTCCGTTAACTTTTGGTTATTAAAGAGAGAGGTTTTATTATGGTATATATGTCCTTACATTCGGGCTACCTGCCTAATCTAAAGTCTCTGTATTTATGTTACATTGGGGTATATTTACTAAGGTCCCGATTTTGACCGAGATGCCGTTTTTTCTTCAAAGTGTCATCTCGGTAATTTACTAAGCAAAAATCACGGCAGTGATGAGGGCAATCGTAATATTTTGGAAGTCCTTGGAAAAAAACACGAATCAATACACCATCGGTCAAATACGCCTGCAATTTGGTAGAAATCGGTCATTTACTAAAAAGTGCAAAACACAAACACTGCCGACAATAGCCAAACACTGCCGTGCTAAAATACAAATCGTGAAAAAGTGCTAAAAAAAAACAGACCTGCTTTTTTATCCCGTGTTTGTATAGGATCCATGCATGTTTTTCAGTGGGAAGGGGGGGGAAATGTTATAAATTTTCAAAAAAAAAATAGCGTGGGGTCCCCCCTCCTAAGGCAAACCAGCCTCGGGCTCTTTGAGCCGATCCTGGTTGCAGAAATATGGGGAAAAAATGGACAGGGGTTCCCCCATATTTAAACAACCAGCATCGGGCTCTGCGCCTGGTCCTGGTTCCAAAAATACGGGGGACAAAAAGAGTAGGGGTCCCCCGTATTTTTGAAACCAGCACCGGGCTCCACTAGCTGGACAGATAATGCCACAGCCGGGGGTCACTTTTATACAGTGCCTTGCGGCCGTGGCATCAAATATCCAACTAGTCACCCCTGGCCGGGGTACCCTGGGGGAGTGGGGACCCCTTCAATCAAGGGGTCCCCCCCCAGCCACCCAAGGGCCAGGGGTGAAGCCCGAGGCTGTCCCCCCCATCCAATGGGCTGCTCCATTGTAACCAATGGTGGGAACTTTCAGGTCAGCGGTTGACCGAAAGTGACCTCACCGCTGACCTGAAAGTTCCCACCATTGGTTACAATGGAGCGCATAGGCGCTACATTGTAACACTGCCGTGTGCCGCCTGTCATACAGTACAGGAGCACACAGCCGATCAGGAGGGTGCCACAACGTGGCGCTCCCTGATTGGCTGAAGAACCCACTTAGACATCAGTCAGAGTGGGTTTCTGGCATTCGGGGAAAGGGGTCCCATGTGAAAACATGGGTCCCCTTTCAGTTCGTGGTCGGGTATCCGTTTTTTTATTTTTTCAAGTACGTGGATTACAAAAGGATTACAAAAGAAGCAGAGGAGCCTTCAATCATGGATTATGTGAGTATAATTTTTTTCTACAGATACACCATGGATTCTACTGGAGAAGAGGACCGACCTGCGTGGGAACATAAGGTAAGTATGTGTATATGGAGGTGTGGATGGATGTATTAAAGTTATACTTTCAAGGTGTGTGTGTGTTGTCTTTATTGGGGTATTTTTTTAGTAGTAGTACTACAGGTACCAGCGGGCCCATTTTTCTGCCGCATGCTGGTACTTGTGGTTCTCCAAGTACCAGCTTGCGGGGGAGGCTTGCTGGGCCTTGTAGTACTGCTACTAAAAACAATATCAAACACTTTTCACAAAGGCTATCAGCCCCCCATCCGCAGCCCATTGGATGGGGGGGACAGCCTCGGGCTTCACCCCTGGCCCTTGGGTGGCTGGGGGGGGGGGGACCCCTTGATTGAAGGAGTCCCCACTCCCCCAGGGTACCCCGGCCAGGGGTGACTAGTTGGATATTTGATGCCACGGCCGCAAGGCACTGTATAAAAGTGACCCCCGGCTGTGGCATTATCTGTCCAGCTAGTGGAGCCCGGTGCTGGTTTCAAAAATACAGGGGACCCCTACGCTTTTTGTCCCCCGTATTTTTGGAACCAGGACCAGGCGCAGAGCCCGATGCTGGTTGCTTAAATATGGGGGAACCCCTGTCCATTTTTTCCCCATATTTCTGCAACCAGGATCGGCTCAAAGAGCCCGAGGCTGGTTTGCCTTAGGAGGGGGGACCCCACGCAATTTTTTTTTTACATTTAAACATTTTTTTTTTTTTTTTTTTACAAGGTGCACAATGAAGCCCAGCACGGATCTCTCAGATCCGGCCGAGATTCATTGGGGTATATGCAATTCACGGCGAATCGCGGCAATTTTTCGCCGTTTTTTAATTCGACTAAATTCGCCAGGTGAATTCCGGAAGGTGGCTTCCGGAATTCACCATATTCAATGAAAAACGGATTCGCCAGAATCGCGGGCGAAAATCGGCCGATTTGGCGGATTTTGCCGCGATTTTAAAAAACGGGAAAAAACGGGAAAAACCCGGAAAAAAAAATGGCGTGGGGTCCCCCCTCCAAAGCATAACCAGCCTCGGGCTCTTCGAGCTGGTCCTGGTTCTAAAAATGCAGGGGAAAAATTGGGCAGGGATCCCCCGTATTTTTAAAACCAGCACCGGGCTCTGCGCCTGGTGCTGGTGCCAAAAATACGGGGGACAAAAAGAGTAGGGGTCCCCCGTATTTTTAACACCAGCATCGGGCTCCACTAGCTGGACAGATAATGCCACAGCCGGGGGTCACTTTTATGCCGTGCCCTGCGGCCGTGGCATTAACTACCCAACTAGTCACCCCTGGCCGGGGTACCCTGGGGGAGTGGGGACCCCTACAATCAAGGGGTCCCCCCCCCCCAGCCACCCAAGGGCCAGGGGTGAAGCCCGAGGCTGTCCCCCCCCATCCAATGGGCTGCGGATGGGGGGGCTGATAGCCTTTTGCGATAATAAAAAGATATTGTTTTTTCCATTAGTACTACAAGTCCCAGCAAGCCTCCCCCGCAAGCTGGTACTTGGAGAACCACAAGTACCAGCATGCGGGAGAAAAACGGGCCCGCTGGTACCTGTAGTACTACTGGGAAAAAAATACCCAAATAAAAACAGGACACACACACCGTGAAAGTAAAACTTTATTTCATACGCCGACACACACATACTTACCTATGTTGACACGCCGACTGCCACGGTCTCCGACGATCCGAGGTACCTGTGAAAAAATTATACTCACCTTCCAGCGTCCAGAGGTACATCCAGGTCCAGAGATAATCCACGTACTTGGCAAAACAAAAAAACGAACACCGATCCATACCGGACTAGAAAGGGGTCCAATGCTTTCACATCAGACCCCTTTCTCCCGAATGCCGGGACATCACGTGACTCCTGTCACTGAAGTCCCTTCAGCCAATCAGGAAGCGCTACTTCCGTGGCGCTCATCTGATTGGCTGTGCGCTGTCTGTGATGTGACAGCGCATCGCAAAGCCGCTCCATTACTTTCAATGGTGGGAACTTAGCGGCTAGCGGGGGGGTCACCCGCCGGTCAGCCGCTGACCGGCGGGTGACCTCACCGCTAGCCGCTAAGTTCCCACCATTGACTATAATGGACTGGGCTGTGCGATGCGCTGTCTGCTCAGACGCACAGAGCCAATCAGATGAGCGCAACGAAGTTGCGCTTCCTGATTGGCCATAGAGACCTTTCTGTGACAGCTGTCACTGACAGGTCTCTCTGCATTCGGGGATAGGGGTCCCATGTGTCAGCATGGGACCCCTTTCAGTCCGTTTGGTCGGGTATTTGCGGTTTGTTATTTTCTACAAGTACGTGGATGTATCTCTGGACCATGGCTGAGGTGAGTATATTGATCTTTTTTTTCAGGTACCCCTGGATTCTACATGGAGAAGAGGACCGATGTTGGCGTGTGAACATAGGTAAGTATGTGTGTGTCGACGTAAGAAATAAAGTTTTACTTTCACGGTGTGTGTGTCCTGTTTTTATTTGGGTATTTTTTTTCCAGTAGTACTACAGGTACCAGCGGGCCCGTTTTTCTCCCGCATGCTGGTACTTGTGGTTCTCCAAGTACCAGCTTGCGGGGGAGGCTTGCTGGGACTTGTAGTACTACTGGAAAAAACAATATCTTTTAATTATCACAAAAGGCTATCAGCCCTCCCATCCGCAGCCCATTGGATGGGGGGGGACAGCCTCGGGCTTCACCCCTGGCCCTTGGGTGGCTGGGGGGGGGACCCCTTGATTGAAGGGGTCCCCACTCCCCCAGGGTACCCCGGCCAGGGGTGACTAGTTGGATATTTAATGCCACGGCCGCAGGGCACGGCATAAAAGTGACCCCCGGCTGTGGCATTATCTGTCCAGCTAGTGGAGCCCGATGCTGGTGTTAAAAATACGGGGGACCCCTACTCTTTTTGTCCCCCGTATTTTTGGCACCAGCACCAGGCGCAGAGCCCGGTGCTGGTTTTAAAAATACGGGGGATCCCCTGTCAATTTTTCCCCCGCATTTTTAGTACCAGGACCAGCTCGAAGAGCCAGAGGCTGGTTATGCTTTGGAGGGGGGACCCCACGCAATTTTTTTTTCGGATTGTACCGTTCCAGCAATAAAAAATAATAAAAAAAATAATAATAATATTTTAAAAAAATTATAAATAATATTTGTGCCTCCAAAAAAAAAAAAAAAAAAGTACCTAATCCCTTCTAATATAAATAGATCTGCTATTCCCCCCCAAAAAAACACAAAAAAAAACATGTTTAAATTTTTTTTATTTGTTTTCACCCTCCAAAGTGTGGCGGATTGAAAATGACGAATTTGCTGTCTAAAAGCACTGCTGTCGAATTTCCAAACTTGAATTGAATATGCTTTGGTCGAATTGCAGCACTTATATCATTGCAGAAAAGTCGAATTTGCAAAAAGTCGAATTTCAAAAAGTCGAATTTTGAAAGTCCGTTTTTTGGTCGGAAAGCACTGAATTGCATAGGCGAATTTTTTTTTTGGTCGAAAATGACCCGAAATTCGACAATTTCGGGAATTCGACCGCAATTGCATATACCCCATTGTATTAAAGTCGGCAGTGTTTTACAAGTCACTCGCGTAAAACACTGCCAAAAAAAACGAATGACATCGACATCGGAAAACCCGAAAATGCAGAATACGGCAGCTTAGTAAATTAGTCGTAATCAATTCAAAAAGTTGCATATTTACACTTTCGATGTCATTCGTGATTGAACTTTGACCTCAAACGGGAAAATACGAATCTTAGTAAATTTACCCCATTGTGTTAATCTGAATGTCTGTATCCCTCATTTTTTTCTTTTTCTTAATTGTCATGAGTGATGCTGTACTATTCCCCTTGTATCCTTTGCCCCCTTTTCCTATTTGTATTCCTTCCCTCCCTCCAAATGCCTATTCATTTTGCTTTATTTTGACAAAATCTTTCAATAAATAGTATTTGCAAAAAATAAAATAAAAAAAATAAAGCAGTAAATTTTCTTTGCGTTATTTTTCATGCCTGTTTATATCAAATAGGGTAAAACTTGGAGGCATGTGTTCAGTTTGTGGATAAATATTACTTATGTTTAGAAGCAAGTTACTGGACTACTAATATACTGTAAACTACTGAAGTACTATAAGCTCTAACACAAAAAGTAACATTCCTTATCACTGCTTATCATGGTGATTTGAAAAGGGTCTCACGCTGGGACACGCTCTCTGACAAGAACCCATTGTGGTAAAAAGTAAAGCATACCTCCCAACTGTCTTGATTTCCATGGGACAGTCACTATTGAGGATCTGTCTCACTGTCATCTTCAAGACCGAATTGTACCAATCACCGGGCAGTTGGGGACTTATAGTCAACCACTGCTGTTCCACATAGCAGTGCAGCAGTGAACAGGTTCCGCACACACCTGGCATTGACAAAGGGTTACAGAAGGGGGACACTAGTCATGGGGCTGCCTGCACTTTTCAGTGCTATGCATGCCTCTGGAGGTATGGGTTATAACCTCCTCATTGTCATGAATACACTGGGGTCAATACAATTTGCTGGCAGTTGAATAGCGCCAGGAATTAGCTCACGGCGCTATTCAATACAGCGCCATATGACACTTAATTGTCAGGAATTCCTCTCTCACCCCTGGGGGGTGAGAGCAGAAATCCGACAAAATTGCTGGCATGGCTGGCGCGAGGCTGATTCTGTCGGGAATCGGCATCGCGCCGGGCAGTTAAGTCGGAGAATGCCCATTCTCTTGACAAATCAACCTGTTAAGTCCGGCGGAACGGGCATTCGCTGACTTAACATGAGCAGAATTTAATAGCGACGGGAGCTAATTCCCGGCGCTATTCAACTGTCGGCAAATTGAATTGACCCCACTGTCTTTGTAGTTGGCCACTTCTCAGTCTCAAGATGCAAACCTTCGTTGTTGGGAGGTATGGTAAAGTCATATACAATGCTATCTCTATACTGGATTCGAGCCAGGCTTGCTTAATATGTACGTGCCTCAAGTAAAAAATAGGATTTTAATTACCTACCAGTAAATCCTTTTCTCGTAGTCCGTAGGGGATACTGGGAATCCATTTAGTACCATGGGGTATAGATGGGTCCACTAGGAGCCATTGGCAGTTTAAGAAATTGATAGTGTGCTCTGGCTGCTCCCTCTATGCCCCTCCTACCAGACTCAGTCTAGGAGACGGACATACTTTAAGAGAAGGATAGATAAGGAAAGTGGTCAGATTACGAACCAGCACACAGAACAAGAGGAAAGCCATGCTAACCAAACTTCAAACAGCAACAGCTGAACAAACCAGAATACTTAACCAAGTAGTGCAGGAAGAATGAAGCACCAGGCGGGTGCCCAGTATCCCCTACGAACTACGAGAAAAGAATTTACCGGTAGGTAATTAAAAATCTATTTTCTCTTGCGTCCTAGGGGATACTGGGAATCCATTTAGTACCATGGGAAAGTACCAAAGCTCCCAAACAGGGTGGGAAAGTGCTGAGGTTCCTGCAGAACAGATTGACCAAACTGAAGGTCTTCAGAGGCCAAAGTATCGAACTTGTAAAACTTAGCAAACATGTTCGAACCTGTCCAAGTAGCTGCTCGGCAGAGCTGTAAAGCCAAAATACCCCGGGCAGTCGCCCAAGAAGATGACCTTGTCAGGAATCTCTCTCCAGGCATATGAATATCCTTACAAAGAATTAGGGTTCAAAAAGGGTTGAGATTACCTAAAGGATAAAAAAAGGGGCAGACTAGATGGGCCAAGTGATTCTTATCTGCTGTCAAATTCTATGTTTCTATGCACCTGCTTGCGCTAGTAAATGTCTCATTCATTAAGTTCCTCTTGCCACCATGTTGTAAACCATTTCCTTTACTTACAAAAGACACATTTGTTTTTAGACATAATTTTAACATCTAAAATATATCTAATACAGCTGAAACAACTCCCCTTCCTGTGTAGGCTGAACAGAGAGGAAGGGGTCCATGTGCAGTCTCTGTACAGGCCCCCCTCTCTCCCTGATGTAGTAGCTGCATGGTTCCAGAGTCTACTGAGCATGTGCAGATCTTCGGCAGCATGGCGCCCATGCCATGTTCCCAGTGATTTCTGTGCTCTGCGTGCACAGGTCTCTAGGAATGTTCCTGGTGATTCCTGCAGCAATCTGCTTCATCTTCCATTATCTAAGTTTTATTGATTTTAGGTCGGTGTGAGCTGTCCTATAGATCAGGATAGATTAGAATATACAAAAACTGGATACAATCCTATCATACAATCCGATTGTTTATTACAGTATTGATAAAGAAATGATGACTAGCTGACAAGATCTCATTGCAATGAAATATAGCTGTCCACACCCACTGATCACACTGGGTGGAATCTATGCAGTATAATGATGTCTAATTACGCTATATTATAAATAGCTTTTTGCTTTGTCAGATAATAATTGTGTGTGGAACAATCACTTGTTTGTTTTAATTAAATAATTGCCTAGTTAAAAAGGATCATTTAAAAAAAATATTGTATTTTAGCACGACACGTGGCCGTTCTGATGCTGTCACATACAATTACCATTATCACGGCCGTGCTACTCTAGTCTCCACTCCCGCCTACCTGATTTTCCACTTGACAGATTATATCCAATATCACTGGAACCATAACTGATTTAATGAGCCATTTGCAGTTCCGCTGTACCGGCCGTGTGTACTTAGACGTGCATGACTTTATCTTTGAGGCGGGATTAACCAGGTAGCTCTGCTATGCTGCCGCCACACGTGGTGCAGTTGTCAAAAATTACCAAATGCGTTGATCTAATCGGCATGTGTGTTACCAGCTATTAAACTGGCTTCGATCAGATGGGGGAAAATCTAAAAATAAATATTTACTCAAAACATCAAAAGTGTTCTATCAGCTGCTAATGGATTTCATTAAAAAATATATTACTCGGTCGAGTCACTTTATTATCACCACCTCCTACATTTGATGTCGGCAGTGCGTAGCCCATAAAGTACGTCACATGTCATGTGCTGGCTTGGTGGGTATATAAGGTGTGCGATAGGCCGTCATATCACTCATTGCTGTCATGGGTAAAAGGGGCGATTTATCAGAGTTGCAAAAAGGGATGATTATCAGCTATCAGGCCAAGGGTGGCAGTATTTTTGAAACAGTTTGTGAACTGTTCACATGCTGCTGTGCAGGGCCGGATCTTGCCCTTGTGGCGCCCCGGGCAAAAATGGGGGCGTGGCTTCATATGGGGGCGTGGTCAGTTACGCCCCCATTTGTGCCCCCTGTAGCGCAGCTGAAAAAAAAAATAATAATAAATAAAAGTATACTTACAATCCCCGCTCCTGATTCCAGACCTCCTCCTCCGCCAGCGCCGCTCTTCTCCTGGACTCGGATGGTTGTGTCTGTCCTCGGATCTATGGGAGAGACGTCATTACGTCTCTCCCATAGCACAGCATAGACACTAGAGGTCAATTATGACCCCTAGTGTCTCTGCCACTATGCTGTGCGGTGCGCGATGACGTCATCGCGCACCGCACAGCAAAGGTCCTCTCCATGAAGGGAAACTAGACGCTTCGTCTAGTTTCCCTTCATGGAGAGGACCTTTGCTGTGCGGTGCGCGATGACGTCATCGCGCACCGCAAAGCACAGTCCTCTCCATGAAGGGAAACTAGACGCTTAGCGTCTGGTTCCCTTCAAAGCGGGGGACCAGCGGCGGGCACAGCGGGGGGCACTGCAGAGGGCACAGTGGCGGATCTTGCCATGGTGCGGCGCCCTCCGGAGGGCGCCGGCGCCCTCCGGAAGGCGGCGCCCCGGGCAAAAGTACTGCTTGCCCGTGGCAAGATCCGGTACTGCTGCTGTGGTAAAGGTGTATCGTGACTGGACAACTGGCACCACTGCGGATAACTGGCATGGAAACTGCGGAGCACCACGTGCCATTTATGTGAGGGGTGAACGTCGGCTACAAAGGTGCTTGAGGGCTGACCGACACGCTACAGTGGAGCCAGAATCCACCTGGGGTCTACCAGACGTGTATCTAAAACGACAGTTCAGCCCGCCTAGCTGCTGTTCCTGCTGACTATTAGCTGGTGGCCATAATAATGTGACTCAACCATGTATGATAAAATGAGCCTACTTCAGAGCAGACTTGCCTTCTCTCCCGGAATGGCCGGGAGGCTCCCGAAAATCGGGTGACCCTCCCGGCCCACCGGAAGAGCAGGCAAGTCTCCCGGTTACAGGGGTCCCCCCCCTGCCCGGCCGCCCACTTAGCGAGTAAAGTGGGCGGTCCGGGCAGGCGATGACGCGATTCTTGTTGAATCATAGCCACGCCCCCTGCTGTATAATGCCTGCAATAGCGGCATTACACAGCGGGGGCGGGGCTTACACGGGACGATCCCGTAGCCACGCCCCTGGTCCACCTCCGACACGCCCCCACCTACGTCTCGCCTCCGGCCCGCCCCCCTCTGCACTTACATCGCTGCCCGACCCCCTGCAGCACCGACCTGGCTGCTCTCTCCCGGAGAGAGCAGCCAAAAAGTCGGTAAGTATGCTTCAGAGATGTACGCAAACCCGAGTTTTTTGCAATTGAGTGTGTATCGCCACATGCGTCTAAGTCGCACTGAGCACGTTTTCAATGGTTTTGCAACAGTGGTCGCAGAGTGAATTTATTCACAAAGAGATTGACAGTCAGGGACCATTTTAAGGCAGTCATGGGGGAGTGGTGTTAAAAACGCAGGCGTGTCACAATCTTTATCAGCATTGTGTCTAAATCTGTTACTGTAATCATATACGTAACTGCAGTGTCTCCGGCATCTTATTTACAGCTAGGGAGGCCAATCCCGGGCCGTTTTTTCAATCCCGGGATTCGGGATTGAAAAACGGTCAATCCCGGGATTGCAGTAGGGACCAGTGATGGTTGTAGGGAGCAGCACTGGAGGGAAGTTGTAGGTAGTGGTGCGGGAGGTAGGGAGGGTGTAGGTAGCGGTGCGGGAGGGAGGGTGTAGGTAGTGGCGCGGGAGGGTGTGTAGCGGCGCGGGAGGGAGGGTGGGTGTAAGTAATAACACTATTAGGCGGGCGGCCGCGGCAGCCATGGACACACTGAACACGGCGGCATTTCAAATGAAGCGCCAGCCGACAGCCAACCAGAGCTGGCGGACCGGCAGCCAATCAGGGAAGCGACCGCAGCAGTCGCTCCTGATTGGCTGTCACTGCTGCGGCAGCTTCCCTGATTGGCTGCCGGTCCGCCAGCTCTGATTGTCTGGCGGCCGGCGCTACATTTGAAGTGCCGCCGCGTTCAGCTTGTCCATGGCTGTCGCCCGCCTAATATTAGTAAGTAACATTACTTACACCCACCCTCCCGCACATGCGCACTGTAATCCCTTGAATCCCGGGATTGGAGGCTCCAATCCCGGGATTTAAATCCCGGCAGTTTTGGGCCCAAATCCCGGGATCCCGCCGATCCCGGGATTGGCCTCCCTACTACCAGCGCATACGCAGAAGGTTGCTAATCAACTGATCTTTGGGCCTAATTCAGCATGAGTTGTAGTTGTGCGAAAATTCGTAAAACTACAACTCATTCCACTAACATGCGGGGGGCATGGCCGTTTCTGCTAAAATGCGAGCGCAGTCACCAGGCTGCTATGTTTTGGGTCACAGCGTCACGCAATTGCCGCTACCCGCCCAATGCAGCAATGCCGCCCCAAAAATTCAGCGTCGACGCCCTCGTCCTGCCCCACGAACACTTCTGCCTGTCAATCAGGCAGAGGCATTCGCATAAGTGAGATGCCGTCACATCTCACTGTGTGCGCATGTGCATTGCGGCTCCTGGCCGTGCGCACACTGCACAAGGGCTTCAGCATGTGAACGCATCGCTGACACATTCCATACTGAATTAGGCCCATTGTACGCAGCCGCTGGAATGTGCAGACTCCAGTTAGCGTCTTAATACAAATCCAGGTGGCTGCGGCATTTGCCTATTTTCGCACAGTCGTTGCTACAAAGACTTAGTTGCGAAGGCATTAGCCTACATCTCTGAATCAGACCCAATGTTCTTACAGTTTAATTTCGCTTTTGAAAATATGGGTGTTTGTTTTGTGAGCCTAAAGGTTTTGCTGAGACATTAGTAGTAGAATACAGTAGCGGCATTGGAAGTCACACTATCTGAGCTGTTGATTGTGCTTAGTTAGCATAGATGTCAATAGAGACAAGCTCTGGTGTGTTGGACGAGTGCCACTGCCGTCAGCTAACACCGGTCCTGCACAGGAATGCTGCTGGGGCAGACATCCGAGACTTTCTCTTCCAGGCATATTAGCAAGAGACTGAATGCATCTCGTTTACTGTCAGGTGCGCACAATGACGGGCTTGTTGGAAGGAAAGTAGGAAATGGTCACTTTATGGTTGGTGGCATAACTAATTTTCCAAGATAGGGCATGAGATGTAATCAGCCTTCTCATTAAGGTGACCCCATTTCTGTCTCCCCTTGTAATGATGTTATAGGAGCCCCTGAGAGATGTACACGCTGTGTCAGCTACGGTCCAGGTTAAGTGGGGACAGAGCTCTCACAGGACTCCTGTGTTGTGAGAATACCTGTCAGGGTAGAAGAGGGAGTAGATGATGCTTGCAAAAATACTCTCAGGTACTCTCAGTGCCGTTAGTAGATAAAAATTATAATATTTTCACTGTACCATGCAAGCCTTGCTTAATGCAAAATTGTCATTTGACAGGAAATATATTCCTTATTACATTCTATCCGGTTTTGGGGCATATCCTTATTATATTCTATCCCATTTCAAAACTTAAATTTACTGACAGTCGGAAACGTAAACTGTCCCTGGAAAAAAATTCTGGAAGTGGCCTCACTCAATCAGCTGCAGGGCGAGCAAACAAGCAAGATGGGATTAGTGCACACAAAGGGTTCGATTCAATTTCAAGGGAGTTGAATAGCACCGGGAATTAGCTCCCGGGGCTATTCAATAGAACGCGCTGTGACACCCGACAACAGGATTTCTTCTTGCACCCCTGGAGGGGTGCGAGCAGAAATCCGACAAAGTTCGTGGCGGAAACAGCATTGCGCCAGTCACCTAAGTCGGAGAATGCCGGTTCTCCCAACAAAACACCCTGTTTAGTCCAGGAGAATGAGCATTCTCCGACTTACTATTGCACTGTATTGAATAGTCCCGCGAGCTAATTCCCGGCGCTATTCAACTCTTAGAATTAAATAGAGCCCAAAGTGGCTATCGTGTCTGTATTGCATGCAGCTGCAGGAGCCAGATATACTACCTTATGCTACTGTGAGATTATGTTCAACTAATGCGAGGGTCTGCGCATGTGCAAGCGGGAACCCGTTTCGCCCATTGATTTTGTTCCGCCCACCATAACCATTACCATTAGTGTCGGAAACTGAGAACAACAGAACAAGAGGTCTGTCAGAAACAGCCCCCCCTCCCCCTGCACATGGCTCAGCATCACATGGTGCTTTTAAACACACAGCATTCCCATGAGGCTCCCCCACAAGTCAGGGTGGCTACATGCAATCACATTGTCACTGCTCAGTTCCTGCCTGAAACGCCCTATTTCATGAAAAGATCGTTTCGGCCAAGTTCCATATGACACAGCACGGACATACATACACATGCATCATTTTGCTTCTGTACATGCGCTCTAAACATAAACTCCATTTGCGGCCTTGCGCAGATATCCTTGTGACACAAGCAACACACAATGGGGTAAATTTACTAAGGTGGGAGATTTTTAGAACTGGTGATGTTGCCCATAGCAACCAATCAGGTTATATCTATTATCTGCTAGAAGGAGCTAGATAAATGGTAAGTAGAATCTGATTGGTTGCCATGGGCAACATCACCAGTTCTAAAAATCTCCCACCTTAGTAAATATACACCAATGTGTCATGTTTCATGATCCTCCAATATATAAAACATGAGCTATATCATTCCAGAAAATACTTCTTTATCAATATTGTCATTTATCAAGGTTTTGCCGAAAGCAGGTGTAGGACAGACATCCACTGGCGCTAAATGTATTGCTAGGTAACATGGAGCCCCTGCTAGTAAATAGTGGCTGATGTGCCCAGCATTTCCTGCAGTTGCCTTTCTCCCTCCCCTGATGCTTCCTGTGAGCGAGCACGCCCAGGTTCTGATGTACTTATTTTTATCAAATAAGCAAAATAGAACTGCAATCTAGATTATGCAGACCAAATGTAGGTGTATACATGAGAATCTGTATCTTACAAAATGACATTAACTGCATTTTGACCACGATAATAGTGATAATATCCGACGCATGTTGTTATGCAAATGCAATAAAGTAAATGTTTCTATAACTATAAGAGACACTGGGCCTGATTCTGAGCTGCACGCAGAGGCCGCAGTGCGCACATCTCATGTATTTCATGCGCCAAAGAATGAAATCAACTTGAGCACATGTGTCAGATCCAGTATACACAGGAGTTTATAGCACAAACGGATGTTTGCGTCTTGACGGAGCACACTATCTGTAAGATGTGGCCACAAAGGAGTCTGACTCAGAATTAGGCCCACCAAGTACACACCTGCCAATACTTCCCTCAGTGACACGGTGGCAGTATATGGGAATCTAGATTTTTTTTTTCTTGTTTCATTTTGAGAGTTTCAGACTGGTGCATGTCTGCAGTAATGTTTTTCAATAGCGGACTGTTGCAGTACATTGTATTGTCTGACTAAGGACGCTTTTCAATTGTTATCGTGGCCAGATCTCCTGTCTAAAGTGACGGCAGATCGAAGGGGCAATGTACAAATTATGCTCATTATCACGCTGAATTTGCCCATTATTGTCGGGTTTAGCCAAGTAAAGCAGCTAAACGCGACTACACTAATGGGTGCGATCGTGAAAAGTGTCAGTTTTCATGCATTTGAGCTCGCCAACCATTGGGGTGTAAGTTGAAATGCCAACGCCGGCAACAACTGACTAGCTCCGTCAGGTGGGCAGGAGTGACAGTTGCCAGCACTAACAATTGAATTATGTCCTAATTGTCTTACTGATGTCATACATTGATAGGTAGTGCATTTCATTTTGCAGAGAGTGACCACCTTCTGCATACACCATGCCTTTCCCTCACTCCCTGAGGCCATGGAGGACAACTTTCACATTAGGTAGAGCATTCCCTTCACTTTCACATCACTCCTGTTTCTGAAGGATTGTAGAGCCTGTTGCCTGTGACTAATAAGCCCCTAAAACTGGAAGTTAATGCAGTGACAGGACACCGGTTTTCATTATTTTATTTTATTTTTCTTGGCATGTCAACTATTTCAGAAACTGTAATGTGTGGTTTGTTCTTTCCATACTGGCATATCTTCCTGTGATGTGAAGAACGGCTATCTAGTAGAACCGTGTACAAGCTAATACTGTCAATTTTCACTGCCTTACTAAATTAGTTTCCTCTTCATTTTAAAATGTTCCTGGTAGAACTTAAACAGTTAACTTTTGACCTCACATCTATTTATCCTGATTGGAACTGGGACTCCAGCACACATACTTCTGTATCAGGCAGTGCCATACATTGACCCACAGGCTTTTATTACAGGGAGACTAAACACCAGCTTCCATTTCCTGTCTATTGTCCTTCCTTGTTGCCTGAGTGTGATCCACCACAAGGAACAATTAGACTCCACAAGGCACCCAGATTTATGACTTCTAAATGCAAATCCACATAAGGCCAAGATGAGTGGACATGTATCCAGGAACTTAAGGGTCTATGACACCAGCCAGCTCCTGTCATTTTTCAAACACAGCCTGTAACATGGCAGGTAGTTATCTTAAAAATGTACTTTAGATATTTATAAGTTTAGGGTTTTTAATTAAAAAGCTATTAACTCAGTTTTCAATCTATTTTTTTATTCTGGAATTTAAACATAGCTGTAGAAACAAAAGGGTCCCAGGAAAGGCAAGCAGAATGAAAGTTATTTTGAAGTCCTTTTATAGAAACTTTTGATATTTTTTGTGTTTAATGTTATGGGGATAGTGCTTTTGTACAGTGCCATTTTCTCATACGTCCTAGAGGATGCTGGGGAAACCAATTGAACCATGGGGTATAGACGAGATCCGCAGGAGACATGGGCACTTTAAGACTTTCAAATGGGGTGTGCACTGGCTCCTCCCTCTATGCCCCTCCTCCAGACTCCAGTTTTAGAATTGTGCCCAGTGAGACTGGACGCACTACAGGGGAGCTCTACTGAGTTTCTCTGAAAAATACTTTATTGTTAGGTTTTTTATGTTCAGGGAGACTGCTGGCAACAGTCTCCCTGCTTCGTGGGACTGAGGGGAGAGAAGTATGACCAACTTCCAGAGAGTTCAATGGCTCTGCTTCTGGCTACAGGACACCATTAGCTCCTGAGGGTGCTGATCGCTGGGTACGCCTAGATGCTCATTCCCGCAGCCGGCCGTCACCCCCATACAGAGCCAGAAGTCAGAAGACAGGTGAGTAGCAAGAAGAAAAGAAGACTTCAGTGACAGCATTTCTGAGGTACCGTGCAGCGATCGGAAGCTTTGCGCCTGGCTCCCACACACGCACACAGCACTACAGGGTGCAGGGCGCGGGGGGGGGGGGGGGGCACCCTGGGCAGCTAAAAATCCTCAGTGTACACAGGCAGGAGGGGACATTAGTGCCAAGGCACTGTCCTAACCCCCACCGGTATAATCAATTATTGACAGAAGCGCGCCATTAAGGGGGCAGAGCTTCGTCCTCACAGCTCACTCGGCGCCATTTCCTCTCCTCATGCTGCAGAGACGCTGGTCCTTCCTCACACTGCTGACTAGTATCAGGGTGCAAAACAGGGGGGGGGGGGCTCAGGAGAATTGGTGCAATATACTTAATATTAAAAGCGCTGCAGGTCTGGGGCATTTTATTAGTCGCTTCAGACCTTTGATTGGCGCTGGGGTGGGAGCTGGCAAACTCCCTCTGTGTCTCTCTGACAGGCTTTACTGTGAGTCTGCCCCTTTTTTGCCCGGTGTGTCTGTGCGTGTTAGTACTCGTGTGTCGACATGTCTGAGGCTGAGTGCTTTTCCCAGGAGGAGGCTGTGTTAGAGACACAAAAGGCTGTGGGGGTGACCCTGTCGGCACCGCCGACTCCTGATTGGGTATAAATGTTTTGAATGCTTTAAATGCTAATGTGGCTCGAATTAGTAAGAGATTGGACAAGTCTGAGTCTCAGACCCAGGCATGGAAGAAATCTGATATTCAAAAAAATATTGTGGGGACTAGCCCCAAAGAAAATTCCTTTTTTGGAGCACTCTTTTGAAATGATTAGTGATGTATTGTATGAAGAATAAATGACTAATATTAAAACTTAACTTTTATTTCTAACCCGTCTAAAATAAAAGGGAGGGTATATCTTTGGGGCTAGTCCCCACAATATTTTTTTGAATATGAGTTTTTCATAATTCCAGGAGCACCTCCAGCCGATCTATGATACAAATAGGAATGTCCTAGGCATTTAGAGTAGCTGGTTTTTGGTAAACGATGCTTAATTAATTAGTAGTAAACATCTTATATCTGGTGCAGGATAACAATTCTAGCTCTAAATGGAAGAAATCTGTGAAGGATATGTTATTACAGGTCCCCTCGGGGTCACAGAAACATACGTTTGCCCAGTTGGCAGACACTGATACCGACACGGACACTGATTCCAGTGTCGACTATAGCGATTCCAGATTAGATCCAAAATTGGCAAAGAGCATTCAGTACATGATTGTGGCAGCTAAAGAGATATTACATATCACTGAGGACCCTGCTATTCCTGATAAAAGGGTCTGTATGTATAAAGAAATGAAACCTGAGATAGCGTTTCCTCCCTCTCATGAATTGAACGCTCTATTTGAAAAAGTCTGGAAAAGCCCTGACAGAAAGTTTCAGATTCCCAAAAGGATTCCGGTGACTTATCCGTTTCCCTCTGGGGATAGGGAAAAGTGGGCGACACCCCCCATGGTAGACAAGGCCCTATCGCGTTTGTCAAAAAAAGGTGGCTCTTCCGTCACCTGGCACAGAAGCCCTTAAAGACCCTGCGGATCATAAGCAGGAAAGTACGTTAAAATCCATTTATACGGCCACAGGTACGCTACTCAGACCGGTCATCGCATCTGCGTGGGTGAGTAGTGCTATCGAAAAGTGGGCAGATAACTTCTCATCTGATATAGATACCCTAGATAGGGATAGCATCCTCTTGACGCTGGGTTATATCAAGGACGCTGCAGCTTACCTGAAGGAAACTGCGAGAGATATTGGCCTTTTGGGATCAAAGGCCAATGCCATGGCAGTTTCAGCTAGGCGAGCATTATGGATTCATCAATGGAATGCTGATGCTTACTCCAAGAAAAATATGGAATGTCTACCATATAAAGGTGATGTCTTGTTTGGTGACTGCATCGCTGATTTGGTATCTACAGCTACCGCGGGTAAGTCATAATTTTTGCCTTATGTGCCTTCACAACAAAAGAAAACACACCACTATCAGATGCAGTCCTTTCGGCCCAATAAATACAAGAAAGGGCGAGGTTCTTCCTTCCTTGCTACTAGAGGAAGGGGAAGGGGTAAAAGACCACCAGCCGTGGCGGGTTCCCTGGAGCAGAAGTCCTCCCTGACTTCTGCCAAATCCAGCGCATGACTCTGGGGCTCCTCTGCGGGAGTCCGCACCGGTGGGGGCACGTCTCAAACTCTTCAGTCAGTTCTGGGTTCGTTCAGACCTGGACCCATGGGCTTTACAAATAGTATCCCAAGGGTACAAACTGGAGTTTCAAGACGTTCCCCCTCGCCGATTTTTCAAATCGGCCTTACCAGCTCCTCTTCCGGACAGTGAGGTAGTTTGCAACGCAATTCAAAAGTTGTGTAAAAATCAGGTCATCGTTAGGGTTCCCCAGTCACAACAGGGAGAAGGCTTTTATTAAAGCCTGTGTGTGGTCCGAAGCCGGATGGCTCGGTCAGACCAATCCTAAACCTGAAATCCCTCAATTTCTACCTAAAAAAATTCAAATTCAAGATGGAGTCTCTCTGAGCAATGATCTCCAGTCTGGAGGAAGGGGATTTTATGGTGTCGGTGGACATAAAGGATGCCTACTTGCATGTTCCCATCTATCCTCCGCATCAGGCTTACCTGAGGTCTACAATTCAGGATTGTCATTACAAATTTCAGACGTTGCCGTTTGGTCTGTCCACGGCTCCGAAGATTTTCACCAAAGTAATGGCGGAAATGATGGTTCTTCTTCGCAAGCAAGGAATCACAATCGTACTTGGACGATCTCCTGATAAAGGTGAGATCCAGGGACCAGTTGGTGAAAAACATTGCACTGTCCCTGGCAGTTCTTCAACAACATGGTTGGCTCCTAAACTTGCCAAAATCACAGTTGATTCCGGCGACGAGGTTGTCATTTTTAGGAATGATACTAGACACAGAACTACAGAGAGTTTTTCTCCCAGTGGGAAAGGCTCAGGAACTTCAGAGTCTGGTCAAACAAATTCTGAAACCGCCGAGAGTGTCAATATATCAATGCACTCGGTTGCTAGGAAAGATGGTTGCGGCATACGAGGCCATTCAGTTTGGCAGATTCCATGCCAGAGTGTTTCAGTGGGACCTGTTGGACAAGTGGTCCGGATCCCACCTGCACATGCACCGAAGGATAATCCTGTCTTCCAAGACCAGAATATCACTCCTGTGGTGGCTGCACAGTTCTCACCTCCTGGAGGGGTGCAGGTTCGGGATCCAGGACTGGATCCTAGTAACCACGGATGCAAGTCTCCGAGGATGGGGTGCAGTCATGCAGGGGGAAAACTTCCAAGGAAGATGGTCAAGCCAGGAAGCTTGTCTCCACATAAACGTTCTGGAGTTAAGGGCCATTTACAACGGCCTTGTGCAGGCGGAACGTCTTCTTCGCAGTCGGACAATGTTACAGCAGTAGCGTACATAAACCGCCAGGGCGGAATAAAAAGCCGAGTGGCGATGGCAGAAGTCACAAAGGTTCTCCGCTGGGCAGAAAAGCATACAAGCGCACTGTCGGCGATCTTCATTCCGGGAGTGGACAACTGGGAGGCGAACTTCCTCAGCAGACACGATCTCCATCCAGGAGAGTGGAGCCTCCATCAAGAGGTCTTCACAGAAGTAACAAGTAATTGGGGAATTCCTCAAGTAGACATGATGGCGTCTTGCCTCAACAAGAAGCTTCAGAGATATTGTTCCAGGTCAAGGGACCCTCAAGCAATAGCAGTGGATACGCTGGTGACACCATGGGTGTTTCCGTCGGTGTATGTATTCCTGGGTGTTTCCGTCGGTGTATGTATTCCCTCCACTTCCTCTCATTCCAAAAGTTCTAAAGATCATAAGAAGAACAAAGGTAAGAAGAACAAAGGTTCAAGCGATCCACATTGTCCCGGACTGGCCAAGGAGGGCTTGGTATCCAGATCTTCAGGAATTACTCATAGGAGATCCCTGGCCTCTCCCTCTGCGCGAGGACCTGTTACGGCAGGGGCCGTGTGTGTACCAAGACTTACCGCGGTTGCGTTTGACGGCGTGGCGGTTGAACGCCAAATCCTAGCACAAAAGGGTATTCCCAGTGAAGTCATTCCCACACTTCTTCAGGCCAGGAAAGGAGTTACGTCGAAACATTACCACCGTATTTGGAGAAAATATGTGTCTTGGTGCGAATCCAAGAAGGCTCCTGCGGAAGAGTTTCAGCTAGGACGTTTCCTCCATTTTCTACAAGCAGGTGTGGATGCGGGCCTAAAGTTGGGCTCAATTAAGGTACAGATTTCAGCCTTATCGGTTTTCTTTAAAAAAACAACTGGCCTCCCTTCCAGAAGTTCAGACGTTCCTGAAAGGTGTGTTGCACATCCAACCCCCATTTGTGCCCCCAGTGGCACCATGGGATCTTAACGTGGTGTTGCAGTCCCTTCAATCACATTGGTTTCAACCTTTACAAAAGGTGGAGTTGAAGTTCCTCACTTGGAAAGTGGTCATCCTGTTGGCTTTGGCATCCGCAAAGCGGGTGTCTAAATTAGCGGCCTTATCTCACAAGAGTCCTTATTTAATCTTTCATGAAGATAGAGCAGAGTTGAGGACTCGTCAGCATTTTCTGCCGAAGGTGGTTTCATCTTTCCACATAAACCAACCTATTGTGGTGCCAGTGGCTACTAACGCTTTCGTTGAGTCAGAGTCTTTGGATGTGGTCAGAGCTCTGAAAATCTATGTCACCAGAACGGCTCAGATTAGGAAAACCGAGGCTATGTTTGTCCTGTATGCTCCCAACAAGATTGGGTGTCCTGCTTCCAAACAGACCATTGCACGCTGGATCTGTAACACGATTCAGCATGCTCATTCCACAGCCGGATTGCCGTTGCCGAAATCAGTGAAGGCCCATTCTACTAGAAAGGTGGGCTCGTCCTGGGCGGCTGCCCGAGGGGTCTCGGCATTACAACTTTGCCGAGCTGCTACTTGGTCGGGTTCAAACACTTTTGCAAAGTTTTACAAGTTTGATACCCTGGCCGATGATGACCTCAAGTTTGGTCAATCGGTGCTGCAGAGTCATCCGCACTCTCCCGCCCATTCTAGAGCTTTGGTATAACCCCATGGTTCTATTGGTGTCCCCAGCATCCTCTAGGACGTATGAGAAAATAGGATTTTGATACCTACCAGTAAATCCTTTTCTCTAAGTCTGTAGAGGATGCTGGGCGCCCGTCCCAGTGCGTACTGTATCTGCAGTAATTAGTGTGGTTACACGCATGTTGTGTTACGTTTATTGTCAGCCTGTTGCTGAAATCATTCATGCCATTGGCGTGTGTTCTGTTGATTGACATGTTGTGCGGCATGCTTGAGGTGTGTGCTGGTATGAATCTCACCTTAGTTTAACAATAAGTCCTTTCCTCGAAATATGTCCGTCTCAATGGGCACAGTTCCTATAACTGGAGTCTGGAGGAGGGCCTTAGAGGGAGGAGCCAGTGCACCCCACTTTTGAAAGACTTAAAGTGCCCATGTCTCCTGCGGATTCCGTCTATACCCCATGGTTCTATTGGTGTCCCCAACATCCTCTACGGACTAAGAGAAAATTATTTACCGGTAGGTATCAAAATCCTATTTAAACAGCATAATCCAACTCAGGTCTTATGACTGTAGAGGAATTGGCAGAGTTAGACTGAGGCTAAATTACAAAGTTGTTCCTGTTATAAATGTTTATTGCATCCTGGAGAATTTTATTGGGTAGCTCACTGTCTGCTGGACAACAATTTAACTCCAAAACAAGTACTTTTTGTTAGCATTGTAAGTGCCTAAAGTCAGTGCCGGCGCTATCCGCTCAGCAAAGGGATGCAGTGCAGGTAGGCGCCACGGTGGAGAGGCGCTCTGCCCACTCTGCATCCCAGTGCTGAGCACTGTGTAGCAGTATGAAGACGGTCTCCTAAGCGGCACATGAGCTGCCTGCATGTGCTCTTTTAGTGAGGCTGAGACCCCAGAGCCGAGCAGTGCTTGCTCTTACAAGTTAGGGGAGGTAGGAGCTGCAGCATCCCACAATAGAACTCTCTCCTCCCCCACCAGGCCGGATGTTGCAGCCGCACCCACACTCGTCTACTACAGAGCTTACAGCTGCTGCAATCAAGCAGGGACTGGCTGGGGCAATGTACTTCCCAGGTGGATGGCACTGCTGCTTGAAAGCCACGCCCCTTTCTGTGAGGGGGCAGGGCTAAATGGGCCGCGATTGTGAGGGGAAGAGGGGTGCACCCAGCCCGAAGCTGACAGTTACTCCCAGTCCCCTCCTCCTGCGGGTGACACTGACACAGGGCTGTGAGACCATCATGATGACATCTCATACCCAGGAAGAGCAGCACTGCAGCCTGAGACAGTAGAGAGCAGGTAAGTGACAATCAAAGGTTTGGGGTGGGAGAGGGGTGTAGAATCTGTGCTATTTATTAAAAAAATGGGGACTTTATTATATATTAGTGCACTGAGGCTGTATATATTCACATATTAGCATGTAGCATGTGGGCCCAGGGGCACAGGAATGGTTTGTGGTTGGGGGGGCATTGTAAAATAAAAATGTTGGCGCTCCCCCTTGATTCAAACCCCCCCTCCCCCCGTACGGGGAGCACTTACCTCCGGATCCCCGTGGAGACTCCTAGTGTAAAGAGGCTGCCGCCAGCGCCGCAGCCTGCTGCCACATGTCCTGTCCTGGTTGGCTCTTCACACGTCACTGATGCATTACTGGGAGGAGGCGTGGCCATGCTGGGCCAGCTGGGACATCCCCGCCTCCTCCCAGTAATGCATCAGTGGTGAAGAACCGGCTAGGACAAGAGAGGGGGCAGCACGCTGCGGTGCCAGGCTTTTAAAGTAGGAGGCTCAGCGGAGTCCGGAGGTAAGCACCCCTCTCCCCAGCGCCTGTGCCCCCCCCCCCCCTCCGTTCCGACGCCACTGTGTGGGGCTTTACTATATATTGAACTGGGATCGATATTACCGCTTTCAGATCTCAATACCCCCTCACTGGTATCCCCAACATTTACCATTTAACCATGGCTCTGTACTGTACATTGGAGCATATTTTTTGGAGGCAGGATGCCAGTGCTGTGGGGGCACTTTGTGCGCACATAAGGGGGGCGTGGCCGGCCTGGGAGGGTGAACCGCCCCGCTGGCGTCACTATTGGGGGCGACACCTACGGAGGTGCTGGGCTTCCCCCAAGCTCTCCACTGAATGTGAATAGATGCCGTGCACACGGCAACTATTCACACAGTGGCATCGGGCACCAGGCAGGCTGTTTTAGAAGGGCAGCGCAAAAGAGGCAGAACGCATTTTACTTCTTAAAAATCAGGCAGGGCGCGGAGCCCTGCTAAAACAGCCTAGTGTGAACACACTATATATATATATATATATATATATAGACACACACACACACACACACACACGTTAGGGCATGCAGCTTTAAATAGTAAAACATTACATTATGTAGCATTACTACGGTGGACATTATATTTATATGCGGAACTGCTACTGTGAGTATTGTGTATAAGGGGCACTAGTTTTGTTGACATTATTTGTATAAAGAGCACTACTGTGGGCATTCTTTACAAAGGGCATTATGTATAAGGGGCACTACTACTGTGGGTTTTATGTGTATAAGGGGTTCTACTGTGTGTCGTAATGTGAATAAGGGGCACTACCATGTAGTGTAATGTAAATCAGGGGCACAATGTGCGGTGTAATGTGAATATGATTATGCTACTGTGTGGCAACATTTTAATTCGGGGTACTATTGTGTGGCCATGCCCCCTTCCTTGTGAGACCACACCCTTTTTTGTGGATTGCGCGTATGGCTTGCACTATCCCTTTATCAGAAATGGGAGAGAGGGCGCAAATGTATTTTTTGCAGGGAGGCGCCGAACATCCTAGCACCGGCCCTGTCTAAAGTGTATTATTATTACTACCTCTAGTGCAGGGGTGGGCAATTATTTCAGCTGGTGGGCCACTTAACACTTTCAGTGAATATTCGAGGGCCGCACACAAAATATCTTGTATATACAATACCTATCACATTGGAAAATCATTGGAAATGGGGACCAGCTCCTGCAGGTCTTGGGCACACTTAAGGGCCCTACACACTGCACAACTGGCTGCTGAGCTGCCCGATGGCTGATACGGCCTTCAGACGACCCAGCGGCGGCGGGGGGAAGTGGGTGGTGATGGGGGAGGTGAAGTTTCTGCACTCCCCCCGTCACCCGGCCCCATAGCACTGCATGCTAATATAGACAATATTGTCCATATTGGCTTGCAGGCATAAACAAGCCGGCACCAATGATGAACAAGCGCGGGGCCGTGCATCGTTCATCGTTGGTGCATACACACTGAAAGATATGAACGATATCTCGTTCATTAATGAACGAGATCGTTCCTATCGCTCAGTGTAATCGGCCAGTGTGTAGGGCCCCTAATACAGAAGTTACACTTCTATAAAATCACACTTCTAAAAGGTAAATGTGTCACAAAATCACCAGGTCTCTCCATAGGAATAGATCTCAGAGTTTAACACAGCATGATATTATGCTGCATCATACACACATACGCCCTATACTCGGCACCCCTGCACCCCTTGCCAGCTATTTGTGTGCTACCAGGGGCGTAACTAGACCTTTGCGGGCCCCACAGCAAGATTTTTAAAAGGCCCCCCCGTGTGCGCTCCGTAGAGAGTGAGGGGGAGTGGGTGGTGGGCTGAGCGTGTTGGGGGACAGAACAGCAAAGAGGGGGTGGGTCCCACAAAGGTACATACAGTGTGTGTGTGTGTATATGTATATGTATATATATATATATATATATAAATTTCCACAAAAGGAGTCGCAACACACTTCCAAGTTATTTGCTAGGTGCCAGGTCAGATAAATCACATGATAATGTCCATTTGCAAGTGAACCTTTGCAGGAACCAAGCTAAGGATAAACCAGCACACTATTGGTTTGAATGAAAGATTTTTCTGTATTCAATAAAGTGCAATGTATTTGATGCAAACATGCAGCACAGGTGATTTTAGCAGCAACATATCTAATGCAGTGATATACTTATCATCCCAACAGCCGTTTCGTATGCCTTCATCAGGGGAAACATAAGTTTAACATGTTGATCAAAGCACTGCACGTCCTGCAGTGCAGCAAAGTAAAGTGCCAAGTGCCAGTGCCAAACCGCTATAGTAAAAACCCAGTCTATTTAAACCCGGTATGCAATTACCTGTTGATGAGCTGCTGCCGCCGGCCACACGTGGGGAACAATCTGACGTCAGCCGGATGCGCCGCATCATGTCGCGCTCCGGCGACCGTCAGAGGACTGGCGTGCCCACACTTCCCTGCATACAAGATGCCTGGCCGCATCACACCGCCACTCCCCCTGGGGAAACCAATCACACCAGGTCCTTCCCTAGATGGAACCGTCCCATCAGCGCGTCAAATGACGCGCGAGCGGCGGTATCCATACTAAGACTTGTTGTTGCCACGGGCAACCCGCGGCAACAAGCAGGTCCCACCAAGGTCAGCGGAAACACCCCATCAAAAGGCACAATATGTACAAAAAATAACAACACAAGTGAATAAAGACATCCCAATCTAGCATTTATATACCTCCAATACGGAGGCCACTATGATATTGAATTAATAATAAATTACCCATATCAGGGTTATATATAGATTCAGATCTCCACCTGTGGTGGAGTCACTAGGTAGGATGTCAAACAAAACACACTTAAAACAAATATATAAAAATTAAATAAATAATTGTACTGTCAGATGATGGATCCGGACTCAATACCAGAATCTTAGGTCCACGCGCACCCAACCCATACAAAATGATTCTAATCCCTAACAATATAAAACGGAAAAAAGAAAAAAAGGAAAAATTAGGTTACAAAAACGGAGTAAAGGAAAATTCTTCGTTAAGTCCTGCTGGAGTCAGTGTTCCCAAACGATGAATCCATCGGCACTCCTGTTGTAGCAACAACCTGTGTCTATCGCCACCCAATTTGAGTGGTGGCACATGATCAATGGGCATAAATAGTAAATCTTTCATATTATGTCCACTCAAAACAAAGTGTCTGGCAACCGGTGGTGTAGTGCCATCCATTTTCATAAATGCTTTTTTGATGGATGAACGATGTAAAGCAATACGTTCTTTCAGCATTCTCATCGTTTTGCCAACATACACCTTGTTGCAAGGACATATAATCAAATAGACGACATATCGTGTTTCACATGTCATACGATGACGTAGATAATATATTTCGCCATTGATGTTCGGATGAGTAAAGCTGCTACCTGTGCGCATATGTTTGCAATTGACACATGTCCCACACTTAAACGCTCCTTTTTTGAGTTGTAGCCACACTTTCTTTTCTTGGGCTAGAGGCACAATATCAGAGAACGTTATCTGATCCTTTAAATTGGAGCTCCGCTTGTAACAAAACAAGGGCAGATTTTCACAATGTTTCCCCATAATTGGGTCGGACTGTAGAATGTGCCAGTATTTTAGGATAGCTTGTCTCATGCAGTTGGAAGACACAGAATAAGTGCTTGAGAAAATCATACGTCCTAAATCATCCGGACGTTTCTTAGGCTCCATCAACTGTTTGCGATCGAGTTTCAGACATCGGGATATAGACTCCTGTACTTCTTTCGGGTCATACCCCCTTTCCATAAATTTGTTGCCCATCTCACGTAGAGCTTGTGTTAATGTCTCTCTGTCAGATGTTATTCTGACTACTCGTATTAATTGTGAGAACGGTAAGCCCCTCTTCAGGGGTTGCGGGTGGAAGCTTGAAGCCAATAGTAAAGTATTTTTATCAGTAGGTTTCGTAAAGATGTCTGTGCAGAAGAGCCCTTCCTTTATCCTTACCGTAACGTCTAAAAAGTTTATGCTAGTCAGATTATGGGTGCACGTGAACCTAATTGATCCCGGTAGCATATTTAGTTTATTGACAAATTCAAGAAGCTTCAATTCATCTCCAGTCCACAACATGAAAAGGTCATCAATAAAACGAACGTAAAATTTTATAAATTTGGAAAAAGTTGGATCTGACATGATATGAGCTTTCTCATACTGAAACATAAATAAATTTGCATACGATGGGGCCACATTGGACCCCATCGCTGTCCCTTGTAATTGTAAATAAAATGAATTTTCAAACAAAAAATAATTTTTGTGTAAAATGAAATCCAACAGCAAAATCAAAAATTCACACGGTGGACCCTCATATTGTGGACTGGAGATAACCGCATCTCTAGTAGCCTCTAAGCCTTCAACATGATTAATATTGGTGTACAAGCTGGTGACGTCAAGAGTCACCAGAATACAATTGTCCGGCAGTGGACCGATGGCATTCAGTTTGTTCAAAAAATCTGTAGTGTCCCTAATAAAATAGGGTGTAGCTTGTACAACAGGCTGCAGATAGAAATCTACAAACTGTGATAATGTTTGACACAAGGAACCCCTCGAGGAGATTATAGGTCTCCCTGGGGGTTTTTTCATGCATTTGTGGATCTTAGGCAGAATATAGATCAGAGGTATACGGGGAAATTCCTGTATAAGGAAGCCAGCTGTCTGTTCATCTATCCACCTATTGGAAAGACCTAATTCAATAATTGAATCAGCCTCCCTTTTAAAATTGTCTGTAGGGTCAAAACGAAGTTGTTTATAACACTGGCCATCTGCTAGTTGTTTATTGATTTCATTGATGTAATCAACTCTATTAAGTATCACCACACCCCCACCTTTATCGGCGGGGCGTATGATGATATCTGTGTTATCACGTAAAGTTTTAATGGCCGACCTCTCAGCCTTGGTCATATTGTAATTTTTAATCCTAGTGTTCTGTACATTAGGTAAAACGTCGTTCTTGACCAGACGCATGAATATTTCAATGGCTGCATTATTTAATGGTGGATCAAATTTACTGGGAGCTTTAAAGGGATTGAGAGATCTAAACACATCACTTTTTTTAGAAAAAAAGTCTTTGAGCTTAAGCTGTCGAAAAAATTTGTATAATTCGACTTCACAGTCAAATTTGTTCTGCTTGTGTGTCTGAACAAACGTCAGTCCCTTAGAGAGTACTGCCATTTCTACCACTGAAGGGGCATATTCAGATAGATTAAAAACAGCTATTTCCGACCCCCCTTGTAGTTTCTCCCTCCTGAACCTTTTGTGCCTGATCCCCCCTCTCCTGCAGGGTCCCTTGTGTCTTTGTTGCCTCTCGCTTTGCTCCTTGTGAAGGTCTTTTCCCCTAAAAAAGGACCCCTCTGATTACTTGAGTGATCAGAGTCACTTTGAGAGGTATGTGACTCTATATCTGTAAACAGAACCTCAGGTTTTTTACGATAGCCTTGGGTCGTTCTCCAGGGCCTCCTACTGGTTTGAGTAAATAACCAAGGGTACACTCGTAAATCTCGGTAGTCCTCCTTTACTTTCCTGTATTTGGACTTTTTGAAAGCTAATAGATCCCCCTTAAATGCTGCCACTGCTTCATCTAATTTAATTAACCAATCATAGGAAGTGTCAGCCTTCAAAATGTCCAAACCAGTTTGTTCACAAGATACAATCTCTTTCTTTACAGTCTCTATATCTAAATTAACCTGTTGAACCACTAATACCATCAAGTCAAAACTGCATTGATTTAGTATTTGGCACCACTGACGGCAAAATTCTTTATTACTGCGTCCCAACGTGGGTTGGTTTTTAATTCTAAATCCACGAGGGATTAAATTCTCTCTATGATATTGTGATATGGTCAAACCATGTAGTTCCAGTTCAACCAATCTTTTGCGCAGTCGCAGTAAATCTGCATTTATTTCCGTCGGTGTATCAATGTCAAAGGCTAATTGATCAGTGGAGGAAAATAAAATTTTTGAAACCTCTTTATCTAGAAAACGCTTGGTACCCGTAATATCCTTTGCGTCCAGATCCATCACCAAGACAGCACAACACACACCAAAGAATATAAATAAACCCAAAAGAAATTAAAGACAAAAAAAGAAAATTATTTTCAAAAAATATGATAATAATCTTAGTGGTGCAGCTCCAAGTCCAAAAGCATAACAGTCCGTTACTTTGGTTATATGAATTTCCACAAAAGGAGTCGCAACACACTTCCAAGTTATTTGCTAGGTGCCAGGTCAGATAAATCACATGATAATGTCCATTTGCAAGTGAACCTTTGCAGGAACCAAGCTAAGGATAAACCAGCACACTATTGGTTTGAATGAAAGATTTTTCTGTATTCAATAAAGTGCAATGTATTTGATGCAAACATGCAGCACAGGTGATTTTAGCAGCAACATATCTAATGCAGTGATATACTTATCATCCCAACAGCCGTTTCGTATGCCTTCATCAGGGGAAACATAAGTTTAACATGTTGATCAAAGCACTGCACGTCCTGCAGTGCAGCAAAGTAAAGTGCCAAGTGCCAGTGCCAAACCGCTATAGTAAAAACCCAGTCTATTTAAACCCGGTATGCAATTACCTGTTGATGAGCTGCTGCCGCCGGCCACACGTGGGGAACAATCTGACGTCAGCCGGATGCGCCGCATCATGTCGCGCTCCGGCGACCGTCAGAGGACTGGCGTGCCCACACTTCCCTGCATACAAGATGCCTGGCCGCATCACACCGCCACTCCCCCTGGGGAAACCAATCACACCAGGTCCTTCCCTAGATGGAACCGTCCCATCAGCGCGTCAAATGACGCGCGAGCGGCGGTATCCATACTAAGACTTGTTGTTGCCACGGGCAACCCGCGGCAACAAGCAGGTCCCACCAAGGTCAGCGGAAACACCCCATCAAAAGGCACAATATGTACAAAAAATAACAACACAAGTGAATAAAGACATCCCAATCTAGCATTTATATACCTCCAATACGGAGGCCACTATGATATTGAATTAATAATAAATTACCCATATCAGGGTTATATATAGATTCAGATCTCCACCTGTGGTGGAGTCACTAGGTAGGATGTCAAACAAAACACACTTAAAACAAATATATAAAAATTAAATAAATAATTGTACTGTCAGATGATGGATCCGGACTCAATACCAGAATCTTAGGTCCACGCGCACCCAACCCATACAAAATGATTCTAATCCCTAACAATATAAAACGGAAAAAAGAAAAAAAGGAAAAATTAGGTTACAAAAACGGAGTAAAGGAAAATTCTTCGTTAAGTCCTGCTGGAGTCAGTGTTCCCAAACGATGAATCCATCGGCACTCCTGTTGTAGCAACAACCTGTGTCTATCGCCACCCAATTTGAGTGGTGGCACATGATCTTATTTGACCTGGCACCTAGCAAATAACTTGGAAGTGTGTTGCGACTCCTTTTGTGGAAATTCATATAACCAAAGTAACGGACTGTTATGCTTTTGGACTTGGAGCTGCACCACTAAGATTATTATCATATTTTTTGAAAATAATTTTCTTTTTTTGTCTTTAATTTCTTTTGGGTTTATTTATATTCTTTGGTGTGTGTTGTGCTGTCTTGGTGATGGATCTGGACGCAAAGGATATTACGGGTACCAAGCGTTTTCTAGATAAAGAGGTTTCAAAAATTTTATTTTCCTCCACTGATCAATTAGCCTTTGACATTGATACACCGACGGAAATAAATGCAGATTTACTGCGACTGCGCAAAAGATTGGTTGAACTGGAACTACATGGTTTGACCATATCACAATATCATAGAGAGAATTTAATCCCTCGTGGATTTAGAATTAAAAACCAACCCACGTTGGGACGCAGTAATAAAGAATTTTGCCGTCAGTGGTGCCAAATACTAAATCAATGCAGTTTTGACTTGATGGTATTAGTGGTTCAACAGGTTAATTTAGATATAGAGACTGTAAAGAAATAGATTGTATCTTGTGAACAAACTGGTTTGGACATTTTGAAGGCTGACACTTCCTATGATTGGTTAATTAAATTAGATGAAGCAGTGGCAGCATTTAAGGGGGATCTATTAGCTTTCAAAAAGTCCAAATACAGGAAAGTAAAGGAGGACTACCGAGATTTACGAGTGTACCCTTGGTTATTTACTCAAACCAGTAGGAGGCCCTGGAGAACGACCCAAGGCTATCGTAAAAAACCTGAGGTTCTGTTTACAGATATAGAGTCACATACCTCTCAAAGTGACTCTGATCACTCAAGTAATCAGAGGGGTCCTTTTTTAGGGGAAAAGACCTTCACAAGGAGCAAAGCGAGAGGCAACAAAGACACAAGGGACCCTGCAGGAGAGGGGGGATCAGGCACAAAAGGTTCAGGAGGGAGAAACTACAAGGGGGGTCGGAAATAGCTGTTTTTAATCTATCTGAATATGCCCCTTCAGTGGTAGAAATGGCAGTACTCTCTAAGGGACTGACGTTTGTTCAGACACACAAGCAGAACAAATTTGACTGTGAAGTCGAATTATACAAATTTTTTCGACAGCTTAAGCTCAAAGACTTTTTTTCTAAAAAAAGTGATGTGTTTAGATCTCTCAATCCCTTTAAAGCTCCCAGTAAATTTGATCCACCATTAAATAATGCAGCCATTGAAATATTCATGCGTCTGGTCAAGAACGACGTTTTACCTAATGTACAGAACACTAGGATTAAAAATTACAATATGACCAAGGCTGAGAGGTCGGCCATTAAAACTTTACGTGATAACACAGATATCATCATACGCCCCGCCGATAAAGGTGGGGGTGTGGTGATACTTAATAGAGTTGATTACATCAATGAAATCAATAAACAACTAGCAGATGGCCAGTGTTATAAACAACTTCGTTTTGACCCTACAGACAATTTTAAAAGGGAGGCTGATTCAATTATTGAATTAGGTCTTTCCAATAGGTGGATAGATGAACAGACAGCTGGCTTCCTTATACAGGAATTTCCCCGTATACCTCTGATCTATATTCTGCCTAAGATCCACAAATGCATGAAAAAACCCCCAGGGAGACCTATAATCTCCTCGAGGGGTTCCTTGTGTCAAACATTATCACAGTTTGTAGATTTCTATCTGCAGCCTGTTGTACAAGCTACACCCTATTTTATTAGGGACACTACAGATTTTTTGAACAAACTGAATGCCATCGGTCCACTGCCGGACAATTGTATTCTGGTGACTCTTGACGTCACCAGCTTGTACACCAATATTAATCATGTTGAAGGCTTAGAGGCTACTAGAGATGCGGTTATCTCCAGTCCACAATATGAGGGTCCACCGTGTGAATTTTTGATTTTGCTGTTGGATTTCATTTTACACAAAAATTATTTTTTGTTTGAAAATTCATTTTATTTACAATTACAAGGGACAGCGATGGGGTCCAATGTGGCCCCATCGTATGCAAATTTATTTATGTTTCAGTATGAGAAAGCTCATATCATGTCAGATCCAACTTTTTCCAAATTTATAAAATTTTACGTTCGTTTTATTGATGACCTTTTCATGTTGTGGACTGGAGATGAATTGAAGCTTCTTGAATTTGTCAATAAACTAAATATGCTACCGGGATCAATTAGGTTCACGTGCACCCATAATCTGACTAGCATAAACTTTTTAGACGTTACGGTAAGGATAAAGGAAGGGCTCTTCTGCACAGACATCTTTACGAAACCTACTGATAAAAATACTTTACTATTGGCTTCAAGCTTCCACCCGCAACCCCTGAAGAGGGGCTTACCGTTCTCACAATTAATACGAGTAGTCAGAATAACATCTGACAGAGAGACATTAACACAAGCTCTACGTGAGATGGGCAACAAATTTATGGAAAGGGGGTATGACCCGAAAGAAGTACAGGAGTCTATATCCCGATGTCTGAAACTCGATCGCAAACAGTTGATGGAGCCTAAGAAACGTCCGGATGATTTAGGACGTATGATTTTCTCAAGCACTTATTCTGTGTCTTCCAACTGCATGAGACAAGCTATCCTAAAATACTGGCACATTCTACAGTCCGACCCAATTATGGGGAAACATTGTGAAAATCTGCCCTTGTTTTGTTACAAGCGGAGCTCCAATTTAAAGGATCAGATAACGTTCTCTGATATTGTGCCTCTAGCCCAAGAAAAGAAAGTGTGGCTACAACTCAAAAAAGGAGCGTTTAAGTGTGGGACATGTGTCAATTGCAAACATATGCGCACAGGTAGCAGCTTTACTCATCCGAACATCAATGGCGAAATATATTATCTACGTCATCGTATGACATGTGAAACACGATATGTCGTCTATTTGATTATATGTCCTTGCAACAAGGTGTATGTTGGCAAAACGATGAGAATGCTGAAAGAACGTATTGCTTTACATCGTTCATCCATCAAAAAAGCATTTATGAAAATGGATGGCACTACACCACCGGTTGCCAGACACTTTGTTTTGAGTGGACATAATATGAAAGATTTACTATTTATGCCCATTGATCATGTGCCACCACTCAAATTGGGTGGCGATAGACACAGGTTGTTGCTACAACAGGAGTGCCGATGGATTCATCGTTTGGGAACACTGACTCCAGCAGGACTTAACGAAGAATTTTCCTTTACTCCGTTTTTGTAACCTAATTTTTCCTTTTTTTCTTTTTTCCGTTTTATATTGTTAGGGATTAGAATCATTTTGTATGGGTTGGGTGCGCGTGGACCTAAGATTCTGGTATTGAGTCCGGATCCATCATCTGACAGTACAATTATTTATTTAATTTTTATATATTTGTTTTAAGTGTGTTTTGTTTGACATCCTACCTAGTGACTCCACCACAGGTGGAGATCTGAATCTATATATAACCCTGATATGGGTAATTTATTATTAATTCAATATCATAGTGGCCTCCGTATTGGAGGTATATAAATGCTAGATTGGGATGTCTTTATTCACTTGTGTTGTTATTTTTTGTACATATTGTGCCTTTTGATGGGGTGTTTCCGCTGACCTTGGTGGGACCTGCTTGTTGCCGCGGGTTGCCCGTGGCAACAACAAGTCTTAGTATGGATACCGCCGCTCGCGCGTCATTTGACGCGCTGATGGGACGGTTCCATCTAGGGAAGGACCTGGTGTGATTGGTTTCCCCAGGGGGAGTGGCGGTGTGATGCGGCCAGGCATCTTGTATGCAGGGAAGTGTGGGCACGCCAGTCCTCTGACGGTCGCCGGAGCGCGACATGATGCGGCGCATCCGGCTGACGTCAGATTGTTCCCCACGTGTGGCCGGCGGCAGCAGCTCATCAACAGGTAATTGCATACCGGGTTTAAATAGACTGGGTTTTTACTATAGCGGTTTGGCACTGGCACTTGGCACTTTACTTTGCTGCACTGCAGGACGTGCAGTGCTTTGATCAACATGTTAAACTTATGTTTCCCCTGATGAAGGCATACGAAACGGCTGTTGGGATGATAAGTATATCACTGCATTAGATATGTTGCTGCTAAAATCACCTGTGCTGCATGTTTGCATCAAATACATTGCACTTTATTGAATACAGAAAAATCTTTCATTCAAACCAATAGTGTGCTGGTTTATCCTTAGCTTGGTTCCTGCAAAGGTTCACTTGCAAATGGACATTATATATATATATATATATATATATATTCCAAAAGCGGCACTCTGAATATGAAGTATGGACCACCATTCTTACATCAATATTTCAGAACTATTTATTCAGTTCTTATATCAGGATACATATCCTGACGAAAGAACTGAATAAATAATTCAGAAATGGTAATGTAACAAAAGTAGTTCCATACTTCATACTTTAACACAGACGATATAGAAAATAAATATATACAGTATATATATATATATATATATATATATATATATATATATATTTAAAAAAAAATAATTATATATATATATATATAAATAAATATATATATATATATATTATCACACACACACATTTACATATACAGTCCCCGGAGATTATGGACCTTGTTCGGCAGGGAGCTCCGTTTTTCTGTGCCCAGATCACCCAGCAGCGTGAGCGAGTGTCAGCGTCTGGGAGACGGGAGTGCGGCCAGGAACTCACAGCTGCGGCGGAAGTGCGGGCGGGGACATAGAGTGGCAGCGGCGGAGAAGCTACTTGTGTGCTGTAACCTAACGTGACTGTGCAGGGGAGCAGCAGCCGGCAGGCCCCACGCGTCTAGGAGCGAGCTGCTGTACAGCAATGACAAGCAGCTCAGCTGCTCGGGCCGCTTGTCATTGCGCATTGGAGGGGGGCAGCGGGCCAGACAGGATCGGATCGCGGGCCGCATCCGGCCCGCGGGCCGCCTGTTGCCCACCCCTACTCTAGTGGATAGTGCTACTGTATGTGGTAGCTGAGCTAATAGTGGTAGGTACTGTATGTGAAAGCTGAAGTAATAGAGCTACTGTATGTGGATGCTGAGCTAATAGTGCTACAGTATGTGGATGCTGAAGTAATAGAGCTACTGTATGTGGATGCTGAGCTAATATTGGTACTGTATGTGAAAGCTGAAGTAATAGTGCTACTGTATGTGGATCCTGAGCTAATAGTGCTACAGTATGTGGATGCTGAAGTAATAGAGCTACTGTATGTGGATGCTGAAGTAATAGTGCTACTGTATGTGAATGCTGAAGTAATAGAGCTACTCTATGTGGAAGCTGAGCAAATAATACTACTGTATGCGGAAGCCGAAGTAATAGTGCTACTGTATATATTATATTAAAAATATTAAATTGCACATATAGTGACACGTGGGGAGGGAGGGGGACTAAACTGGGGGCCCATTGACACTTTAGGTGAGTGTGAATCTATTACCACCTGGGGGGGTTGATAGTGCAGGGATCTTATGCCTCTGGTCAGGGGTGTAGCCAGAACTTTGTGGGCCCCGTAGCAACATTTTGAAGGGGCCCCCGTCCCAATGCTTCTAGAGAGACACTTCTCTGCAGCAGTGTTATGCTGCTTTCACATCGCAAAACCTGCTTTTGAAATGGTATTTGAAACGGTTCTTAAAACGGGTCTGAGCAGTTAAACCCCTTTCACATCTCATGTTGTAACCAGTAAATTACCATTTCATTCCCGTTTTGGTACCTTTCACACTGAACCCGTTTCACCCATAGAAAACAGTGGTTGTCATTATAAATGGACTTTTCTGGCCCACACATTATTATTAATCACTAATTAATTCATTATTAATAATTTGGATAGTCGTACGATGGAACCCAGCAGCTTGAAGCATATCTATTTTTATTAGATGGGATTAGGTACTTGGTTTGTCTTTTTTGGAGGCACAAGTATTATTTATATATTTTTTTAAATTATTATTATTTTTTTTAGATGGAATGGTTAAATACAGGAAAAAAATGGCGTGGGGTCCCCCCTCCAAAGCATAACCAGCCTCGGGCTCTTCGAGCTGGTCCTGGTTCTAAAAATGCGGGGGGAAAATTGACAGGGGATCCCCCGTATTTTTAAAACCAGCACCGGGCTCTGCGCCTGGTGCTGGTGCAAAAAATACGGGGGACAAATGGAGTAGGGGTCCCCCGTATTTTTCACACCAGCATCGGGCTCCACTAGCTGGACAGATAATGCCACAGCCGGGGGTCACTTTTATGCCGTGCCCTGCGACCGTGGCATTAAATATCCAACTAGTCACCCCTGGCCGGGGTACCCTGGGGGAGTGGGGACCCCTTCAATCAAGGGGTCCCCCCCCCCCAGCCACCCAAGGGCCAGGGGTGAAGCCCGAGGCTGTCCCCCCCCATCCAATGGGCTGCGGATGGGGGGGCTGATAGCCTTTGTTGTAAATGAAAAGATATTGGTTTTTCCAGTAGTACTACAAGTCCCAGCAAGCCTCCCCCGCAAGCTGGTACTTGGAGAACCACAAGTACCAGCATGCGGGAGAAAAACGGGCCCGCTGGTACCTGTAGTTCTACTGGAAAAAAAATACCCAAATAAAAACAGTACACACACACCTTGATAGTAAAACTTTATTTCATACGTCGACACACACATACTTACCTATGTTCACACGCCGACATCGGTCCTCTTCTCCATGTAGAATCCAGGGGTACCTGAAAATAAAAGATCAATATACTCACCTCAACCAGGCTCCAGAGATAAATCCACGTACTTGGAGAAAAAAACAAACCGGACAACCGACCACACGGACTGAAAGGGGTCCCATGCTGACACATCAGACCCCTTTCCACGAATGAGACCTGTCAGTGACAGCTGTCACAGAAAGGTCTCTTAAGCCAATCAGGAAGCGCTACTTCCGTGGCGCTCACCTGATTGGCTGTGCGCTGTCTGTGCTGTGACAGCGCATCGCACAGCTTCGTCCATTATATTCAATGGTGGGAACTTAGCGGCTAGCGGTGAGGTCACCCGCCGGTCAGCGGCTGGCCGCGGGTGACCCCACCGCTAGCCGCAAAGTTCCCACCATTGAAAGTAATGGAGCGGCTTTGCGATGCGCTGTCTGACAGCTCAGACAGTGCACAGCCAATCAGGTGAGCGCCACGGAAGTAGCGCTTCCTGATTGGCTGAAGGGACTTCAGTGACAGGAGTCACGTGATGTCCCGGCATTCGGGGAGAGGGGTCTCATGTGTCAGCATGGGACCCCTTTCGGTCCGCAGGTCCGGGTGTTCGTTTTCTTTTTTTGCCAAGTCCGTGGATTTATCTCTGGACCATGGCTGAGGTGAGTATATTGAACTTTTATTTTCAGGTACCCCTGGATTCTACATGGAGAAGAGGACCGATGTCGGCGTGTGAACATAGGTAAGTATGTGTGTGTCGGCAGTGTGTAATAAAGTTTTACTGTCGACGGTGTCTGTGTCCTGTTTTTATTTGGGTATTTTTTTTCCATTAGAACTACAGGTACCAGCGGGCCCGTTTTTCTCCCGCATGCTGGTACTTGTGGTTCTCCAAGTACCAGCTTGCGGGGGAGGCTTGCTGGGACTTCTAGTACTACTGAAAAAAACAATATCTTTTCATTTACAACAAAGGCTATTAGCCCCCCCATCCGCAGCCCATTGGATGGGGGGGGACAGCCTCGGGCTTCACCCCTGGCCCTTGGGTGGCTGGGGGGGGGGACCCCTTGATTGAAGGGGTCCCCACTCCCCCAGGGTACCTCGGCCAGGGGTGACTAGTTGGATATTTAATGCCACGGCCGCAGGGCACGGCATAAAAGTGACCCCCGGCTGTGGCATTATCTGTCCAGCTAGTGGAGCCTGATGCTGGTGTGAAAAATACGGGGGACCCCTACTCGTTTTGTCCCCCGTATTTTTTGCACCAGCACCAGGCGCAGAGCCTGGTGCTGGTTTTAAAAATACGGGGGATCCCCTGTCAATTTTTTCCCCGCATTTTTAGAACCAGGACCAGCTCGAAGAGCCCGAGGCTGGTTATGCTTTGGAGGGGGGACCCCACGCCATTTTTTCCCGTGTTTTTCACATTTAAACGTGTATAAAGCCACTCTCTCATGTGTCTCCTATGTTTTCCAAGCTGTTTCCTGGTTGTGGCTGGTGACATCACACATGGAGACAGCCTATCATCTTCTGGGGCTTGCAAATACCGTTTCAGACCCTTTCACACTGCACAGTGAAATGGGACTGAAACGGGTAGGACCCTGCTTTTTTACCGTTTCAAAATACCGGTATTTTGAAAACGGTAAATTGAAGGGGACCCTTTCACATCGCAGCTTGACCCGTTTAGGAAGCCAGTTAAAACGGCAAAATACCGGGTATAAGCTGCGGTGTGAAAGGGGTATAATAATAATTAATTTATGCCCTATAATAGTGCCCTAGTTTCTTTTATGAATCGTAGTAGTGTTTAAGTTCACCCTATGCACATTTCAGAGCTGCTAGTACACCTTATGCTGCACAGTACCCCCAATTCACATTATGATATATAGTGCTCCCTGTTTATATTGTGCCTCATATAGTGCTCATATAGTGCTCTGTTTATATTGTACCTCATACAGTGCTCCTTGTTTATATTGAGTGGGTTCGGATGTAACGCCAGTATTAACGCCAGTTCGGTTTATCCAGATTTTTTCTATTGGCTATCCAAAACATGTGACATCCGTGAGCCAATAAGATGCCGTTTTGAGAACCAAGTGAAACCAAACCCGCACATCTCTACTCATTACAGTACCCTGATTCATATTATATAACATTAAAATGCCCTCCAGTTAATTTTATACCACACTACAATGAGCAGGTCCAGGGGCATAACTAGGTATATTGCAGGCCCCAAGAAAAAAGTTTGATAGGACCCCTACGTACAGCCCAATGGCGAAAAATGTATATAACACACATGTAACTTTGACAGAGAAGGTGGGCCCCTCTTAGCTCTGGGCCCCATAGCAGCTGCACTGCCTGAACCTCTGGTAGCTATGCCCTTGCCTCTGGCTATTTCTGATGGGGGTTGGGAAATAAAATTACAGTGGCAGCCTATGGACACTAGGGAAAAGGGTGGGGTGCAAAACACCACCAAAATATTATGTATGTATATATATATATATATATATATATATATATATCAACTGAAGTTCAGAATAATCCACATTCAGAACAGGCAAGGCACTCCAGGGTTTTTACAATGAGATAATTTTTATGTAAGCATGAAACTCAGTACATCACCGTAAGCACTTCATCATCAGAACAATGCTGCATTTCGGGCCCCGCAGGGTCCCTTCCTCAGGTAGGTGAAAGTGCTGTAAGAAAAGACAAACATGTACAAACGACACAAAGCACTTACCTAAATAGACTCACCCCGCTTGCATGTGCGGCTTCAGGACGGCGTGGTACTTCCGGTGGGCGACGGGCGCAGTCCCGGTGACATCATCCCCATGCGCGGTAACTATGGCAACCCGTATGCACCGCATACTACACAGCCGTTTGGAACGCATCATCCTTGCACTGGGAGGCTATTTGGAAAGAACAAACAAATCAAAGACAACATCACTTATAAAAAAGTACAAAGTAGTAACATATAATAAATATATACACAACATGAATATGAAGTCATATGATCAAGGGCGATAAATCAACCGTGTATAGACATGCATATATAGCAAAAAATAATCAATATTAAGGGGGAACTAAATGAAGAGACAGGCAAAAAGAGACTGTATAATGTATAATGCAGAAACTAAAAATAACTAAGAGACTCCAAATTAACCACAGACGCAGTAAACCAGTACTAAATGGACTAATCTAAAGAAATGACACAGTCAAATAGTGCGAAGGGCATTCCAATTAATCTTTTCATTTAAGCCAGATGGTTGTAGAGCATTAAGTTTCAGAATCCATCTTGCTTCTAATCTGTGTAGAGCCAGTATTCTATCACCACCCCTATGTAAGGGGGGAACATGATCAATAAGTTGATATTTTAAATCAGATAAAACATGGGCTTTAGCACAGAAATGCCTAGAGACCGGCTGATCATTAGACTTGCCGGCTAGTGCTTGATTAATATTAGAACGATGTAATGCCATTCTATCTCTCAAGGTGCGACTAGAAAGACCTACGTAAATTAATAAACAGGGGCAAATGATACAATAAATAATAAAACGAGTGGTACATGTCATGACGTGTTGTAATTTAAATTTCTGTTTAGTTAAGGGGTGGACAAACTCAGATCCCGGTATCAAAGCTGTACAAGTAGTACAGGATAGGCAACGATAGCTGCCAGGTTTTTTACTGGTGCCGAAGATGCCCAATTTGGGTGAATAGTCAGTGATATCAGTCTTAACTAGAAGATCCCGTAAGTTCCGTCCTCGTCTATAACTGGTCATGACTTGTGTGTCATGAAAACAGGCTAGTGATTTGTCCGTCTTGACAATAGGCCAGAGAGCTCTGGTGGCCCGAGGAATAATGGGACTAGCCGTTGAATATTTAGTCGACCAGATAAATTTATGCTGAGCCGGATTTGCCTGAGATCGTGAATGAAATAGGGTCTCTCTATCCATGTCCATAATATTTGATTTGGTCTCATTTAGATCTCTCATATTATAGCCCCTCTTTGCAAATTTCTCCACTACTATTTGTAGTGCGTCATCCAAAAGTGCATGATCACTCGTAATTCTTGCCACCCGAAGCATCTGTGAGCGAGGCAGCCCTCTTTTCAATGCAGGTGGATGGTGACTGCTCGCATCTAATAACGAATTTCTATCAGTCGACTTGTAGAAGACCGTGGTGGTCAATTTACCTTCTTTCAAATGGACTGTGACATCCAGATAGTCTATTTGACTGGTACTATAAAGGTATGTGAACTTAATTGGGCCTGGTTGAGCATTGATGCTATTCATCATGATTTCGAATGACGTACCGGTCCCATTCCATAGAATGAATAAATCATCTATGTATCTGATGAACCATAGAATTTTCTGTGAAAAGGTAGGATTGTCAAAAAATAAAGATTGTTCTTGTTGGAACATAAAAACGTTGGCATACGCCGGGGCCACGCTACTCCCCATGGCACAGCCTGCCAACTGAAGATAGAAACTACCATTAAACAAAAAATAGTTCTTAGTGAGAATCAACCTAAGTAGCTGTAAAAATAATGGTTTGTCGAAATTGAAGTCTTCCTCCAAGTTGTAAATAAACGACTCCATGGCCTCAATGCCAGCTTCATGAGGAATCGACGTGTATAAGGAGGAGACATCCATGGTACATAGTACTGTATCAGGAGGTAAATCTTCCAAAACCATAATTTTTCTCAAAAAGGTGGAGGTATCTTTCAGATATGTCGCACGTTTGGTGATGTGTGGTTGTAATATAGAATCCAAAAGTTCAGCCACTGGTTGGTATAAGGATCCCCTCGCCGAAACGATGGGACGACCTGGAGGGTTATCTAGGCTTTTGTGAACTTTAGGTAGTGTATACAGGCAAGGTATAATAGGATGTTTAGGAATCAGCGCCTCTTTCAGTTTCAAATCGAGTTGTTTATTCAACACCGCCTGATCCAGTACCTGTAATAGTTCCTTCTGGAAACTCTCCGTAGGGTCGCGATCTAATTTGGTGTAAGTGAGAGTGCAGGACAGCTGTCGCAGCACTTCTTTAACATATTGTGATCGATCCTGTACAACCACACTCCCACCCTTGTCTGCTGGTCGTATTACGATTGAAGTGTCCTCGCTTAGTTTATTAAGGGCCATTCTTTCTTGAAATGTCAAGTTGTGATGTACTTGGCCTGGTGTGGCTAAGTAGCGGTTCACTGAATCGTTTATCAGACGACTATATGTCTTGAGCGACGGATTGGATGATACAGGATCAAATGTGGAAGTAGTATATTTCTGTATGATGTGATGTCTTAGTTCATGATCCTCATCCGTTGGCTTATTCTGAAAGAACTCTTTTAATCTCATCTTGCGGCTCATCTGATGTAGGTCGGTTTGCCATTCAAAAGGGTCATGGAAGTTGGTAGGAACAAAGGAAAGACCTTTGTTGAGTACAGACATCTCGGTAGTGGTTAAAGGACGTGATGATAGGTTGAAGATCAAGTTGTCTTCTTTGCTTTGTTTGCTTTTGTTGATCCTTTGGTTTTGTCGGCTCCTCCTTGTAGGCTTGGGCCAGGATCTGCTCTGGCCCTGGTGGTAGCCCCTAAAGGGGGACGCTGTGCCGACACTGAATCATCTGAATCTACCATGGCAAAATCACTGTCACTATTTGAAAGTTGAGATCCTTTGTCCGATCGACCCCTGCGTGATCTCTGCGATGGTCTCCCATATGCTCTATTCTGAAACTTCATTGTGTCTGTACCCGTTAGCCAGCGATACACTTGATGGTCTTCATAGTCATTGCGGACTGTTTGTAGCTTAGATTTTTTAAATTTCAACAGGTCACGTTTATGATTCTCCACCTGTTGAGTTAATTTAGCCCATGTCGCGGCATATCCAGGGTCAGACAATGTTTCCATTTGGGATGTATTCAATGCATCGATCTTAGCTCTAGTGGTTGAAAGCTCCCGACCTGACTCCTCTATAACGAGGAGCATATATAAAACATTTTAAATACTTTTTAACCTCTGTTAAGTAAGAAAAAAATCTAATTGTAAAGCATAACGGAATATGCTGCGCTATATAAGAAACTGTTCTTAATAATAATAGTAGTAAATTACAATTTCTGAACGATTTTGGTTAAAAGAATCGGTCAGTTAAGTGTTTAAGGACCCTATTTAGCACGGATCACAAAACTTTCTAAAAAAACAGTGCTGCTATCATATAGTTGTTGCCCAGAAATAGAGGTAAAACGCCCAGTGCAGAAATTGTGATCGCATCACAATGCGCAATGTGATAGCATAACCATACTCAAATACTGTAACATCGAAGATTTTTTCCATCTTGTGGATGACTTTGCCTGGCGAAGATGTAAAAATCAAGAGGCTGGAAGTGGTCATCGCTGACGTCAGAGACCCACCCCAAAAAATGCCTTGCCATGCCTGTGTTTTTACAAACACACCCACAAAACGCCATGTTCTCTCCCCTAAACACTGGCTTCCTGACAATCAAAATGCGATTGCATTTAAGCACAGTGCGTTTGCAGAAATAATCACAAATCGTGGGTGTGCATGCGCAGTGTGAAAGCTGTGCATGTACAGTCGTTCGCTAATCGGGCAGATTGGGTTTTCTCAATTTTGCCTTCTGTGCTAAATAGGGTCCTAAATCTTCATGAATAGGGTGTTAATAAACACCACTATGCATGCGGTCAGTAATGGGATGCACCACATTTTGATGCATCCCTTCCTCAGTGATATAACTAGCTTCTAAAAAAAATTCTAAGCAGCCTTCTCATTAATATTTTACAATAATGCAGCCTAAAAATTCATTGGAAACGAGAAGCATCTCAGAGGTATAAGGCACAAAATGCCTCATTAACTAAGTGATGACATTAGGTCTTAATAAATTGGCAGGCAGCACTCCCACGGATATTTGCTCATAGATGGTGAGTTTATTTTTAATGATTACCTTCTAATATAACATAAACTGAAAGACATTTATTTCCTGTTGCACCAGTCATTTATTACTTTGATGTTTCTTTATATTGCATTTTATGTGAGTTAAAGTTTAATAACACGAATGAAAAGATGTTTACTGCATGTTTATTTCATTTACATAGTAACATAGTAAATGAGGTTGAATAGAGGCAAAATGCCCATCGTGTTCAACCTGTATTCTATATTAAGTTGAGTTGATTATAATGTACCTGCTGAAGTAATGTTTTATGACTAGTTAACAACTATAAATCATGTTCCACCCGGATTATCAACATCAATATTTTAAATGTTATAACCTTGGATATCATTTTCAATCAGAAATTTATCCAATCCGTTTTTAAATGCATTTACAGAGTCCGCCATTACCACCTTCCCTGGCAGGGAATTCCAAATCCTTATTACCCTAACAGTGAAGAACCCTTTCCTACGTTGCGTATGGAATTTTCTCTCATCTAGCCTCAGCGAGTGCCCAGGTGTGCTAAACAGAGTTCTTTTAATAAATAATTCCTCTGATAACTCTTTGTAATGTCCCTTTACATTATTCGTAGATATTAATAATGTCTCCTCTTAGACGGCTCTATTCCATTGTATACATATTCAACCTAGTAAGCCTTTCCTCGTAATCCAGTCCCTTTAGACCTTTAATCAATTTAGTAGCTCGCCTTTGAACCCTTTTAAGTTCACCGATATCTTTTTTATACAGTGGTGCCTAAAATTGAACACAATATTCCAGGTGCGGACGTACCAATGATTTATACAGCTACATGATTACACTATCATCCCTTGTCTCAATTTCCCGATTTATGCACACTAGCACCTTACTTGCCTTCTTTACTGCGCTTTGACATTGTATACGGTTATTAAGCCTATTATCAATGAGTACCCCCAAATCTTTTTCCAATACTGTTACCCCTAGACTTTCCCCATTTAATATGTAGGATGCAAGTTTGTTTTTAGTCCTGAAATGCATAACCTTGCATTTTTCTATATTGAACCTCATTCTCCATTTAGAAGCCCAGATTTCAAATTTAGATAAGTCATTCTGTAGAGACTGCACATCTATTTCCGAATTAATTACCCTACACAGTTTAGTATCATATGCAAAGATTGACACTGTGCTTTCCATGCCTATTTCTAGGTCATTGATAAATATGTTGAACAGTAGTGGCCTGAGTGCGAACCCTTGTGGTATTCCGCTGACTACTGGTGTCCAGCTTGAGGACTTCCCTTTGACCACTACTCGCTGTACCCTGTTATCCAGCCAGTTACTTTATACATGTACAAACAGTTTTTCCTAGGCCGAGCTCCTTTAATTTGATGATCAGTCTCCTGTTAGGCACTGTATCGAAGGCTTTTGCAAAATCTAAGTAGACCACATCCACTGCTTTTCCCTAGTCAAGATTGTCGCTCACTTCCTCATAGAAGCTAAATAAGTTAGTTTGACATGATCTGTCCCTCACAAACCCATGCTGTTTCTTGCTAATAATCTTAGTGGTCTGCAGATACTCTTGTATATCCTTAGAGTTCCTTCCAATATTTTCCTCACTATAGATGTCAAACTAACTGGTCTGTAGTTACCAGGTTGATTTTTGGATCACTTCTTAACTAATGGCACTACCTCAGCTATATGCCAATCCTTCGGTACCATGCCTGATCAAATTAAACTATTGAAAATCAAGTATAGGGTTCTTGCTAGTTGTGACCTAAGCTCCATAAGAACCCTCAGGTGAAGTCCATCAGGGCCAGGTGATTTATTAATCTTAATTTTGCTTAGGCTCTCCTGGTCTACTTCTTCACTTAAACAAGTATCTAACAACAAATCATTACTATCACTATCGTTATGCACTACTCCCACCGTCAGTTCTTCTCTGGTGAACACTGCTGAAAAAAATGTGTTCAGTATTTCTGCTTTTATTTCGTCATCATTTATCAATACTCCAAATTCATCATTTATTTGACCTATGTTCTCTTTTTTTAACCTTTTACTGTTTATGTATTTAAAAAACTTTTTAGGATTGGTTTTACTCTCTATAGCGATTTGCTTTTCGTTTTCAATTTTAGCTGCTCTTATTGCTTTTTTGCTTCTTTTATTGCATTCCTTGTAGTACTGGAATGGCTCCTCCTTTCCATTAGATTTAAATGCTATGAAAGCACGCTTCTTTTTATCCATTTCTGCCTTGACCTTCTTGTTAAGACACATCGGTTTGAGTTTGGTACTCCTGCGTATACTGCCCATGGGAATAAATTTGTGAATATTGCTGTCTAGCAACCCTTTTAAAGCATCCCACATTTCCGAAGTGTTCTTGCTATGAAACAAAACTTCCCACTCAATGTGGTTTAGTGCACATCTCAGCATACTGAAATTAGCCTTCCTAAAGTTAAATGTTTTGAACCCTTATAGCTATGTTTCCTGAAACTGATGTTGAATGTGATCATATAGTGATCACTGTTACCCAAAGTCTCCCCAACTTTAGTGTTTGATATAATGTCCACATTATTAGTAATTACTAGATCCAGAGTAGTTTTACCCCTAATTGGCTCCTCGACTGATTGAGACAAGTAGTGGTCCTTTAGCATATTTAAGAACCTGTTGCCCCTAGCTTTAACACATGAATCGTTACTCCAATTTATATCAGGATAATTAAAATCCCCAATCACTAGGATGTCCCCCATTCCCGCAGCCCTTTCGATTTGCTGCAAGAGTTGTACTTCCTCATGTATGCTAATATCTGGCTGTTTGTAGCATGTGCCTATGACTAGTTTTTATTGCATCAATACTCCCACTTGAGATTTCAACCCATAGTTACTCCACATTATCGCCAGTCCCCTCATAAATAACCTCCTTTAAGTATGGTTTAAGAGATGGTTTAACATAAAGACATACACCTCCTCCTCTTTTGCTTGCCCTGTCCCTCCTGAAAAGAGAATACCCCTCCATGTTTGCAACCCAGTCGTGAGTGCCGTCCCACCATGTTTCCATAATATCATACCCAGCCTTTGATGCTAACAATTCCAATTCCCCCATTTTACCTGCCAGGCTTCTTGCATTTGTTTAGTGGTTCCCTTATCCGTTTTTTTTTTAAAGGTATCCTATCATGGTTTACAAGTGCCTCCCTAGAGTTACTCTTCCTGACTGTCCGTCTCGCTTCCTCTCTACCCCCACCATGCTTAATACTTCCCGCCTTACTCTTCTCTTTGATCAACCCATTGTTTCCGTCTAAACTCTCCGTCCCGACATAAGTATTTTCCCTTATACTACGTACATAATTTTCTATATGCTGTAATGATGACACATAATTGTTGTTAGTTAATGTTTTGGAAATACCTTTGTTAATACCCTTTTTAGAACCCATGTAAATACCCTTGGCCTTGCCGGCTGTTCTTTCCCTCCCCCCTTCGCCACCCCCACCACCATACTTACTATTCTCACTGCAAGACCCATAGTTACTAGCTAAACCCTCCCCCCAGGCTCCTAGTTTAAAATCTCCTCCAACCTATTAACCATCCATCCCCCCAGCACCGCAGCCCCCTCCTCATTCAGGTGCAATCCATCGCGACAAAAAAGATGGCGCCTGACTGAAAAGTCCTCCCAGTGTTCCAGGAACACAAACCCCTCCTTCCTACACCAGTCTCTAAGCCACACATTTACAGTGCCTTCCTAATGTATTCACCCAGCTTTGCATTTTTCATGTTTTGTTGCCTCATTATCTGGAATTAAAATGGATTGTTTAAAGGTTTGCATCATTTAATTCACAGAACATGCCTACAACTTTGTAAAATTTTTTTTTTTTATTGTGAAGCAAACGACAAATAGGACAAAATAACAGAAAACTTCAGCGTGCATACCTATTCACCCACCTAACGTCAGTACTTTGTAGAGCCACGTTTTGCGGAAATTACAGCTGCAAATTGCTTTGGATAATTCTCTATGAGCTTGCCACTAAGATTTTTGTCCATTGCTAAATGCAAAACTGCTCCAGCTCCTTCATGTTGGATGATTTTTCGCTTGTGAACAGCAATCTTCAAGTCTGACCACAGATTCTCAATTGGATTGATATCTGGGCTTTGACTAGGCCAGTCCAACGCATTTAAATGTTTCCTCTTAAACCACTCGAGTGTTGCTTTAGCAGTATGCTTCGGGTCATTGTCCTGCTGGAAGGTGAACCTCCGTCCCAGTTTCAAATCACAGGCTGACTGAAACAGGTTTTACTCAGAAATATCCCTGTATTTAGCACCATCCATCTTTCCCTCGACTCAAAACAGTTTCCCAGTCCCTACTGCTGGAAAAAATCGGCACAGCATGATGCTGCCACCACCATGTTTCACTGTGGAGATGGTGTTCTTGGGGTTATGGGATGAGTTGGGTTTGCGCCAGACATAATGTTTTCCTTGGTAGCCGAAAAGTTAAATTTTAGTCTCATCTGACCACCTGTCCTTTGGCAAACTCAAAATGTGCCTTCTTATTTTTAACACTAAGTAATGGCTTTTTTCTGGCCACTCTTCCATAAAGACCAGCTCTATGGAGTGTACGGCTTATTGTGGTCACATGCGCAGATACAACAGTTTCTGCTGTGGAACTCTGCAGTTCCTTCAGGATTACCTTTGGTCTCTGTGCTGCCTCACTGATTAATGCCCTCCTTGCCGGTCTGTGAGTTTTGGTGGCCGGACCTCTCTTGGCAGGTTTGATGTGGTATCATGTTCTTTCCATTTGAAGATGATGGATTTGATGGTGCTCCGGGGGATCATCAAAGATTTGGATATTTTTTTTATAACCCAACCCTGACTTGTACTTCTCAACAACTTTGTCCCCGACTTGTTTGGAGAGCTCCTTGGTCTTAATGGTGTGATGCCTCTTGCTTAGTGGTGTTGCAGGCTCTGGGGCCTTTCAGAAAAGGTGTGTTTATACTGACAGATCATGTGACACTTAGATTACACACATGTGGACTTCATTTCACTTAATTATGTGAATTCTGAAGGTAATTGGTTGCACCAGAACTTTTGAGGGGCTTCATAGCAAAGGGGGTGGTTACATATGCACATGCCAATTTTCATGTTTTTAATTTATAAAAATAAATTTTTATATATATTTTTCTCATTTCACTTCACCAACTTAGACTATTTTGTGCAGATCCATCACATAAAATTCAGATAAAAAAAAAAAAATTACAGGTTGTAATGTAACAAAATAGGTAAAAACCCAAGGGGGTGAATACTTTAGCAAGGCACTGTACCTCCCTGATCTCCCTCTGCCTCCCTGGGCTAGCGCGTGGCACTGGTAATATTTCAGAGAATATTACCTTAGATGTCCTTTCTTTTAGTTTCTGGCCTAAGTCCCAATAATCTTTCTTAAGAACATCCCACCTACCACTAAGTTTGTCGTTGGTGCCAACGTGCACCAAAACCGCCGGGTCATTCCCAGCCCCTCCCAACAATCTACTCGGTCTGCGATGTGCCGTACCTGAGCACCCGGGAGACAACAGACCATACGGCGATCACGATCCCAGTAACAGATTGCCCTATCTGCTTTCCTGATGATAGAGTTCCCTACCACCACCATCTGCTTGGGTGCCTCTCTATCTTTCATCCCATCTGAACCGGAGGGACCACTCACTCTGGATGTGTATTTCTCGTAATATGTAATAAAACAAGTTTATCATTGTCATAGCAAAACTGTTTTAATATTTAATTTTGGGGTAATTCAGAGTTGATCGCAGCAGCAAATTTGTTAGCAGTTGGGCAAAACCATGTGCACTGCGGGCGGGGGGGGGGGGGGGGGGCAGATATAACATGTGCAGAGAGAGATAGATTTGGGTGGGGTTTGTTCAAACTGAAATCTAAATTGCAGTGTAAAAATAAAGCAGCCAGTATTTACCCTTCACAGAAACAATATAACCCACCCAAATCTAACTCTCTCTGCAAATGTTATATCTGCCCCCCCTGCAGTGCACATGGGCCCTCATTCCGAGTTGTTCGCTCGGTAATTTTCTTCGCATCGCAGCGATTTTCCGCAAACTGCGCATGCGCAATGTTCGCACTGCGACTGCGCCAAGTAAATTTGCTAAGAAGTTTGGTATTTTACTCACGGTATTACGAGGTTTTTTCTTCGTTCTGGTGATCGGAGTGTGATTGACAGGAAGTGGGTGTTTCTGGGCGGAAACTGGCCGTTTTATGGGAGTGTGTGAAAAAACGCTACCGTTTCTGGGAAAAACGCGGGAGTGGATGGAGAAACGGAGGAGTGTCTGGGCGAACGCTGGGTGTGTTTGTGACGTCAAACCAGGAACGACAAGCATTAAACTGATCGCACTGGAAGAGTAAGTCTCGAGCTACTCAGAAACTGCACAGATAAATCTTTTCGCAATATTGCGTATCTTTCGTTCGCAATTTTGCTAAGCTAAGATTCACTCCCAGTAGGCGGCGGCTTAGCGTGTGCAATGCTGCTAAAAGCAGCTTGCGAGCGAACAACTCGGAATGAGGGCCCTGGTTTTGCCCGACTGCTAACAAATTTGCTGCTGCGATCAACTCTGAATTACCCCCTATATTGCTATATATTCTGCACTGGTTACCCTTTCGAAGGTCCCACTTTCTGTCTATTGACATTTCATGATATATATATATATATTTACTTGATATGTAAAATACGACAATTAACTATAGAATGCAGAGAGTGTCATAAGTCAATTACAGATTATTCATTGACTTTACAATAACAGTGAACTCATTTATGATGCATGATGACAAGTGATCACTCCCTTCTGTTATTTCATCCATGAACTGGTAATTTCATGTCTTGTTCATCCAACCTCTGAATACATTTACGGAGAGAATCCTTTTTATGGAAAGAATATAATTTGTCATAACGTGTTGGGCCTGGTTGCCTTCCGTTGAACATCATTAACTAAGTTTATAGTGTGTATAGACCATGCTGACATTTGCATTTATAAATGATTGGAAATCTCTATAGAGATGTGTGGCCGCAGCACCAACTAAAATAGACGCCCAATGTTGAGACCCATAAAAAAATTATATATATATACATATACATATATATATTTATTAATTTTAAGTATAGTATGCAAATGTAAATCTAAATTTACATGAAATACATATGATTTTATTTGGCAATTTTCTTTTCTTTTTTTTATACATCATTTGTTTTAAAGTGCTTTGCAAGAGTGCGTTAGATTGTTATAAGTATATCCTTATAGTGGCAATATATTCTGTACCTTATTCAAGTAACAATTCCATTAAATAAATACAAATGTTCTACATAAACCTATATATAGGAAGAATCTCCGTGATTTCCATTTTCCCTTCAATTGTTTCCACAGACTTCTAGTAATGATTGGTAATTCTTCAGATTTTTCTGTTATGCGATTACCATAGCAACCACAGTCACATGGCACAAACAGTGAGCAGAAAGGCTCTCTGAGCTTTGTTATTGCTGTGACTTCCTATGCCTCCTCCCCTAATTTGCCATCACATGATATAAGGCCATTTTTAGCATCCCTCTAGAGAGGTATTGAAAATGGCATAATAATTTGAAGGATGATAGCAAAGATAAATTACCAGTGCATACTTTAAAGTTACTTAACTTGCTATTTAAAGACAAAAAAAAAACTTTGGGGGGATATACTGTATACTAAGTCTTGGAGAGTGATAGAAGTACCAGCCAATCAGCCATGTTACAGGCTGCGTTTAAAAAATGACAGCAGCTGATTGGTTAGTAGTTTATCTCTCTCCACTTTATTTCTCTCCAAGGCTTAGTACATATGCATATTTTAAGGGGGGCACACATAGAGAGATCCGTGCTTAAATTTGCTGGCTCTAGATTTGGCATGCATGCATACCAATCTAGTGAGATCACTCATTTCAGTGCTGTGTGAAATGAGCGCCCCCCCCCCCCCCCCCTTACGTTGCTCAGCACACATTGCGCTGTGCTGAGCGCGGGGAGAGATGTGTGCTGAGCGGTCTGTGCTAGATCGCTCAGCACACATGTCTCCCCATGTGTATGGGGCTTTATTGTAATTGCTGCTTTAAGTTATTGCCCCAGCTTGCAAATCATTATCATTATCTGCACCACAGCCACACAAACACAGGAGATTACCTGTGCATGTTACAGAAACCAGTGTAAACAGAGAACAAGCTTCCAAGGCAGAAATGTAGCCATTGCGTCACTGCGCTTCAGGTACAACAGTCAGCTTATCAGCTATAACTATCTGTAAATGCCATCACGTAATCACATATGCAAAGGGTAATTTGTGCAGAAAACTATTTATATTATATTATAAGCGAAAACCAATGAATCAATGAGAAAAGTTTATTCTGTATTATCTGATGTGTTGCTAACCAGTGATCTATTAATCCTATCTAGTATTACAGCATTTTACTTGTGCTTAGTACGCTGTCTTTCCAAGGTCACGCCTAGTGTTCTGCCTCCAGTGTAAACCATCCCATTAAATCATGGCCCCAACTGGATTTAGAAACATTATAATTAATTCTTTAAAAGCCCTAAAATTATCTCAAGGTTAGTACAGTCATTGAACCGAAATTCAGCTGTTGACATTAAAACCTCATAACATTATGCCATATGCGTGGCGTTGTTACATATATTAAATGCAAAGAATACTTACAAATACACTTTTCCTTATGTAATATGTTATTAAGAAATCTTGTTACACCCATCTTTGGGAGCTGTCTCATTCTATAGTGCTCTGTGTTACGGTATCTAAGATCTGTATTAGACAACCAGAGAAACGTGGGTGGGCATTAAGCCTCATGCTGAGAGATGATTCTCCATAATATCATTTACAGAAATATGCAGAAGTCCAAACCTTCTGACGTGTGCTACTCTGGCGGAGCCAACCAATGTAGGTTTAATAATCCCTAGATTTCTTTCATCAGCATTGTTTTTTCTTACTCATCCAAGAACAGAAGGCAGAATAGACCTGGCGTGATTTTAACCACAAGGCTAGTGGCTGGATTCTGTGAAGTCACATGTATTAGTTCAGCCAATTTTTGGGGTGAGGCCTGAGCATAGCTCACTCAAGAGTACGGGTCACATGTTTTAAGCATGATTGTGTTGTTTGCTTTTTACTTGTGGCGGAGAAAAGAATGGAAGATCACCAGCCAGCCGGGAGCAGATTTAAAATAAAGGATAATGACCCCATTTATCAAGCCTTAGAGAATCATAAATAGCATGGTGATAAAGTGCCAGCCAAACAGCTGGGTTGGGTTTGTGTGACCGGCGGTCTGATGCCCGGTGGGGGGGGGGGGGGGGGGTGAGCGCAACGAAGCCCCTTGCAGGCTCGCTGTGCTCGCCACAGGTCCTATCCCCACTCTATTGGTGTCGTGGACTGTTAGTCGGCATGCCGACTATTGGGATTGTCAGGAAGCGGGATTCCGGCATCGGTATTGTGACTACCGGTCACACAACTACATCCCAATCAGCTCCTTACTTCCATGTCACAGGCTGTGTTTGAAAAATGACAGTTAGAAGCTGATTGGCTGGTACTTTATCTCCGTGCTATTTATCACTCTCCAAGGCTTGATAACTCTCAGCCAATGTAACTGAATGACACGGAGTTCTCAAGTTAAGTGCGGTATAAAAGGATTGGTGTCCAAATTATTCTCTTGGAGTGTTCTGAAAGTGTAGGTTTTCTATAAGTGTGTGTACACACACACACACACACACACACACACACACACACACACACACACACACACACACACTATGTATAAGCTGCTAACTGTAATGTTACAGGCTTTGTGTGAAAAATGACAGGAGCAGATTGGCTGGCAATTTATCTCTTTTCGCTTTCCATCTGGTACGGGATCCGGTCTCTAGGTCGACAGTAACTAGGTCGACACTAGGTCGACCACTATTGGTCGACAGTAACTAGGTCGACACTATCTAGGTCGACCACTATTGGTCGACAGTAACTAGGTCTACAGGGTCTCTAGGTCAAAAGGTCTACATGAGTTTTTCACACAAAAATTTTTTTTTTAACCTTTTCATACTTAACAATCCACGTGGACTACGATTGGACGGTAATCTGTGCCGAGTGAAGCGGCTTAACAATCCACGTGGACTACGATTGGACGGTAATCTGTGCTGAGTGAAGCGGTAGCGGAGCGAGGCACCTTGCCCGATGCATGGTGAGCGAAGCGAGCCATGCGAGAGGACACGGTGCACTAATTGGGGTTCCCGGTCACTGTACGAAGAAAACGACACCAAAAAAACATAAAAAACTAATGTCGACCTTTTGACCTGTCGACCTAGACCATGCCGATCTAAAGACCCTGTGGACCTAGAGACCTTGTCGACCTAGTTACTGTCGATCAATAGTGGTCGACCTAGACACTGTCAACCTAGTTACTATCTACCTTCCATACCATACCCATCTAGTACATCTGCCTCAATGTGAATAAGGTAGTTGATTCAGTTTGCCGCGAGGCAGCTCACCCCACTAGTAGCTCAGAACTTGTAGCTTTTTGTTTGTAACCCTATCAAGCTGCGTTCAACAAATGCCACAGGTGGGATGAGTCAGTTGCTGTTGCTGCCTTTTCTATGCCCTTGCAATGGCAACCAGTGGTGCAAGAAGAGAACATTTCTTGGTGGTACTTTGTGTGCGCCGAAGGCATGCGCCAAAAAAGGGGTGTGGCCACTGAAATTGGGGACATCTCAACATGCCACGCCACCCATTTCTCGTCACTCTGGGAACATTCATTTGCATTCCAAATGCACCTTACCTATATGGTAGTTTCTCACAATGGGGAACCTCTGAAACAATGTATCCTCCCTGGTCAGACAGCGTCTTCAGTCAGTATTCACTATTCATGTAGGAAATCACGTGGTCTGGAAGATGCCTTTTTGTGTAGGAATATAACCAAAGTCATCGTCCTACAACAGAGGATCAATCAGACTCATCCCACCTGTGCCAACTTTTACTCCCTGCGTCTCTCAGCCACACCATCATCTCCCCCCTGCGTTTCCAAGCCGCATGTCATCTCCCCCCATTCGCTCTGTATCACTCAGCTTGCCCTCCCCCTCTGTGTCCATCATCAGGCTCCCCCTCTGTGTCCATCATCAGGCTCCCCCTCTGTGTGTATCATCAGCCTCCCTCTCTGTGTCCATCATTAGGCTCTCCCTATGTTTATCATCAGCCTCCCCGTGTCCACCATCAGTCCCTTCTCCTGTTTAGAGCTCCAGCCCAACCCATACTTACAGTACCTCCGGAAGCCTGCTGCATGATGAGGATGCGGCTTTCTGCTCCGTCGATGCGGGCAGCTCGGCTCCTCTTTACAGTGTTCAGTGGCACAACGTCATGACATCACGCCGCTGCGCCTGAACAAAATCAACTTTACTGTGCCGCCCACCGGCAGCTATAAGGGATCTGCTGCCTCCGTCTCTCCTGGAGTTTGTCCTGTTTTCATGTCAGACATGAAAACGGGTCAAACTGGGTCCTGCAGGCGGTAGGGGGTATGGCGTACTGGCTACTAATTTCTTAACGGTACGTCATACCGCCTTAATTACACCACTGAGGGCAACTCACCTTCCTTTCACCTAATTGAATTGACCCACAGTTGTCATCAGGGCCTCCTGTACGGAAAGGTCTTTACTGTGAGATGTTCATGTTTTGTGGCTCCTGCTAGACCCATTAAGCAACAGCTGATCAGGGGTAGTGATAAAGGCAGATAAATATCGTCAGCCCAAGTAGTACAGAACTAAGGGAAGATGTATCAAACCTAAGAGTGGGAAAGTTGCCCATAGTCAACCAGCTATGAGCTTCTACCTATTATTTTATAGAATGCACTTGATAAATGCTAGAAGTTCATTGGTTGCTATTTTTCTTCGCTTGTCCACTCTTTAGAAGGTTTCATACATTTCTCCCAAAGGGGGATATGTGGTTGTGTTAGAAGTGCTGCTGGCTGCACACATATCGGGCACTTATGGTGCAGTCATCGCATACAGGGGTGAGGGAAAACTTACCATGCCATCAGGACTCAATGGGGGCGATTCACATGTTCCAGGCACCCCTTGCTGGCCGTGTAAATGAATGGGTGTCTATCAGAGCAATTCAGTTGTTGCTCTGATAAGACTCAGTAGCAGTGGCAGTCACATGTTTTCTCACAGCCTCCAGAGGTTTGAGAATAAATGTGTTAAAGGTCCGTAGTTTTGGTTGCCCAAAGCGTCTAAACCTGGACTTTAGATGCCCAAATGAGAGCTTTAGACGGGTTTAGCCACTTTGTGCATTTAAACTCTGAGCTTTCAGGTGCGTTAAATTCTAATAGGTGTCTGATTGGAGCAACAATTGTATTGCTTCAATAGACTTCTATTCGTTCAAACACTCATCAGGGGGCACCTGGATCATTTCAATCGCACCCTAGGTGTAATTCCGAAACAACACATTGCATCAATGTAGGGAATTGAATTGCCCCATAGTCTGGGACAGGCCTTGGGTCAGGTATTGCATCTTAGGGTCATGTACACAGTGGTAGCAGAATATGTGGGGGCTGAATCACTACAAGGCAGCTTTTCAATTCACTTGAAATCATTGAGATCACTGTGGCACAAGGCACTTGGTGCCTCATGTATCAGTGAGGCCTTTGGTTACAGTAATTAAGACACTGCATTCACTTGAATATCAGTGCAGCCATTAAATCAGTTATGTCCCCTATGTACATATGTAATGGACACACTAAGGGGCAGATGTATTAACCTGGAGATGGCATAAGGAAGTGATAAACCAGTGATATGTGCAAGGAGATAAACGCACCAGCCAATCAGTTCCAATATGTCAATTAACAGTTAGGAGCTGATTGGCTGGTGCGTTTATCACCTTGTACTTATCACTGGTTCATCACTTCCTTATGACTTCTCCAGGTTAATACATCTGCCCCTAAGAACCTAGCCGTATATTGGACTTGAAGTAGGGCATAACACATACAGAATCTATTGTTAGCGTTTAAGTGCTTTTACTATGACAACCATTTATATTACACTTAAGTGGAATTAACACATTCATTTTAAGACACAAGAGATATAATGCAAGCTATATACCTGAGTGCAGGGAACAGAGGAACTGTGGAGTGATAATATGTTTCCTCTTTTAGACTGTATTTGCACAGCTGAGATTTCTGGCTGATATGTTTGAATGTGGTGGTAAAGAGAACAAGGTGTGGTGGTTTGTGCAGCTGAGGTGGATATTAAACTTTGGGGACAGCCAGCTATGTGAGTACAAATGGCTGGGAGAGTCCACCTGCAGCTCTCGGGCTTGAAGCCCATTCAAACGTACAGAGCAACACGTATTTTGTAAATAGGTACGTTGTAAAACACTTGCATATATTATGATAGGTAAACATGAGCACAATAGGATTTATGCATATGTGTAATGTAATGTAAAATTCAAGTGTTTTAAAACACGTCCTGGTAAAGGTAATATTTGGGCACTTACTATTCCAGGTTATTTTAAAACTTGCATATAGCTTCACATAACCTATTCACATGATTATTCTAGAGTACAGGTTTATGCTAAATCCATGCTTTTGTGTATGTGTGAATGAGCTACGCTTTTGAAGTGTTTTTGTTATTGCAGCATCACAAAACCTAGTGAAACAGTGACCGTCTGTAGCACGAGGAGGCGACCTGTGGAACCCCAGCTGTTGTGGAAAGTCCAACATGCCCTGGCACATGACGCTCCGCAACAGCTGAAGCTCCATAGGATGTCATTATCATACACTGCTGCTGCGTCTCTTATAGTGCACACATGAGCTTTATTGTTCAAGAAATGTTTACCCAGGCTGGTGCTAAGACATTGTAAGGTGTGTCCAGGACCAGCACAAGAATGTCTTTGCCCCAAAGGAATGTTCCACCTGAATGATTTCACTTCAAATCCACTATAACATTGAATCTCATGTTGATTTCTGTTTAGCTTGTAGGAGCTGCCATGTGTATTGCAATAGATATATCACTGTAGGAAAAATATTTTCTGTCCCACAAAACCAACACTTTTCACTTCTGACCTGGGGGGTAATTCAGATCTGATCGCTGCTGTGCGTTTTTGCACAGTGGGTGATCAGATCCGAACTGCGCATGCGTATGCACCGCAATGCGCAGGCACGACGGATGGCTGCAACAGGGGTTTGTCTGACGTCAAATCCGGTCCCGAACAGCCTGATGTGATCGCAGCGGCTGAGTAAGTCCTGGGCTGCGCAGAGGCTACACAAACTTAGTTTGTGCAGCTCTGCTACACATGCTTTCGCGCGCTTGCACAGCGAAAAATACACTCCCCCTGTAGGCGGCGACTATCTGATCACAGGACAGCAAAAATCGCTGCCCAGCGATTAGGTCTGAATTACCTACCTAGTCGTCACACAAGATTATTATTTGGAAGGATGGAATGTCTGTCTTCCACAGCTGCAAAATATGGCGGATTGTTTTTAGTATATACCCACAGCTGCTTATTAATGTGTTGCTAGGTAAAGCAGAAATAAATAGAAAACAAATAGGAATCAATGTGGTATGACACCCTCTGGATGCTTCAATGTTTTGGTTCTGCATGGCTTCCACAAACTTTCTAATTAATTATATAGGTTGATTCAATTAGCCGTCAGGCGGCATGCCCCGCTAGCTTATTGGTTGCTATGGGCAACTTCCTCCACTTACCTGAAGCACAGTGACTTTGAGAATGGAGAAATCTGTGTCACTTTTATTATTACTAACATTCATTTTTATATTACCAACATGTTCCAGGCCTATTCATCATCACTTAGGGGCCCATTACACATGCACATTTTTTAAGTAATGGGCCCATTCATTATTAGAGACCCAATGTGAGCACCCCTAATGAGAGCACCCCTATTCAACTAACAAACGTTAAACTGAAAGTTTAACGTTTGACTGCAGGAACTTATGCCATCTTCATATGTCATAGATTCCTGTATAGCATGGGTTCCTGGAGCCTCACTGCTTCCTATGGGAAAAAATCCAGGTTAAGAAGAGGGATCCAATTCCCCCTCCAGCTCTGTGTCTCCCATAGCAATGCGCAGGTGGGAACTCAGTTCATACATGTACACTGACACTGGCACGTCTGACCCAGCAGTGTAAGAGTCTGCTGATACTAATTACCCATGGAATCAGCAGTGGTGGGTATCTTGGGAATGGCTGCTCTTCAGAGCAGCCACCCCCTTACCAGAGTGGTGTTTTAGTATCCACCAACGCAATACAACAAAATGCGTAAGGAACCTCCAATACAGAGTCATACAATGGATTTCATGCATTTAAATGAATCTATATTGTAAGCTTGCGAGCAGGGCCCTCCTACCTCTATGACTGTTTGTTATTACCCAGTTTTGTCTTATCATTGTGTCCAGTTATAAAGCGCAACGGAATTTGCTGCGCTATATAAGAAACTGTTAATAATAATAATAATAATAATAATAAATAAGTGGGAACATTGGTGATGTCACTTCTGGTCCACACTGGGAACATCAAGGCAGTCTGGGTTAGGTTGAGGCAACAATTCTCCAGCAGTCGTTTATCATCAGATGCGCCTATTTGATTTAATTATTGATGGTTATTTTTTATTGAGAAATAGTATTTTTTTTTTAATTATAACATATAAAAGATTTTACACACATGCAGCTCTAGGCCTTTTTATTTTAGGAGTCATAAAGCCAAGAAGTGATTAGTTTATATATAAGGACTACAGGAGTTTCAAAGTGGATTAATTCAGATAAGCCTTTGAATACATTTGGCGGGATGTAATGGAGTCCGAGATTGCCGGAGGTGCGGGATGCCAGACAATCTCGGACTGCATTACATCCCGCCGATCATATAAATTACACAGGATTGATTCTGTTTTATATCTACCTGATATAATTAACATACTGCACTATGAGGCTTCTCTCTTTGATATTTGTTCTCTTAATTGAAATGTCATCCTTTGCTGGTTAATGATTCACATATAGGACACAGGAAAGCTATTTCCGGGGAAACTGAGAATTCTGTCCCATTAACCCTCAGTTAAAAATACCTGGGTTTTTTCAGCAATAATGCTTATCCTCTGTTTGATAAATAGACATCATATTAAACATTCTCTTTCTCTCGCTCATGCTTTTATTCACCCCCTCTCTTTTTATTCCACCACTGACTCTCCCTCGCCCCTACGTTCCTTCTTCCCCCTCTCCTAATATTGTCCTTTGTATGTGTCACACTGAGACCAGTGGCCAGTGAATTCCTGTGAAAAGCTTGCTGATTTAGCTGGCACAGTACCAGGGTAAGCTTTGCTCACCAAAATACTCCCACTGGCCAAACAGGAACACCCATAATATTTGTTTGAGATCTGCCAACTGGATTCAGTAAAAAAGAAAAAAAAAGAAACAATACATGGCTAGTTCACCCGGAACAATGGCAGGCTATGCTCGACCGGCCGCTCAGAGACGGAGGAATGTAGAACTATGTGACTTTCTGCTGGATACAAGTCATTCTACACTTTAGCATGCTAGGAGACACTGTTGGATGGAAAAGCGCTCCAATGATCCTTTTTGTTGTGAACTATATCAAACCACTGCATTTGTTAGCAACATCTATAGCTAATGTCAGATCCCAAATGACACTTAGGTAAGCTACATTTGGTGGTTAAACTGAATAAAGCATGTGGTTCTGCGGTGGCACATTCACAAGCGTCCATCGGGTCTGCGCACATGCACTGGCCTTAGTGCACGTGCGTGACCCTTCACCCTGCGGTCGCTTCCCAGAATGATGTGAACACAAGGCTATTAACACGTCAACCGTAGGGGGATGTTGATGCGTCGTTTGGTGGAACGGTCCGGACAATGCAGATCTGTCCGCACTATTTTCGGGGCGGCTGCATGACGCCACACACAGCCACACCGAGAAACAATATGGCGCCAGATCGCCTGCCAGCACAATAGGAAAAAGAAAGGGTACGAGGTTCACCTATATGGCGCAAAGCAACCCGTACATTAAAAATATTAAAAATAGAGGTCACCACATCTATAAACCAAATGCATAAAAGAGAAGAGATATTGATATATGTCCAGGGCGCTCTAGCACAAACCCACTAAATATAAACTAGTGAATAAGCAAATAAAAAATAAATAATAAATACATTCCTTTTGTATAAACAATGACTTGTAAATCTTGTTGATCTTCAGTTTAAGCAACAAATGTTCAATATGAGTTCTGAGTTTTCCAGGCCATTTCAGATGACTTCTCCAAGCTCATACAGAGAAGGGGGGGGAACAAAAAACAACATATGTGTAGACCAGCTTCATCAAAGATAAGGACATAAGATCCTTAGCATATCCAGCAGAAAGGAGCATACCCCACTCACACAAATTATAGGTGATATAAGTGCATCAAGGTATCTTTAGGTGGAGAATGCTTCATACATTCAGCATCAGGCTGTATCAATCATATCCTCAGAGTCACCCATTCAGACGGAGTTCAATAGCTTAGGGTACACGACACTCACACAGGATCTGAGCTGGAGACTCCTATAAAGGTATCTTTAACACTGGTGTGGATACCCAAGATGCATACCCCAACTCACATGAATTATAGATGGTTCAATTGCATCAACTTGTCTTTGGTGCAGAATCAGCCAGGTTGCTCAGGCAGGGGTCAACATCAAATCGATGCATTCGCAATTAAATTGAAAAAGCATTGAGGGGCATTTATGTGCATTTATTCCACACATCGCTGAATATCTATCTGCATATTACATTTATATGAGCTAACTGCATCTGTGTCTGTGTTAAATTGCATCATTTTTACCTACTGCAATTTTATTAATTGCCATTTGATGTTTTTCTGTGCGCATTTTAGAATAAATTGTCACTTTATCTACTTTCAGTCATCCTGTAATGTGTGATATTTTTTAATTAATAAAATTTAGCGTCTGAGGTGTTCACTATCACTGTAAGGTGGGCATACACTAATAGATATATCTGCAGGTCAGTGAATCTTCAGATATATCTAATGGCACATCGGGTAGTGTGTTGTGCATACACACTTCCTGATCAGTTGTGAATGACTAAACGGGGGAAGACATATAGTCTATAAGGCTATGCACAGGCTTAGTTAATGTAAACAAAAATAGGAAAAAATAAATTAACCCAGAAACCAGCAATAGGAGTCAAATTGGAGAGGCAAATTGCCATTACCCATCTATATTTGAGCTGGAGGTGCACCTGTAAGCATTATTCAGTTGTGAATGACGCCATGAACTGGGCAGGCACTTACATGCGCCCGCCCAGTAGAGCCATCAATCACCGCCGGCTGGTGCAACATGTGTACGTGCGATCAGCTGACCGCCGTACACACAGCCCGATGCACCAATATTTCTTTTTCATCCACTAGGGGTCACTGGAGTAATCTTGGGATATGGATGGCTTCCGCAGGAACAGGGCACTGAATATTTAAATTTAGAACTATCCACCCCTCCATATCCCAGAGTACCTCAGTGTTTTTTCTGTGCTCAAAGTAGCAACAAGGCTTGTGTGGAGCTCAACCACACTTCTTTTGAATATTTTTTATTTTTCTTTTTAATTTTTACTTTTTACAATCTTCAGCACATCCCTTCCCAGTTTATAAAAAAAACGTGGGTCCGGGATAGTGCCGCTGCACGGAGGCAGCGCATGGCGTGTCGGTCCTCACAAAGAGCACCCTCACAGCCACACGCAGCCCACTGACTGCTGCAAGAGCTGGACGGAGCTTACAGACAGAAGCCCCGTCACAGCCATCGCTACTTGAGTCAAGGTATGCTGGGGGGATGGGACGGTCAGCGCACGCTGCCGCCCCGCTATGTGGGGAAACCCGCCTCACCTAACAGGCCGCCCGCACCCGCAGCTCCTAACAGGCCGCCCGCCCAGCCGCTCCGTCCGCCGCTATACGAGCATTAGTACAATCGCTCCGATCAGCGCCGCCATGACCGCTCCTCTGCCGCTAAGACCAGCCGGCCGCCGCTGCAGGACCGCTCTCCACTACAGCGATCCCCGGCTCCCTGCACCCAATCTCGGACTGCCGGATACCCGCTCCCCGGTAACTCCCGCTCAGACAGCGGTACCCGGGCCACAGGGGAGGGAGAAGAAGGGGGGAAAGTAAGGTGGCATGCATAACATCAGCATAGGGCTGCGTGGGTTACAGCAATAATTACATAGTCTGTTAAGCCTATATTAACAGGTTACTTTGCTGCAATAGTTACAGGTTATAAGGAGTATACCCTGCACTGTGATTAGGACTGTAAGCATGGCATGGGGGCCATTTTAACCATGCTTCCTGTTTGTGATTCCAGAACGTTCCTGTCCTACATCTCTACTCCACCAAATGGCGCAGGGATGTTAGTGGGGATTTTGGATCAGATTTCATATAGTACTGGCCACGTGCACTGCACTGAAGCCATATCTATATATTATACACTCCTTCGTATACTTTTACTGAGTCGTGCAAGTGTCTATCCTTGTATATTGTATTGTCTGTCTGCATAATGAGTAAGGCACCAGCCAAATCTAAAAAGCAGTTTCACTGCAAGGTCTGTAATAGTGTGTTACCGGATGGATCTACCACATGTTCAGTATGTTTTGTGGATTCTGTTACGAATACAATTTCCGCTCCGGTTTCAAAGCCGGTTTCATCCCCGTAACCTCATGGGCTATGCTAACAGATGTCATGGCTGGGTTGCAATCAGAATTGGCCGCCGCTCGACACAAGTGGGAAGCGGCAAGATCTGAGTCGCGGTTGAGACCGCCAGAACTACCGGAGGGGTCTCAGCCTTGCCAAAGGTCCAAGTCCACTTTGGGTAGAAGAGATAAATATCATTTTTCTTATGATTTACCAGTTTCTGCTATGTTGCATTCTGACGATTCTATGCCAGACCTCACTGCGCAGGATGAGGGTGAGGAGGGCGAATTAGACCAGCAGTCAGATAGTGAAGATTTTGACAGCCCAGGCATTGATAATCTCATTAGAGCTGTGCGTCAGTCTCTGAAGTTTACAGAGACTGAGGAGCCGCTGACAAATGATGAAGTCGTATTTACTAAACGACAAAGATCTCCAATGTGTTTTCCTGTTTCGGAATCTCTTAATAAGATGTTAGTTGAAACACGGAAGAATCCAGATAAACGGTTTTCTATACCTCGCCGATTTAAGTCTAGTTACCCGTTTCCAGAATCTGTGACATGTACATGGGAGAATCCGCCAATGGTGGATTCGTCTGTGTCAAAACTTACAAAGAAATTAACCATACCAGTGCCAACGGCTACTACGCCTAAGGACCCTTCAGACCGTAAAATAGAAGCTATACTGAAGTCCATGTATATAGCAGCAGGAGTGTTGCTTAGACCTGGGTTGGTTGGCATTTGGGTCACTAAGGCGCTAATTGTATGGATTACAGAACTCAAGTCTGCCCTACATGACGATCACCTTATACTTCTCGCTGATCAAATCTGTGAAGCTGCTGAGTATCTATGTACAGCTTCTACTGACGTCTGTCAGCTCACTTCTCGCATTTCATCGTCGCTAGTTACAGTACGACGAGCACTCTGGCTGCGTTCTTGGCAAGCGGAGGCAGAGGTAAAAAGAGGTATAGAGGCGTTGCCTTATGGTGGCGAGAAGTTGTTTGGTCCTGATTTGGACAAATGGATTTCTGAGGCTTCGGGAGGAAAGTCTGTTTTCTTACCATTGCCTCCGACGGTACCAAGACGGAAATACTCTGGTCCGGCATTCAAATCCTTTAGACCTCAGCCCTTTCGGGGCTGTGGTAGAGGAACAGCCACGCCTGGTAGACGAGGTCGAGGACGTGGTTTCCAACAAACCAACACCAGTCGTCAGGACGCTAAGGTCACCGACAAGCCAGTGGCATGACGGGCTCCCAGCCCATCTCGGATCTCCAATTGTGGGAGCACGCCTTCAGACGTTCCATTTGGCGTGGTTCCAGACATCCACAGATGGGTGGATCCGCAATTTAATGTTAAAAGGTTACAAAATAGAGTTCGACTGTCTCCCGTGACTGCGGTTTTTCAAGACAGGACTGCCTCTGTCGGACGACAAGAGGGCGGTTCTGCAAATTCCCATTCAATCCCTGCTGGATTCAGCAGTTTTGATTCTGGTCCCTGTACAACAACAAGGTCAGGGTTATTATTCCAGTCTGTTTGTGGTACCAAAGCCGGATGGCTCCGTCAGGCCAATATTTAACTTAAAGGGTCTCAATCAGTACGTCACTTACTACAGATTCAAGATGGAATCTCTGCGGTCAGTAATTGCAGGTTTAGAGCCACAGGAATTCATGATTGCGCTAGATCTCAAGGATGCGTACTTACACATTCCGATTTGGCCACCTCATCAGAGGTTCTTGCATTTTGCAATACGGCAGAACCATTACCAGTTTCAGGCTCTACCGTTTGGCCTCTCGTCAGCGCCTCGGGTATTCACCAAAGTGATGTCTGTGATGATAGCTCATCTCAGATCCCTGGGAGTGATAATAGTTCCGTACTTGGACGATCTGCTCATCAAAGCTCCGTCTCAACAGATGCTCCTCCAACATACGTTGCTAACGTACAATGTACTAGTTCAGCACGGTTGGATTGTCAACTTCAAGAAATCACATCTAATTCCGTCTTAACGACTTCAATTCCTAGGTATGATTCTCGATACGGTAAATCAAAGAATTTACCTCCCAGAACAGAAAGTACAGATTATTCGTCATCTGGTACAATTAGTGCTCAAGCCACGCACAGTCTCGGTACATTTGTGCATTCGCCTCTTAGGCACAATGGTGGCGGCTTTCGAGTTTGGAAGATTTCACTCACGTCCTTTTCAACTGGATGTGCTCGCACAGTGGTCGGGCACGCATCTGCAGATTCACCACAGGGCCAGGGTATCTCTACTCTTGTGGCTCAAAATACACAATCTAACCGCAGGGAAACGGTTCAGCGCCTCGAATTGGATAATTCTAACGACGGACGCGAGTCTCAGAGGTTGGGGAGCTGTAGTTCAAAATTGTCAGCTCCAGGGTCTCTGGGCGGATCACGAAAGATTGCTGTCGATAAATGTCCTGGAACTCCGGGCGATTTACAATGCACTACGACAAGCAGTGCACATGCTTTGGTCTCAGACTGTCCAGGTGCAGTCAGACGTCCAGGTGCAGTCAGACAACGCGACGGCGGTCGCGTACATCAACAAACAAGGAGGAACGAGAAGCCGCATGGCCATGCGGGAAGTAGCTCGAATCCTCAATTGGGCCGAGCATCACCAAGTGATATTGTCGGCAGTGTTCATTCCGGGAGTGGACAACTGGGAGGCGGATTTTCTCAGCCGTCGGGATTTTCATCCAGGAGAACGGGCATTAAATCCAGAAGTTTTCACATGTTGGTCCAAAGGTGGGGATACCCTCAAGTGGACCTAATGGCATCTCGCCACAATCACCAAACGCCCTAGTATGTGTCCAGAACGAGAGATCCAAAGGCAGTGGCGGTGGATGCTCTCACAATCGCGTGGCTGTACAGCCTCGTGTATCTGTTTCCACTGTTTCCGCTGCTCCCTCTGTTGCTAAAACGCATAAAAAGAGAGTCTACCACAGTCATACTAGTGGCGCCTCATTGGCCTCGGAGAGCTTGGTTCTCGGATCTCCGTGGACTACTCGCAGACGATCCTTGGCCGCTCCCACTACGTCCGGACCTGTTACAACAGGGTCCGTTCCTTTACCCCGATTTAGCGCGGCTGCGTTTGATGGGGTGGCTGTTGAGACCGCCCTCTTAAGAAGAGAGGGCATCCCAGACTCGGTTATACCAACCATGTTACGAGCTAGGAAGCCAGTTACGGCAGCTCATTATTACAGAATTTGGCGTGCCTATATAGGTTGGTGTGAAGTTCGGAAGTTTCCGACATCATCTTTCAAGTTATCCCGTCTTTTGTTATTTTTACAGACGGGGTTAGATGGAGAACTGCGTTTATCTACATTAAAGGTGCAGGTATCTGCTTTGTCAATTTACTTTCAAAGACGATTGGCTCTATTGCCGTCTGTACACACCTTTCTGCAAGGTGTCCTCAGAGTACAGCCTCCATTCATTCCACCTACAGCGACATGGGACTTGAATCTGGTTTTAGATTTCTTACAGTCTTCATATTTTGAACCCTTACAACAAGTGGATATTAAGTTTCTCACTTGGAAAACAATTTTTCTCCTAGGCTTAGCTTCGGCAAGGCGTGTTTCAGATTTGGGTGCTTTGTCATGCAAGCCACCATATTTGGTGTTTCATGATGACAGAGCGGAACTTCGGACGAATCCCGCTTTCTTGCCAAAGGTAGTGACATCTTTTCACATCAATCAACCAATAGTAGTTCCTGTGTTAACAGAAGATTCTGGAACTTTGGATGTGGTACGTGCACTACGCGTTTATGTATCCCGAACGTCTACAGTTCGTAAGACGGATACGTTGTTTGTTCTCTATGATGCTGCCAAGATGGGTTGGCCAGCTTCTAAGCAGACCTTATCCAGATGGATTAAACTGACCATACGTCAGGCTTACCTTCATGCTAGGTTACAGCCGCCTACATCAGTAACAGCTCATTCCACACGTTCTGTGGGAACTTCATGGGCAGCTGGTCGTGGGGCTTCCACGACGCAGCTTTGCCATGCAGCTACATGGTCATCAGTGCACACGTTTGTGCGCTTTTACAAGTTTGATACGTTTGCGGCATCAGCTTCTAGCTTTGGCCGCCTAGTGTTACAGGTGCCAAACAGCTCTCCCGCCCATGGGGGAAGCTTTGGTACGTTCCAAGAGTACTCCAGTGACCCCTAGTGGATGAAAAAGAAAATATGATTTTGGTACTTACCAGGTAAATCCTTTTCTTTGAATCCATAGGGAGCACTGGACGCCCGCCCAGAGCAGCTTTACCTGGTTTGTGGTAAGTTCAGGGGATCTTATGGTAACATATTCTCACCGACTGGTTCAAAGTTTCAAGTTCTATCGGTTATGATGTCAACTGTTTAGTTGTCAGTAACGTTATGTGTCAACTTTATTGTTGTCCGTTATGTTATATGTAATTCTCCATTGTCAACCTCTCTATAGCTCCTGTTCGGCTCAGTAAAAAACACTGAGGTACTCTGGGATATGGAGGGGTGGATAGTTCTAAATTTAAATATTCAGTGCCCTGTTCCTGCGGAAGCCGTCCATATCCCAAGAGTACTCCAGTGCCCCCTATGGATTCAAAGAAAAGGATTTACCTGGTAAGTACCAACATCCTATTATCTGTAGATATATAGGTCATTGACTGTGCTGCAGAGCCGATGTGATATGTCTGTGAACAACGGTGTTCACAAGCATATCGTTGGTACACACTGGTCGACGGATCTGTTCAGTTGAGCGGCCAATACATCGGCCAATGTGTACCAAGCATAACACATCGCTCCCAACTGTCCTGAGTAAGGCAGAAGCATCCGATGTCCCGTGGATCAGATTTCAAGACAGCTGAGAACAGTAATGTATGTCCCACGAATAGATGCCCCTTCCATGCTGCAGGTGTGAATGATACGCAAGTGGTTTTATGGGGTAAGAAGGTGGCTGGGAATGTTACAGTATTTCAGAAGCATAGGTCATACCCAGAGGGGGTGTGGCATGCCCCAGTTGATGTATACATGCCCCACCATCGTTGAGCTTCTACAATTCTATAGTTGGGAAGTATGTAGAAACCTTTGTGCCTCTCACAATGCACTATAGTGCTACTTACTACAGTCTTCTCTTTGATAAATAGCGGAGGGGATTTGTGAGGTGTTTATCATCCTCTGTGCAATTCAGAAGCAGCTTTAGACCCGCTGAGCACATGTATGTTTATATTTACATGAATCTGTATTGTTATAGGGAGCAAGAGGGCTGCATTTGTGGAGGAACACAGGTTTGGACAATATAGAGTAGGCACACCAGCGTGCATGGTTTTGAAATGAGACAAGATTTTACTTTGCATAGTGTGATCAATAAAATTAGATAAACAGAGGCAGAACTGTTTTATACCAGCACATAGATGGCGGAGATGTAATAATGACTATTTGCCTGCACTCCCGACATTTGCAAGACTAGCCCAAATTTTGGGACTGTGATGACGCATTGTGGTCCCGCTGCAGCGGGGGTGGTAATGTGATATTGCAATTCACTGTGCACTGTGATACGCCCCCCCCCCCCCTACCGCCCATGGTGTGTTGTCTCCCCTAACCCCCTCTCTTTCTGCGGAGCTGTAATTAGGGGTAATCTACCAGTGCCATTGTGCAGGGTCAAAGCTGCTTTTACAAGAAAATTCCCTAAATGGCTGTCACCACACCCCAAAATCAACAAATGGACGTGATAATTAATAGGGAAAATAGACTCACATAAGCACTGATTATCAATGAATAAAGGAATAATATTGTATACATTCCTTATACGTTATTGAGGTGTGTCCTCTTCTCTTATGTCCTTCCTTTGCTTGTGGGTATGTCAGTGGTGGGTTCCCGATGCCAAAGGATATAGAAAAGAAATAAACCAATAAACCAAACAAAGTGTTGTATTGTCAAATGGTAATTCATATCAATTACCATTTGACAATACTACACATTGTTTGGTGTATTGGTTTATTCCATATATCCTTTGGCATCGGGAACCCACCATTGACATACCCACAAGCAAAGGAAGACAAGGAAGACCGTAAGAGAAGAGGACACACCTCAATAACGTATAAGGAATGTATACAATTTAATCCTTTATTCAATTGTACTCAGCGCTTTTATTAGTCTATTTTCCCTATTAATTATCACATCAGGGTACTGGCAGTCTGCATCCATTTGGGGGTGTGAAGATGCGTTGTTCCCGGTTTCTGACTGCGCTGAAGCCTGTGGCGCAGCTTCACTGGTCCCGGCAGCGTGATTTTACTGGACATCCCGAGTAACCTGAGGATTATTACTCAAATGTCCGATGTTCATGCAGAGGATCCCATGCAGCGCCTTCACCTGCCTGTAGTGGGCATCTTTTTACACAAGATGCCTCCTGTGGCTTTTGCCTACTTTAGCACGCAGCGGCTGTGCCTTTGCCAGAAATCTTTGAATCAGGCCCCATGATAATAATGGTGTTTTGCTATTGACCTAGTGATGCAACTTTTGTTTACTTGATAATAGTTCTGTTTGCACTCAGTTCATTCATTTCCTGTCTTCATCATAATCCAAACTCGACGGCCAAGTCTTGGTTTAGGTGTGTCACTTGTAGATGTCCTTGTAGAATTTTAAGGGTAAATGTTTGTTAGCAGCCCTAGGCCATTATTTCTGGTAATTCTATGTAATTATTTGGGATTAGCGTATTTCAAGTATAGCTCCCAGTGAAAATGTGGATTCTTTTCTAGAAAATAAAAACAAAAGGTTCAAGAAAATATGGAAAATTTTTCAGTCCTGCTTAGAGCTTCTTTCAGGATATATTGGATTTGTGGGGTTTTTTTAGCTGTGGATTACAAAACAGCTTTGTCTTCTGCCCTCCATATACTTCTATACAGATATCACTATGCATCTGATGCAGAGTTGAACTGAAGCCGACAGTAATTATTCCCACATTGTGTACACAGCACTACATATGGCGTTGTATGCCTCTGCATCATCACCACCAGCCAAGATGTAGAAGATATGTCTGGAAACGGGATTTATGATTCCGGTTGGAGATGCGAAGGAGGTGTGTGTACTGCTCTGCTGTGGAACCCTCTTTTTCTTTTTTCACTATAAACAGTACAGGGTCAGTCAGTAATCTTGTTAATGGTTGTCCATAACACACCTATTGGCCATGGTAGAATGAGTCGTTTAGCATCGAGTTTTTATCCCGCACCAGACAAGCAATGAGAATGTATTAGCACAAACCAATTTTAGAAAACCAGCTATAATTATATACCAAAATTTGGATTTATAATAATTCACAAAGCTGGAGGTGCTCCTGCAATCAGGATAAATGTTTTGTTGGGAAAATCTATTTTCTTTGTTGGTCTTTCCCAACAAAACGTTTATAAGAATGAGTCGTTTTCCTGATCTTTGTATATTAAACTTTTTCTGTTCAATATAAATATATATGAAATTGTCTTGCCCAGACACAAGGTTGTCTGAAGCTGGCAACTTATTGTTATTTTATTTGGCTAATTTGGCCGCTCAGAACAAATAGATCCATGTCAAACAACCAGGGCAAAACATATGTAGCCATCTTATACATATATGTCAGAATGCCTGAAATGTTTGGTTTATTGGCCTTCAATGTTAGGAAGCACTTAAAGAAATTGCAAGGATTAAGAGTGCCCGTCTATGTAAACAGGGATGTAGTTAAAATAGCGGCAGTCGAGATCCCGGCAATCAGGAGTCCGACGCCAGAATCCCGACAGCTGGTGGAATGTTGACGGCCGAAATCCTGACCACCAAAGGTTATTCTCACTTGGTTGGTGGTTCCATGCCGAGTGAGAATATAACCTGTGGCAAGCTACCGGGCCCAATGCGAGGCGGGCCCGCGAGTGGTCTCCTGCCGGGATACCGGCAGACAGGATGCCACAGTTGGTATACTGATAGCCAGCATCCCGTCTGCTGGTAAAACATGTATTACTGTAAACCAATGCTAGCACTTCAATGCATTGTAGTACATTATATGTCATGGAACATGATGCATTGTGGTAAATTGTGTCAGTGAAGGTGGTGCATTGTGGTAAATTGTGTGTCAGTGAAGGTGATGCATTGTGGTACATTGTGTGTTAGTGAAGAAGGCTGTTTTGAGAATGAAGCCAGTCTTTAAGAACCAGTGACATCATTAAGGGGTCTATTTACTATGCCTTGGATGGAGATAAAGTCGCTGGAGATAAAGTACCAGCCAATCGGCTCCTGTCATTTTTTAAACACAGCCTGTGACATGGCAGTCAGGAGCCGATTGGCTGGTACTTTGTCTCTAAGTCACCCTGTGTCTGTGTTATGTTAAGGGGTTCCTAATGAAGTGATAGGTCACATCCTCATAGATTTTGCTTATTATTGGCAAGTGACAAGTACAAACTGTCGTCTCTGGATCTGCCTATAAATTCTGTGGCGGTAGCTCAAATGTTGAATATCTTGGACACATTGATATGTTTGTTGCAGTGCCAGAGGACCATCTTGTGCATTGAATGTGCCATACATTACTGTATGTTCTATTACTTGCAGGTGTAACATCCCTGGAATCTCTGTGGACAGAATGTTGATACCGCACCTCCTCCTTCTGTGTGCCATACACTTCTTCATCATACTTAAAAGCAGAACATTTGCCAAGAATGTCAATTTCCATAATGTGAGACCACCCTTAGACCGTACGTATCAGAGTGTCTTATCAGTGTTTTATAAGTGTCACATTGTTCTGGTAATTCCACATCTGCAGTGTGTATGCATATTGTGTGCTCTGTGGCAGGGCTTTACATATCTACGTCTCAATGATTGGTAATGGTAAGAGGTCTAAAGTGCTATCTCATTATGTAACATCTGTGGTAAATTACAGTAGTGGAAAAGCTGACCTGTGTCTAACATCTGCTGTAAATAACAGTAGTGGAAAAGCTGGCCTATGTCTAACATCTGTGGTAAATCACAGTATTTGGAAAAGCTGGCCTATGTCTAACATCTGTGCAGTGGTGGAAGTAGAAGAAATGTGTTATAGGTACTGTGTGCGCACATGTCGAAAAATGAGTGTGGCCAAATGCCACATGGAGCGTGGCCAATGAAATGGGGGCGTGATACACATATGGGGGGTCAGATTCACTTATGACACCAATAGTGCCAGTGCACGCCGCCGCTACCGGACTCAGGGGACTCGTAGGCAGGAGAGGAGAGGCGCATGCTGCGATCTCCTCTCCCCAACACCCGGTGTCTGCAAGGTGGCGGCCTGGCAGTACGGCGTACCTGCTGGGATTTTCTTACAGGTACGTCGTACCACCTTATACCGCCATACTTTCAGCACTGCATCTGTGGTAAATCACAGCTGGCTTATGTCTGATGCTTGAGTTGTACAGACCTGTGATGTATCAAGGCATGATATCATTAACCATAGACATTTTATTTAAGCTATTTTGCCACAGATCTCCTTTTGGTGAGCATTTATATAGTATATATATTATAATGGTATGATCTATGTCCATTTTGGCTGCCAGCATAAGAGAACAAATTAGATGATTCTGGGCACTAAAGGCCCAGCGACCCCCGCTGCAATGTGACAGGTGAACTCTGGGGGTAATTCAGAGTTGATCATAGAGCACATCTACGATCATTTACTCTGACATGCGGGGGGACGCTTAGACACGGCTAGTCCACCCCGCATGTCAGATGTGACGCAATGCAGCCACCGCGACCCGCCACCCCCCACCCCACCCCCCAACGGTCCGGACATGCCTCCGTTGTCCGGAATGCCCCGCACCAACAGCGTTCTAACACCGTTGGCACGCCCCCTCCCGGACCACCTCTGCCTGTCAATCAGACAGAGGCGATCGCAGCCAGTGAGATGCTGATAGCATCTCACCATGCTCCCGGGGAGCGCACGAGTAGTGCGGCCGCTGCGCGTGCGCACTCCACAAAGTAATTCAGACTATGATCGCTGCAGCGATGCAGTCTGAATTACCCCCTAAGAACTCAGACTTATAAAGTCAACACAATGTATGTTATTCATTTTAGTTTTAACTGTTATATGTTTACTTAAAAGATTGACTAAATATCTCAGCTGAATATGGATGTAATTAATATTTTGTTTACTTGCAGCGACACCATTTCCCAACAGTTTCAAGTGTTTTACATGTGAGAAATCGAGCGATAATTATAACTGCAACCGTTGGGCCGAAGATAAGTGGTGTCCATCAAGTGAGTGAGATACTCAAAGATATGTAGCATATATGTGCACATTATTATTTACATACATGATTTGTGTAACAATGTTGTTTAGTAATCGGACAGACTGGAGATGAAATTGGTTTGAGTATACTGTTCCAAAGACCTGTGAAATAATGACGCAGTGGGAAGCATAAGGAGCGCCACTGTTTTGCATGATTAAAATATTTCTCTGACGTCCTAGTGGATGCTGGGAACTCCGTAAGGACCATGGGGAATAGCGGCTCCGCAGGAGACTGGGCACATCTAAAGAAAGCTTTAGGACTATCTGGTGTGCACTGGCTCCTCCCCCTATGACCCTCCTCCAAGCCTCAGTTAGATTTTTGTGCCCGACCGAGCAGGGTGCAATCTAGGAGGCTCTCCTGAGCTTCTTAGAAAAAGTTAGTTTTAGGTTTTTTATTTTCAGTGAGACCTGCTGGCAACAGGCTCACTGCATCGAGGGACTAAGGGGAGAAGAAGCGAACCTGCCTGCTTGCAGCCAGCTTGGGCTTCTTAGGCTACTGGACACCATTAGCTCCAGAGGGACCGAACACAGGCCCAGCCTCGGAGTCCGGTCCCAGAGCCGCGCCGCCGGCCCCCTTACAGAGCCAGAAGCAAGAAGAGGTCCGGAAAATCGGCGGCAGAAGACATCAGTCTTCACCAAGGTAGCGCACAGCACTGCAGCTGTGCGCCATTGCTCCTCATGCACACCACACACTCCGGTCACTGAGGGTGCAGGGCGCTGGGGGGGGGCGCCCTGAGCAGCAATATAAACACCTTGGCTGGCAAAAATACATCACATATAACCCCCAGGGCTATATGGATGTATATTAACCCCTGCCAGATTCCATAAAAATGCGGGAGAAAAGTCAGCGAAAAAGGGGCGGAGCTATCTCCTTCAGCACACTGGCGCCATTTTTCCCTCACAGCTCCGTTGGAGGGAAGCTCCCTGGCTCTCCCCTGCAGTTAATGCACTACAGAAAGGGTTAAAAAGAGAGGGGGGGGCACAATTTAGGCGCAGTATACAATATATATGCAGCTATAAGGGAAAACACTTTTTTATAGGTGCTATCCCTGTGATATATAGCGCCCTGGTGTGTGCTGGCATACTCTCCCTCTGTCTCCCCAAAGGGCTTTGTGGGGTCCTGTCCTCTATCAGAGCATTCCCTGTGTGTGTGCTGTGTGTCGGTACGGATGTGTCGACAGGTATGTGGAGGATAATGAGGTGGAGGCGGAGCGAATGCTTGTAAATATGTTGTCACCCCCTGCGGGGTCGACACCGGTGTGGTTGAACTTATGGAAGGATTACGTGAAAGTGTCAACTCCTTACATAAAAGGTCGACGACACGGAACAGCCGGCTACTCAGCTTGTGCCTGTTCCAGCGTCTCAAATGTCATGGGGGGCTCTAAAATCGCCCGCTGCCTCAGATAACAGACACAGATGTCGACACGGATACTGACTCCAGTGTCGACATCGATGAGACTGGTGTACCCTCCAAATAGGTCCACCCGTTACAGGATTGAGGCAATGAAAAATGTATTACACATTTATGATTATACCCCAGGTACCACATAAAAGGGTATTGTGTTTGGTGAGAGAAAACTATTAGTAGTTTTTCCTGCATCTGAGAAATTAAATGAGGTGTGTGAGGAGAGTGGTCTTCCCCCGGTAAGAAATTGATAATTTCTACAACGGTTATTGGCAGCGTACCCTTTCCCGCCAGAGGATAGGTCACGCGGGGAAACACCCCATAGGGTAGATACAGCGCTTACACGCTTATCAGAAAAGGTGGCACTACCGTCTCCGGGTACGGCCGCCCTGAAGGAACCTGCTGATAGAAAGCAGGAGGTTACCCTATAAGATATGGTCACACACTAGGGCATTATATTGCGACCAGCCGTTGCTTCGGCATGGATGTGCAGTGCTCCCGCTGCGTGGTCAGATTCCCTGTCGGAAAATAACTATGGATAGGGACAATATTTTGCTGAAAATAGAACATATAAAAGACGTGGTCTTTTACATGCGTGATGCACAGAGGGATATTTGCCGGCTGGCATCAAAAATAAGCGCTAGGTCCATTGCCGCCAGACGGGGGTTATGGACTTGGCATTGGTCAGGCGATGCCGACTCGAATCGGCACATGGAAGTTGCCCTATAAGGGGGTAAAACTGTTTGGGGATAGTTTTTCAGACCTACTGCTGGGAAATTGAATTTTTTGCCACAGGCTACCCCACAACAAAAGAAAGCACCGTATGATCAAGTACAGTCCTTTCGGCCCCAGAAAAGCAAGAGGGCTAGAGGCTCATCCTTTCTGCCGAGAGGCAAAGGTAGAGGAAAAAGCTGCAACACACAGCTAGTTCCCAAGAGCAGAAGTCCTCCCTGCGTCCGGTAGGTCCACAGCATGGTGCTGGGGCTGCTCAGGCGGACCCGGGTACGGTGGGGGCCCGTCTCAGATATTTCAGTGGACAGTGGGCTCTCTCACATGGATCCCTGGGTCCTTCAAGTAGTATCTCAGGGGTACAGGCTGGAGTTCGAGACGTTCTTCCCCCCGCCGTTTCCTAAAATCTGCCTTACCGGCACCTCCCTCTGCCAGGGAGACGGTGTTGGTGGATATTCAACACTATAATCACAACAAGTGATTGTCAAGGTGCCCCTCCTTCAGCAAGGAAGGGGTTACTATTCCACAGTGGTTGTGGTACCGCAACGGTTCGGTGAGACCCATCTTGAAATTAAAATACTTGAACTTTTATATCAGAAGATTCAAGTTCAAGATGGAATCGCTCAGGGCGGTTATTACGAGCCTGGACGAGGGGGATTACAGGGTCTCCCTGGACATCAAGGATGCGTACCTGCATGTCCCCATTTACCCCCCTCACCAGGAGTACCTCAGATATGTGGTACAGGACTGTCACTATCAGTTCCAGATGCGGCCGTTGGAGTTGTCCACGGCACCGAAGGTCTTTACCTAGGTAATGGCCGAAGTGATGATACTCCTTCGCAAGAAGGAAGTTTTTATTATCCCGTACTTGGACGATCTCCTGATAAAGGCGAGGTCCAAAGAACAGTTGGTAGTGGGGGTAGCACTCTCTCGGGAAGTTCTACAACAGCACGACTGGATTCTCAATATTCCAAAGTCACAGCTGGTCCCGACGACACGTCTTCTGTTCCTGGGAATGTTTCTGAACGCAGTCCAGAAAAGAGTGTTTCTTCCAGTGGAAAAAGCCGAGGAGTTGTCATCTCTAGTCAGAGACATCCTAAAACCAGGACAGGTGTCGGTACATCAATGCACACGAGTCCTGGGAAAAATGGTAGCTTCGTACGAAGCATAATTCCATTCGGAAGACTCCACGCAAGGACGTTCCAGTGGGACCTGTGGGACTAATGGTCCGGGTCCCATCTACAGATACAACAGCGGATAACCCTGTCAGCAAGAAACAGGGTGTCGCTGCTGTGGTGGCTGCAGAGGGCTCATCTACTAGAGGGCCGCAGATTCGGAATACAGGACTGGGTCCTGGTGACCACGGATGCCAGCCTTCGGGGCTGGGGTGCAGTCACACAGGGAAGAAATTTCCAAGGAGATTTCGCTTCACATAAATATTCTGCAGCTAAGGGCCATTTACAATGCCCTAAGCCAAGCAAGGCCCCTGCTTCAGAACCAGCCGGTACTGATCCAATCAGACGACATCACGGCGGTCGCCCATGTAAACAGACAGGGCGGCACAAGAAGCAGGATGGCGATGGCAGAAGCCACAAGGATTCTCCGATGGGCACACCCAGGAGAATGGGGACTTCATCCAGAAGTTTTCCAAATGCGGGTAAACCGTTGGGAATGACCACGGGTGGACATGATGGCGTCCCGCCTCAACAAGAAGTTGAAAAGATATTGCGCCAGGTCAAGGGACCCTCAGGCGATCGCTGGGGACGCTCTAGTGACACCGTGGGTGTACCAGTCGGTTTATGTGTCTCCTCCTCTACCTCTCATACTGAGAATAATAAGAAGGCGAGGAGTGAAAACCATACTCGGGGTTCCGGATTGGCCATGAAGAGCTTGGTACCCGGAACTTCAAGAGATGCTGGCAGAGGACCCTTGGCCTCTGCCGCTCAGACAAGACCTGCTGCAGCAGGGACCCTGTCTGTTCCAAGACTTACCGCGGCTGCGTTTGACGGCATGGCGGTAGAACACCGGATCCTAAAGGAAAAGGGTATTCCGAAGGAAGTCATCCCTACCCTGATCATAGCTAGGAAGGATGTCACCGCAAGACATTATCGCTGCGTTTGGCGAAAATTTGTTGCTTGGTGGGAGGCCATGAAGGCCCCGACGGAGGAATTTCAACTATGTCGATTCCTGCACTTCCGGCAAGCAGGGGTGACGTTTGGGCCTCAAATTGGGGTCCATCAAGGTCCAGATTTCGGCTCTGTCGATTTTCTTCCAGAAAGAACTGGCTTCACTGCCTGAAGTTCAGACTTTGGTTAAAGGAGTACTACATATTCAGCCTCCTTTTGTGCCTCCTGTGGCACTTTTTGGATCTCAACGTGGTGTTGGATTTCCTAAAGTCGCATTGGTTGAGCCACTTAAACCCATGGAGCTAAAGTATCTCGCGTGGAAAGTGGTCATGCTGTTGGCCTTGGCCTTGGCCAGGCGTGTGTCAGAATTGGCGGCTTTGTCATGTAAAAGGCCTTATCTGATTTTCTATATGGATAGGGCAGAGTTGAGGACTCGTCTTCAGTTTCTCCCGGACGTGGTCTCAGGTTTTCACTTGAACCAACCTATTGTGGTGCCTGCGGCTACTGGGGACTTGGAGGATTCCAAGTTGCTGGACGTAGTCAGGGCCCTGAAAATTTTATTTTTCCAGGACGACTGGAGTCAGGAAAACTGACTCGCTGTTTATCCTGATGGCACCCAACAAGCTGGGTGCTCCTGCTTCTAAGCAGTCTATTGCGCGCTGGATTTGTAGCACTATTCAGCTGGCGCAGTCTGCGGTAGGATTACCGCAGCCTAAATCAATAAAAGCCCATTCCACAAGGACGGTGGGCTCATCTTGGGCGGCTGCCCGAGGGGTCTCGGCTTTACAACTTTGCCGAGCAGCTACTTGGTCAGGGGCAAACACGTTTGCAAAATTCTACGAATTTGATACCCTGGCTGAGGAGGACCTGGAGTTCTCTCATTCGGTGCTGCAGAGTCATCCGCACTCTCCCGCCCGTTTGGGAGCTTTGGTATAATCCCCATGGTCCTTACGGAGTTCCCAGCATCCACTAGGACGTCAGAGAAAATAAGAATTTACTTACCGATAATTCTATTTCTCGTAGTCCGTAGTGGATGCTGGGCGCCCATCCCAAGTGCGGATTGTCTGCAATACTTGTACATAGTTATTGTTAACTAATCGGGTTCTTGTTGTGAGCCATCTATTCAGAGGCTCCTCTGTTATCATGCTGTTAACTGGGTTTCATATCACAAGTTGTACGGTGTGATTGGTGTGGCTGGTATGAGTCTTACCCGGGATTCAAAATCCTTCCTTATTGTGTACGCTCGTCCGGGCACAGTATCCTAACTGAGGCTTGGAGGAGGGTCATAGGGGGAGGAGCCAGTGCACACCAGATAGTCCTAAAGCTTTCTTTAGATGTGCCCAGTCTCCTGCGGAGCCGCTATTCCCCATGGTCCTTACGGAGTTCCCAGCATCCACCTCGGACTACGAGAAATAGAATTATCGGTAAGTAAATTCTTATTTTCCTGTTCCGTGGTATATAAAGCAATCAGGTCACTTCCCAGCTTACTGTATTCAATATACATGAAACTATTATTGAACTACAGGTTGCATTTCATAATTGTTTGTGGTGTATTCCGTGTGAGCCATTATGCTCACACTGCAAGTTACATAATAAGAGGTGATACCATGAAAGAGATGCCACACAGAAAAAAGAGAAAATGCAGGTGCATGCTAAACACTATTAACACTGGTAATCAGACCAAGTATAATAAACTCTGCAATTTAAAATAGAACATACAGTAATGTATGCACATTCAATGCACAAGATGGTCCTCTGGCACTTAACAGAGTTCTTGAATAGACCAAAAATAAGGACATAAAACAGTGGGTTGCAATAGAAGGCTGCTGCATGAAACAACACCCTGAAATAGTGCTGTGGTTGCCCTCTCTTCCCAAGTACTCTCCATCCCATCCTAAGATGTCCCCCACACTCTCGCTTTGGAAGGCATGCCGGCAACAGAGCCGGCGCTACCATTAGGCAGCTTTAGGCAGCTGCCTAAGGGCGCCGGCACCTGAGGGGGCGGCTGTGAGGCTGATGGCATCATAAGGGTGTCTCTCAAAGAGACATCCTTATTTTACTTATCGCTGGTGGCGGCAGTGGTTTGCATAACCAGCGGCCGCCACTCCCGCACCTCACAGGTGCTGTCTGACTGAGTCTGCAGACATGTCATAGTCTGGAGCAGCGCAGCCAGCAGCAGCAGTGTCCTGCGTCCGCCCCCCTTTCCTTCTCTGAACAGTGAGTGGCAGCTCCCTCCCCAGGGACAAGCAACCAATGTTCTCCTTCCCGTCCCGAGGCTCCGCCTCCTCATCTGAGGCTCCGCCCCTTTTTGCTCATTCGGTCCTGACTTTCTTGAGCTAAGCTTGCCCTGCTAATAGTCCTCTGCGGTTCTATGGGGGGACCATGATGACTGACAGGAGACTACAAGACACCCTTCAAGCAGAGGTACAGTAAGTATCTTATGGTGATTTTTACTGTTATCTGGAGTTTATTAATATAATCTGGGGAGGTGGGTATTGCAGTAATATTATGTGGGGTGGGGTGTAGTACTGTTATGGAGTCGTGAATTTATGTTTTATTTTGGTATATTCTAGTTATTTGTGGGTGACTTAAAGTTATGTGTGTGTGTGTGTGTGTGGGGGGGGGGGGGGGGGGGAGGCTGTGCTAATATTTTGTGGGAATTATTTAAGTGGATGTATTGATATTTAACATGTAGATAGTGCTGTAAAGGGTCTATTCATGTAGCAGAGAAAAGCCCTGCTTTTCTCTGCCTAGTGTAATTCACAGAGTGGGTTACTGTGGAGAAGTCCCTGACCTCTCCAGCGACACCCCCGCTCTGTGACTGAATCGCCTCACCATACTTTTGTATGGTGAGTGCGATTCATGAAGAAGCTGAAAGCTCTGGTTTCCGCTTCTCCATGGGGTTCAGGTTCTCCATCTCAGGATGGCGTAACCTGAACTGCGGTGCCGAGACAGCAGGGAAGCTCAATGCTTTCATGCTCTCTGTCCACACTCGGTGCTGGCTCCGCCCCCGACCTCCCCGCAGCCACGGCGGCCTGCCAGGAGGTCAACAGGCGGCGCATGCACAGAGGGACCCGCTGGCTGACTCCGCACATCGGAGAGGGAACTACCTAGAGAAGACGTCACCGCTGGACCCCTGGATTCCGCAGCGCTTCATCGAAGGGTGAGTATACATAAATTGCTACTTATTATAGCGATACATCGCAGCGATGCGATGTATAGTGATAAGTAACAATTCAGTTTTCATTTTCTTAATGAATAGACCCTTCAGTAACAAGGCCCAGGTGCAGCACAGAGGAGGCAGGATATAGGTGATGGGATGGGTGGTAAGCGGCACAGAAGAGCCAGGATATAGGTGACGGGATGGTGGGAAGTGGCACAGAGGAGCCAGGATACAGATGACGGAATGGGGGGAAGCTGCAAATAGGACCCGGGACACAGGTGACAAAATTGGAGGAGGTGGCACAGAGAAGCTGGGATACGGTTGATAGGGTTGTGGGGAAGCGTCACAGAGGAGCCGGAACACAGGTGATGGGAAGGGAGAAAATGGCACAAAGAAGACAGAAACAGGTGATGGGATAGGGGAAGCAGCACAGAGGAGCCAGTACACAAATGACGGAATGGGAGAAAGCGAGAAAGCAATACAGAACAGCTGGGAAACGGGTGATGGGATGGGGGGAAGTGACACAGAGGAGCCAGGATACAGATGACGGAATGGGAGAAGCTGCAAATAGGATTCGGAACACAGTGACATAATAGGAGGAGGTGGCACAGAGAAGCTGGGATACGGGTGATAGGGTGGAGGGGAGTGGCACAGAGGAGCAGAGTTGCAGGTGACAGGTTGGGGGGAAGCGGCACAGAGGAGCCGGAACACAAGTGACAGGATGGGAGAAAACGGCACAAAGAAGACAGGAAACGGGTGATAGTATAGGGAAAGCAGCACAGGTGAGCCAGTACACAGGTGGCGGAATGGGGGAAAGCGATACAGAACAGCTGGGAAACGGGTGATGGGATGGGGGGAAGTGACACAGAGGAGCCAGGATACAGATGACGGAATGGGAGAACCTGCAAATAGGAGCCGGGACACAGGTGACGTAATAGGAGGAGGTGACACAGAGAAGCTGGGATACAGGTGATAGGGGAGTGGCACAGAGGAGCAGAGTTGCAGGTGACAGGTTGGGGGGAAGCGGCACAGAGGAGTCGGAACACAAGTGACAGGATGGGAGAAAACGGCACAAAGAAGACAGGAAACGGGTGATAGTATAGGGAAAGCAGCACAGGTGAGCCAGTACACAGGTGGCGGAATGGGAGAAAGCGATACAGAAGAGCTTGGAAATGGATGATGGGATGGGGGGAAGTGGCACAGAGGAGTCGGGATACAGATGACAGAATGGGAGAAAGCGGCACAATAGCCTCGACACAGGTGACAGGATGGGGGGAGGTGGTACAGAGAGCTGGCATACAGGTGATGGGATTGGGACAAGTGGGACAGGGGATCCGGGACACAGGTGACGGGAATGGGGAAGTGGTACAGAGGAGCTAGGATACAGCTGATGGGATGGGGGGAGAACAGCACAGAGAAACCGGGGCACAGGTGACGGGATGGGGTGATAGGATACATTTTGCCTAGGGTGCCCAGAAACCTTGCACCGGCCCTGGCCGGCAATAGTGGATGTGCATGAGCCTGGGGAACGCCGCCTCCAGGGGGTGGGGCCAACTCATTCAAAGGGACAGAGGAGGGACTGGGAGATGCAGGAGCTGAGGGGTTATTTTATGCTGTAGCAGAAACTGCTGCAATCAGGACTTCAGTTGGGAGCCCACACCATCTGTCTCCTCCCCTCGCCACTAATTTGCCAGTCTCCCACTATTGCAGCAACCCTGATTGTGCTGTATTCCAGACTGTAGCACTCTATCCCCCTGATTGCAGGTGGCATCGCTGGGCAGCGCCCCCCTTCTGCGGGCACCCCTGGCGAGTGCCATCCTGGCCAAGGGGTAGATTCGCCCCTGCTTACCTCTTTCAAAAAACTCTGCATCTTACCCCAATATCCCTCCTACACGGTAACTGCTCTCTACCAGTTACTATTGGTTAACCATACTACCCCATTCTGACCTATGCTAAGGCCTGGGAAAAAGACTTTGGCCTTTCTTTATCCGAGTGAAAAACTGTTTTTCTTAAGGCCTATTCTAGCTCTATTTGTATTACTTTAAAAGAGACACATGCTATGTATCTCTCCTCCGCTGTAGGCTCTCAACTGTGTCATGTCTGGTGGGATTGACCTTGTTTATCAAATTTCTGAGCTGATGTTATTGCCACCTTGCAGCAAATTTTAGGTATTGAAGTACCTAAAGACCCCACGTTTCAGTTACTCAGCAACTCTTTGATATTGATGCATAAATATAAAAAAGTTATTACCCCGGCATCTTGGTAATGCAGCTAGCTGAGTTATCTCAGTATTGTGGAACTCTCCCAAATCTCCCACATGCAAGGAATGATTCCAATAGATTGGTTTCTTTTACGTCAATGGAGATCGTTTCAACAGATAAACCTTCTGATTTTGCTAGTGCCTGGTTCCCTTGGTTGGAATAGAAGTCCTTAACTGACTATAAGACTTACATGACCGCAATCCCACAAGACACGTGATCTGAGTTCCTAAGTCCTTTGATTCAATCCATTATTCTCCCCTACATTCATGGACCGCAGACTTTTTTCTTTTTCTTTTTTACACTCCATGGCGGCTGCTGATCCCTCCCTTATCCCTTTTCTGCCATTTTCCTCTCCTTCCCTTTCTTCGGGTGGTATTCAGTATACCTGTTGTTGGGATCCCGGCACACAGTATACCAGCGCCGGAATCCCGACAACCGGTATACCGACACCTTTTCTCCCTCTTGAGGGTCCACGACTCCCCTGGAGGGAGAAAAGATAGCGTGGCGCTCCACCGTGCCCGCAGCAGGGCGAGCGCCGCAAGCCCACAAGGGGCTCATTTGTGCTCGCCCTGTTGTCGGCAAGCCAGCGGTCGGGATCCCGGCGCCGGTATGCTGGCCGCCGGCAACTCATACTACACCCCTTTCTTCTGCCTGTCTTGTATTTCTTCTTTTTCCTTCTTCGTAATTACTGTTATTTTTTCTGTAGACAAAGTTGCAGGTGCACAATTCAAGCACTACCAATTGATTAATAATAATCACTGCAATAAAATTTTGCATTTTCAGCGGGGTTCTTCACATAGTTATGGCCATAAATAATGGCTTGCCCACCAGCGTCCAGGTGACCTTATTATTCGGGCAAGTCCCTAACTTATTGGGGGGTTCAAGTCCAGGGCGCGGGACACCCCAAACCCTTTCTACTTCCTGACTTGTATTTCTTTAGTTTCCTGTTCTTAGTTACTAATATTCTTTATAAGATTAATTTAAGAATGATAAATTACTAGCTGAAGTACCCGGCGTTGCCTGGGTTTAAGTTATTAAGTTATCAACGAGTTAGACGTAACTGTCTACATTTAAAAAAATAATTAGTAGCTTAGCAGCTCTTTCAACACACCCATGAGGTGGCTGCCAAGTGTCATTTTCCATTATTATTTTTTTTTTGGGGGGGGGGGGGGGGGGGGTGTATCGCCATTAGCCCTAATCCCCAACTTTCCTTTCTGTTCATTTTTAGAATCACGAGGAAAAAAAAATCACAAAAGAAACACTGTAAAGGTATAAAAATTATTGTTGACAACTGGAGGGATCACAAACATAATCTTTCTCAATCATGTGACTGTTTGCCTCATATCCCTCCTGTTTAAAAATAAAAAATGCAAGAAAGAACAAGAAACACAGTAAAACTGTAAAGATTATTATTGATTATTGGGAGGGTGTGGCCAAGACTGGGGGAACCCTGATGTTCCCCCGGTCTTGGCCACACAAACAACGAGACAGACAGCAGAAGAGAAAATGAAAGACATAAAAATAAAAAAGAGGGAGAAAGACCAAGAGGGGATAGATAAAGCTGGACTCCAAGAAGAAATTGAAGGGGGTAGAGAAGGAATTAAAAAAAATAGAGAAAAGCAAACCACACAAAGGCCCTCATTCCAAGTTGTTCGCTCGCTAGCTACTTTTAGCAGCATTGCACACGCTAGGCTGCCGCCCTCTGGGAGTGTATCTTAGCATAGCAGAATTGCTAACGAAAGACTAGCAATTCTGCTATTAAGTATTTCCTTGCAGTTTCTGAGTAGCTCCAGACCTACTCCTGGATTGCGATCACCTCAGTCCGTTTAGTTCCTGGTTTGACGTCACAAACACGCCCTGCGTCCGGCCAGCCACTCCTCCGTTTCTCCAGTCACTCCTGCGTTTTTACCTGGCACGCCTGCGTTTTTTAGCACACTCCCTGAAAACGGCCAGTTTCTGCCCAGAAACACGAACTTCCTGTCAATCACACTACGATCAGCAGAGCGATTGAAAAGCTTTGTTCGCCCGTGAGTAAAATAGCATAGTTTTGTGTAAAATTGCTTAGCGCGTGCACCCTGCTGTGCATACGCATGCGCAGAACTGCCGGATTTTAGCCTATTAGCAATTCTGCTAAAAATAGCAGCGAGCGAACAACTCGGAATGACCACCAGTATTCAAAGGATGCAGTCAAAAAGCATTGTACTTCCCTGTCGAACGATCTCGGAAGCAAGAGATTCCCCAGCTCCGGGAACATGAATCACCTGAAAGAGATTTACCTGTCTCATCCCTCATTGTCGCCAGTCATGTTGTTTTATATGCTGCCTTGACCTGTAGATTAGTAGCTGTTGGGATTGTTGGTTTATCTCTTTCATAGAGACTGGCAGAATGTGTTAAAGTCAAAGCGCAGTGCACGGCACAGGGGGCAAACAATGTTAATCTGAAGCCATTGAGCCAAGCATGGTGCATGGAAAACATGGAGGCAGGATGGCACTGCTACTTTCTCTCTAATCTCAAACTGTGAGAAACAGATGGTACAGGTCTCTCCGGCTTCTTCTCCAGCAGTGCAGCAGTCCAACAGAGGATGGTCTTCCTGATGGTGCCCTTTCTGAGGTTGGTCTTGCTGAGGTTGGTCTTCCAGAAGTTGGTCTTGCTGAGGTTGCCCTTGTTGATGGTCTGAGACGTCCTGATCTCAACCACGCTCCAATGATGTTCTGGATTGGACCAGGTCCAATCAGCTGGGGTAATTCCCTCCAGCTCATTACAACTGCTGATGTAGTTTGCAGTAAAAAGTAGGTTCACAACAGTTAAAAAAAAAAAAAAAAATCACACACAAACAGCACAGATCTGATTGTGCACTCTGATCTGGTCACTGGTCACATGCGGGAAGTATTCACTAGGTACAGAGTACAGACTAGTTCGCTCTTCCAGAGGCTTTTCTCATGCATCAGCAGCAGCTTCAACTGAGTAAATGCCAGTGATATTGCCGTGCGCTGGGGTTTTATATGATGGAGAATTCAAATATGGCATGCGGGCGGCAGTTGGTGATGTTAGTTGGTGATGGATGTGCATCAGCTCTCTGCCCTATACCCCACACCATGAACTTCCCACTGATATTACCCAGTGGCACATGTGGGAAATCAGTGTGAAATTACATGTTATGACCGAGGAGACATTACACCAAGTGGTTTGGGGCATTTGCTGCAACCATCTCAGTGCTGCTGCTGGACCCAGTGAGCTCAACTGTCATTGCTGCTGCCGTTATAACATTATAGGGAATATTTAACTGTCTATCTGTCTATATATCTATCTATATGTCTATCCTGTATATATCCATATATATATATATATATATATATATACACACACACACACACACACAAACACACACACACAGATATGTCTTCATTCATCTTGCCTCGATACACCACGCAGCTGGAGATGCCTAATGTGACTGACAGGTCCCGTGCAACTCCATTAGCGTTGGGCATATTTTTTTCCGCAAGTGCATCTTATTCGCATCAGTGTGTGCGAATAATTATCAGCAAAGTCTGCTTGTGAGTCACAAGCAGACTTTGCTGATAAAATGCTGATTAAAATGATAATGATGAGAAGTAGTAATTAGGGTGTTACATGCCATGAAGCAGCCCAGCCACACCAATATAGGGGGCCCCATGCCCTGTACCCAGTCCTTATACTGACATATAATATATAAATACTGTGCATTAAATAACTAAATAGAATAATTTCAGACAGACAGGAAACACTCATGAGATTGTTACATACGTATAATGTCGAGGTCGTTCTTTACTGAAAGCACCTGTAAACCATCCAAACTCCCCTGTCATGTTAAATGTGTCCATGCCCCCTCTCGACCTTTATTTAAGGCACATATTTAAAAATACTCTCAAATCCAGGCTGTGACTGAATGTCCTGGGTATGACTGCTAAGAAATGGGTGATTTAAAATAGAGAATAATGTAAATGACAAAGAGCTCTAAAATTACAGTATGTACATAAATTGTCGTATAAGAGGATTGGTGTCCAAAGCCATTTTCTTGGGAGTGTTCTGTAAGTATAGGATGTGGTTGGGATGCCTGCGGTCGGAATCCCGATGCCGAAAATGCTGAAGCCTGAACTCCGACAAAAGGCAAAATGCTGACACCGGAATCCCAACACCCGGCATCCTGATTGTAAGTTTTCGGACCCCTGTAGTGTTAGCCCGGGGTGGAAGGGTTAGGTTTAGGCACCCCCAGGGACAGTTAGGATTAGGCTGCAGAGAAGGGAAGGTTATGGTTAGGCTGCGGGTAGGTTAGGTTTAGGCACCCCCGAGGAGGGTTATGGATAGGCTGAAGTCGGTCTTCTGACCGGCGACATCCCGACCACCAGTAAACTGTCACACGCCCATAAGCATAGGTGTTCTATAACTATCTCTCTCTCTCTCTCTCTCTCTCTCTCTGTATATATATATATATATATATATTATATACATACATATATCATGGGGAAAGGGTAATGAATGCAAATGTTTCTACTTGGTGCTGGGGCTCAACATATATCCCTATTTTAAAAATATCTGGGGGGAGGGGGGGGCGTTGCCTTGCCAATGCTTTTTCTGGCCCAGGGCACCAAAATATCTAGTTGCGGCTCTTGCAGCAGTGGTATATAGGGGGTAATTCAGAGTTGATCGCAGCAGCAAATTTGGGCAAAACCATGTGCACTGCAGGTGTGGCCGATATAACATTTGCAGAGAGAGTTAGATTTGGGCGGGTTATTTTGTTTCTGTGCAGGGTAAATACTGGCTGCTTTTGCGCTCGCCCAGCTGTCGGTATGCCGGCGGCGTTCCCAGATTTTATTACACACACACACACACACACACACACACACACACACACACACACACACACACACACACACACACACACACACACACACACACACACACACACACACACACACACACACACACACACACACACCTATAACTTCTTAAATTCTGATCAAACACCCTACTAATTGAGCTATTTGATCCTGCATAAAAACTATGAACCTATGAACACTATATGAAGCTACTGGTACTTAGTAAAAAAAATAATCAGCATTGCAATTGAGCAGATCTATGTAGTGTGCAGCCACACATCCAATCCCTTGCAGCCACACACTACATAGATCTGCTCAGCCGCAATGCTGATCATTTTTTGCACAAAGTACAAGGAAAGCTTCAAATAGTTAGAATTCTCTTGCTTAGAATTAGCTACATTTCTATGAAGGGCGGTTAGCTTAATGAATTTAATTAGAATTCTCTTGCTTAGAATTAGCTACATTTCTATGAAGGGCGGTTAGCTTAATGAATTTAATTATCTGACTGCAGTGCCACAGATAATGGGTTTGAATTCCGGGTATGTCAGCCTCTTGAAATGTAATAAAGGACAGTGTGACTGAATAATAAAGAAATCTAATGTTGAGTTCATGAATGTTGTATAGGTATTAGCGACAGAAGGGGTCAGGGTAGGAGACAGGGTCAGGAGATTCTGGGCTTCAAAAAGTGGGAAAGCTGTAAGTGAAAGTACAGTAATTAAAACAGATACTTGACAAGTGCCACCAACAGCGCCCCCCTACCCTGCAGCGCTATGTGCGGTGCCCCTTCCGCACACACCTAGTTACGGCCCTGGCAATTTTACTAGAGCTGTGGCTACAACATGCAGTATGAAGGATAGAACGGAGCAACAGCAGCTTCTCCTACCAAATCTGCTGTGTGTTTGTGTGGCTCTAAGCACGCAATCAGTGCACTTGCCAAAGAGCAGCTGCCAGCAAGAAGAGAAAGGTGTTGTAACATGAGGAGATTGTGCAGTTAGAAAGCTCAGTTCTGTCTGATACTGGTTATATTATGTATATTTTCTCTAACGTCCTAAGTGGATGCTGGGGACTCCGTAAGGGCCATGGGGATTAGCGGCTCCGCAGGAGACTGGGCACAACTAAAGAAAGCTTTAGGACTACCTGGTGTGCACTGGCTCCTCCCACTAAGACCCTCCTCCAGACCTCCGTTAGATTCTTGTGCCCGGCTGAGCTGGATGCACACTAGGGGCTCTCCTGAGCTCCTAGAAAGAAAGTATATTTAGGTTTTTTATTTTACAGTGAGATCTGCTGGCAACAGACTCACTGCAGTGAGGGACTAAGGGGAGAAGAAGCGAACCTACCTAACAGGTGGTAGTTTGGGCTTCTTAGGCTACTGGACACCATTAGCTCCAGAGGGATCGACCGCAGGACCCGACCTTGGTGTTCGTTCCCGGAGCCGCGCCGCCGTCCCCCTTACAGAGCCAGAAGCAAAAAGAGGTCCGGAAAATCGTCGGCAGAAGACTTCGGTCTTCACCAAGGTAGCGCACAGTACTGCAGCTGTGCGCCATTGCTCCTCATGTACACCTCACACTCCGGTCACTGATGGGTGCAGGGCGCTGGGGGGGGGGGGGGGGGCGCCCTGAGGGCAATATAAGACACCTTGGCTGGCAAATCATCACAATATATAGTCCCAGGGCTATATATGTGATAAATTACCCCTGCCAGAATCCATAAAAAAGCGGGAGAAAAGTCAGCCGAAAAAGGGGCGGGGCTTCTCCCTCAGCACACTGGCGCCATTTTTTCTTCACAGTGCAGCTGGAAGACAGCTCCCCAGGCTCTCCCCTGTAGTTTTCAGGCTCAAAGGGTTAAAAAGAGAGGGGGGGGGGGCACTAAATTTAGGCGCAATATATGTATACAAGCAGCTATTGGGGGAAAAATCACTCAGTTATAGTGTTAATCCCTGCATTATATAGCGCTCTGGTGTGTGCTGGCATACTCTCTCTCTGTCTCCCCAAAGGACTTTGTGGGGTCCTGTCCTCAGTCAGAGCATTCCCTGTGTGTGTGCGGTGTGTCGGTACGGCTGTGTCGACATGTTGGATGAGGAAGGTTACGTGGAGGCGGAGCAGAGGCCGATAAATGGGATGTCGCCCCCTGTGGGGCCGACACCAGAGTGGATGGATAGGTGGAAGGTATTAACCGACAATGTCAACTCCTTACATAAAAGGCTGGATGACGTAGCAGCTGTGGGACAGCCGGCTTCTCAGCCCGCGCCTGCCCAGGCGTCTCAAAGGCCATCAGGGGCTCAAAAAAGCGCCCGTTACCTCAGATGGCAGACACAGATGTCGACACGGAGTCTGACTCCAGTGTCGACGAGGTTGAGACATATACACAATCCACTAGGAACATCCGTTACATGATCTCGGCAATGAAAAATGTGTTACGCATTTCTGACATGAACCCAAGTACCACATAAAAGGGGTTTTATTTTTGGGGAGAAAAAACAGCCAGTGTTTTGTTCCCCCATAAGATGAATGAATGAAGTGTGTAAAGAAGCGTGGGTTCTCCCGATAAGAAACTGGTAATTTCTAAACAGTTACTGATGGCGTACCCTTTCCCGCCAGAGGATAGGTCACGCTGGGAGATATCCCCTAGGGTGGATAAGGCGCTCACACGTTTGTCAAAAAAGGTGGCACTGCCGTCTTAGGATACGGCCACCTTGAAGGAGCCTGCTGATAAAAAGCAGGAGGCTATCCTGAAGTCTGTATATACACACACTCAGGTTCTATACTGAGACCTGCAATTGCCTCAGCAAAATAGTGCTGCTGCAGCGTGGTCTGATACCCTGTCAGATGATAACCCTAGACAGGGATAATATTTTGCTAACATAGAGCATTTTAAAGACGTCGTCTTATATAGGAAGGATGCACAGAGGGATATTTACCGGCTGGCATCCAGAATTAATGCAATGTCCATTCTGCCAGGAGGGTATTAGAAACCCGGCAGTGGACAGATGATGCTGCCTTTAAAAGGCACATGGAGATTCTGCCTTATAAGGGTGAGGAATTGTTTGGGGATGGTCTCTGGGACCTCGTATCCACAGCAACAGCTGGGAAGAAAAATTTTTACCTCAGGTTTCCTCACAAAAGCCTAAGAAAGCACTGTATTTTCAGGTACAGTCCTTTCGGCTTCAGAAAAGCAAGCGGGTCAAAGGCGCTTCCTTTCTGCACAGAGACAAGGGAAGAAGGATAAGGCTGCACCAGACAGCCAGTTCCCAGGATCAAAAATCTTCCCTCGCTTCCTCTGAGTCCACCGCTTGACGCTGGGGCTCCACAGGTGGAGACAGGTGCGGTGGGGGCGCGTCTCGGGAACTTCAGGGACCAGTGGGCTTGCCCACAGGTGGATCCCTAGGTTCTGCAAGTAGTATCACAGGGATACAGGCTGGAGTTCGAGGCGACTCCCCCTCGCCGTTACCTCACATCAGCCTTGCCTGCTGCCCTCGGAGAAAGGTAGTACTGGCGGCAATTCACAAGCTGTACTTCCAGCAGGTGAAATCATGGTACCCCTCCTTCAACAAGGCCGGGGTTGCTATTCCAAAATGTTGTGGTACCGAAACCAGACGGTTCGGTGAGACCCATTCTAAAATTGAAATCCTTGAACACTTATATACGAAGGTTCAAGTTCAAAATGGAATCGCTCAGGGCGATTATTGCAAGCCTGGAGAATTTCAGGGTATCACTGGACATCAAGGATGCTTACCTGCATGTCCCTATTTACCCTCTTCACCAGGTGTACCTCAAAATTGTGGTACAGGATTGTCATTACCAATTCCAGACGTTGCCGTTGGTCTGTCCCCGGCACCGAGGGTATTTACCAAGGTAATGGCCGAAGTACTTATCCCGTACTTGGACGATCTCCTTATAAAGGCGAGGTCCAGGGAGCAGTTGTTCGTCGGAGTAGCACTATCTCGGGAAGTGCTACAACAGCACGGCTGGATTCTGAATATTCCAAAGTCGCAGCTGGTTCCTACGACGCGTCTACTGTTCCTGGGTATGGTTCTGGACACAGAACAGGATAAAAAGGGTTTCTCCCTGAGGAGAAGTCCAAGGAGTTGGTGTCTCTAGACGGAGACCTCCTAATACAAATACAGGTGTCGGTGCATCAATGCACGCGAGCCTTGGGAAAGATGGTAGCTTCTTACGAAGAAATTCCATTCGCCAGGTCCCATGCAAGGATCTTCCAGTGGGATCTGTTGGACAAGTGGTCCGGGTCGCATCTTCAGATGCATCGGCGGATAACCCTGTCTCCAAGGGCCAGGGTGTCGCTGTGGTGGTGACTGCAGAGTGCTCATCTTCTAGGGGGCCGCAGATTCGGCATACAGGACTGGGTCCTGGTGACCACGGATGCCAGCCTTCAAGGCTGGGGGGCAGTCACACAGGGAAGAAACTTCCAAGGCCTATGGAAAAGTCAGGAGACTTCCCTACACATAAATTTTCTGGAACTATGGGCCATTTACAATGCCCTAAGTCAGGCTAGACCCCTGCTTCAACACCGGCCGGTGCTGATCCAGTCAGACAACATCACGGCGGTCGCTCAGGGAAACCGACAGGGCGGCACAAGAAGCAGGATGGCGATGGCAGAAGCCACAAGGATTCTCTGATGGGCGGAAAATCATGTGTTAGCACTGTCAGCAGTGTTCATTCCCGGAGTGGACAACTGAGAAGCAGACTTTCTCAGCAGACACGACCTCCACCCGGGAGAGTGGGGACTTCATCCAGAAGTCTTCCAAATGATTGTACACCGTTGGGAAAGGCCACAGGTGGACATGATGGCGTCCCGCCTCAACAAAAAGCTACAAAGATATTGCGCCAGGTCAAGGGACCCTCAGGCGATAGCTGTGGACGCTCGGGTAACACCGTGGGTGTACCAGTCGGTGTATGTGTTCCCTTCTCTGCCTCTCATACCCAGGGTAATGAGAATAATAAGAAGGAGAGGAGTAAGAACTATACTCATTGTTCCGGGTTGGCCAAGAAGAGCTTGGTACCCAGAACTCCAAGAAATGATCTCAGAGGACCCATGGCCTCTGCCGCTCAGACAGGACCGGCTGCAGCAGGGGGCCTGTCTGTTCCAAGACGTACCGCGGCTGCGTTGGACGGCATGGCGGTTGAACGCCGGATCCTGAAGGAAAAGGGCATTCCGGAGGAAGTTATCCCTACGCTATTTAAAGCTAGGAAAGAAGTGAACGCAAACCATTATCACCGCATATGGCGGAAATATGTTGCGTGATGTGAGACCAGTAAGGCCCCAAAGGAGGAATTTCAGCTAGGTCGATTTCTGCACTTCCTACAAGTCAGAGGTGACTATGGGCCTAAAATTGGGTTCCATTAAGGTCCAGATTTCGGCTCTATCGATTTTCTTCCAAAATAGAACTGGCTTCACTGCCTGAAGTTCAGACTTTTGTTAAGGGAGTGCTGCATAGTCAGCCCCCGTTTGTGCCTCCAGTGGCACCGTGGGATCTCAACGTAGTGTTGGATTTCCTGAAGTCGCATTGAGTTGAGCCACTTAAATCCGTGGAGCTACAATACCTCACGTGGAAAGTGGTCATGCTGTGGGCCTTGGCGTCGGCCAGGCGTGTATCAGAATTGGCGGCTTTGTCATGCAAAAGCCCTTATCTGTATTTTATATGGATAAGGCGGAATTGAGGACTCGTTCCCAATTCCTTCCTAAGGTGGTATCAGTTTTTCATGTGAACCAACCTATTGTGGTGCCTGCGGCTACTTGGGACTTGGAGGATTCCAAGTTTCTGGACGTAGTCAGGGCCCTGAAAAGTATATGTTTCCAGGACGGCTGGAGTCAGGAAAACTGACTCGCTATTTATCCTGTATGCACCCAACAAGCTGGGTGCTCCTGCTTCTAAGCAGACTATTGCTCGCTGGATCTGTAGCATGATTCAACTTGCACATTCTGCGGCTGGACTGCCGCACCCTAAATCTGTAAAAGCCCATTCCACGAGGAAAGTGGGCTCTTCTTGGGCGGCTGCCCGAGGGGTCTCGGCTTTACAAATTTGCCGAGCTGTTACTTGGTCGGGGTCAAACACTCTTGCAAGAGTCTACAAGTTTGATACCCTGGCTGAGGAGGACCTAGAGTTTGCTCATTCGGTGCTGCAGAGTCATCCGCACTCTCCCGCCCGTTTGGGAGCTTTGGTATAATCCCCATGGTCCTTACGGAGTCCCCAGCATCCACTTAGGACGTTAGAGAAAATAAGATTTTACTCACCGGTAAATCTATTTCTCGTAGTCCGTAGTGGATGCTGGGCGCCCATCCCAAGTGCGGATTGTCTGCAATACTTGTATATAGTTATTGCCTAACTAAAGGGTTATTGTTGAGCCATCTGTTGAGAGGCTCAGTTGTTATCATACTGTTAACTGGGTATAGTATCACGAGTTATACGGTGTGATTGGTGTGGCTGGTATGAGTCTTACTCGGGATTCAAAATCCTTCCTTATTGTGTCAGCTCTTCTGGGCACAGTATCCTAACTGAGGTCTGGAGGAGGGTCTTAGTGGGAGGAGCCAGTGCACACCAGGTAGTCCTAAAGCTTTCTTTAGTTGTGCCCAGTCTCCTGCGGAGCCGCTAATCCCCATGGTCCTTACGGAGTCCCCAGCATCCACTACGGACTACGAGAAATAGATTTACCGGTGAGTAAAATCTTATTTATTATGAGATGTGGAACTTTTCCTTTGTCCATTTAAGTTATTTATAGGACATATCTTTGATACAGAAAGTTCATTTTTTTAGACTCTCCCGTACAAATTATTTACATTTTATTGTATACACTACTGACTGTCTAAGGAGACCGATGTGTGTATATGTCTATAGCCAATGCTGAATTCTTCTGCCGCACCCCTTGACTCCCAGTACTGCTCCAATGCTCCGCAGGAGACTTGGATTATAGAATGGTGCCAAAATCCATGAAAAACACCATTCAGCTCAGGCTGGCTGTCTGATCCTACTGCCACATCTATTGGCTTGCAGTGATCGCTGGCCCTGTATATGTCTGATGTATCACATACACTTTGTTTGAGGCAGACTATAGCTTGTTAAGTGCTAATAATGTCCTCTTTTGAGACTGAGCACTCACTCTAAATGGAAACCACCATCCAGAAATCCTGCGTTTGTCCTTACTTCTCGTCTTCATTCTGTGTTTTCCACCTAGACCTTTGTTTAGGCTTATGTACAAAGCTCTTAGCTTGGCTCATCTCAATTCATAGTAACCATTTGTCACAGTTTTGCATTTTCAATAGTAACATTAATAAACAATCCTGCGTAGATGATATAAAGGATTTGGAGAAAAACACAGAGCAATGGGGATCATTCCGAGTTGATCGCTCGCTAGCAACTTTTTGCAGCGCTGCAATCAGATAGTCGCCGCCTATGGGGGAGTGTATTTTCGCTTTGCAAGTGTGCGAACGCTTTTGCAGCCGACGGCACGAAAAACTTTTTGCAGTTTCTGAGTAGCTCTGGACTTACTCAGCCGCTGCGATCACTTCAACCTGTCCGATCCCGGAATTGACGTCAGGTGCCCGCCTGCGTTTTTCCAAACACTCCCAGAAAATGGTCAGCTGACCCCCACAAATGCCCTGTTTCTGTCAATCACCTTGCGATCGGCTGTGCAAATGGATTCTTCGTTAAATCCATCACCCAGCACCGATCTTCTTTGTACCAGTATGATGCTCCTGCGCATTTCGGTGCATGCGCAGTTTTGCTGAGACTTAACCTGATCGCAGCGCTGCAAAAAGTTGCTAGCGAGCGATCAACTCGGAATGACCCCCAAAAGCAGAAAGATAAACCAATGTAATTAGTAAAAGTTATGTGAATACATAAACAAACCAATAGATTAAGGGCAACTCAACATGATTAACCCATTTAAAGATGAAGACTTGCTTGTATATTAAGTGACATTACCCTTAAAAATAAAAGAAAAAACTATACCATACAGTAGATGAGTATTACTTTTAGAACAGCTCTTATTGAGCATATTATTCAGAAATGATTTACCTGTTTCTGTCAGTGGCTGACCAGTAACATAAGTCACAATATCATAACATATATTAATGATTACTGCTTTGGCACTGATGTCTGTAACAGTAGAGTTTTTTTATTTTTCAATGCGGTAATCTTTCATTTTAAGCTATAAAGTGCCGAACTATAACGCAGCTCTTTACAGAAAATATTGAATCATTCACAACCCAGTGGAGCGTACAGCCTATATTTCCTACCATAGGGTTGGGCTGTGCATCCAAGCAGGGTGTATAGCTGAAGTTGGCGCATGGAAATTAATATATGACATTACATTGAATATAGTTTAGGACTAGAGGGTGTGTCAGTTTGCTTCTTGCCCCCTGGTATGGCCCCTGTTGCACGCTATTTAGTCATAAGCTGAGTAACCTGCCACTGTGTTTTTTGAGATGTGAGAGAAAACCAGAGCACCTAGGGGAAACTCACACAAACACACGGTCCACTCTTATAGGGTTCTGGTCAGAATGGTACCCATGACTCCAGCACTGTAAGGCAGCAATGCTAGCCATTGTGCCAAAGTGCTGTCCAGGTCATAGTAATACACACTTTGGAGCTGATGCAGAGTTTCATGCATGTCCATTTTGTGTGCTGCAAGTATGCTCTGTGCTTCAGACGGATCTCTTGCGCCATGGATAGGGCTGGTATGAGTGCTGACTAGTTAAGCAAGTGTATGAATAGAGGCAGCATGGCCAACATAAATTGTGGGGCCCAGTACAAATGGAAACAGGAAATTCCCCCGACCCTTCTCAAACACTGTAACCCCCCACCCATAAGCATCAGTAATGGCAACATATTTACTGACACAAATATATGAAAGATGAGAGAATGGCACCAAATCCCTTGCAGAGGAAGCCTAGACAGAAGCCTGGAACTCTGTAATCACTGTAAGCACACACTTCACTGTAAAATGAGATGCTGCGTCCATCAGGGCAGAGAGAAAACAGTGAGGACCAACCCACAATGCAATGATTATGAGAAGCCATGGGAGGATTAGAGGTGGGAGCGGATTGGCGAAGCACATGCTGGCATACAGGTGGGCGCCCTGACAGGGGGTGCACGGGCCAAGGCAGATAATCCTGGCCGGGGGGACAGGCGGTCCTATTGTATCAGGTCCGAGCTGTTGAGGGGCCCCACCAACGCTGCTGGGTACCCCTTTGTCAGGGTGTGTAAAAGCAAAAACAGGAATGTAATCATACATTGGTGTCAAACAACATGCATGCTTTACTTAGTGGTATTTAATTAAAAGTAATATTTATATAAGCATTAATGCTGCATTTAGAGTTTATTTTTATTAGTTTTAAATTGCTGCAGAGAGTGTTGAGCAGAAAGACCGATCAGAACATATTTATCAATGACCTGGAAATAGGCCTGGAAAGCACAGTGTCAATCTTTACAGATGATACTAAACTGTGTAGGGTAATTAAATCAGAAAAAGATGTGGAGTCTCTGCAGAATGACTTATATAAACTTGAAATCTGGGCGTCTAAATGGAGAATGAGGTTCAATATAGAAAAATGCAAGGTTATGCATTTCGGGACTAAAAACAAACTTGCATCCTACATATTAAACGGGGAAAGTCTAGGGGTAACCGTTTTGGAAAAGGATTTGGGGGTACTCATTGATAATAAACGTAATAACCGTATACAGTGTCAAAGCGCAGTAAAGAAAGCAAGTAAGGTTTTAGCGTACATAAAACGGGGAATTGAGACAAGGGACGAGGATGTAATCCTGCCGCTGTACTAATCATTGGTACGTCCGCACCTGGAATATTGTGTTCAGTTTTGTGCACCACTGTATAAAAAAGATATCGGAGAACTAGAGAGGGTTCAAAGGCGAGCTACTAAGTTGATTAAAGGTCTAAAGGGACTGGATTACGAGGAAAGGCTTACTAGGTTGAACATGTATACACTGGAAAAGTTGCGTCTAAGAATAGACATTTATTAATGTCTTCAAATATGTAAAGGGGCACTACAAAGAGTTATCAGAGAATTATTTATTAAAAGAACTCTGTTTAGGACATGCGGGCACTCGCTGAGGCTGGAGGAGAGAAATATCCGCACGCAACGGAGGAAAGGGTTCTTCACTGTTAGGGCAATAAGGATTTGGAATTCCTTGCCAGGGAAGGTGGTAATGGTGGACTCTGTAAATGCATTTAAAAGGGGATTAGATGAATTTCTGATTGAAAAGGATATCCAAGGTTACAACATTTAAAATATTGAAGTCGTTAATCCGGGTGTAACGTGATTTGTAGTTGTTAACTAGTCATAAAACATCTTCTGCAGATACATTAAAATCAACTCAACTTAATACAATAACAGGTTGAACGCGATGGGCATTTTGCCTTTTTTCAACCTCAAATACTATGTATGTTAGAAGCCATACTCTCCACGATCTCATGGCCCGAGAGCCTCAGTGATTGTGTAATAATATAATTGTATTTATATTGCACCCTTTCTCCAAAAGGACTCCATGTGCTTAACAGGTAGAATGAGCATAATGCAGTACAGAAACAATGAAGTCCAGAAAACCTTTTCATAAAATACAGAGAGCATGGAGATACTAAAGGGACATTAAGAAAATTTGTGAGTTAACAGGAAAGTCTTGAGTGTTTTTAAAGGATTGTAGAGTGGGTCCTCTCAAACTGTGCGGGGAAACGAGTTCCATAGTGTTGGAGACGCATGGTTAAAAGCTCGACTCCCAGATGAATTAAGGTGTGTACACATGGTGAGACCTTTGCTATGCCCGATTTTGACTATGTGATTTCCCTTGAACTCCCCCAGAGCCCAGATAGTATAGATTTAGACTGTCCATGCTTCAGATTTTGTCTATGTGCGATTTTGACTAAGTGCCAATTTTGACTGTACTTTGTACTAGACAGTACACTAGATAGTCAAGATTGACTTGCCTGCAGTCTATCTAGCCTTACGATACCGACCCCGTGGGAGTGCGCATCAGGATCGAATCGGTATCGCAAGCTGCCTAACACTTTGAGATCTGCACTAACTTTCCTTAGAATTTTGACTATATAGTCAAAATCTAACAGATTTATCTCACCGTGTGTACACACCTTAATCCCCAGTTTTCCTCTCTGTTCAGTTTTATAATCACTTTTACATTGTGAGATGGGTTTATAGTTTTCTTTCTGTTATCAATGTTGCTATTCCAAGGCTTTTGGGTACACAATTTTTGTCTTCCCACCTCCATTTCTGTCAGTTATTTTTGTTCATAAAAGTTTTCATCCAAATCCATCCAGTGGAAGGGTGGTACTCTGACACTGGATGAGGATGAAGGCAGGTACTCTCAGATGCTGGGTGAAGGGTGGTAGTCCCAGGCTCTGGGTCAGGATAAAGGGTGGCAATATCAGGCGCTGGACGAATGGTGGTACTTTCAGATGCTGTGCGACATCTGCAGCCCTCCCTCTGTGCAGTGTACACGGTAAAGTTTCACTCCAGAGACTACAGGGGTGTCCAAATGCATACTGGGATCTTCCTCACTTCCGGAATTTTTTTAATAGTAATTTGGGCTTCTTAATTTTGAGGTTTTTTTTTTAACCCGTTTGTGTACCTATTTTTTAGGTACTTTCGGTGTCATGATTCCATAATTTTACTTTTTGTGCTTTGTTTTTTGATGCCTGATGGTCTGAGGTGCTTCGTCAGATTCCTCCTGTTCAGATTTGTGAGGTCCTGAATCTGGTTTAGGAGGGCTGTGAATCAATATGGACTCTAAATCCTCAAGAATAGCTTTGGTACCAATGAATAGGTCAGATTTCCTTGTCAGGCATTGCTTTAACTTATTATAGCACAAGCATTTTTCAGCCAAAATGCAGATTATTTCGTGGACAGCACCTGTCACTAGAACCCTTCTGACGAAAGCCTCAGGGAGTAGAACAAAATCCAAGCGCCGCTTCTGCAGAGCATGTGGCATTAAAGGCCACTGGAGATTCTTCTGCAGTCGACGGCCTTCGGTCCAGACTATCAGCAAACTGATGCCTATCACAATGTATGTAAGCATAACTATCGACTCCTACTTTCCTATCAGAGCCAGACCACGAGGGAGCAGCAATTTATTGCCATCTAGTGACTGGGATGTCATAATGTGATAACTTAGCTAGCTTGAAATAGACCCAATATTTTATAATGTGTGTTTCTCTGACGTCCTAGTGGATGCTGGGGACTCCGTAAGGACCATGGGGAATAGCGGCTCCGCAGGAGACTGGGCACAAAAGTAAAGCTTTAGAACTACCTGGTGTGCACTGGCTCCTCCCCCTATGACCCTCCTCCAAGCCTCAGTTAGATTTTTGTGCCCGAACGAGAAGGGTGCACACTAGGTGGCTCTCCTGAGCTGCTTAGTGAAAAGTTTAGTTTTAGTTTTTTTAGGTTCAGTGAGACCTGCTGGCAACAGGCTCACTGCATCGAGGGACTAAGGGGAGAAGAAGCGAACTCACCTGCGTGCAGAGTGGATTGGGCTTCTTAGGCTACTGGACATTAGCTCCAGAGGGACCGATCAGAGGCCCAGCCATGGATAGGTCCCAGAGCCGCGCCGCCGGCCCCCTTACAGAGCCAGAAGACAGAAGAGGTCCGGAAAATCGGCGGCAGAAGACGTCCTGTCTTCAACAAGGTAGCGCACAGCACTGCAGCTGTGCGCCATTGCTCTCAGCACACTTCACACTCCGGTCACTGAGGGTGCAGGGCGCTGGGGGGGGGCGCCCTGAGACGCAATAAAAACACCTTGGATGGCAAAAAATGCATAACATATAGCTCCTGGGCTATATGGATGAATTTAACCCCTGCCAGAATACACAGAAAAACGGGAGATAAGGCCGCCGAGAAGGGGGCGGAGCCTATCTCCTCAGCAGGGCACTAATTACGCGCAGTATTAAAAATACAGCAGCTATAAGGGGAAAAACACTTATATAAGGTTATCCCTGTATATATATAGCGCTCTGGTGTGTGCTGGCAAACTCTCCCTCTGTCTCCCCAAAGGGCTAGTGGGGTCCTGTCCTCTATCAGAGCATTCCCTGTGTGTGTGCTGTGTGTCGGTACGTTTGTGTCGACATGTATGAGGAGAAAAATGATGTGGAGACGGAGCAGATTGCCTGTAATAGTGATGTCACCCCCTAGGGGGTCGACACCTGAGTGGATGAACTGTTGGAAGGAATTACGTGACAGTGTCAGCTCTGTATAAAAGACAGTGGTTGACATGAGACAGCCGGCTACTCAGCTTGTGCCTGTCCAGACGTCTCATAGGCCGTCAGGGGCTCTAAAGCGCCCGTTACCTCAGATGGCAGATATAGACGCCGACACGGATACTGACTCCAGTGTCGACGGTGAAGAGACAAATGTGACTTCCAGTAGGGCCACACGTTACATGATTGAGGCAATGAAAAATGTTTTACACATTTCTGATAATACGAGTACCACCAAAAAGGGGTATTATGTTCGGTGAGGAAAAACTACCTGTAGTTTTCCTGAATCTGAGAAATTAAATGAGATGTGTGATGATGCGTGGGTTTCCCCCGATAACAACTGATAATTTCTAAAATGTTATTGGCATTATATCCTTTCCCGCCAGAGGTTAGGGTGCGTTGGGAAACACCCCCTAGGGTGGATAAAGCGCTCACACGCTTGTAAGAACAAGGGCTCTACCCTCTCCTGAGATGGCCGCCCTTAAGGATCCTGCTGATAGAAAGCAGGAGGGTATCCTAAAATGTATTTACACACATACTGGTGTTATACTGCGACCAGCAATCGCCTCAGCCTGGATGTGCAGTGCTGGGTTGGCGTGGTCGGATTCCCTGACTGAAAATATTGATACCCTAGATAGGGACAGTATATTATTGCCTATAGAGCATTTAAAAGATGCATTTCTATATATGCGTGATGCACAGCGGAATATTTGCCGACTGGCATCAAGTCTAAGTGCGTTGTCCATTTCTGCCAGTAGAGGGTTATAGACACGACAGTGGTCAGGTGATGCGGATTCCAAACGGCATTTGGAAGTATTGCCTTATTAAGGGGAGAAGTTATTTGGGGTCGGTCTTACAGACCTGGTGGCCACGGCAACAGCTGGGAAATCCACGTTTGTACCCCAGGTCGCCTCTCAACATAAGAAGACGCCGTATTATCAGGCGCAGTCTTTTCGTGGGCAAGCGGGCAAAAGGTTCCTCATTTCTGCCCCGTGACAGAGGGAGAGGAAAAAGGCTGCAGAAATCAGCCAGTTCCCAGGAACAGAAGCCCTCTCCCGCTGTTATGCACACCAGTGCCTGCAGGAAAGTACTGGTGTCAGAACTGTTATGCACTCCAGTGTCTGCAGGAATGTACTGGTGTTTGAACTGTTATGCAAAACAAATGGACTCACAGAAAAACTGGGGAATATGACATAACGTACACAGAAGGTGATAGGGTAACAAAATACACACAAAGTGAACAGAGAAGCCCAGAGGCTAAGGAACTGGGTATCTCCCTTGTATTAGAACTGCTCAGATGGAAAAAGCAAGATGTTGTGTTTTAATACGTAGAGAACCCGAAATGCTGTTGCTAAGGGCAACAGCAAAACCCTAAAGGGTTACCAACGGGTGTGGCAGTAAACTCCTTGGTCAGAGATGGAATGATAGACACAAGGAGAGTCTCCACAATCCTGATTCTCACTTGCAGTGCACAGGTTTTAGCTTACTGCCACTAAACTGAACCCTGACACCTAGCACAGTGAGACAGGATTAGACAGGCAAGTCTTAGAATACAGCCGCAAACTTGCTAAGTTCACAGAGTAGTAACAGAACCCCAGCAAGCTAAACGACTGACTCCAGTCTTACTGCTAGGTCTGGATTGGCAGAGTGTAATACCAAATCCCCAGGCCTATTTGCAGTAAGCAACAAACAAATACAAAGCTACACAGTACTGGCTAACTTTCAGAAACTGACTAACCAACAAAGATTCAGCAGCATCTGCTTACCCTGAAAAGAGGCCTTATAAAGCAGGTGCTGTCCACGCCCCACTCAGACCTCACAGACTGTGAGCACAAAAACCAGCACCGGATCCCCTGCCGTGCACAGAGCCTATAACCACTGCACAGCAAAAGACCCGAACCGGAGTATCAGCTGCGCTCAGGTTACTCCACTAGCACTTGTCTCCCGGTTGCCATGACGACGTGGCAGCACAGGGCAGGAGACCCTAACAGTACCCCCCCTCTGACGAGGGGTCAAAGAACCCCTACCACCGGGTTTATCGGGGAACTGCGAGAAGAAAGAGCGTATCAGTCTGGGGGCATGAAGATCACAACTGCGCACCCACGACCGCTCCTCCGGGCCATACCCCTTCCAGTGCACCAAAAATGACAGCCGACCCCGAACCACCTTGGAGTCAAGAATCCTTTCAACAACAAACTCCCTCTGGCCACGTATCAGAAGAGGGGAAGGTCTTCCACTGGAAGAAGGATTACTAATCGCCCGTTTTAAAAGGGAACAATGAAATGTTTTATTGATACCCAAAGAACGGGGCAGATCTAACTGAAATGCCACCGGATTGATAACCCTGGTGATCTTATAAGGGCCGATGAACCGGGGGCCTAACTTATGAGATGGCTGTCTCAACTTCAAATTCTTGGTAGACAACCAGACGAAGTCTCCTAATTTGAAGCTGCAGGGTCTTTTCCGCTTATCAAAAACCCTTTTGGTCACTAATGACACAGACACAAGGGCTTTCTTCACTTTCCGCCAAATACCTCTAAGGACCGAAACCACAGAGGAACCACCAGGCGTGGAGTCCAGGGGGTCAAAAGAATTGGCCTTAGGATGATGCCCATACACACAAAGGAAGGGAGAGATCCCTGTAGCAGAGTGAGCCGCGTTGTTATAGGCAAACTCCGCCATGGACAGATGAGCAACCCAGTCAGTCTGACACTTGGAGACATAACACCTGAGGAACTGCTCCAAGGACTGGTTCACCCTTTCAGTCTGCCCATTAGACTGCGGATGGTAGCCTGACGACAAGCTGACAGAAATCTGGAGATCGGAACAAAATGCCCTCCAGAATTTGGCCACAAACTGGGATCCGCGGTCAGAGACCACATCAAGTGGCAACCCGTGGAGACGCACAACATGCAGCATAAATAATTCAGACAGGCGTCTGGCTGATGGCAGCCCAACTAGTGGAACGAAGTGCGCCATCTTCGAAAACCTGTCAACGACAACCCAGATGGCTGTCATCCCCGAGGATTTGGGCAAGTCCACCACAAAATCCATTGAAATGTGGGTCCATGGCTTAGATGGGATAGAGAGTGGATGTAATGGGCCAACAGGAACCCCTCTAGGAGTCTTATTTCGGGCACAGATGTCACATGCCCGAACCCACTGATCCACATCCTTAGCCACCAAGGGCCACCACACCGCCCTAGATAGCAACTCCCGAGTTCTGGCAATACCCGGGTGACCTGCCGACTTCTTGGCATGGAATTCCAGGAACACTCGCTGTCTTAACCTAGGAGGCACAAACAAAAGACCTACCGGAAGGTCTGGAGGAGCCTGCTCCTGTGCTCTAAGGACTAATGATAAGAGGTCCTGGGTAATGCCCACTTTAATACATGATGGGGAAACAATGGGCAACGGCTCCTCGGTGGTCTCCTGGATTGGAGCAAAACTCCGCGAGAGCGCATCAGCCTTGATGTTTTTTGACCCAGGGCGATATGTTATCAAAAAATTAAAGCGAGCAAAAAACAAAGCCCATCGTGCCTGCCTGGCATTGAGACGCTTCGCTGACTCTAAATATGCCAGATTCTTATGGTCAGTGAGAATTGAGACCACAAACTTAGCCCCCTCAAGCCAGTGTCTCCACTCCTCGAGTGCATCCTTAATAGCCAACAATTCCCGGTTACCCACGTCATAATTCATCTCGGCAGGCGAAAATTTACGGGAAAAGTAAGCACAGGGATGAAGGCGATTATCAGACACTCCCATCTGAGAAAGCACTGCCCCAATACCCATCTCAGAGGCATCCACCTCCACCACAAAAGGACGCTCTGGATCTGGGTGTCGCAGCACCTTGGCCGAGACAAATGCCCTTTTGAGACGGGCAAAAGCCGCTTTAGCCTCACAAGACCAGTGAGCAACATCCGCCCCTTTCTTAGTGAGTGCCACCAAGGGCGCCACTATAGACGAAAATCCAGCGATAAATCGTCTATAAAAATTTGCAAAGCCCAGGAAACGCTGAAGCGCCTTCAAACTAGTGGGCTGCACCCAATCCAGGACTGCCTGTACCTTGGAACCCTCCATTTGGAAACCTTCTGGGGAGATAATATATCCTAGAAATGCGATTTGCTGAACTTCAAATTCGCACTTCTCCAGCTTCGCCCCAAGCCGGTGGTCTCTGAGTTTCTGGAGGACTAAGCGTACATGCTTCCGATGTTCCTCCAGGGAATGGGAGAAGATTAGGATGTCATCTAAGTATACAACTAAGAATCTATCCAAATATTCCCTGAGAACATCATTCATGAAATCCTGGAAGACTGCCGGGGCATTACAGAGCCCAAAAGGCATCACCAAATATTCATAATGCCCTGAGTGGGTATTAAAGGCAGTCTTCCATTCATCCCCCTCTCTTATTCGGATTAGATTGTACGCACCGCGTAGGTCAATCTTAGAAAAAATGGTGGCAGTACGAAGCTGGTCAAACAAGACCGAAATGAGAGGCAGTGGGTATGAGTTTTTAATCGTGATACGGTTCAATTCCCTGAAGTCGATGCAGGGTCGCAACGAACCGTCCTTTTTACCCACGAAGAAGAACCCCGACCCAACTGGAGACTGTGAAGGTCTGATAAATCCCTTAGCCAAGTTCTCCTGAATGTACTCTGCCATAGCCTGAGTCTCAGGACGTGACAGGGAGTACAACCTGCTCTTGGGAAGCTTAGCATTTGGCAACAAATCAATGGCACAGTCATAGGGGCGATGGGGAGGTAGTACCTCTGCAACTTTTTTGGAGAACACGTCCGCAAAATCTGCATAACACCCTGGCAATCCTGGCAAACTTAGCTGCGAGAGCCTGACTGGAAGGCTCAAGCAACTCCTGAAACAATCAGTACCCCAACTAAGAATCTCCCCAGAGACCCAGTCAAATTGAGGATTGTGGGCCCTTAACCAGGGTAACCCCAACACCAATGGGGCAAAAGTACAGACAGTCACATAAAAGGACAATTTTTCAGAGTGTGTGGCTCCAATAAACAAAGAAATCTGGCTAGTGCAAGAGGTAATTTTACCTTGGGATAATGGTTCCCCGTTTAACCCACAAATCTCTATTTCCGATGCCAAGGGTACTAAGGGAACAGAGTGTTTCAGGGCGAATTGGCGGTCCATAAAAACCCCGTCGGCCCGACTGTCCACAAAGGCCTCAGTCTTGACAGTTTGACCGAGGATCTTCAAGGTCACCGGAATGATAAAAGTCTTCTTGGGAAATTCTGACTTCTGGCCTGACAGGATATTTCCCATCACCCTCAGGCCCTGAAGTTTTCCGGCTTTTCTGGGCATGATACTACCACATGACCTTTATTCCCACAGTACAAACACAACCCCTGCTGTCTCCTCCGCGTCTTCTCACGCGAGGAGAGGCGGGTAGCCCCAATCTGCATAGGCTCCTCAGAAAATTCCTCAGAGTCTGAGGTTCCCTTGGGAAGGAAGGAAATCTCAGTCTCCCTTTCAAGCCTACGCTCTCTCAGCCGTCTATCCACCCGGATGGATAACTGCATGAGCTGATCCAAGCTATCAGGCAAGGGATATTGTACCAGTTGGTCCTTTATCTGGTTAGAAAGACCTCTTCGGTACTGGTGTCTCAGGGCTGGGTCATTCCACTGGGTATCATGGGCCAACCTCCGAAACTCCGTACAGTAAACCTCAACTGGCCTTCGCCCTTGCTTAAGGATCGAAATCTGAGCCTCGGCTGAGGCCGTCTTGTCAGGGTCATCATACAACATGCCCAGTGCCGTAAAAAAAGCATCAACACTTTTAAGCGACGGACAGTCAGGCTGCAACCCATATGCCCAGACCTGTGGGTCTCCTTGTAGCAAGGAAATCACTATGCCCACCCGCTGAATCTCCGACCCAGAAGACTGAGGCCTAAGCCGGAAGTATAGCTTGCAGCTCTCCTTGAAACAAAAGAACTGCGAGCGATCTCCAGAAAAACGATCCGGGAGATTTACTTTCAGCTCCTTAACCCCTGCAGGTGCTGCTGCTGCGGGAGCTCCGCCAGCAGCCTGGGAGGTGTGCATTTTAATGGACAAATCATTAAATTGTCGAGTCAGGACCTGCACCTGATCGACCACCTGTTGCAACGTATTTTGAGGGGTATGCTCCATATTCCCACAAAATTTCAACAGGAGTATTAGGCTGCTGAATATGTTATGCACACCAGTGCCTGCAGGAAAGTACTGGTGTCAGAACTGTTATGCACTCCAGTGTCTGCAGGAATGTACTGGTGTTTGAACTGTTATGCAAAACAAATGGACTCACAGAAAAACTGGGGAATATGACATAACGTACACAGAAGGTGATAGGGTAACAAAATACACACAAAGTGAACAGAGAAGCCCAGAGGCTAAGGAACTGGGTATCTCCCTTGTATTAGAACTGCTCAGATGGAAAAAGCAAGATGTTGTGTTTTAATACGTAGAGAACCCGAAATGCTGTTGCTAAGGGCAACAGCAAAACCCTAAAGGGTTACCAACGGGTGTGGCAGTAAACTCCTTGGTCAGAGATGGAATGATAGACACAAGGAGAGTCTCCACAATCCTGATTCTCACTTGCAGTGCACAGGTTTTAGCTTACTGCCACTAAACTGAACCCTGACACCTAGCACAGTGAGACAGGATTAGACAGGCAAGTCTTAGAATACAGCCGCAAACTTGCTAAGTTCACAGAGTAGTAACAGAACCCCAGCAAGCTAAACGACTGACTCCAGTCTTACTGCTAGGTCTGGATTGGCAGAGTGTAATACCAAATCCCCAGGCCTATTTGCAGTAAGCAACAAACAAATACAAAGCTACACAGTACTGGCTAACTTTCAGAAACTGACTAACCAACAAAGATTCAGCAGCATCTGCTTACCCTGAAAAGAGGCCTTATAAAGCAGGTGCTGTCCACGCCCCACTCAGACCTCACAGACTGTGAGCACAAAAACCAGCACCGGATCCCCTGCCGTGCACAGAGCCTATAACCACTGCACAGCAAAAGACCCGAACCGGAGTATCAGCTGCGCTCAGGTTACTCCACTAGCACTTGTCTCCCGGTTGCCATGACGACGTGGCAGCACAGGGCAGGAGACCCTAACACCCGCCTCTGCCAAGCCCTCAGTATGACGCTGGGGCTTTACAAGCAGAATCAGGCACGGTGGGGGCCCGTCTCAATGAATTTCAGCGCGCAGTGGGCTCACTCGCAAGTAGACCCCTGGATCCTTCAGGTGATATCTCAGGGGTGCAAATTGGAATTCGAGACGTCTCCCCCTCGCCGTTTCCTAAAGTCGGCTTTACCGATGTCTCCTTCTGACAGGGAGGCAGTTTTGGAAGCCATTCACAAGCTGTATTCCCAGCAGGTGATAATCAAGGTACCCCTCCTGCAACAGGGAACGGGGTATTATTCCACACTGTTGTGGTACCGAAGCCGGACGGCTCGGTGAGACCGATTCTAAATCTAAAATCTTGAACACTTACATACGGAGGTTCAAATTCAAGATTGAGTCACTCAGAGCAGTGATTGCGAACCTGGAAGAAGGGGACTACATGATGTCTCGGGACATCAAGGATGCTTACCTTCATGTCTCAGGTTTATGGTACAGAACTGTCACTATCAGTTTTAGACGCTGCCGTATGGATGGTCCACGGCACCCCGGGTCTTTACCAAGGTAATGGCCGAAATGATGATACTCCTTCGAAGGAAGGGAATTTTAGTTATCCCTTACTTGGACGATTCCCTGATAAGGGTAAGATCCAGGGAACAGTTGGAGGTCGGTGTAGCACTATCTCAGGTAGTGTTGCGGCAGCACGATTGGATTCTCAATATTCCAAAATCGCAGCTGATTCCGACGACTCGTCGTCTGTTCCTAGGGATGATCCTGGACACAGTCCAGAAAAAGGTGTTTCTCCCGGAGGAGAAAGTCAGGGAGTTATCCGAGCTAGTCGGGAACCTCCTATAACCGAGCCAAGTCTCAGTACATCAATGAAAGGGTTCTGGGAAAAATGGTGGCTTCCTACAAAGCAATCCCATTCGGCAGATTCCACGCAAGAACTTTCCAGTGGGACCTGCTGGACAAATGGTCCGGGTCGCATCTTCAGATGCATCAGCGGATAACCCTGTCACCAAGCACAAGGGTGTCTCTCCTGTGGTGGTTGCAGAGTGCTCATCTTCTAGAGGGCCGCAGATTCGACATTCAGGACTGGGTCCTGGTGACCACGAATGCCAGCCTGCGAGGCTGGGGAGCAGTCACACAGGGTAGGGATTTCCAGAGCTTATGGTCAAGCCTGGAGACATCACTTCACATAAATATCCTGAAGCTAAGGGCCATTTACAATGCTCTAAGCTCAGCAAGACCTCTGCTTCAAGGTCACCCGGAGTTGATCCATTCGGACAACATCACGGCAGTCACCCACGTAAACAGACAGGGTGACACAAGAAGCAGGAGGGCAATGGCAGAAGCTGCAAGGATTCTTCGCTGGGCGGAAAATCATGTGATAGCACTGTCAGCAAGTGGGGACTTCACCCAGAAGTCTTCCACGTGTTTATAAAACTCGACAAGACAAGTATTGCGCCGGGTCAAGGGACCCTCCGTCAATAGCTGTAGACGCTCTGGTAACACAGTGGGTGTACCAGTCAGTGTATGTGTTCCCTCCTCTGCCTCTCATACCCAAGGTACTGAGAATTATAAGATGGAGAGGAGTAAGCACTATATTCGGGCTCCGGATTGGCCAAGAAGGACTTGGTAACCGGAACTTCAAGAGATGCTCACGGAGGATTCGTGGCCTCTACCTCTAAGAAGGGACCTGCTCCTGCAAGGACCCTGTCTGTTCCAAGACTTACCGCGACTGCGTTTGACGGCATGGCGGTTGAACGCCGGATCCTGAAGGAGAAAGGCATTCCGGATGAAGTCATTCCTATCCTGATCAAAGCCAGGAAAGATATAACCGCAAAACATTATCACCGCATTTGGCGAAAATATGTTGCGTGGTGCGAGGCCAGTAAGGCCCCGACGGAGGAATTTTCAACTAAGTCGATTCCTACATTTCCTGAAAACAGGAGTGTCTATGGGCCTGAAATGGGGGTCCATTAAGGTTCAAATTTCGGCCCTGTCAATTTTCTTCCAAAAAGAACTAGCTTCAGTCCCTGAAGTTCAGACGTTTGTGAAAGGGGTACTGTATATACAGCCTCCTTTTGTGCCTCCAGTGGCACCTTGGGATCTAAATGTAGTTTTTGGGTTCCAAAAGTCACATTGGTTTGAACCACTTAAATATGTGGAGTTAAAATATCTCACATGGAAAGTGGTCATGCTGTTGGCCCTGGCCTGGGCCAGGTGCGTGTCAGAATTGGCGGCTTTATCCTGTAAAAGCCCTCATCTGATTTTCCATTCGGACAGGGCGGAATTGAGGACTTGTCCTCAGTTTCTCCCTAAGGTGGTTTTCAGCGTTTCACCTGAATCAACCTATTGTGGTGCCTGCGGCTACTAGGGACGTGGAGGACTCCAGGTTGCTAGACGTTGTCAGGGCCCTGGAAATATAGGTTTCCAGGACGGCTGGAGTCAGAAAATCTGACTCGTTGTTTATTCTGTATGCACCCAACAAGCTGGGTGCTCCTGCTTCTAAGCAGACTATTGCTCGTTGGATTTGTAGTACAATTCAGCTTGCACATTCTGTGGCAGGCCTGCCACAGACAAAATCTGTAAAAGCCCATTCCACAAGGAAGGTGGGCTCATCTTGGGCGGCTGCCCGAGGGGTCTCGGCTTTACAACTTTGCCGAGCAGCTACTTGGTCAGGAGCAAATACGTTTGTAAAATTCTACAAATTTGATACCCTGGCTGAGGAGGACCTGGAGTTCTCTCATTTGGTGCTGCAGAGTCATCCGCACTCTCCCGCCCGTTTGGGAGCTTTGGTATAATCCCCATGGTCCTTACGGAGTCCCCAGCATCCACTAGGACGTCAGAGAAAATAAGAATTTACTTACCGATAATTCTATTTCTCGTAGTCCGTAGTGGATGCTGGGCGCCCATCCCAAGTGCGGATTGTCTGCAATACTGGTACATAGTTATTGTTACCAACAAAAAAAAAAAAAAAAAAATCGGGTTATTGCTGTAGTGAGCCATCTTTTCTAGAGGCTCCTCTGTTATCATGCTGTTAACTGGGTTTAGATCACAAGTTATATGGTGTGATTGGTGTGGCTGGTATGAGTCTTACCCGGGATTCAAAATCCTTCCTTATTGTGTACGCTCGTCCGGGCACAGTATCCTAACTGAGGCTTGGAGGAGGGTCATAGGGGGAGGAGCCAGTGCACACCAGGTAGTTCTAAAGCTTTACTTTTGTGCCCAGTCTCCTGCGGAGCCGCTATTCCCCATGGTCCTTACGGAGTCCCCAGCATCCACTACGGACTACGAGAAATAGAATTATCGGTAAGTAAATTCTTATTTTTATAACTGCTGACATCAATGAAAATATGTTTGACATACATGTGCTGTTTTAGTCCATATTACTAATGCCTTCTACATGCTTGAGGCTACTTTTCATCCTCACTTGAAACTTTAAGGAGGATTTCTCAGTCTCTGCTCTGGTCTCTGCATGTGGACAGCTTTGTGTGTGTATTTTTCTTTCTCCAACCTCCACTAAAAATATTTTGGGGGCATCCAATTAGCTGAGTTAAAAATGGCTGTTATCGCGGTTTTTAGCCCAATGGTCATTTTCGGGCTATCCAGTTATAGCACGTTTTTATCGGGAAAAAAATGTCTTTGTGGTTCTTGCTTCGTAATGCATCTACCTTTCCAAAACAGCAAAAAGCAGGATTCTACACAGAAACCCCCCTTCCCTGGCCAGCAGTATAAATCATAGCCGCAGCAGCAGTCAGGGCCATAACTAGGGTGGTGCGATATGTGCCACCGCACAGGGCACTGCAAGGCATGGGGCACTGGTCTGCAGCACCTGTCAATTATCTGTTTTAATCAATCTTTATTGCAACTGCCTCCTCTTTAATCCCCGGCATCTCCTGGCCGCTCCCATCTCGCTCCTAAGCACCTTCAGTCACACACTCCTTTATTTAAGGCGCTTTTTGCAAAATACTCTCAAATCCTGTGTGTGACCGTATTTTGAAATGTGGCTATACATAGAGGTGGAAATGACTGAAGGTCCTGGGTATGACTGCTAAGAAATGTGTGATTTGTAAATGACAAAGAGAGCTCACATTAAGTACATAAATGGTGGTATTAGAGGATTGGTGTCCTAGGTCCTTATTCAGCATCAGTTGCAGTTTTCCTTATTTAACAAAACTGCAACTGCCTAGAATCGCATGCTGGTGGCCACCCAGCACAGGGCAATGCTACCCAGCCTGCTAATGGCCGCCAGCGCTGCGATTACTATGCAATTGCGATCGCATTGCCGACCTTGCAAAATAAGGGTAGCCCCCTATCTGTGCAGCCTGGCTGTGAAGGCATGCACACCGCCGCCATGTTTTTTCTTGCAGCAGCCACGTGTGACGTCACGCAGCCACCCCGAAAAATTGCCCAGACTCACCCGCGTTTACGCCGACACCCCCTCTCCCCTCGCAGCACCGCTTTTTCTGGCCCATGGCTCCAAAATGTCTAGTTACGGTCCTGCTCACAGCACTTTTATCTGGACAGCGACACGTTGCAGTCACACAGCCAAGTATTGCAGTGACATGCTATTATTGTTACTTATACTTGTTTATCTCTAGTTATTTATATAGCGCACACATATTCCACAGCACTTTACAGAAAATATTTGGCCATTCACATCAGTCCCTGCTCCAGTGGAGCTTACACTCTATATTCCTTACCACATGTACACGCACGCACATTCACACTAGTAGAATGTAGGTGTCACCCAACACAAGCCTGGGGAGAATATATAAACTCCACACAGTTAGGGCCATGGTTGAAATCGAACCCATGACCTCAGTGCTGTGAGGCAGTAATGCTAACCATTACACCATGGGTCTTCAACCTGTGGGCCCCCAGCTGCTGTGAAACTACCCATCGCAGCATGCCCTGCCACAGTTTTCTATTAAGGCATGCTAAAACTGAGGCAGGGCATGCTGGGATGTGTAGCTCCACAGCAGCTGGAGGGCCGCAGGTTGAAGACCCATGCTTTACACCATACGCACTGCTATGCTGAACAGGTTGGAGATTTCAGCCTTCTTCTGATCTTTAAACCTGAAGGAATCTTGACTTGACTTTTGGTGGATTTGCGAAAGTATTTTGATTAGGTTGTTCAAAAGGCCTGTGAAATAATGGCTCAAATGGTAACCTTAACGATCTGCATACTTTTGTGCTCAATAATCAGGTCTCCTATAATTGGAATCTACACTTCCATAATATATAAGGCAAACACATGACTACCCAGCACTGCATGAAGCTGTTATAAAAATTATTGCGGAAACACTATACGTGGTTGGCATAGTAGTTCGCATTATTGGCCAACAGTCCTCAGGTCATGAGTTTCAAGTCCTTACCAATGCCTTATAGATGGGGAGTTTGTATGTTCTCCCCATGCTTGCATGGGTTTACTCAAGGTGCTCCAGTTTCCTCCCCAGCTAGAATAAATATGGTAGGTTAACTGATGCCTGACAAAAGAAATAGGCAAAATGTGTATGTGTGTCCATGTTATAGTGACTATAGGGCTTGATTTAGAAGTGTTTATGTACTTAGCTGCTGTGCGAAAATCATGTGGCACAAGGCATCTTGTGTAAATAGACGCCTCCTGCCGGCTTATCTGATCAGCTGCATGGCTCAAAGACGCAGCATCGTTTGCCTGAACATTGGTCATCTGGGTGACCCTTAGTTTACTCAGGATACCTGGTGTTTTCACGCAGCAGGGCCAGTGAAGTTGCATTTAAGGACGCAGACACTGGCCTCGGCATGCCCAGAAAACAGGGCCAACATCCCCTCATTTTCTGAAACAATGGCCGTGTCCACCCCTAAATGACCGCAATCTGTCAATCAGGCTGTGGCTTAGTGGGCGAAGCAGGAAGGGTCAAGGGTCCTGTGCAGGCGCAGTTAATCAACCACCAGAGATGTACACAAACCATTGTAATTAGGCCCATAGATTGTAAGATCCACTGAGGCAGGGACTGATATGAGTGACTGAAATATTCTCTGAGAAGCACTATCTAATATGTATGTGCTGCTATTATTATTATTATTATTATTATCCTTGTTTCTATTATTATTATTATTATTATTATCTTCTTTGTTTATACGGAACCACAAGAGATCCGCATCGCCTTATATAGTACATAAACAGAAGCAGTGAAAACAAAACAAGCTTTATAAATCTTTGTAAATAAATAAATAATATGCTGTAAGTACATTTGGTGTTTTAAGCAATTCTCTCCTGGTCCTACATTGGTAAATCATGTTCTTTAATAGTAAAACAATGCTCTCCTTTATGTTACAGATACACATTACTGTAAAACAGTACATCACTTCACAAGCCATGGCAAAAGTAAATCCGTCACCAAAAAATGTGCCACGCAAGAGGAATGTCGTAATGTGGGATGTCGCCACCATCGAGACACTGGCTATACGGTGAGGACATGCTCTAGGTTCAGTTAAGACTTGTGGGAAGATCTGGTGCTCTTGTCCACTAAACTAAACCTCTTTCTAGAAAAAAGTTTAGTATTGTAAAGTCATTGGAGCCTGATTCCATTCTGGATGTAAATCTGATGGTTTATGCACAAATCCGATGGTGGGTGTACTGCGTATGTGCAGGACCTGTTCTGTGCTTGTGCAGAATGAGTCCTGTGCGAATACTCGCAATCCCCACTTAACCCCAGCATGATTGACATGCTGCTGCATTTGGGGGGCAGACCGGTGACCTGGCCATTCTACAAAATAGGGGCGTGTTGCCCCCGTTTTGTAGGCATGCCAAGCCCAGGGTCTGTGTCGTCATCAGTCTTCCTGTACCTGGCAGAGAAGTTGCAACAGCCAGTCTACGTATGCTCCATCTTACGCAGATGGCTGCGGACCCGATGGCCGCGATGGTGATTTGATACTGCGTCTTTGGACCCAGCATGCGAATCTCGCAGATGTATTCAGGAGGCGTCTTTTTCCTACAGACGCCTCCTGCTGCATTTGCATTTTAGTTGTACAATACTGTTCCCCTTGAGCTAACTAGCCAAAAGCAGCGGCAGCAATTATTGTGCATCTTTATTCTGAGCCTCAGCAGGCTCTGAAAAAATAAAATACCTGATAATTACCCATATTTAGCAAATTTGTGCAATCAAAAACATGTAGGTCCGTAATCCTACGTGTTTTAGCCTGATATATCGCTAACTGGATAGCCCCCCCCCCCCCCCCCCCCCAAAAAAAAGGGAAAAAAATCATGAAAAGAATTACATTTTTCACGGCCAAAAAAATATCATGGGAAATTTAATTCCCCCCAAATGGAAGTAATTTACATTGAACAACAACATTTCTTTTTTTTTTTAGAATTGGGAGTATAGTTTCATGATGAATGTGGCTTTCAAAATAGAAACTTGTTCAAAATAGTTTTTGTAGTAGAAACCTTAAAAAAGAAAAATATGAAAAAATTGAACATAATGGGACTTATTTGAATATGGATTAAATTTTGCTCTGGTTATTTAAAATAATAATCTTATGTAAGGCAAGCGTCTTTATATGTTTATGTTGAGTCAGATGCAAGATGTGTCCAGATCACAAATACTAGTGTTTACAGGTGTTAGTCAGGTGTGATAACGCAGAGATGTGCCAGTGATAATAGTAAATGCTAAAACCGCATTACCCTATTTGCACACGGGCCCCTGGGACCAGGGGGGCCCACACACCACACACCCTGCACCTATTAAACTGACCTCTCTGTTGGCCCGGTGCTGGCTGCAGAGCGGCAAATAACACTTGAAAAATGGCTGCCGAGCCTGTTTTCTGCTGATTCGGGCATAGATAGAAATGTCCTCGGGAACGCTGCATGGGCGCCGTGTTCTAGGAGACCTGGCACAATGCCAGAGTCCACTGCACTGCCTGAGAGGAGGGGGCACAATCAGAGACTGCACACGGGCATCCTCCTCTCTTAAAGCGCCTCTGAATGTAATGAAGTGTTATACACAAAAGAGAGCATATTGTCTTGATGGTTATTAATAAGTAATAAAGTTGGATTTAAAATATTAAGTGTACAGTTACATATTAAGTAGCTACTTTTGCTGTTTTCTTTTTACTAATCAGATGAAATGTCTGTTAAGTAACACGAATAGATGTCCATGACTTAATATAGCCATGACACTAGTGATTGCAGGGGCCATTGCAGCTGCCACTTAGGAATAGCTAGACAGCGCTGCTGATAGTCAGCACTAAGAGCAATAGATCCGCTTCCTAAGAGACAGTGGGGGTCACTCCGAGTTGATCGCTCGCTAGCTAGTTTTATCAGCCATGCAAACGCTATGCCGCCGCCCACTGGGGAGTGTATTTTAGCTTAGCAGAAGTGCGAACGCTTGTGCAGCCGAGCTCTGCAAAAACAGTTTGTGCAGATTCTGAGTAGCTCTGAACCTACTCAGCGCTTGCGATCACTTCAGCCTATTCGTGTCTGGATTCAAGGTCATACACCCACCCAGCGAATGCCCAGCCACGCCTGCGTTTTTGCAAACACTCCATGAAAATGGTCAGTTGACACCTAGAAACGCCCCCTTCCTGTCAATCTTCTTGCTGCCGTCAGTGCGAAGAAAAACTTCGGTAGAACCTGTGCACAACCACAACGGGCTTTGTACCTGTACGACGCGCATGCGCATTGCGGCCCATACGCATGCGCATAAATGCAATTTTTTCACCTGATCGCTGCCCTGCGAAAATCGACAATGAGCGATCAACTCGGAATGACCCCCAGTGGCTGCACCCATGTCTAATCAGGTTGGAGTTATGTGAATACATCCTAACTGTACTTGCTTGCCCATCACTACCTGCCAATTCCACCTATCCACACGTAAATAGACGTAAGTCAGTATACACAAAGAGTTACAGTTGTATACAGTACTTATGCAGTATTTTGTTACATTTATCATTATAGTTGGTGAGCAGTGATTTAACTTGTGTCACACAATTCATTTTATTCATGTTCTGCGATTGGAAGATTAAGGCTCCGCACATACAGTATAAGCTACTGTACCTATATTACTTTAATCTAAACCTTACCCCACATTGTAATAAACAGGCCCAAAGAACTTGACCTGTGGATTTGTGTGTTTATGTGGTCATGGCGAGACAGTGCTAATTATTGTTATTATATAGTTATTATTGTTTATATATTATCGTTATAACTTATGATAGTTGGTTAACGTGGGCAAATATACCATTGCCAAAAGTGCAAACTGAACTGCAGGGTAATGAATATTTCTCTCCGATTGTAGGAATGCAGTGCCTGCTGTGATGGAATGATCTGCAATGTGGACCTGCCCACCAATAACACAAATGCTGTACTCAATGTCGTCAGATCTCATCGAAAGTCAAATGCACACAGGGTGACGGCCCTCCTACCTGCTGTAGCAGCCGCCATGTTTATTCTGGTCATCCTCTAGCATCCCTGGCTGTGTCTTTCATTAGTGACTCCTGTATATCAGAGTAAAGACACCTGTTCCGTTCTGTGGATATTCTGGAGAATCTCAGATGAAGGGTTTTTCCACTGTAATTTATTTCAAGCACAGTAAAATCTGGCTGTTGGTAGAAAGCTGGTAGGAAATTAACAGACAGCAGGTAAATTGCTGGACAAAACCTTCCTGTAAAATGCACCATTGATGGGGAGGTTAATGATTTCCATGTTATTATGGGAACATGCTGAATTTTGCTCTCCGGGTTGTGACCCAGGAGACATGGACAGTCAGCTTTGTTATGTTGTTTTTGTGGCTACTGAGCCATCTAATTGCCGTGAACCATGAAGAAACCTGCCTGCACTAAGTGATGTCACATTTCAGGCAGGAACAGAGGAAGACACAGGAAAGGAACGGGGCTGGTATAAATTTTGTTTCTATTTGGATTAACTCCCTTAACTCCGCCCACTTCCCTGCATCGGTAATGAGAGCTCCCACGGGGGTCTGGGCCAAGGGAATTGGAAGCTTCATCAATACATATATTTTAAATACATTTGGTAAAATTTTATGTAATTTACTTTCCGCTACAAATTTTTACAATTGATTCTATTTATTGTTTTGCTATAATACAGTATATTAGGTGGTATCTCCCTTATGAAACAGGCCCAGTATTACATTTGTGCATGACCAAATTAACATGAGCTGCCATGGTAATATAGTTACCATTCCAATGCCGTTTACCGTAAGGACATTTCAAGGTGCAGTTGATTAGATTGCCTTATTGTATTTAAACCCAATGTTATCAGTCCCCAGATTATTAGCCAATCAGATCTTTGGAATGTGCAGTCAATCCCAGTAACTCAGAGCCTAGACTTAAGCGTTCTGAGTTAAATAAACCAAGTCCATTTATTGGCATATTTTGACATTTTGCATTGGAAACATCACATTTTATAAAATAGTATGAAATAAACATGGTACTACGTTATTAAAGCTGTAAAAACAATTAAAAGTCAATGAGTAATTGATTAATTACATGTATCCATCATTAAGATTAATTTTCTCAAAATTGACTCTCATGGACATCTCCCGATGCACTGTGACTCTAAACCCTCCATTTAACTAAGTGCAAAACCCAAGAACACAGTGCAGTGTTTGAGGCTCCAGTCATATTGATGGGAGATGAGGTCAAATGCACCTCTATGTGACGCAAAGTTCATATATTCACCATTATTTAAAGCAGGGGTGGTGAACCTCAGGCCCGTGGGCCTTATAAGGCCCGCAAAGCCACTTGATCCGGCCCTCCCAGGCTCACCTAACCAAGGGAGATGCCGGGCGCCCACTGAGATTTTGTTACTAGCGGGCGCCTGGCTTCTTTCCCTCAGCAGCAGCCGGAGGCAGGAGCTCACTCCTGAGCTCCAGCTTCCAGCTCTGGCAGTGTGCGTGTGTGCCTGTGCGGTGCTATGGGAGAGATGTCATGATGTCTCTCCCATAGTTCTGAGGAGCGGGCAGCCAGGCAGAGGGCAAGGGTCCGGAAGCAGGAGCGTGGCTGGTGAGTATTGTGTTTTTTTCTTTCTTTTAATGTGTGTGTGTAAGCGGTGCTACTAGGGGTCATATCTAATGGGGGCATATCTACTGGGGGCAGGCTGATTTTTAAGTTGATAATTTTTGCATGGCCCCCGAAGGATTTTATAAATATTCAAATGGCCCTTGGTAGAAAAAAGGTTCCCCACCCCTGATTTAAAGTCTGATTATGTTCTTGTTGGACATCTAACAAGGTTAAAAATCAGTTGCCACACTGGAAGTTGTGAGAAGGTTCTACATGATGTTTAGGGGGAAATATGTCAAACCTTGGTGAGAGATAAAGTAGAGACATGAAAAGTACCAACCAATTAGCTTCTGTCATTTTTCAAATACAGCCTGTAACATGACTGTTAAGAGCTGATTGGCTGGTACTTTATCTCTCTCCACTTTATCTCTTTCCAAGATTTGATACATCTCCACCTTAATAATACTTCTTCACAGTGAAACCTTCAGCCCATATGAGATTTCTTTGACCCTTCAGTCCTGATAAGCAATTACAATTAAATTTTTTTGCTTTTATATCACATGCCCGATATTGCAAATATATTAGGATCTTCCCAACAGTCTAAAAGTTTAGTTATGTTACCCCCAAAACCAGACTCCAAATCGTAACATTATTATGCCCTGTATATTTTTATTGCTATCTGTTTTCTGCATACAGTTTGTGTAATCTACTATAGCTCGATGAACTGACCTTAGCACATTACTGCTGCAACCATGGTAAGAATAAGACTTCCTCCTTGCTACCACGGTAACCAGCACATGACCTGTGCATAGTAGAAAGGTTGTGTCTATAGGGCCCCATACACTAGGACAATAATGCCCGATTTCATTTGATTTCGGGCATTCGGCCCGATATATCGGATGAAATCGGGCATTTTGGAGGTGTAACCGATCCGATGCGCGTTCCCGTGAGCATCGGAATGGATCCTCCAGATTGAATGTGCTGCACATTCAATCACGTCCTACCCCGCAGGCATAGCTGGGATCGCCCAAGATACATCGTATGCAAAAGGACAGCATATGATGTATCTTGGGCGAGCCTGCCCCCCGTAAAGGCTGCCCTGGTGATCGCCAGCAACATGTCATACGGACATGTCACGTTAGTGTATGGGGCCCTTATGTTCCCTTCGTGATCAGGACCAGGAAGTGACATAACGAAAGGGCAGTAGATAACTTCCGCCCTTACAGCACCTAAATGTTTTCTATGTTCGTTTGAGGCACAAACAGAAGAAAAACAGCTTCTATAGAAACTGCACAAACTATGCACTTCATAAACCCAAAATGTGAGTTTAAAAATTGCATTGCTGAACACAGTCAATGGCTGGTATCCAATTAGCCATGGTAATTAATGAATCCCCCGGGGGCTATCCAATTAGCCCAGATAGCCGGAACTTATCGGGGATTATGTTTCGCATGCGTCAGGCACACAAATAAAATCCCAGATAATTAGCCCATCAAGCCTCGTTGTTTTGTGAAACACATGGGTCCGGTAACTTCTTCCGCATCCCATGTGTTTTCACCCAAAAACTGGACATTTTTCAGTCCAAAAAATGGGCTATAATTGGATAGCCCGATAATAATCATCGGGCTAAAATTGAGATAATAGCCTGTTTTTTTCATTTAAAAATAATAGTGCTGGTAATTGGATACTCCCAGTCAATTTGTCCACAAGACAGTGTGATTTTTCTTTCCTTGATTTAAATCAATCTTATAGATTGATGTTACCATTATATGATGTTAAGGTGTATGCCTTTTTGGTAATGCATGTACAATGAAATTGTAATTGTGTTTTTATATTTCAAGCAGAAATCACCAGTGTAATAACCTCAGTTTTGTGTTGCAATGCGACATTTCTGCCTTTTGGATTTATTTTTTTGTAGTTTAATTTTGTTACTGTTTTTTTGTATAATATTTATAATAAAATTCCAAACTGCTTTTGTGCACTTACCATGTCTTGATGCATATTTTATTATCACTGTAGGTAAATGATGCCATTCTATTTTCCTATACTGTCTTTACATGCTCACTACATATAGTGAATGTTTCTGATTTAACTTAAACAGAGCAAAATAAAACAAAGTCATTTTGCACCTTGTTAAAACCATGCTGCAGTGCAGGTGGGGGAGCTGTAAAATGTGCAGAGAGATTTACATTTTGGAGGAGTGTGTCCAAACTCACATCTAAATCACTATGTAAAAATAAAGCTATTCCGCATTGTGACCTACATGTAAAAGCAGCCAGTATTCACGCTGGATGTAAAAAAAATAGATCAGTGGTTCTCAAACTCGGTCCTCAGGACCCCACACGGTTCACATTTTCCATGTCACCCAGCAGGTGCACTGTGTATCACCAACTGTCACATTTTGAAAATCTACAGGTGACCTACAAAACATGGACCGCGTGGGGTCCTGAGGACCGAGTGTGAGAACCTGTGAAATAGATGATGTATTTGCACCTCTTGCATTGCAACATGATTTGTCCTGGTGCAAAGTTACATGCTCTTTTGGTTTGTTCCCAACTCAGGGCCTACTTCAGATCTTATCGCAGCGGCAAATTTGTTAGCTAATGGACAAAACCATGTGCACTGCAGGGGGGGAGGGGGGGGGGGCAGATATAACATGTGCAGAGAGAGTTAGATTTTGGTGAGTTATTTTGTTTCTGTGCAGGGTGAATACTGGCTGCTTTATTTTTACACTGCAATTTAGATTTCAGTTTGAATACACCCCACCCAAATGTAACTCTCTCTGCACATGTTATATCTGCCTCACCTGCAGTGCACATGGTTTTGTTCAATAGCTAACAAATTTGCTGCTGCGATCAGATCTGAATTAACCCCTCAGAATGAGGCGGATAAAGTTTTTGTTTTTGTGTATTCGAAAGTGGAAGCAGCCACTCTGTCTCTACTGATATTTATGACAACGCAGCCAATGAATTAATAATTTATTATCAACGTCACAGGGCCATGTCATGACCAGTATTTATGAGAAATGACTAGTGTTGGTGAGGCACTGGTTCTAGTCAGCTGATAAGGTGTATTCTCATAAAGCGTTTCATCCCACAGAATTGCTGCCCTATCTGTAGGTAGACAGGCAATATTTTAGCTTCTGTTTAAGTTGTATACACAGACAAAACAACATTTGTGGGGGTAGTAGCTAGCTGTTGGCTGTTCACCTCGAATACAGAGAAGTAGATGTGTCTGCTGTGTAACTACAAGTGTCAGCAAGCACTTGCACTTTGGCATTGTTCCAAAGTAGTAACAGGGTACAGTACCTCAAAAGCGAGAGACACAGGTTGCCGACATGTGAGGCCTTGAAAACAGATAACCGCTGTGTAAAAGCATATGATGGGTCGTCGTAATGCATGTTCTCACTTGGTCACCAGGAGGCATCTCATGCAGTTCTTTCTGTTACTGTGGCACAATTCACCAGGTATCTGAGTTCTGTATAATGTACATGGAACTTTTGTGCACATACAGCAATTGTAATATTTATATTATGAGCTCAATATTGTTATTTTTGTATTTAAGTTTACAGAATATCGGTAGAGAAGGAATATATCTGTATCTTAAATCTGTGTAAATCATTATTTGTGTAATTATTTGTGCTCTAGCGACGAGCAGTATGTGTGTTTTTTTATATGAACCCGAATATCATCAAGAATATAACTTGTGTTAATATGAACCAGAGCAGATCTTGATTTTCTGGTAACTATGGGGGTTATTCAGCGTGGATTGCAGATTCTGCTAAAAAGCATAATCTGCAATCCATTCTTTCGCATGCTGGGGGCCACCCATCGCAGGCCAAGGCCGCCCAGCAGCTGCAACCGCAATTTCATTGCGGTCACAGCAACTGTGGATGACCCCCTGCCTCCGCAGTCCATCTGCGTGATGGCGCGCAGCCTCCCCGAAAACATTGCCACTCCCCCCTCTGATTTCACCGTGCCGCCCCAGCAAAGGTCTGTCGTCACCCCCGTCTGCCTGTCAATCAGGTAGATGCGTTCGCAGCCAATGCAATGCTACCGCATTGGCCGGTCTGCGCACGTGCAGGGTACTGGCACGTATATAAACACATATTAACAGTTTGCTTATGTGTGAACACTGAAGAGTGCAATATTTTTCTATAAATAATGATCAAAAAGTGGATTATGGAATTTCTTGTATTCCAAAATCTTCATAATGTTGTCAGATGAAACCGGTTATCCTTCTAGTAACTCTGAGTTTCCCAGACTCTTCCATTACAGTCCAGGTTTTAAGGTTATCCATGCTTGAGTCCAGAAGGTTAAATCAAATTGTCCAAGGTACTACATGTTGATTATCCCTTATCCAAAATTCAATATCCCACATTTTTGGATCTCCTACTGAGATAATGACATATATATTATAAATTATGTTTAAATATAGATATATTATATAGATATAATAAATATATATATATATATATATATATATATGATAGATAGATAGATAGATAGATAGATAGATAGATAGATAGATAGATAGATAGATAGATAGATAGATAGATAGTGTGTAATTTTGAATTTTGGGTAGGGGATACTCAACCTTTAAGTCACCTGTGCTCAAGCATAGATATTCTTAAAACTTGGGCTGTAATGATGGAGTTTGGGAATACTTTACTAATTGGAACTGTGCAGTAAACAATCCTGTTACCTTTCACTGACTACCTTGCATTAGATTCTGACTGATTGCTGTATGTTGTTCTAGTTCAAGTACTAAACAGGCTGAACACTTGGAGCAAATGGTTTTAAAATGTAAACCTGTAAAAACCATTGTAAGAGACGTTTAACTGTATTTTATGAGTGGGAATATATTGTGACTTATACAGAATTCGTCTCGTGGACAAGTTGGGACACATCACTAAATTACTAAATGGAGTTTAGATGTCCCGGGCCTCAAACACTGATGAACATGAGCACTTATAAGTGTCCAATCTCAGGAAAACCTGGGCTTTTAGTGCACAGAAGACTACTAGATCAGATGTGGCCTGTTCATGTAGTCAGACGTAGACTGCACACGCAGCCTTAACAATGGTCATTTTATAACCTCTCTACAGACACGCATGTTACTAGACCATTCTTTTTCTTTCATTCTGTTATTAGGGGTTGTGCTAATAACAAAAAATCTGGCTCAATGATTGAGATCAATGACTACATCGCCCTATTTGCATTTTATCAGAATACAGCCTTCATATTTTTTTTTTGTTTCTCATACGTCCTAGAGGATGCTGGGGATGCTTCAAGAACCATGGGGTATAGACGGGATCCGCAGTAGACATGGGCACTTTAAGACTTTAAAAGGGGTGTGAACTGGCTCCTCCCTCTATGCGCCTCCTCCAGACTCCAGTTAGATTCTATGCCCAGGGAGACTGGTCACACACAGGGGAGCTCTACTGAGTTTCTCTGAAAAAAGACTTATGTTAGGTTTTTTATGTTCAGGGAGCTCTGTTGGCAACAGGCTCCCTTCTTCGAGGGAGTGAGGGGAGAGAAGCAGACTTACTTCTGTGAGTTAAAGGCTCTGCTTCTTAGGCTACTGGACACCATTAGCTCCAGAGGGTTCGATCACTTGGTACGCCTAGCTGCTCGTTCCCGGAGCCGCGCCGTCACCCCCACTTGCAGAGCCAGAAAAAAGAAGCCGGGTGAGTAAAACAAGAAACGAAGACTTCAGTGATGGCAGAAGACTCCAGGTCTTGAGGTACCGCGCAGCGGTCGCGCTGCGTGACAAGCTCCCAAACACACAGCGGCACTGACAGGGTGCAGAGCGCAGGGGGGGGCGCCCTGGGCAGCATGTGGACCTGAAAGTAACTGGCAAAAATTATATGAAATGTGCCTAGGCACTCAATATAGACCCCCATCAGTATAAAAATGTTAAAATAAGCGGGACTGAAACGCGCCGGTGAGGGGGCGTGGCTTAGCCCTCACAGCTCTGACCAGCGCCATTTTCTCTTCACAGAAGCTGCAGAGACGCTGGCCCTGACCTCCACACTGCTGTACATTTGGTGCTATTATCTTTATTATGAAAGCACTAACAGGTCTGAGGCATTGTATATAAAGTTCAGTACCGGGATAGGCGCTGGGTTGTGAGCTGGCAAACTCCCTCTGGGTCTCTCTAACAGGCTTTCCTGTGGGTCTGTCCCCTATAGCCCAGTGTGATTGTGGGTGTCGGTACGTGTGTGTCGACATGTCTGAGGCTGAGTGCTCTTCCCAGGAGACAGAAAAAGCGGTGGGAGTGACCCTGTTGGCACCGCCGACTGCTGAGTGGGTAAATATGTTGAGTGTTTTGAATGCAAATGTGGCTCGGTTGACTAAGAAATTAGATAAATCTGAGTCTAAGAACCAGACATGGAGGAAATCCATGGAGGATGCATTGTCACAAGCTCAGACCCCTTCGGGGTCACAGAAACGTGCATTTACCCAGATAGCAGATACAGATACCGACACAGACTCTGATTCCATTGTCGACTTTAGTGATGCCAGATTGAATCCTAAACTGACTAAGAGCATTCAGTACATGATTGTGGCAATAAAAGACGTATTACATATCACTGAGGACCCTGCTGTTCCTGATACAAGGGTCTGTATGTTTAAAGGAAAGAAACCTGAGGTAACGTTTCCTCCCTCTCATGAACTGAACGCTCTTTTTGAAAAGGCTTGGGAAAATCCTGACAAGAAGGTACAGGTTCCCAAAAGAATTCCAGTGGCATATCCGTTCCCCTCTGGGGACAGGGAAAAGTGGGAGTCAACCCCCACAGTGGACAAAGCTCTGTCGCGTCTGTCCAAGAAGGTGGCTCTTCTGTCTCCTGACACGGCAGCCCTAAAGGATCCTGCGGATTGTAAGCAGGAAAATACACTAAAATCCATTTATGTCACTACAGGTTTGCTACTCAGGCCAGCCGTTGCTTCGGCATGGGTGAGTAGCGCTATTGAAAAGTGGGAAGATAACTTGTCATCTGAGATCGATACCCTGGACAGGGATAACGTGCTTTTGACTCTGGGTCATATCAGGGACGCTGCAGCATATTTAAAAGAAGCTGCAAGGGATATTGGCCTTTTGGGATCAAGGGCCAATGCCATGGCAGTCTCTGCCAGGAGGGCATTGTGGATTCATCAATGGAATGCTGATGCTGACTCGAAAAAGGCTATGGAGTCTCTGCCGTTTAACGGTAGTGTCTTGTTTGGTGACGGCCTCACTGACCTGGTATCTACGGCTACCGCGGGTAAGTCGTCATTTTTACCTTATGTTCCTGCGCAACTAAAGAAAACGCCCTACTATCAGATGCAGTCCTTTCGGCCCAATAAATACAAAAAAGGTTGAGGATCCTCCTTCCTTGCTGCGAGAGGAAGGGGTAAAAGGTCACAGGCTGTTGTAAGTTCCCAAGAACAGAAGTCCTCTCCGGCTTCTACCAAATCCACCGCATGACGCTGGGGCTCCTCTGCGGGAGTCCGCACCAGTGGGGGCACATCTCAAACTCTTCAGTTAGGTCTGGGTTCGCTCGGACCTGGATCCTTGGATATTAGAAATAGTAGACCAAGGGTACAAATTAGAGTTTCAGGACGTACCCCCTCACCAATTTTTCAAATCGGCCTTGCCAGCTTCTCTTCCAGAAAGAGAGGTTGTAAGCGCTGCAATACTAAAGCTGTGTCAAAATCAAGTCATTGTCACGGTACCCCCGTCACAACAGGGGGAGGTTTTTTTTCGAGTCTGTTTGTGGTACCAAAGCCGGATGGCTCGGTCAGACCGATTCTGAACTTAAAATCCCTCAATTTCTTTCTAAAAAAATTCAAATTCAAGCTGGAATCTCTCCGAGCAATGATCTCCAGTCTGGAGGAGGGGGATTTTATGGTGTCGGTCGACATAATGGATGCCTACTTACACGTCCCCATATATCCTCCGCATCAGGCTTACCTGAGGTTTGCTGTTCAGGATTGTCAATACCAATTTCAGACGTTGCCGTTTGGTCTGTCCACGGCTCCGAGGATTTTCACCAAGGTTATGGCGGAAATGATGATTCTCCTGCGCAAGCAGGGAGTCACAATTATCCCGTACTTGGACGATCTCCTCATAAAGGCGAGATCCAAGGAACAATTGCTGAAAAACGTTGCACTCTCTCTGACGATTCTGCAACAACATGGTTGGCTCCTAAACTTGCCAAAATCACAGTTGGTTCTGACCACACGGCTATCGTTCCTGGGTATGATTCTGGATACAGAATTACAGAGAGTTTTTCTTCCAGTGGAAAAGGCTCTGGAAATACAGAACATGGTAAAACAGATTCTGAAACCGGCAAGAGTGTCGATTCTTCAATGCACTCGGTTGCTGGGGAAGATGGTGGCGGCCTACGAGGCCATTCAGTATGGCAGGTTCCATGCCAGGGTGTTTCAGTGGGACCTGCTGGACAAGTGGTCCGGGTCTCACCTGGATATGCACTGGAAAATATTCCTATCTTCCAGGACCAGGATCTCCCTTCTGTGGTGGCTGCACAGTTCTCACCTTCTGGAGGGACGCAGGTTCGGGATTCAGGATTGGATCCTGGTGACCACAGATGCAAGTCTCTGAGGCTGGGGAGCAGTCACACAGAGGAGAAATTTTTAGGGAAAATGGTCAAGCCAGGAAGCTTGTCTGCACATAAACATTCTGGAATTAAGGGCCATTTACAACGGCATTCTGCAAGCGGAACATCTTCGCGGTCTGCCGTCTTGATTCAGTCAGACAACATAACAGCAGTGGCGTACATAAACCGCCAGGGCGGAACAAAGAGCAGAGCGGCAATGGCTGAGGCCACGAAAATTCTTCGCTGGGCGAAGAAACATGCAAGCGCTCTGTCAGCGGTCTTCATTCCAGGAGTGGACAACTGGGAAGCAGACTTCCTCAGCAGACACGATCTCCATCCAGGAGAGTGGGGTCTTCATCAAGAGGTCTTTGCAGAAGTGACAAGTCGTTGGGGAATTCCTCAAATAGACATGATGGCGTACCGCCTCAACAAGAAACTTCAGAGATATTGTTGCAGGTCAAGGGACCCTCAAGCGATGGCGGTGGATGCCCTAGTGACACCGTGGGTGTTTCCGTCGGTATATGTGTTCCCTCCACTTCCACTCATTCCAAAGGTGATAAAGATGATAAGAAGAACAAGGGTTCAGGCAATACTCATTGTTCCAGACTGGCCAAGGAGGGCCGGGTATCCCGACCTTCAGGAATTACTCATAGAAGATTCCTGGCCTCTACGAGAGGACCTGTTACAACAAGGACCGTGCGTGTATCAAGACTTACCGCGGCTGCGTTTGATGGCATGGCGGTTGAACTCCAAATCCTATGCCGGAAGGGTATTCCCAGTGAAGTCATTCCCACACTTCGTCAGGCTAGAAAAGAAATAACGGCAAAGCATTACCACCGTATTTGGAGGAAATATGTGTCTTGGGGCGGGATGTACTAAAGCAAAAATGCGGTAAAACCCCCGAAAACAGGGGTTTTACCGCATTTTCATATTTACTAACACCCTACCGCCGCGTTTTCGGCGTCCAGGGTATCGCCATCTCTGGATGGCGATACCCTATAGAGGCCTATGGGCTTCTTTTTGCCGACCGCCGCAACCCGCCGACACCGCCGCAGACGCCGACCCCCCTCCCGCGCAGCTTACCTTCCTCCAGGCTGCCCTGGACCCGGAAGGTAATCTCCTCCTCCCCCTAGCAATGCAGCCGGACTTCCGGCTGCAGGGGGGAGGAGGAGGCGCCAGGGGCAGCCTGCTGCTGCTTCCCGGCATCTAGCCTGTGTGGGAACCCCTGGGAGGTGATGGAGACCCCCCGCAGACCACCTAACCGGTATCGCGGGGGGCCTCCGTCACCGAATCGCGATGTTGATCGCATATGTTAGTACATATGCGATCAACATCGCTGCGGTAACCGGCGAGGGGCGGCGATGTATGTTAATACATCCCGCCCTTGGTGTGAATCCAAGAAGGCTCCTACGGAGGAATTTCAGCTGGGGCATTTGCTCCATTTTTTGCAAGCAGGTGTGGATGCGGGTCTAAAGTTGGGCTCAATTAAAGTACAAATTTCGGCCTTATCAATTTTCTTTCAGAATGAATTGGCCTCCCTTCCAGCAGTTCAGACCTTCGTGAAAGGCGTACTACACATCCAACCTCCCTTTGTGCCCCCAGTGGCACCATGGGATCTGAATGTGGTGTTGCAGTTCCTGCAATGTCATTGGTTTGAACCTTTGCGTAAGGTTGAGTTAAAATTCCTTACTTGGTAAGTAGTTATGTTGTTGGCCTTGGCATCCGCAAGGCGGGTATCTGAATTGGCGGCTTTGTCTCACAAAGGCCCCTATTTAATCTTCCATGCTGATAGAGCGGAGTTGAGGACTCGTCAGCAATTTCTGCCAAAAGTGGTTTCATCGTTTCACGAAAACCAGCCTATTGTGGTGCCAGTGGCTACTGACGCCTTGGCGGAATCTAAGTCTCTCGATGTGGTCAGAGCTTTGAAAATCTATGTCACCAGAACGGCTCAAATTATGAAAACAGAGGCTCTGTTTGTCCTGTGGGCTCCCAACAAGCTTGGGGCTCCTGCTTCCAAGCAGACTATTGCACGCTGGATCTGTAATACGATTCAGCAAGCTTACTCTATGGCAGGATTGCCGTTACCAAAATCTGTGAAGGCCCATTCTACCAGAAAGGTGGGCTCATCCTGGGCGGCTGCCCGAGCGGTCTCGGCATTACAGCTTTGCCGAGCTGCTACTTGGTCGGGATCAAACACTTTTGCGAAGTTTTACACGTTTGATACCCTGGCTGAGGAGGACCTCTTGTTTGGTCAATCGGTGCTGCAGAGTCATCCGCACTCTCCCGCCCATTCTAGAGCTTTGGTATAAACCCCATGGTTCTTGAAGCATCCCCAGCATGCTCTAGGACGTATGAGAAAATAGGATTTTAATACCTACCGGTAAATCCTTTTCTCTTAGTCCGTAGAGGATGCTGGGCGCCCGTCCCAGTGCGGGCTGTATCTGCAGTTATTGGTTATGGTCACACGCATGTTGTGTTGAGTTCAGTCACTCTGTGGCTGATGTTAGTCATGCCGTTGCATGCGTTATTGTTGAATGCCATGTTGTACGGCGTGTTTGAGGTGTGAGCTGGTATGTATCTCACCTTAGTTTAAAAATTAAATAAATCCTTTTCCTCGAAATGTCCGTCTCCCTGGGCACAGTTCCTATAACTGGAGTCTGGAGGAGGGGCATAGAGGGAGGAGCCAGTTCACACCCCTTTTAAAGTCTTAAAGTGCCCATGTCTCCTGCGGATCCCGTCTATACCCCATGGTTCTTGAAGTATCCCCAGCATCCTCTACGGACTAAGAGAAAAGGATTTACCGGTAGGTATTAAAATCCTATTTTCTATTACAGGGGTCAATTTAATTAACGTGCCCTGCGGGTCCATGTGACTAAGTATATATTCTGACTTGCTGATTTTTGTTTTCACAGTCCAATAGGGCTGCATACAAAAATCAGCGACTCCAGGTCAAGATCAGGTGAGAGGAGGTGCCGTCGCCGGCTTTTCTGTGCTTGTGGCAACAGCAATTCGTCCCTCTCGCAGCTAATTCCAATTCATCCCTTAGTGGCCTTATATTTTTTAATTCATAGGCAGTAAAAGTGTTTTTCCTGTTTTTTTTGTTTTGTTTTTTAAATATAAAAAAATATATACATACAAAATGGGGCAAAAACAATTTGAAGTGTTTCACCCAAGGGTTCTAATGGAGCTTCACTCTGAACTTGCAAAACCGCTATTTTTGATCTTTAAGGATTCAGTAATATCAGGTATGGTTCCCAAAGACTGGCGTGTAGCGGAAGTAGTGCCTATATTCAAAAAGGGAAGTAAAGCTGAACCAGGTAATTATAGACCAGTTAGTCTTACATCTATAGTGGGGAAAGTATTGGAAGGTATTCTAAGAGATAGTATTCAGAAGTTCTTTGAAGTCAATAAGGTCACTAAAAGGAATCAACATGGGTTTATGAAGGACAGATCCTGTCAAACCAATTTACTTGGCTTTTATGAAACAGTAAGCGCAAACCTAGATCAGGGTTAAGAGGTGGATGTAATCTTTTTAGATTTTGCCAAAGCATTCGACACTGTACCACACATGAGACTTATCTACAAGCTACAAGAATCATGGCTAGGAAGCACAATATGCACTTGGGTCAAAAACTGGTTAGATAATAGGGAGCAGCGCGTTGTGGTTAATGGATCTTTTTTAACTTGGACTGAAGTGCTAAGTGGTGTGCCGCAAGGCTCAGTATTAGGACCGCTATTGTTCAATATTTTCATTAACGACCTAACAGAAGGTCTAGAGAGCATGGTGTCAATTTTTGCAGATGATACCAAATTGTGTAAAGTTATAAATGCGGAGGGGGATGCTGAGTCGCTTCAGAACGACTTAGTTAAATTAGAAGCTTGGGCAGCGAAATGGAGAATGCGCTTCAATACAGACAAGTGTAAGGTAATGCACTGTGGTAACAAGAACAAAAATAACACCTACCTACTAAATGGGGTAAAATTAGGGGATTCTGTACTGGAAAAGGACTTAGGTGTCCTCATAGATACCAAACTAAGCAGTAGTACCCAAAGTAGGACTGCAGCAAAGAAGGCTAATAAGATATTAGCATGCATAAAACGGGGAATTGAAGCTAGGGACGAGAGTATTATACTCCCGTTATATAAATCACTTGTGAGGCCACACCTCGAATACTGTGTACAATTCTGGGCACCTTACTACAAAAAGGATATCCTGGAGCTAGAAAATGTTCAAAGGCGGGCGACCAAACTAATTAATGGTATGGAGACGCTGGCTCGGGACTCGGTATATTACAAGGTCTCGCAATATATTGATCACCACTTTCAACCGGTGGTGCAATCTCAACCAACATATCTAAAAGACACGACATCACTTATTAACAAGTTGGCTGAGCTGCCAATATTGCCAACCAATAGCTTGTTATGTACTTTGGACGTGGTAAGCCTCTACACCAATATCCCACATGATAGAGGTGTAGAGGCAGCCAGACGGTTACTGTCCACTAGTACATTATATAGTGGGCCAGACATGACTTTTTTTCTAGAATTACTTAAGCTCACCCTTACTCGAAATTATTTTTTGTTCGATGGTAAGTGGTTTGAACAGAGGCAGGGATGTGCAATGGGCAGTTGTGCATCCCCAGCCTTTGCAAACTGCTTTATGTTCGAAGTTGAGAAAGACATTTTTTTCTCAGATCCCTATATTTCGAGCAGGATAATATTTTTTGTTCGTTATATAGATGATCTTTTCTTGATTTGGTTAGGCACGCAAGACGAATTTGAGGGGGCACTAATGAGGATTAACCAGATGGACCCTAACATCAAATTTACAGCATACAGCAGTGTACAAGAGGTCAACTATTTGGATGTTACTATTTCGGTCAATGAGGGTCGGATTCATACTAATTTATTCAAGAAGCCAACGGATTGTAATACACTCCTGCATGCTGCAAGTTTCCATCCGCCGACCATCAAATATAGTCTCCCATATTCCCAATTCCTCAGGGTGCACAGGATCTCGGATAGTATGGCAAACACCGAGGCTGAGATCCATGAAATGGCCCTGAGATTTAAAGCTAGGGGATATGATTGGGCAGAACTTATGCGGACCAAGGCTAAGGTTCTTGAGATGGACAGAGGTAATTTATTAAAGTAATGTGGGGAGGAAATAACTCCAATGCATGATAAAATTCCATTTGTACAGAAGTGGTCCACAGTCAGTAAGGAGGTAAAAAAACATGTGAAGGATAGCTGGCCGGTTATTACAACAAATAAGGAGTTGGGCACTTTGAGAGAAAAAACATTACTACAGAGCTATACGAGGAACAAAAATTTTAAGGACCTGTTGGTGCATAACGATATCTCTAATTTTAAGGCTGCCCCGATCAAAAGTTTTCTTAGCAAGAAACCTGGGTGCTACCGATGTATAGGCTGCACCACATGCAGCTATATGGAGGTGGGACCGGGTTTCTCACACCCCCATACAGGCAAGTTCATTAAAATTAATAAGACCTTAACGTGCACGGATACATTTGTGATATACTTTATCCGCTGCCCCTGCGGATTGCTGTACGTGGGGAAGACAGTGAGACAATTTAGTGAAAGAATGGCCATGCACAGGTCGGCCATTAGAGCGGCCTTGGGGGGTGAGAGCCAGGCGCAACCAGTAGCACGCCATTTTGCTAAGTTTAAACATAATTTATCAAACCTGAAATATAAAATTATAGATCAGGAACCTGAAAAATTAAGAGGGGGCAACAGAGAGAAAATGCTACTACAACGAGAGGCAAGATGGATTCATTTCCTTAATACACAGTCACCCGGGGGGTTAAATGAGCAAATGCCCCTGAATTGTTTCCTATAGACTTAATCAATTTGTAGATATATTGGGAATGGTGCCCTTGATTTATATGGTGATGATATTGTAGTGAGGCCAGGTTGATTGTGGGATTCCAATAGGAGGATGCAGGTTTATTTGAGCAATGTTTCATATGTGTTTGACATAGTATTATGATAAGGTCAATATTACTGTTAGTGCACGATGATGTTTAGTAGGTACTTTTGCTATATAGGATTAGCATTGCTGACCTCATTATTTAAGATAATATGCATAGTGGTGTTATCAACGCGGAATTCACTTTATGTCTTGTTGATGTGTTGCACAATGTTATATTTGATTATCTGTTCCCTAGGTGACCAGGGCCGGGCAGGAGGAAGGAGGATGTCATTGGCCTCTGCTGACGCGCAGGACTGCAGGAAGGATGGGAGGAAGTTGGCAGTGAACGGCGCGAGGCGGTAGGCGGGATTAGATCGCGTGGCTGAGTTGTGACAACGTCATCTATCCCCGCCAGTGCACCGGACCAGGGAGGAGTGAGCATCAGGTGTGGGGCAAGGTATAAATGTCTGTTCAATGTTCATATATGTTTGGTCTGACGAAAGCTAGAATATAGCTGAAACGTTACCAGAGCTTGGTCTCTCTCTTTATTTCATTTGCTGTTAAAGTTCCTCGTGAGTGCCACCCATTTCACACAAAGTATAGTGGCATGCAGCCAGGGAAGGCACCGAGGTAGTTTGATGCAGAGACGGAGTGCCGGTCGTTTGGGAATGTATGTATATATATATATATATATATATATGTACAATATATATATGTAGTAGAGATAGGCGGCACTCAAAAAGGTCTTGCTCAAATAAAGAAACACACTGCAGCATCTGTATCAGTTTCTAACGTTTCAGAATTTTAATCCGTCTTCAGAGAACAACAGTACAAACAATGAGACTTACCTAAATAGACTCCCCAAGCCAATGACACCTGTGCTGCGGCGGGATCCGTCCGGGAGCGGCGCACTGACATCATCCAGGCTGGACCTGATCAGTCCGGCGAGCCGCTCACCACCTGGTTGCCACGGAAACTAAAATAACACATCTCGTGTACAGAATAGGTGAGCGGAACTGCAGATATAAAGACAAAACATCTAATAATCAAAAACCATGAGATGGATTAGTGTACAACAGGGACAGGAAATCAATAATCATTCCGGTAAGTAAGGATCAGTCTGGTAACAGGATCTCTAGACATAAATAAAACAAACTACAAGAAAGAAGTCCAGAATGAACCCCAACCAACGAAACAGAATGTAAAAAGCTCAAAGAAAGCACTGTTAGGATAAATATTCATTGAGTCCTGCAGGATGGATAGTATTTAAAGTAAAGATACATCTGGCCTCCATCCGCAACAGCATCTTATTGCAATCACCTCCACGAATTAAGCAAAGTGCCTGAGCGATCATTTTATAACGTAGCGTGGTGAGTGGATGCCTAAAGTCTCTAAAATGCCTCGCCACTGGTTGATCACAGGTCTTCCCTTCCAATGCTTGGCGGATGGCACATCGATGTGCCGCCATTCTCTCCTTGAATTGGTATGATGTCTTGCTGACATACAACAAACTGCAAGGGCAGCGGATTATATAAACAACAAACTTGCTGCTACATGTAAGAACTTGACGAATTTTAATGATCTTCCCAGAATACTTTTTCAACAACAAGCAAAAAGATTGTGGTGGTGGCTAAGCGCTATTGGTCGATTGTCCAGTGGGATCCTGATATTGCTAACCTGAAGGACTGCTGTCTAATGCCATGTTATCGCAGAGGGAGGAGCATCCGGGATATGGTGGTTCGCACTGACATCACCTCATTTAGAGTCCGACACAAAACCTGGGAACCATAGGTGTATAGGATGTACCACCTGCAGTTTCCTTGAGCCTTGTAATACTTTTGTGCACCCACATTCTGGGAAGATCATTAAAATTCGTCGAGTTCTTACATGCAGCAGCAAGTTTGTTGTTTATATAATCCGCTGTCCTATTTTGGCTGTCTTGATAATGACCCTGCTGGGTTGAAAGTCGACCAATTTGTGATGACACTGATGAGCCATTAAAATTTTTCTTCAGTTACCTTCAATTGGTCCTAGTGGCCATAAATCTGGCTCTATATATATATATATATATATATATATACACACAGTATATATACTGTATATATATATATATATATTATATATATATTTTGGACGTAACCAGCGCAAAGGTACTGTAGTCTCTATAGCACACAATAACTATGACCACTCAGTCTTTATTAACACTCCCTTTAATAAAATGGGCATCAGCTCATCCCTAAGTAAATAATGTGGTGGCGAATCATATTGTAAACAAATGGCAAATGGCAGGTTAAAAATAGGGTAGTAGAGTAGCACTTGTGTTCAAATCACATTAAAACATGACCGAAGAACACAAGGTATGTAAAATAAATGTATTATCTAAAAAAATAAACCACATCAAAGAACAAAGGTGGTCATTCCGAGTTGTTCGCTCTGTAATTTTCTTCGCATCGCAGCGATTTTCCGCTAATTGCGCATGCGCAATGTTCGTACTGCGACTGCGCCAAGTAAATTTGCTATGCAGTTAGGAATTTTACTCACGGCATTACGAGGTTTTTTCTTCGTTCTGGTGATCGTAATGTGATTAACAGGAAGTGGGTGTTTCTGAGCGGAAACTGGCCGTTTTATGGGTGTGTGTTAAAAAACGCTGCAGTTTCTGGGAAAAACGCGGGAGTGTCTGAAGAAACGGAGGAGTGTCTGGGCGAACGCTGGGAGTGTTTGTGACGTCAAACCAGGAACGAAACTGACTGAACTGATCGCAGTTGCCGAGTAAGTGTGGAGCTACTCAGAAACTGCTAAGTGTCTATTCGCAATTCTGCTAATCTTTCGTTCGCAATTTTACTATGCTAAGATTCACTCCCAGTAGGCGGCGGCTTAGCGTGTGCAAAGCTGCTAAAAGCAGCTTGCGAGCGAACAACTCGGAATGACCACCAAAATAAGGTGTAAAAGAGATAATACAAAAAAAAATATTTTTCAAGTAAGTGGCACAGTCTGGGAAGCCCAACTCGTTTCGTCCAATAGACATAATCAAGGGGATAAAGTCTATTTGACGAAACACGTGTGTACTTATATGTTAAGATGGCTCTGGTTCCATTTTAAAATGATATGTTAGTGCCAGTGCTGCCTAGAGGTCTGCTGAGCCCTGGTAAATGTTGGGAGGCATGGTCACGCCACTTAAGGATAAAAAAATATTTGTAGAGTCACTTGCACACCCGCACAGCAACAGGCAGAGGGTCAGCAGCAGCCTCTTAGCCTCACTGCAGCAAGATGAGAGCTTATGTTGCTGCTGTCTGAGGGGAAGGGGGGGGGGGGGGTTGGGTCAGACTTGGACCCCTGCCGGGTCCCCCCATTAGTCCTGGATCCGGATCATTTGTACCCGCTCACTCCCCCTCTTGGCAGCCCTGGTTAGTGTGACTTAAAAAAAATACCTAAAACTTTAATGGACACTGTCTCAGCTCCTAGGCAGCTAGTCCGTACATTGGTGCCAGAATACAATGTTGTTTCTTAGGGTTAATATAAAGAAAACATTGTCATAAGAAAAAGCAGAAGAGTTGAGTGTGAAAAAAAAAGTTGTTGTAACTATCTGGAGAACTTATGGAATGGACAGGATTCAATGTCAAAGACTCAACTTACCTTTCAATATTAGTGTTCCACCAAATCTCAGAATAGATAGATCAACACAGTGCTCCACAATTAGTAATAACTGATCTTGGTGTGGACTCCAAATGAGGATCTGACCATCTTCTTGGTTGGTTCTAGAAATGTAAGAGTTACTGATGCCAACTCTTGCCAATGCTGAGTAATAATGTTGTATATGTTCAGTAAAGTCATTTTGGCACAGATAGACAATTGTGGGCAATCCCTTCTTCATCTGGCTGGTACCGTGGACAATCCCTTCTTCATCTGGCTGGTACAGAGTACACAACCCTTCTTCATCTGGCTGGTACAGAGTGACCATGACCCAAGCTGCTACTTGGAGATTTGGAATTGGTGGTTCGTGGAGGTAAGATTTGCAGTCCAACAGCAGTACTGGGATTACACGAGTAGAATTAAGCTTATATTATGATGAAAGAAATGTATTCACATCATTTATTGACATTTATTTATGTAGTGTCCACTTATTCCATTGTGCTATTAAATAAAAACAAAATAGTAATAAAACCAGACTGAGTGATAACAGACAGGAGGCCCTTCTCACAAGCTTACAATCTACTGTATGTATCACCATTCACATGTAACAGATAATTTAACTAGTGCAAATGATATGACCAAATTGAATACTTTGGTTAGCAAACACTGCCGGGCAGGATTCAACGTGTGGAAGTTCAGCTTTTGTCTCATGCAGGGAAGCAATATGCTGACATGCAGTGTTTACATAGCCAGGAATGCTGGGACATTTCCCTCTTCATCTCTTTAGGATATTGTGTTATGTCTACTGCACACACAACCACTTTACTCAGGACAATAAAGTCTGACTTTTTTTTTTTTTCCAGTCGGAATTCATGAGATGGTTGCGAGGGACAGGCAGAGCTATGACTGAGAGAAGGTGTTTTGTAGTTATGATGGTACATGGCAAAACATAATGTTACATGGCTTTAAAATAATGTTAACACATGTCAATATATGACTTCCTACTGTAATAACCCTTGAAAACCAAATACCAAAAATGAAAACAATTGAGCAGGAGAGGCAGAGGGGTAGGGCCATGATAATGTAATTGTGGTAAACTGGCCAGAACTTTGACCCGGGTAGCTTGTTCTAGGCCTGCTATTAGATGGAATTGGATGAAAACTTTACAGAGTGGCAACATTAAATCCTAGAAGACATACTAGGGGGTTGGGGTCTAGGACGGACCTCCCGTTAGTATAAGCTGGGCAGAACTTTGATATAGGGAGCCTGTTCTGGACCTTCCACTAAATAGATTTTGAGGAAAACTTCACAGAGTGGTAATTCCAGAAGACATTCTAGGGGGTTGGGTCCTGGTGGGACCTCCGGTTGATCTACGCTGGGCAGAAAATTTGCACATGGAGCCTGTCACTGGATGAATTTGGAAGAAAACTTCACAGAGTGGAAACATTGCATCCCAGAAGGTTGCGGCCGCAGTATGATTGACAGTTCAGGCCATGTGGGGGGCAGGTGGGGGAGGTAACCAAGCGTTGCCTGGGAGGGCCGCACAAAACAGGAGCGGGGCGGGACCATTATCATGGCTGCTGCGTGACATCACACACAGCTGCTCCGAAAAAATGGCCACGCCCCCCTAGTTCCGATGTGTCTGCAGTTAGATTGCGGATGCAGCGGGAGGCAACCTCACACATGCTGGGCGGCCTTTGCTAGGCGGCCCTCAGCATGTGCAGAGATGAACGCAGATCCACCTGCATATACAGCAATCTGTGTTCATCTCTGAATAACTCCCCGACTGTCTCTTCTTCCTGGCAGCTATAATATGATCTTGCTTTAATGGATATAGAAATTAGACAAGACTGGCATCTAACCAGTACTGGCATTGGGCACAATTACCGGACCTCGGTTTAATTCCCCTCTTCACACATCGAGGTAATGTAAAGATTAACAAATAGATTAAAAATTGGTGCTATGTACATATATGAGTGGGCTTGCCCAATATCTATACTGTATATAGATATTATATCTTAGGGGGTCATTCCGACCCATTCGCACGCAGCGGTTTATCGCTGTGGTGCAAACGAGTGTGGAATGCGCATGCGCGGCGAGCGCAGTGCGCGTGCGCAATGTTGCCCGGCGACAGGGGTCGTCGGGTTACGTTGTGACTTACAAAGGAAGTGCTTGCAGAGCCTACCACTAAGAAGATTGACAGGAAGGAGGCGTGGCTGGGCGGATCCGGAGCGTTTGAAGCCATTTTCGGAGGGTGGTGAGTATGACGCAGATGTGTCCAGCAGAACAGAGGGCGGAGGAGTGACGTCAAAGCCGAGCCCATCATCGCTGGATCCATCGCACAGGGTAAGTATGTCCAGGGCTACTCTTGTTCTGCTTGAATTTTTTTTAGCTTAGCAGGGCTGCACAAGCGATTGCAGCCCTGCTAAGATAAAATACACTCCCCCATAGGCGTGGACTAGTTGCTGGCTGTAATCAACTCGGAATGACCACCTATATACAATATGCTGCCATTATCTTTTTCCACAGTGTGTGTAATATGTTAGATTCAATAAAATATACAGTAGGGAAATATACAATTTGTTTTCTTATACATTTAGTTCTCCTTTAAAGGAATGTTTTTTTTTTTTTAAATGTGTTTATTCAAGAGAAACATGTAAATATTCAACATTACAGGCATAAACAACAGTACAAAAAATGAAACGGCAGATATCGGCAAGGAAGGTGCACCAAGGTACAAATCAAGAGGACAATAATCCACATATAGGGGTGGAGATCGCCAAACCTCAGACTTAGTTATATGTAAATACAAGTAAGAGGGGTACATAGCCAAAAATTCACATTATAAAAAGAAGGGAGACTGAATTCCAACATAGTTAAAAGGGAGCATACCGTTGTCCAGGAATTCTAGATTGTACCAAGTGGATGGTCTAACAGCGCTCCGTACCGACTCTTTAGTCAAATATGGTATGGTGCGTATGTAGGGTAACCATATATCAAAAAAATGTTGTGCTTTAGATTCAATGTCCAGAAAACACTCTGGCCAATCCAACTGGTACAAATAAAAAAGGCGAGGGGTCACAAGAGAGAAAGAAACAGGTTTGGACACAATCCACTGTGATAGAATAGTTTTTTTTGACGCTGCAGCAACCCTGGCTAATAGAAGGTGATTACCTTTAGAAATAGGGAGGGGAGTAGAAGAAGGATTGTGGTTCCACAGAGCCTAAGCCATATGAGTCGTAAAAGGAATATGCAATACGTTACTAATATATGATCCCACATTATTCCATAAGGTATGTACTAAATCACACGATCACATACAGTGGATCAGATCCACCTCTGGCGTAGAGCATTTGAAACAATTGGAGATGTCTGAAGCACCTGTCAAAAGGCAAAGTCTTGGGGCGTAATATGCCCTGTGAAGCAATTTATAATTCATCTCTGCATATGATGCAGAGACAACTTACTTATTCAATTTGGTGCAGGATGCTATAATAGTTTTCAAGGGAATATCTGGAAAAGTGACTGACCATTTGGCCATGCCAGTAGTGAGGGTAGAAATATCTATAGTCCTCCTGGTGTGCATGTAAATAAGGGAAGTAGGAGCGGGGGAACCTGATCTAGTCCGTGTTATCGAATCTAAGACATTAAACTTATCAGCAACAGTCAATTGGGATAATAGTTTAGTAATGTAGCTACGAATTTGAAAATAGACAAATAGGGGGAAGTGTAGGTCAGGGAAGCGTTCTTGAAGTAAGGCTAGAGAAAGAATAGAGGAGCAATCCTTGTCCAAGAATTGGTATAGCATACATAAACCCTGGAGGTGCCATAGACCAATCACCCTAACAGACTCGCCATGTTGAAAATCATAATTATGCAGCAGCGGGAGAAACACAGTTTGGTAGGAGGAAAGAGCATTTATTTTCGGCAGCAAACGCCAAACAGAACAAGGAGTATTAAGTAAAGGGTTGGTCTTGATCGAGAGGGGAATAGACGTGGAGGATCTATGTAATAAGGTCATTAAATTACAATCAGGGCTAAATGCTTGACCCAGGGCTGTGTCAGCATAAGCATTGCTTCCTCCTATCCAGTCCAGAGCAAATCCATAATCTGCCGCTAGGGCATTATCTTGTATGCAAGGTAAATTAATTCCACCCAAAGATAATGACTGCTGTAGTTTGAACAAAGAAATTCTGGGACGTTTTCCGGCCCAAATAAATTTAGATAGGGCAGTATTATTAATGTTTGCAACTCTCCTCAAAAAGGTGAAAGGAAGCATCTGGACTGGATAGAGCAAACGAGGGAAAGAAATCATCTTATATAAATTACACCGTCCCAGGTAGAAAAGCAAGAGATGTTTCCACTTTTCAAAGTCTGCCAACATTTGATAGATAAAAAAGGATAAATTCACCGAATACAAATCTGCCGGTGCAGAGGTTATGCACAAACCTAGATAAACAATAAAATCACGAGCCCAACGAAAGGGAAATCTAGAACCCCAACCTAATTTAGCAGCATCATACAAGGCCTGGGCTTCAGTCTTCACAAAGTTAATTAAGAACCCAGAGATAGACTTCCGGGGGCGGGGACAGCTAGCATGGCCGCTTTTTAACATAGCTCCTCCGAGCCGCTCAGTGAATCCATCATAATCCTCTCTCCCTGTGGGATTTCCTAACGGGGGACTTGCACCCTATTACGGCTCGGATTCTGCTGATTGTGAGGATACCTGTGGTGTGGAGGAAGTTTGTACACTGCCCCGGAGTCAGGCCTTCAGATGAGACGGCCAGCATGACCGCCAACATGGTGTTGGCGCGAATACACCCCTGCCTGTAAACCCTGAGGCGGGATGCCGGCGCTGGACGAGTGCTGCCACCATCGACTTGGGAGTCATTACTTCCCTATCCCATGCCCACTCCTACCTCTGTGAAGCCGCGGAGCCCTTTTCTTTTATCCGGAGAGTGTGGCTGCAGCGGGACTGATCACCCCACAGCGTGACGGGGGAGATAGCCAGAACGCTCACCGGGACGACGCCGTACTGTGCCATATTGAGACGGGAGCAGTCTCTGCAAAGCCGCTGTGTTGTGCCGCATTGAGTCAGGAGGGGTGGCCGGAACGCTCGCCGGCACAGTGCCGTGTCTGCAGAGCCGCTGTACTATGCCACTGCACTGTTCTTGAGTTGTGGCAGCCTGTGCAACCACGCAGATGCTTGGGGAAAGGATCACCTACGGGGTTGTCAGACCTCTAACCTTGTAACCTGCCGCCTGTCTTGCTGCTGTAACGCAGGAATATTCACTGCACTCCACTTGTGTCAACGGATTCACTCCAACCAAGATCGCCCATTCTGCACCTGCAGTGCAGGTCTCTGAGGCCCTTTCCAATCGGTGTCAGACTCAGCCACCTGATACTGCGCCATCACCGCTTAAGTGGTCTGCATGGGATGACATGCCCTCTTTCCCTCAGGTACTAACGTTGTATTTCTATCCCCCTTTCTTCTTTACTAACATACTTTGATAATTATTCTTTCCCTACACTTCAACCCGTTCCCTCCTGGTGTGTTTCCCTTCCCCCCATCCCCTTTTCTCCCTACCCATTCATTTGCCCTCCTCTTTACTCTGATATTGCTCCTCTCCCTGCTCAACTGTGCCTCCGCTATACATATCGGGACACGCACCTGCACTTTGATTGCCGACCGGATGGTTGAGGTGGCTGGTATGGACTTAGCTGCAGGTCTTATAACTAAACTGCTTGTGTTACTTGTGTAGGGTGCTGTGCGGTGGCCAGCACTGGACTGCCCACAAACCGCTCATATGAGGATGCTGGCTTTCTTGTTTATCCGCCCGAACACGTATACTATACCAGCGGGTCTTCTAGTGCCCTGAGGGAGTGATAAGGAAGAGGAAAGAGACTTTATATGGTCAGAACTGCCCGTGGCCCTAGCACTGTTTTGGTGGACAGTGATTTGCCCCTCATCTGTATACCCCGAATTGTTTCTCCATATTGGCTCTGCCTTGACTGGCGCCCAGCCAACATTACCATCTTGTGGATTTGAAGGGATTAACCCACTGCTGCATTCTGCGTTTTAGTACCATTGCTATGTTTGCGTTTCTTTGATTGCAGGAAGTACTCTCTATTGCACTCTTTACTATTGCATTCCGTTTAGGGTAATTTTCATCCTAGTATTTACTGTATATTGATATGTGACTACCTCGTTGCTATTGTATGTAATATTTTTTGGGTCTCAATATTTGTGCTTCAACCACTACTCAGAATATTACACGCAGGGCCGGATTAACAATGGGCCTGATGGAGCTGCAGCTCCAAGCCCACAGTGCAAATAGGCCCACAGCTTCTCCATTGCCCCATGCAGCTGTAGATAGGAAAAATAAATTCCGTCTACTGCAGCAACAAAGTGCCGCCCCGCCGCTGCTGCTCAACCCAGACTCCACAGAGTCAGTTACGTACGGTACAGGCACTGTGATTGCGCACAGCAGCCGCAGGACTGAAGCACAGTGAAGGCGGCCCAGACCCAGCAGCATATTGTATTAATTGAGGTGAGATGCTGCCACTTGTTTTAGGGCTGGTCCGGCTGCTGCTCTATATGATGGAATAATGAAAATATATAAATAAAATACATTTATCTATATGTGCAGAGTGTATGTATGTATATATATATATATATGTGTGTGTATATATATATATGTGTGTATATATATATATATATATGTATGTATATGTGTGTGTATGTGTATATATATATGTGTATATGTGTATATGTATATATATATATATATATATATATATATTTTTTTTTTTTTTGTTACATTTTTTATTTTTTTTATTTACATACATACATACGGCACTCCAAAGTGTCCTTCAGCTCTTGAGCTTGGTCCGATGCCCTCCTTGGGACAAATCGACCATAAATACCGATATTCAATAGGTGCCACTCAGGGGACTGGTCCTTGTGGTCAATAAATTCTATTTAATGCAGTGTTATCCTACACGTGTTTCAGGCCTCTGCCCGTCGACAAGGACAAACCGTGCAATAAAGAATTGTGCAAATATATATACCTAACACACAACTCCTTAGATTACTAAATCATACTCCCCTATGTGACGCCGCTGTTCAACACACAGGTGAGTATGATTTAGTAATTTTACGGAGTTGTGTGTTAGGTATATATGTTTGCACCATTCTTTATTTCATTGTTTGTCACCGACGATGGGCGGAGGCCCGAAACATATGTTGGATAACGCTGCATTAAATAGAATTTATATATACATGTGTGTGTATGTATAAAGTCAATTCCAAATCAGTATGGTCAGCTACTTGTGTGCCTTTGCTCAAATGTATAGTTACCAATGATAAAGTAACAAAGGCAATCCATATATAGCACTTCAGGTATTTTTTAAGATATAAATTAATATGCAAAAATACACGTCCGTATAATGCTGGACAGCTCAGTGCTAGGCAGCACTTCTACGTTAACATTTCTTATGGGCAATGGCCGATTGGCCGACAAGGTGCCCAACGGTCGATACGGCCGACGGATGACTCGGCAGCGGGGGGTGATAGGGGGAGTGAAGTTTCATCACTCTCCCTGTCACTCGGCCCCATAGCCCTGCGTGCTAATATGGACAAGATTGTCTATAATGGCTCGCAGGCATAAACGAGCCTGCACCAACGACGAACGAGCGCGGGGCCACGCATCATTCATCGTGGTGCTTATACACTGAACGATATAAACGATATCTCATTCATTAATGAACAAGATCGTTCATATCGTTCAGTGTAATCTGTAAGTGTGTCGGGCCCTTTAGTCACAGAGAACTCTGTCATCAGGATGCTTTGCATAAGGAGTACAACTTAAAAGACACACACACAGCATCCTGACCGGGTCCTCCGTGACCCAGAAATGTTAAATGTAAAAAAGTGCTGCCTAGCACTGAGCTGCCCAGAAATATACTGACGTGTATTTTTGCATATTAATATCTTTAAAAATTGCTGAAGTGCCATAATGGATTGGATTTCTTCCTTTATCATTAAACTGATGTTGTACGCATGCGCACTGCCAGATTCTCTGGAGGAATTATTCAAAAATTTAAAAAAGCTCCAAAATAACTGGGGAGTAATTTGTAGGGACAGCGACAGCAGGGGCAAAACACAGGATCTCTAGAGGGGGGGTTTCCAAATGCAATCCATAATCTCCCACTCTGCGTAACATTGGGGCAAGAGCGGAAGTCTGGGGGAGTGGTAGAACATAATACCGATCCTAGACATATATGCGCAAATTGGAATTTTTATACACTGGATGTGTGGAATACAATATCACTATTGATAAAGCTAAATATTTATCTTATAACATTCACTATATGTGGGTAAGAGACTCAGTACGCAATTGGCGTATGGGGTACCGTAAGGGCACGCACTTAGTGTAGCAGACGCTTAGCCGTGGTCGAGAGGCACATGCGACACGCTCGCTCACAGCTTAATGTTTGGTGTCGAGCACGCTATAGGCAGCCGACTACCGTAATGCTACGCAAACAGCGTAGCATACGCTCGTGACCACGAGGGGAACACAAGCGACGCAGACGCTCACGGGATGACACTCAGTAAACCTTGTATGCAACACAATGAAAGATTGAATTTGTACTGTAAACCTTGCTACTGAAATACTGTAGCGATATAACGCTGCTTAACCTTGATACAAAAAGCTGCTTGAGCGATTGAGACGCTCCGAATACCCTCAGTGATGTAATAAACACACAATACCTTGCTAAGGTTCCAACACCTTTACTAACAATATCTAGCTATGTAAAAAGGGTTAAACAGTTAACAGTTCATACACTACAGGCTAACATCAATATCTAAGCAGAATAACAACACATAAATATACAATAACGTTGTAATCCTATACAATAACAGAGAGAGAGAGAGTATGGCAACTACAAACAGGGAACAAGTTGGTTACAGAGAATTACTTACACACACTGGGGAATGATTCGCTGCGCAGTCCTGGTACCAGCTCCGAGTTAGTCAAGATGAAAACCGTTTGTGGAGAGAAGACTGAGCTGGCCAGGCTGGCTGTCCTTTTATACACTGCGTACAATACACTACAAAGAGACCTATAATCTCATTGTTCATTGGACACAGGAATGTCTCCCCGCATCATAACAAAAGGTCATAGGTTAGTTTGAACAGGTGGGCTGTGACTATATCAAACTGCTCAGGTGGGAGGGAATCTCAGAATTCCCGCCGCATGGATAATGAACCGCAAATATAGTAAATGTCCAGAAACTATTAATAGACATAACTATACGCAGGAGCGATTAATCTCTACCTAACCAGCACCGGATTGTTTCTAATAAAATGTTCTTTAGTTAGGTACCAAACACAACTGCTCAAACCCTGTCTGACCCTTCGTACCATGCAAAAAGGAATTCCTCTGTCCAGCGACCAGTTACAATAAAGAAACTTATAGTTATTATTAAGGGGAACATTACCTATAAAACATACTATTTGGATTTACTATGTAACATTTGAGTCGCCCGCTAGACGCACACAAACTCTACCGTAAATGCACATACCACGCGTCAATGCGCGCGGCCGTAAGAACTACATTACGCGACTGCGAATATGCGCACGCACGGGAGAGAATGTGCACGTGCAACGGGCAAGCGCATGGGGTGAATATATGGCAGCGTGTAGCATAATATTTTTCGACTTTGACACTATTTATCACTATAGATGGTCTATAGTATTTTCTGTATCAAACATAGGGCCTAATTCAGACCTGATCACAGTTGTGCGATTTCGCATGACGAGCGATTATCGATCAACTGCGCATGCGTATGGATCGCAATGCGCATGTGCAAGGTCAAAAAGCGAAAGAATCATGCAAAAATGTAAATATATAAAGTACATAAATCTATATGTGCAGAGTATAAGTATATATATATATATATATACTGTATATATAATATATAAATGATATATATATATATCTTATGCAATATATATATTCATATATTATACAGTGTGTATGTGTGTGTGTATATATATATATATATATATATATATAAAAGTATGTGTATGGATATGCGTATGCAAGGTGATTGACAGGAAGTGGACATTTGTGGGTGGTAACTGCCCATTTTCTGGGTGTGTCAGGAAAACCATAGGCGTTCCCAAGCGTTTTCATGATGGGTGTGTGATGTCAGCTCCGGCCCCGATCAGCCTGATTCTCCCGCAATGAACGAGTAAGTCCTGTGCTGCGCACAGACTGGAAAAATCATTTGATGGTGAGTGAGTTGCGAATAGATTTGCAGATTTCCGCTGTCTGGCAAAGTTTCCGCATGGCATACACATGCATTCGCACACTTGCATTGGGCGAGTTTTTACTCTCTATGGGCGGCGGCTATCTGATCGCAGCCCTCTGCAAAGGAGCGTCCAAGTCTGAATTAGGCCCATATTTAACTAATATAAATAAAATAAGGGGTCTGGAAAAGTTAAACATCCTATAATAAATAAATAAATACACAAAGAATCAGTAGGAGACAGAAATGCCCTTTTTTTAGCACATTCTTCCACCTCGTGGTAACTGGTAAGGCGCCTGTTTCTTTCTGGTCCAGAGCACTGATTGAGGGCTCAGATCAACACACGAAAACTTGGTAGAAGAAGCTGCTACCACTGTGCATGTGCAGCAGCTCTGCTCTGTCCCTTACACTGCATGATGTGGCGGCAGCTCTAGTAATCATATTATACACCATTGCAATTGTGGCCATAATCTGACTGGCCAAGAGGAGAGGGGTTTTTAAGGTAACCGGATCTCGATAGTTTTGTTTAAAATGAAAAAGTCCATCACATTTCGTACTGAAAAAGATTTCAACACTTCAGCAGTTTTAGGCCACATAGTTCTGGAATTTATTTCGTATTTGCTCTGGTTCATCATCACATTTATACTATAATAAAATAGTATTAATAATGATTCTTTTTTTGTATTATTTAATATTGGATTACCTTTTAATTTGTATAAGGTTTATAGATGTAAGCTGTATATCATACTGAAACTAATCTTCTGAAATTATTGATTGTATTTATTTATTTTTATATGTGCAATATGTGTGTTGTACTGTAGCAATTATTTTTTATAATTCTTTCACACTGATTCAGAAAAATGTTCATGTGTTTAGTTTACTGTGCGAAAGTGTATAAGCACAAAGGCACAGTTGTGATTGAGATGTCTTGGAAGAGTGATGGGTGTTCCTGCACAGTGATTGGGAGGTGACTATTAATGCACATACAAATAGTGTGTCTCATGGGGATATTATGAGAGCATGGCTGGCATGTTGCAAATTGTTTCCATGCATAGATTCTTAACATTCACACATGAGGCCATACTCCGATTTCCGTGGTGCAACCGATGGTGGTGTTTAAGGACTATGGGTCTAATTCAGGTCTGATCACTGGGCAACGATTTTTGCTGTCGTGTGATCAGATAGTCGCCGCCTACAGGGGGTGTGTATTTGAGCTGTGCAAGTGTGCGAACGCATGTGTAGCAGAGCTGCACAAACGGATTTTGTGCAATCTCTTTGCAGCCCAGGACCTACTCAGGAACTTCGATCACTTCAGCCTGTCCGGGACCGGAATTGACGTCAGACAGCCTCTCTGAAAATGCTTGGACACGCCTGTGTTTTCCCAGACGCTCCCAGAAAACGGTCAGTTGCCACCCACAAATGCCCTCTACCTGCGTTCGCCCGTGCGATTGTTTTTTTTGCACCATCCCGACGCTATGCACCGATGCCCTGTGCAAGCATCCGAAGGGCCTGCGCATTGCGGTGCATACGCATGTGCAGTTCGGACCTGATCTCGGGCTGTGAGAAAACGCAGCCTAGCGATCAGGTCTGAATTACCCCCTATGTCTATAGTTGCTGATAGTGGGTGTCTCAGTCCTTGCACATTTGGACACACTTCTACACAAATAATATAACAGGTGGTGTATGCATCATATAAGCAAAGAGGGGAAGGAGATTGAAGTGGTTGAAGGTAGGTGGGTAGCTATTCCCTCCATAATGCTAGCCACACCCCATGGAACAGACCATACCCCCATATCAGTAGCCGAAGCCCCACCATGCTGGTCACACCCCTTGTGGCGGCACACAATAGGCCCTTCATGAATTTCAGCTCCAGGCCCATAAGGACCTTAATCTGGCACTGATTACACGACTACCCTAGCACACTTACTGTTACACTGCGCTTAGGGTAATTTTCATCCTAGTATTTACTGTACATTGATTTGTGACTTCCTTGTTGTTATTGTATGTAATCATTTTTGGGTCTCAATATTTGTGCTTCATCTACTACTCAGAATATTATACATCTACCCTAGCATACTTACTGTTGCATTACGCTTAGGGTAATTTTATTTCAGTATTTACTGTTTGACCTCTGAGATGTGACCTTGCTGACTCCCAGGGGAGCGGTCTCTTTTCTATTTTGTTATATCAATTCCGGGTTGGAACTGCTTTTTACTTTGATACTTTGGAGTTTGGGTTATTTGTTTTTTAGCCTGGTGTATGGACAAGTTTCTTAACAAGTCCCTGTCCTCACACCCACCTAGAACTACTCGCATTATGGTTAATCCCCCAAAAAATGCCAGCAAAGCCTGGCCCCTCCCCACTTTCACCACAAGGTGGCTCCTCCCCCGTACGTTCAGTTGGGGAGAGAGGAGGCCCTCATGCACCGTCTCCGGACGTGGCTTCGTCATTACTTAATGTGTTAATGCCAAAAATCGAGGAGAAATTTGAACTACTCATGCCTATGATAGATTAAAAACTTCAGAATTTTCCCCCCAGATTTGAGGTTAAATTTGATCAGTTAATGCCTAAAATTGACAAAAGATTAGACAAATTACAAACGTCTTTAGACTCGGCCTTAACCTCCTTGACTGACCATACTAATAGGCTGGGCACACTGGAACAAAGGGTTAGTGACGTGGAGGATGACTTACTTGCCATACAGTCGTCCAACACATCTACTATGGCCTCCTACCAAGCGCTTGTCGACAAGGTGGACGACTTAGAAAATCGTCACAGGTGGATTAACCTCTGCTTTGTGGGTATCCCCGAACAGGTTAGGGGGTCGTCCCTGATAGATTTTATAGGTATACAGCTGGTCGAGGCGCTTAACCTCCATAGTGACATGGACGTCCTTCGTATTGAGCGGGCACATAGTTTAGGCCCGGAACGTGACGGTCCTGACAGGAGGCCCCGCCCAGTAATTGCTAAATTTCTGGACTATCGCGACAAGGAGAGAATTTTAGCTGCTTTGAAGTGGAATCGTGACCTGGTCGTTGAGGATCATTGTGTTCTAATTTTCCAGGACTTCTCCGTCGCGGTGCCCAGAAACGCAAGGAGTTCTCCCCGCTTTGCAGGTTCCTGGTTGATAACAACAGGCGCTTTGCATTGTTGTACCCGGCCAAATTAAAAATCACCGAAAATGGGCAGACATTTATTTTTGATAATCCGACTGAGGCCCGGGCCCACTTACAGCCGACTCGCCAAACTGGGGGCTCACCGGCCCCATCGCACTTAGGTTACTCCCCACATTAATGAGCCTTTATGGCTTTCTGGAAAATGAGATGATACGCTCTCCTGACTTTGTGATTATTAATATTTTTTGGTCATACCACTTGTATGTTATCTTTTCGACTGTTATGATGTTTATTTTCTATGTTTGGTTTTGTTCATATTTACACTCGCCACCCCCTGAAATGCGCTTCAGGGGCCGGCGCTATGTTTGTTTGGAAGGGAAAAAAATTGAAAATTTTCTTTTGAAGCTGACTTTTTTATGGTTGTACCCATTGTGTACGGTTCTACTCTATGTACTAGGCCCGGATCCATGCCTATTATGCGCCCTTGGGGTTTGCCCTGCTTGCTGGGACAGGGGTGACCCCGCATCTGCTAGATATACCCGCATTTGCACGCATCCACTGACAGGTATAGGATGACGACTCCTTGTCCTGGACCGCACGGCTTTCTCCAACGACTGCCCTGTTCCATTAAAATCACCTCGTGGAATGTGGGGGGTCTCAACACCCCAATAAAACGCAAAAAAGTGACCTCCGCCCTTAAAAAACTTAAGCCTGATATTGTCTATGTTCAAGAGACGCATTGGAAGAGGAGGGAAGAATTCTACGATGCGCGATGGGTGGATAGGTGACTGTTTTTCTGCGCCTTACCGTACCAAGTCACGCGGAGTAGCGATAGTTCCCTATACTATTTTGAATACAGACCTAGATCCGGAGGGTCGTTATGTTCTTATAGATGTTCAGGTATACGATGCTAAGTTCACTCTGCTCAATCTGTATGCTCCTAACATTGATCAACCGGCTTTTTACCAACGTATCTCGCAACTTCTTCACAGTAGATGCAATCATGAACTCATAATAGGCGGTGATTTCAACACAATCTCGGACCCTTTGGTTGATAAATGCCCGACCCCAATAAACTGGATGGCCCCTCAATGGTGTCAGATTTCTCGATTGCTAGTGGATCATTCTTTAGTTGATCCGTGGAGGATGTTCAATCCCACAAATAGGTCTTACACGTTTCACTCTGCGGCCCATGGGTCCTTCTCCCGCATAGATTACATACTGTTGTCCACGCCTTTACTCTCGGACACTATGGATGCCCAGGTGGGGGACATTGCTGTCTCTGAGCATGCACCGGTGTCAGTTACGCTCAGTGCCCACTCCATGGACTCACGCCCTCTCTTTTGGCGATTCCCCTCTTACCTTTTTCACTCAGAACAGTTCAAACGGTTTCTCGAGTAGAAATGGGCGGAGTTCTCGGATGATAATCTGGAACACTGGGACAACCCTGTCTTGTTTTGGGAAATGTCCAAAGTGGTGATGAGGGGGCACATTATGTCTTATGTAGTGAATAGAAATTGGGTAAATAAGACACAGCATAATGACCTGTTACACACAATGCAGACACGCCTGGCAGAATATATCTCAAACCCTAAATTCCTCACTCACAATGCCTATATTGAGTCCTGCCAACTGTATAATAGTTTTTTAGTAGCACAAGCTCAGCAGAAATTGGACTACACTAAACAAAAATATTTTCGCTTGGGAAACAAAACGGGGACTTTACTGGCAAACATGACTAAAAGCTTTAAGCGACGTGGCCACATTTCTATAGTACGTGACAGTCGCACTGGTATCTTACACGCTAAAACTGCGGACATCGTGCGGACGTTCCAGGACTATTTTCGTCAACTTTACACACTGACCCCACATGATCCGGTTTTATCGGCTAAACTGCTAGACGAGGCAAATCTCCATTGTATAATACCCCTGCAGCGGGAGGACCTTGAGAGGGCGATTACAGAGGAGGAGATTGCAAAGGCTATCTCCTCTATGCACTTAAACAAAGCGCTGGGACCGGATGGCTATTCCGTAGAATATTACAAACTCCTGCATCATGATGCTATCCCAGCATTACACGCCTTCTACAGACATATTCAATCTGAGTCACCTCTATACCCCACTTTCAATCAGGCTTTTACAACTCTTATACCAAAACCCAATAAAGATCATTCCCTACCATCCTCTTACCGACCCATTACACTGTTGAACATTGACTTCAAAATCTTGGCTAAGATAATGGCAGACAGGCTCCAATCCTTTTTAGCATCCATGCTCACGGACCACCAACTGGGCTTCACCAAGGGCAGACACTCAGTGAAAGGAATTCGCACTGCCATAGCTGCGGTGATGGCGGCGAATCTCCAGACTGATACTCCGAATATGCTTTTGAGCCTAGATGGGACTAAAGCATTTGATATGGTCTCTTGGCCCTATCTATACAATATATAAGAGAGGAGCGGTTTTGGATGACATTCCAATCCTTAATAAAAAATTTCTATACCCAACCATACACCTCATTACTGATTAATGGGACTAAGGGGGACAACATTGAGCTTACCAGAGGGACGAGACAGGGTTGCCCCCTTTCGCCCTTGCTTTTTAACTTAGCATCGGATCCCATGCTGCGGGTGCTACAGAATTGGTCCCAATTCAGAGGCATTAGTATTGGCGTGGAGGAGGTAAAGATATCGGCGTTTGCCGATGACGTCCTCTTGTTTCTGTCGTAACCGAGGAGGGCCCTGGGGCCGCTGATGGAACGCGTCAGAGAATTTGTACAGGTATCGGGGTTCGAGGCCAACTTTGAAAAATCCACGACCCTGTATTTAAAACCGGGCTACGCACGCCTGGCATGGTTTCGAGAAGCCCCAGTTAGTTGGACAACTAAAGCAATTACTTATCTAGGGGTACAGATCCCATAAAATTTGAACAATTTGTACAGTCTTAATCTGAAGCAAATCGTGCGCAGTATGAGGGAAAATACAGATCGTTGGAGACATCTTAAAATATCATATTTGGGCAGAGTGAGCTTGGTGAAAATGATTCAATTTCCTAGACTTCTATACCCATTGCAATCCCTCCCTATTTTATTGTCTAGGAGTGCTACAACAGAAATTAATAAAATAATACGTACATTCATTTGGAACGGTAAGCGGGCACAAATTAGTTTGGTGAAATTGCAGCAGCGTAGACACAATGGAGGTGTGAATCTCCCTAATGTATCGGCATATAGTCATGCCTCTCATTTACGCTACTTGACAGATTGGTTACACGGTGGAAATATGTACTCCAATACGACCCTGGAGACTGCCTTCTTAGGTGTTGGTAGTATTATCTCCTTCCTGCATCTACATGAGGAAGAGATACCCACTTCAGTTCGCGCGAATCCACTGCTGATGTCCACTCGGAGAGTTTGGCACATCTTACGGCGTAAATGCTCCTTGAACCCACATGTGTCCCTTTTCCTTCCTCTAGTCCGCAATACCCGTTTTCAGGATGGAAATGCGAGTCATCCTTTCACTCTCTGGGAAAGGCACGGCATTACTTCCATATGACAAATTACAAGTGGTGAGTCGCGAAAACCACTCACACTTGTACAAGCGGTGGCACTCTTTCCAATATTGAGTAGGTTTCCCTTAGCATACCTACAAGCTCAACATTACGTGGCTGCTGTTTCTAGGTTACTGTCCCCACAGGATTATGACAACCCGTTAGACAAATTACTAATGGATAGGAACCCCTCTTTCAAGACAATCTCTACCCATTATTCATTCTTGCACACGCCCCTACAATATGATGACATGACGACGGGAATGGCACAATGGAAAGATTATTTTCCGTCTCTTACTATGACAAAATTGTTGAGGTCCTTTGAGCTATCCATTAAATTAATACCTGCTGCGTCCTATATCAAACTCTTTTTGAATATCTGGCATAGAATGTACCTGTCGCCACACCGTAGACACCTCCTGGGTTTGTTAGAAGACTCTTCATGCCCTAGATGTGGTACACAACGGGCTGAGCTGTTTCATTGTCTATGGGGGTGCCCTATAATCCGGAGATTCTGGGTCCAGGTATGGAGATACGTTACCCAACACCTAGTTAACTATTTACCGCTTACCCCTGAATGGGAAATATTTGGCGTAATGCCGGAGGGTACTAGGGTGGCTCAGGGTGTTAAAAAATTGTTGATGATAATTTCTGCAGCAGCTAAAAAATTTATCTTACAGATGTGGATACAGCCCTCGGCCCCGCCAATATCACTTTTCCTAGGGAAGATCTTTCATATTTTCAGAATGGAATGGCTGGAAGCCTCTCTACAAAAGGAAAGGTTTACCATAAAATGTTTCGAGACATGGGAAAGCTATATAGAAACCCTGTCCCGCCCACTAAAGGAACAGGTGTGGAGATGTTTTAACAACACTTTATGGTACGAAACTAGAGTTTATGAACAGGAACCCCCAATTTCATTTGATGTTGATTAGTTTTTTCTTTACCAAGCTCAATTCAGGGGGGAATATAATTTTCTACTCTGAGAGAGAGTGGATGTCGATGTTGATGTGGGCATGGATCCGGGCTCACTCTGTTTGTCTTCAGTACCTGAAAGAACCTCTATCGTGACTCTACTATATATATTGGTTCTCATATTGGTTCACACTGCTGCTTTACGTTTCTTACTTGATAGACAAGTGCTTATGCTATAACTTTTACTGATTGTATACTTTGATGTACTTTATTGTGTATCTTTGTTATGCTTCAATTCAAATAAAAAGGAAATTTAAAAAAAAAAGAACCCAGAGATATCATTAAATAGCTTCAATGTGGACAACAATGACGGAAAGGCAGTTTGTGGATCACTAAAATAAAGAAGCAGGTCATTGGCAAAGGCCGATACCTTAATCTCATGTGTGCCAACAAGAATGCCTCTCCATGTTGTGTCTCTAAGAAATGTACGAATTAAGGGATCCAGGGCAAGATTAAAAAGCATAGGAGAGAGGGGGCATCCCTGCCGTGTGCCTCTCTGTAAAGTAAAGGAGGGGGAATTAACCCCATTAATAGTTAAGCGAGCAGTCAGCTGGGCATAGAGCATACGGAAAATACCAGTGAACCGTGGCCCAAACAGTTGAACATGTAACACACGTAGTATATGCGACCAGGAAACACTGTCAAACGCTTTATCTGCGTCACAGCTGACCACTATGGATTAGAGTAATAGAGTATCTGTTTCATATCATAGCCACGAGCAGCGTACGGACATTGAGTTTGATTCCGAGTTGTTAGCTCGCTAGCTGCTTTTAGCAGCATTGCACACGCTAAGCTGCCGCCCTCTGGGAGTGTATCTTAGCTTAGCAGAAGTGCGAATGAATGCCGCCCTCTGGGAGTGTATCTTAGCTTAGCAGAAGTGCGAATGAAAGATTAGCAGAATTGCGAATAGAAATTTCTTAGCAGTTTCTGATTAGCTCCAGACTTACTCAGCCATTGCGACCAGCTCAGTCCTTTTCGTTCCTGGTTTGACGTCACAAACACACCCAGCGTTTGCCCAACCACTCCCCCGTTTCTCCAGCCACTCCTGCGTTTTGCAACTCGAACGCCTGCGTTTTTCCGCACACTCCCATAAAACGGCCAGTTTCCGCCCAGAAACACCCACTTCCTGTCAATCACACTACGATCAGCACAGTGATGAAAAACTTCGTTATGCCGTGAGTAAAATACCTAACTTTTGTGTAAAATAACTAAGCGCATGCGCACTGCGAAACTTGCGCATGCGCAGTAAGCGACTAATCGCAGTATAGCGAAAATCGGCAACGAGCGAACAACTCGGAATGACCCCCATTGTGCACAGATGTGCGACCTCGCACAGATCCCGTCTGAGCAAGGTGTAGTATCCTGGGCAACACAGATTGAAGACGTAAGGCAATTCATTTGGTAAATAGTTTCAGATCTTGATTTAGAAGAGAGATCGGTCTATATGACTGTACTAACGCGGGATCCTTCCATGGTTCATTAAAACCACGAGGGGGAGAGTGACCAGTCAATAAGGAGTTAAATAAGGTTAAGAGGTGGGACATTAAATGGGATGAAAGGAGTTGATAATATATTCAGCTCCAAAGCCATCTGGCCCAGGAGACTTGCCTTTAGGGAGTGAGTTAATCAGGGATTGGAGTTCAGGGAATCAGGGATTCCGTAACTGGAACAACCAGAGAGTCTCTTTCCACATCAGTTAAAGTAGGAAGTTGCGCAGCGGTAATAAATTGCATACCTAGAGTGGGAGAATCTGGAGGAGTTGTATAAAGCTCCTGATAGTAACGTAGGAAATGCTCAGAGATAAGCGAGGCTTCAGTAATGGGGGCATGGGAATCCGCATTGAGCTGTAGGATATAAGAAGGTGAATTATATGTTCTCACCAGATTGGCCAGTAACCTACGAGGTTTATTAAAACCCCTGAAATATCTATTACGCGGAGCATTGTGTACGTAGTGAGAATGTTCTGTGCACAGGGCATCATGCGCATGTTTCGCGGCAAGATAAGTTTGACGGTTTTCTAAGGATTCATTAAGCAACAGTGTGCCATAAGCTTTTGCCAAGGTGCGGCTCAATTCATCTAAATTAGCAGTCAATAATTTACGTTTCCTGGACACATATTCGATAATCTGCCCATGGATCACTGGCTTTGATGCCGTCCAAAACAAATTAATATTGGAATGTGTTTTTTTTATCATTATGAAATGTAGTTCTGACATGTCCATACCATATACCAGTGAACGATTACTATTACATGACAAGTAAATTCTCATATGCTTCATGATTTTATATCTATTAAATGTAGTAAAACAGCTATGGCAAATTCATACTTGTCTACTCTCCTGGAAGTTTACATTAGATTTCCAATTTTTTGGATAGTTCCGAGTGAAGGGGGCAGGATACGGAGGTTGTCACTGGAATCGTACAGCTGTGTGGAAAGGCTAAATGAAGCAAATCTTGGGGGTCATTCCGAGTTGTTCGCTCGTTATTTTTTTCTCGCAACGGAGCGATTAGTCGCTAATGCGCATGCGCAATGTCCGCAGTGCAACTGCGCCAAGTAAATTTGCTATGCAGTTAGGAATTTTACTCACGGCATTACGAGGTTTTTTCTTCGTTCTGGTGATCGTAATGTGATTGACAGGAAGTGGGTGTTTCTGGGCGGAAACAGGCCGTTTTATGGGTGTGTGCGAAAAAACGCTACCGTTTCTGGGAAAAACGCGGGAGTGGCTGGAGAAACGGAGGAGTGTCTGGGCGAACGCTGGGTGTGTTTGTGACGTCAAACTAGGAACGAAACTGACTGAACTGATCGCAGATGCCGAGTAAGTCAGGAGCTACTCAGAAACTGCTAAGAAGTGTCTATTCGCAATTCTGCTAATCTTTCGTTCGCAATTTTGATAAGCTAAGATTCACTCCCAGTAGGCGGCGGCTTAGCGTGTGCAAAGCTGCTAAAAGCAGCTTGCGAGCGAACAACTCGGAATGACCCGCCTTGTCATTTGCCCATGCCCCGTCCTCGTGGACAGCAGCATATTGCAGTGGTAGGGGTGGGGCCTAATGACATGACAGCGCTGCCACTCTCCCCAAAGGGGGCAGCAGCGTCTCCTCTCCGGGCTTCACCTGGAGATGAGACACAAAGAGTAGGTAAGAATGGTTAAATGAAACATATGGGGGGTCATTCCGAGTTGATCGCTAGCTGAAAATGTTCGCTGCACTGCGATTAAGGGAAAAAATGGCACTTCTGCGCATGCATATGCGGCGCAGTGCGCACGCGCGACGTACTTTCACAACGGCCGATGTATTTTCACACAAGGTCTAGCGAAGCATTTCAGTCGCACTGCTGACCGCAGAGTGATTGATATGAAGTGGGCGTTTCTGGGTGTCAACTGACCGTTTTCAGGAAGTGTTCGAAAAAAAAGCAGGCGTGCCAGGAAAAATGCAGGCGTGGCTGGCCGAACGCAGGGTGTGTTTGTGATGTCAAATCCGGAACTGAATGGTCTGAAGTGATCGCAAGCGCTGAGTAGGTCTGAAGCTACTCAGAAACTGCACAATATTTTATTGCAGCCGCTCTGCGATCCTTTCGTTCGCACTTCTGCTAAGCTAAGATACATCCCCAGAGGGCGGCGGCTTAGCATTTGCACGGCTGCTAAAAACAGCTAGCGAGCGATCAACTCGGAATGACCCCCATGGTTATTAAGTTATCATTCCCATTTTGGGTGGAAAACTTTTGTTGCAGATAATCTGGAGCCAGCTTACCTCCATTTCTACAGGCCTGACCTACATTTTAGAGCTCGGTGCTGTTTATTTAGTAATTTTACTATTTGATATTTTATGTTGCCATATATATTATTTAAATATACATTACTATTGTATCAGTGTTTGGGATTTAATGATTATTGTTCTACTTGTAGTGATTTAACATCATTCTTGTACACTTTTTCTCTTATGTCCTAGAGGATACTGGGGTCCACAATAGTACCATGGGGTATAGACGGGTCCACTAGGAGCTATGGGCACTTTAAGAAATTAATAGTGTGGGCTGGCTCCTCCCTCTATGCCCTTCCTACCAGACTTAGTTTAGAAAATGAGCCCGGAGGAACCGGTCACACTTTGGAGAGCTCCTGAAGCGTTTTCTACATTTATTTTCTTTTCTGTTATTTTCAGTCAGGGCTGTTTAGGCAAAAGCCTGACTGCTCCGTGGGACTTAGGGGGGAGAACAACCTAAATTACTGTATGGTCCCATTTCTCATGCTGGCAGGATACCTAACTCCTGAGAGAGCTATTCGCAAGCCACACCATGGTGCAGCGTTCCCTCCCGCAGCACGCCGCCACCCCTTAACAGAGCCTGATGAAAGAAGAGTGGTGAGTACAACGCCGGAGCCCCGGTAAGCGGGTCGCCGGCGGGTATGGCGGGACTAGGGTAGGAGCACAGCTCGTCTTACAGGCTGTGCTCCTGGGCCGGTTCAGACGGACACGCTGCGGCGGGGTCCTGCTGTGAGGGGCGCACTGGATCTCCCACTTTACCCACATTGGCAATAACATGCAGGGCTAACAGTGTTTGGACATATACAGTAGTTAGCACTGTGATAAAATTCCTCAGGGCCAGTATAAACATTAAGTGCGGGAAGCCACACTCCATGTAAGGGGCGGGACTTCCCACTGAGCGGTTCCAGCGGCTCTCTAGTGTCATTTCTTCTGCAACCCTGAGTAAGGCAGCAATGCTGAAGACGCGCAGCTCCTCTGACCAGACCCTATGGGGGAGGGCAGTGTGGTTGTTATTAACACTACACTGGTGCACATATATTGCGACCCAGTTTAGTTTAGTGCTGCTGACAGGGATGCTGTGTGGCTGGCTCTAAGCTCTGTGTCTCTCTTAGACTCTGCCTACATACAGAGCTGGATTAAGACTTCGGGGGGCCTGGGGAACGTAAAACAGGGGGGGGCCCTCAGGTCTAAAATTAAAATGACAATACAAATGCATACATATATAGTATTATACACTGCTCAAAAAAATAAAGGGAACACTAAAATAACACATCCTAGATCTGAATGAATGAAATATTCTTATTAAATACTTTGTTCTTTACATAGTTGAATGTGCTGACAACAAAATCACACAAAAGTTATCAATGGAAATCAAATTTATTAACCCATGGAGGTCTGGATTTGGAGTCACCCTCAAAATGAAAGTGGAAAAACACACTACAGGCTGATCCAACTTTGATATAATGTCCTTAAAACAAGTCAAAATGAGGCTCAGTAGTGTGTGTGGCCTCCTCGTGCCTGTATGACCTCCCTACAACCCACACAAGTGGCTCATGTAGTGCAGCTCATCCAGGATGGCACATCAATGCGAGCTGTGGCAAGAAGGTTTGCTGTGTCTGTCAGCGTAGTGTCCAGAGCATGGAGGCGCTACCAGGAGACAGGCCAGTACATCAGGAGACATGGAGGAGGCCGTAGGAGGGCAACAACCCAGCAGCAGGACCGCTACCTCCGCCTTTGTGCAAGGAGGAACAGGAGGAGCACTGCCAGAGCCCTGCAAAATTACCTCCAGCAAGCCACTAATGTGCACGTGTAAACTCAAACGATCAGAAACAGACTCCATGAGGGTGGTATGAGGGCCCGACGCCCACAGGTGGGGGTTGTGCTTACAGCCCAACACCGTGCAGGACGTTTGGCATTTGCCAGAGAACACCAAGATTGGCAAATTCGCCACTGGCGCCCTGTGCTCTTCACAGATGAAAGCAGGTTCTCACTGAGCACATGTGACAGACGTGACAGAGTCTGGAGACGCCAAGCTGCTACCTGCAACATCCTCCAGCCTGACCGGTTTGGCAGTGGGTCAGTAATGGTGTGGGGTGGCATTTCTTTGGGGGGCCACACAGCCCTCCATGTGCTTGCCAGAGGTAGCCTGACTGCCATTAGGTACCGAGATGAGATCCTCAGACCCCTTGTGAGACCATATGCTGGTGCGGTTGGCCCTGGGTTCCTCCTAATGCAAGACAATGCTAGACCTCATGTGGCTGGAATGTGTCAGCAGTTCCTGCAAGACGAAGGCATTGATGCTATGGACTGGCCCGCCCGTTCCCCAGACCTGAATCCAATTGAGCACATCTGGGACATCATGCCTCGCTCCATCCACTAATGCCACGTTGCACCACAGACTGTCCAGGAGTTGGCGGATGCTTTAGTCCAGGTCTGGGAGGAGATCCCTCAGGAGACCATCCGCCACCTCATCAGGAGCATGCCCAGGCGTTGTAGGGAGGTCATACAGGCACGTGGAGGCCACACACTACTGAGCCTCATTTTGACTTGTTTTAAGGACATTACATCAAAGTTGAATCAGCCTGTAGTGTGTTTTTCCACTTTCATTTTGAGGGTGACTCCAAATCCAGACCTCCATGGGTTAATAAATTTGATTTCCATTGATAATTTTTGTGTGATTTTGTTGTCAGCACATTCAACTATGTAAAGAACAAAGTATTTAATAAGAATATTTCACTCATTCAGAACTAGGATGTGTTATTTTAGTGTTCCCTTTATCTTTTTGAGCAGTGTGTATATATATATATATATATATATATATATATATATATATATATATATATATACACTGTATATAGGAACCTCAACTTCAAGTTTAATTAATGACAAAATACAGCCTGTCTTACGTTTGCTTGACTTACAGAACAGTAGGAGAAGAGCTTGAAGTTCTCTCCTCCAACAAGCACATCCACATAGCATGCTGTCAGCTGTGACTGTGTGCAGTGCACGGCACGTTAGGAATCCTGCTTCCTCTGGCTGCCGAGTGACAGCTCGGCTGTCCAATGGTATGTGCAGCAGCAGCCTGCGGCTCCGTGACTGGCTGGAGCGTAGGCTGCAGCTACACACACCATTGGACAGCTGAGCTGTCACTCGTCAGGCAGCCCAGCAAAGCTCTGCAGCTGTGAAGCGGTGTCAGAGGTGAGTGCAGTGCTGCGGATCAGATCAGTACATAGATCTGATCTGTGGCTTGTGGCGGGGGGCCATTTCAGATTGGGGGGGCCGGGGTACTTAACCCCAGAACCCCCCCTTAATCCGGCTCTGCCTACATATACTGTGTTTTTTCCCCATTGTGGTATGGGTGTGTGTGTAGGTGTCCCTTACAATATCCAAGGACCGTGTTTCTTGTACAGCTGAATGTCTCTCATCTCCTAGGGACTCACTACCCTGTACTCAGGATAGTGTGCACTCCCAGTCCAGTGGGGCTGAACCCCTGTGGTTGGCTTCCATTAAAGGGATGAATTCAAATATTTCCACAAAGCTGTCTAATAATGAAAAGGAAACACAATTCTTTAGGCAGTCTATGGATGACCTGATAAGTAGAGATTTAACTCCCATACCTGCACCCCACACTCCAGCCATTTGCCCACGAAAAAACGTACCCTGGCCCAAATCATGCAGGGTGACACAGATCCTGATACATCAGATCATGAGAAGGGTGAAATAGATATGAGTGGGGGTGATGTTGTCCTGTCACAGGGTATTCAGGCCCTTATTGAAGCTGTCAGAACTGTGTTACACATCCCTGACAACAGGGCCGGCTCGAGGCATGTTCGACTCGAGCGGCCGCGCAGGGCGCCACCCTTAAAGGGCGCCGCGCGCTGGCGCCGCCATGTCGGAGCTTGGAGCCGGCCCTGATCTCCCCTGCTGTCCTCCCGCTGTGTGCGCCGCCGCTGTGTGCGCTATGCGGCGCCGGCGTCTGATGTCAGACACCGGCGCCGCACAGCGCGCACAGACAGCGGCAGACAGCACAGACAGCGGCCGCAGCGGCGCGCACAGCAGCACTCCCCCTCCCTCGGCACAGCAGGTACTGGGGGCATATGTGGCACTGTGGGGGGCATTTATCTGGCACTGTGGGGGGCATTTATCTGGCACTGTGAGGGGCATTCATTTATCTGGCACTGTGGGGGGCATTCATTTATCTGCCACTGTGGGGGGGGACACATTTATCTGTGCACTGTGAGGGGGCATTAATGTATCTGGCACTGTGGGGGCATTTCTGGCATTGTGGGGTCATGTATCTATCTGGGACTGTGGGGGCATATCTGGCACTGGGGGGGGCATTAATGTATCTGGCACTGTGGGGGACATTTATCTGGCACTGTGGGGGGCATTTATCTGGCACTGTGGGGGGCATTCATTTATCTGGCACTGTGGGGGGGCATTAATGTATCTGGCACTGTGGGGGCATTTATCTGTGCACTGTGAGGGGGCATTAATGTATCTGGCACTGTGAGGGCATTTCTGGCACTGTGGGGTCATGTATCTATCTGGGTCTGTGGGGGCATATCTGGCACTGGGGGGAGGGCATTGATGTATCTGGCACTGTGGCGGCATTTATCTGGCACTGTGAGGGGGCATTAATGTATCTGGCACTGTGGGGGCATTTATCTGGCACTGTGGAGGCATTTATCTGGCACTGTGAGGGGGCATTAATGTATCTGGCACTGTGGGGTCATTTATCTATCTGGGACTGTGGGGGCATATCTGGCACTGTGGGGGGCATTTATATATCTGGCACTGTGGGGGGTATTTATGTATCTGGCACTGTGGGGGGCATTTATGTATCTGGTACTGTGGGGGGCATTTATATATCTGGCACTGTGGGGGGCATTTATGTATCTGGCACTGTGGGGGGCATTTATGTATCTGGCACTGTGGGGGCAATGATGTTTCTCGCACTGCTGGGGGGGCATGTCATGTGCATTTGGCACTGCTGGGGGGGCATGTCATGTGCATCTGGCACTGCTGGGGGGGGCATGTCATGTGCATTTGGCACTGCTGGGGGGCATGTCATGTGCATCTGGCACGGCTGGGGGGCATGTCGTGTCTAGCTGGCACGGCTGGGGGGCATATCATGTAGTGTTCCCATGTCTCAGTGCAATACCTGGCGCAAAGTGTCTAACGTGCTCTACCTGTCGCAGTGTGTATAGGAGGTTCTACCTGGTGCAATGTGTATTAGCTGCACTACTGTGTGGTGTAATGCGAATTGCCACTATTATGTGGCCGCGCCCCTTCCCCACGAAGCAACGTCCCTAAATTTTTGATGCGCGCCTTCGGCGCGCAAGGTCCATGATTTTGAACGGAGCAACAAGCATTACAGTATGTACATAATTTTGCCCTTCTAACTTAAATATGTGCCCTCCCAAATGCAAAATGTGCCCTCCCCGTGATCAGCACCCCTGCCCTAAAAAAATCCTAGAGTGAACACTATCATGTGTAGCTGGCACTGCTGGGGGGCATATCATGTGTAGCTGGCACTGCAGCAGGGCATGTCCTGTCTATCTGGCACTGCTGGGGGTATATCATGTCTATCTGGCACTGCTGGGGGGCATGTCGTGTAGCTGGCACTGCTGGGGCATGTCATGTGTAGCTGGCACTGCTGCGGGGCATGTCATGTCTATCTGGCACTGCACTACTGTAGACATTATGTGTAGCTGGCACTATACTGGAGACATTGTGTGTAAGGAACACTACTGTAGCTGTTATGTGTAATGCTGCTAATTGTGTGCGTAGAGGGGGTGTGAAAATATATTTATTTATAGTGTGATATGAAGTCGAGGCCCCGCCCACTTTTTCAGGGGCCACACCCACTTTACCAGGAGCGCGCGCGACTTCGGCGCGCGCATAGAGTATGGGAGGGGGCGCTTTTACATTTTCTCGCACAGGGTGCTAGTAGGCCTGGAGCCGGCCCTGCCTGACAAGTCTGAGGAGGCTGAGGAGGAATCTTACTTTAATACAAAAAAGAAATCCTCTGTTACTTTTCCAGCTTCAAGGGAATTAAACGTCCTCTTTGAAGAAATGTGGGTAAACCCGGATAAGAAGTTTAAAATCCCTAAGAGACTGATTTCTTCATTTCCCTTTCCTGCAGAGGATAGGAAGAAATGGAAAAACCCACCGATTGTGGATGCATCTATATCCAGGTTATCGCGTAAGGTGGTCTTACCGGTTCCTGGGGTGGCGTCTATAAAAGACGCGGCTGACCGCAAGATTGAGACCACTCTCAAATCTTTATACCCTTCGGCTGGGGTGGCCCAGAGACCCACTATTGCTTGTGCATGGATCACTATGGCCATTGCAAAATGGTCAGGTATTCTAATTGATGATTTAGATTCCTTACCTAGGGATGATGTTGATTTACTCCTACAGCATATCCAGGATTCTGCTAACTTTATGGTTGAAGCCATCAAAGAAATTGGTCTACTCAATGCACGCACCACTGCCATGGCAGTGTGAGCACGCAGGGGCCTAAGTCTACGCCAATGGACTGCGGATGCGGATTCCAGACGGAGCATGGAAAGCCTGCCGTTTAAGGGTGAGGCTCTGTTTGGAGATGAACTGGATACGTGGATATCCAAAGCTACGGCAGGTAAGTCTACGTTCCTTCTTCTGCAGCAGCGCCAGCTAGAAAAACCTACTCAACCCCAACACTGCAGTCCTTTCGAACAGCAAAGTTTACAGGCAAATCCAAGGGTTCTGCTACAACCTTCAAAGGTAATAGAGGTAAATCCAGAAAACCCACAGCTGCAGGTTCTCAGGATCAGGCCTCCGGGTCTGCTTCCTCCAAACCCTCAACATGGCGGTGGCGCACACTGCCTGAAAGACAGGCAGGTGGGAGCCCAGTTACGTTATTTCAGTCACATATGGGCAACAACTTGCCAAGATCCCTGGGTAAAAGATTTTATCACCCAGGGATACCGACTGGATTTTCAGGAATTCCCACCTCCCAGATTCTTCAAATCAGGCTTACCAGCTTCTCCGGAAGCAAGTTTGACCTTACAGGCAGCAATTAAAAAACTGGTACAGACTCAAATCATTGTTCCAGTTGCTCTTCACCTACACAGCAAAGGTTATTATTCTAACCTATTTGTAGTCACTGAACCCATACTTACGGGTGTTCAAATTCAAGATGGAGTCTCTGAGAGCGGTGATCTCTGATCTGGAGGAAGGGGTGTTCCTGGTGTCTCTGGACATCAAGGATGCATACCTTCATGTTCCAATCTGGCCGCCTCACCAGGCTTATCTACGGTTTGCGTTACAGGACTATCACTACCAATTCCAGGCCCTGCCATTTGGCCTCTCCGCGGCACTGAGGGTGTTCACCAAGGTAATGGCAGAAATTATGTTTCTCCTCCGCATGCAGGGAATGAACATAATACCGTACATGGACGACCTACTGCTCAAGGCGCCGTCCAGAGAGAAGCTGCTGCACAGCATTGCCCTGATGACTCGTTTACTCTAGGATTTCAGGTGGATTCTGAACCTGGCGAAATCTCACCTGGATACCAACTCGGAGGCTTCCGTTTTTGGGGATGATTTTGGATATGGAGGCACAGAAGGCATTCCTTCTGATGGAAAAGGCATTGGTGATCCAGTCGTCCTAAAACCATCCCGGATATCGGTACATCTTTGCATTCGCCTCCTAGGAAAGATGGTGGCCTCTTACGATGCACTACAGTACGGAAGGTTTCACGCAAGGCCCTTCCAGCTGGATCTATTAGACAAATGGTCCGGATCGCATCTTTACATGCACCAGAGGATACATCTGTTGCCAAAAGCCAGAATCTCACTTCTGTGGTGGCTTCAGACATCTCACCTGACCGAAGGCCGGAGGTTCGGAATTAAAAATTTGATTCTGCTAACCACAGACGCGAGCCTCAGAGGTTGGGGAGCAGTCACCCAAGGGGTACAGTTCCAAGGAAAGTGGTCAAGTCAGGAAGCCATCCTTCCAATCAACATTCTGGAACTAAGAGCGATATACAACGCCCTTCTGCTGGCGTCTCATCTTCTTCAAGATCGAGCCATTCAGGTCCAGTCGGACAACATGACGGCGGTGTCTTACATAAACCGTCAGGGCGGAATGAAGAGCAGAGCAGCCATGTCAGAGTTCACAAGAATTCTCCTCAGGGCGGAAAGGTACATAGTGGCATTGTCGGCAATCTTCATTCTGGGAGTAGACAATTGGGAAGCAGATTTCCTCAGCAGACACGACCTCCATCCAGGAGAGTGGGGCCTTCACCCCCAGGTGTTCGAGTCCTTGACATGTCGGTGGGGTATTCCTCAGATCGACATGATGGCCTCTAGCCTCAAAAAGAAGCTCAAGCAGTATTGTTCCAGGTCGAGAGACCCACAAGCAGTGGCGGTGAACGCTCTGGTGACCTCTTCCGTTAATCCAAAGGATTCTAAAAAGAATGAAAAGGGAAAAGGTTCAAGCAATTCTCATTGCTCTGGACTGGCCAAGGAGGGCCTGGTACACGGATCTACTGGAGTTGCTCCTGGAGGACCCATGGCCTCTACCTCTTCGCGAGGATCTTCTACAACAGGGGCCGTTCGTCTATCATGGAGGTTGAGCGTCAGATTCTAACCCGGAAAGGGAATCTGGATAGGGTTATTCCAACCTTGATCCAAGCCAGGAAAGGGGTAATGTCAAAGCATTACCACAGTATTTGGAAGAAGTACGTCTCTTGGTGTGAAACCAGGAAACTTGGTGTGAGACCAGGAAACTTCCTGAGGCGGAATTTAAGCTGGGGCGTTTTCTCCTTCTTCTGCAGGCAGGATTGGATGTGGGCCTACGTTTGGGCTCCTTAAAGGTCCAGATTTCAGCCTTCTCCATTTTCTTCCAGAAACAATTGGCATCTCTTCCTGAGGTTCAGACTTTTTTGAAAGGTGTTCTGCCCTTTGTGCCTCCTATGGCACCTTGGGATCTCAATGTGGTGTTGCAATTCCACCGGTCAGATTGGTTTGTAAATGTTGATTTACTTACAGGACTAAAAGCAACACTTTAAAAAATACATTCAATACACTTTAAAATGGAGCCGCTGTGGCTGCTGTAATCAATCCTTAGCCTACGTACTTTTTACACAGTTAGCGTACAAAGCCCCGTACCATGTACGCACTTTGCGTACAAACGCCACGATGATCGTACAAAGTACACGCGGTGCGTACACACACAAAGACACGCCGTGAGCACTTTGCAGCTACACGTGTGACTAGATTACACTTATATAACACTAGCAGGGAAAGAGAGACACGACACCAATTTGTATTTCAAAGACTATGTTGGGATCTGACCCACCAACTGTTCTTTACTAGCAGGGGGTTACAATAATAACAATACAATACATTAAGAAAATGGCTACAGTCAATGGTACATACGTTTGGTTTCGCCTGCGCTTCCCGGTCCGGTCCTCAGTCATCAAGGTAGATGACCTTCAGAGATTGAGAGAGTGACCTGGCCTGCAGCTGGCTATTTATACATTTGTCCAAAACCTAACACAATGGAAACTGTAATCTCTTTGTCCATTAGACACAGGGATGGTCATTTACAGTACAGGAGAGGTCATAGGTCAGTTTGAATAGGTGGGCGATGTCTGGTCCAGGTGCAGTTGCAGATGTTATCCTCTGGGTTCCCGCTGCATATCAAGAGCACAGTAAATACAGTTAATATTTATATTCTGCTCCTGCGCATAACTATTTGCAGGAGCGTATGATCTTCTGCAAACCAACACCGGAATATTGCTCTTAAAATGCCCTACAGCTGGATACCAAACACCACCTTATAACCTAGTTCTGTCCCCTCCTATCCTGTAAAGGTGAATCCTTTGTTCTTATACCATTTAAACAAGTGTAACTCGCTGGTGTGGTGCAGGGAGACTATGTGTCCATTGTGCACTATTTGGATTAAATATGTAATGTGTTCTTATGGCTTTTTCATGCGATTACAAACACTACCGTAATTACTCATATCACGCGCTAATACGCAGGACCGCGGGAGCGACCATATGCAAATTGCAAATATGCGCACGCACGGCAGAACAAGTACGCGCACGGAGGCCATCTGTGTGTAGTTTGTACGTGATGTGTGTACTAAAATATTTTCGACTTCAACAGTCCACCCTTTGGCAGTCATCAATAACTGCCACACTCTACTACTAAACATAAAATATTATCTACACAATATATACAAGTTTGGATGATCGGGGGAGAGCGGTAGGTGGGAAATGGGTAACCTAGTGGGATAGTAAAAAGCATGTATGTATGAATCCATGTCTGAGGGGCATGTATCATCATGCCGTATATGTTCTAAATAAGCTTCGAGGTATTGCGAAGTATACATTAAATCCTTCTCATCCCGCATTAAGGGTCTGTAAATGGGCCAACAAACACTACCGAGCTCTTTTCGGCTTCTTATTCCAACAAATGAGGAGCACATTTAGTTGATGATACATGGAGGGGGAACATATGTGAATGCTACTATATGGGTATAACACCTGTCGACTATGTGTGCCATTAACTGGAGGTTGCAGAGATGAATAGAAGACACATATATAAAAATACATTCACATAAACATTTTGGGTAGGGTTGACATCTTTTCCGGTTGGATATATCTGGGTAAGGGGGGAAACAGAGAAAAATGGTGAAAGAAACAGGCCATGAAATTCATTTGCAATCCTTATCATAATGCTGTCTCTATGGATGGATCATAAATCAAATCTGCTGCTGTAACAGTGCTCTCGCTCCTTAGACTCATCAAATTTGTGCTGTGCTTGCGCCGCGTTAGAATTCGAACACACCTAAATATCAAACCAATAATTATGATGACTCCCAGGATACAAAGGAGAAACTTCCCCACACTCATAATGACATTTTGAGCCCACTCTCCAAACCCTGAGAACCATTTGCGTGGGTTCAACCATGAGACCCAGCCGGTCAGTTCATTACTCACAGTCGCTAAGGTAAGATTGTGCTTCCTCCTGAACTCCCACTTCAACTGTTAGATTTCATCCATCTTGTGATCGATGATCTCCGTGGGGTCGTCAGTGCTATTCGTGATATACGTACAACACTTCACTCCACATTGAGTTGCCAGGGTAACACAGTACCCACCTGTCATGGCTGTGACGTAATTAAGGACCATCCTGTGCTGGATCACTTCCTTCTTGTAGGTTTGTAACTCCCTTCCCATATACCTGAAGGTGTCATCATACATCTCGGTGATATTGTCTATCAAGTTCGCTAGCGCATGGATGTACCTATAATTTATAGTTCCTCTGGCAGTACGGGTGATATCTAATGCGAGAAGGAACTGAATCCCGGTGGATTCATGGATCAAATCAGAGGCTGCGTGCTCTGCCCTATCTATGAGGTGTCTCTTGATGATGTGTTCATAGTGGGTATGAGTATAAGGAGTCTGAGCGCTGCGGTGAACATCTTTAATTTCGTCGTGGGTTATGGTCATGACCTCTGGTAGTACTCTCCCAATATAACACAATCCCTCAGAGCTCGGAGTAAGACACTTGTACGCTTTGCTCCCACATATGAAATAGGCATCATCTGGGAGAACATAGGGGACAAAATGTAACATCACCATATTGCAAACTTTCCATGTAAAGAAACCAATCCCTAGTTCTCTCATTTGCTCAGTACAAGTATAAGGCTAGATGATATGGGCACAATACCATGACGATACTTTTTCAACCCACATGGTCTTACTTCCACATGTATACCTATATCGAAAATACTTTCCACTTGCGTACAAGTTCAGAGTCAATAGGAATCCTATCAGCTCTGTGTGAAAAAGTAATTGTCTGGTTATTCCATGTCACTTCCCAATTTCCTGGTTTTCGGTAATTGGAAATATTAAAACACAACAGGGACCTATCTATGTTGTACTGGTGGAGCTTCAAACTAGGGGGCCTAGATATATTGAATTTCTTGTCCACCGGTCTCCCACCCCGTAATTCGAGTACCTCATCTATTGCTAAAGGGTATGGTACTAATCCTGACTTACTCTGTACTTGAGGTACCTGTGAGCACACCCAGCATTCTGTCTGGTTTAAGACCTTACCCACAAATGAGTGGTAATCACTCAACGGATGTCGGTCCATGTCGATATTAATGTTGGACTGACATCTCTGGATGCACCCGTCTTCGACTATGTTCTCACAAGTCCTACAAATACAATAATTATCAGAGAATAACCCTTCACATTGCCTCTGAGCTCCATGACTACCAGAGCACTTACTGATACCAGCCTTTACTCGAGTGATGTGCTGCTCCTGAGATCCTACAAATTCGTACTCGCCATCAGAACCCATTCCAGATCCGTGCTCGACCTCTCTGGGACCCTCACCAAAACAAATTGTCCTGATCAAAAACAGAATTACTAGCAGAACCCGAAATGCAGTCTCTTGTGATAGATCCATTTAGTTAGGGGAAAGAAGGAAAATAAGGAGGAGAAAAGAAAGGAAAATGCAGGGGTGGTGAAAAAAGAAAATGGTGCGACAACCGCCTTTGATCTTGTTGTTCTCCACGCTCAGGTGCCGTTCAACAGTCCTGCCGCTCAGATTTCCCGGAATAGACTCTCTAGTGATATAAGGTTCTCTTCACCTTGCTCTTTGTCACGAGTTTTCTCCGGGTCAGCGACCTTCTTGCAGTGGGACGAGTGGACCCAAGTTTCTCTTTCGGCGACCTTTAATGCTGTAGTGCTGGTTAACAAGACTTGGTACGGTCCGTCCCACCTGTCAATGAGGCAACCTGAGCGTAGAAAATTTCGTATCATCACATAATCCCCAGGCTCAATGTCATGACAATTACTGTTCAGTAGGTCAGGAATCACCAGCTTTAGATTTCTCTGTTGATTTCTCAGCTGCTGGCTCATCCTAACCAAATATTTCACAGTTATTTCATTATTGCATCTCAAATCATCCTGGGGGTCTATCATTACATGAGGTTGTCGACCAAAAAGAATTTCAAAGGGTGAAAAGTAGAGATGAGCGGGTTCGGTTTCTTTGAATCCGAACCCGCACGAACTTCACTTTTTTTTTCACGGGTCCGAGCGACTCGGATCTTCCCGCCTTGCTCGGTTAACCCGAGCGCGCCCGAACGTCATCATGACGCTGTCGGATTCTCGCGAGACTCGGATTCTATATAAGGAGCCGCGCGTCGCCGCCATTTTCACACGTGCATTGAGATTGATAGGGAGAGGACGTGGCTGGCGTCCTCTCCATTAGAATAGATTAGAAGAGAGAGAGAGAGAGAGAGATTGTGCAGACAGAGTTTACCACAGTGACCAGTGCAGTTGTTGTTAAGTTAACTTTTATTTAATATATCCGTTCTCTGCTATATCCGTTCTCTGCCTGAAAAAAACGATACACAGCAGTCACACAGTGTGACTCAGTCTGTGTGCACTCAGCTCAGCCCAGTGTGCTGCACATCAATGTATAAAAGCTTATAATAATTGTGGGGGAGACTGGGGAGCACTGCAGGTTGTTATAGCAGGAGCCAGGAGTACATAATATTATATTAATTTAAAATTAAACAGTGCACACTTTTGCTGCAGGAGTGCCACTGCCAGTGTGACTAGTGGTGACCAGTGCCTGACCACCAGTATAGTAGTATATTGTTGTATACTATCTCTTTATCAACCAGTCTATATTAGCAGCAGACACAGTACAGTGCGGTAGTTCACGGCTGTGGCTACCTCTGTGTCGGCAGTCGGCACTCGGCAGGCAGTCCGTCCATCCATAATTGTATAATTATATACCACCTAACCGTGGTATTTTTTTTTCTTTCTTTATACCGTCGTCATAGTCATACTAGTTGTTACGAGTATACTACTATCTCTTTATCAACCAGTGTACAGTGCGGTAGTTCACGGCTGTGGCTACCTCTGTGTCGGCAGTCGGCAGGCAGTCCGTCCATCCATAATTGTATTATTATAATATATACCACCTAACCGTGGTTTTTTTTTCATTCTTTATACCGTCATAGTGTCATACTAGTTGTTACGAGTATACTACTATCTCTTTATCAACCAGTGTACAGTGCGGTAGTTCACGGCTGTGGCTACCTCTGTGTCGGCAGTCGGCAGGCAGTCCGTCCATCCATAATTGTATTATAATATATACCACCTAACCGTGGTTTTTTTTTCATTCTTTATACCGTCATAGTGTCATACTAGTTGTTACGAGTATACTACTATCTCTTTATCAACCAGTGTACAGTGCGGTAGTTCACGGCTGTGGCTACCTCTGTGTCGGCAGTCGGCAGGCAGTCCGTCCATCCATAATTGTATTATAATATATACCACCTAACCGTGGTTTTTTTTCCATTCTTTATACCGTCATAGTCAGTCATACTAGTTGTTACGAGTATACTACTATCTCTTTATCAACCAGTGTACAGTGCGGTAGTTCACGGCTGTGGCTACCTCTGTGTCGGCACTCGGCAGGCAGTCCGTCCATCCATAATTGTATTATAATATATACCACCTAACCGTGGTTTTTTTTTCATTCTTTATACCGTCATAGTGTCATACTAGTTGTTACGAGTATACTACTATCTCTTTATCAACCAGTGTACAGTGCGGTAGTTCACGGCTGTGGCTACCTCTGTGTCGGCAGTCGGCAGGCAGTCCGTCCATCCATAATTGTATTATAATATATACCACCTAACCGTGGTTTTTTTTTCATTCTTTATACCGTCATAGTGTCATACTAGTTGTTACGAGTATACTACTATCTCTTTATCAACCAGTGTACAGTGCGGTAGTTCACGGCTGTGGCTACCTCTGTGTCGGCAGTCGGCAGGCAGTCCGTCCATCCATAATTGTATTATAATATATACCACCTAACCGTGGGTTTTTTTTCATTCTTTATACCGTCATAGTCAGTCATACTAGTTGTTACGAGTATACTACTATCTCTTTATCAACCAGTGTACAGTGCGGTAGTTCACGGCTGTGGCTACCTCTGTGTCGGAACTCGGCAGGCAGTCCGTCCATCCATAATTGTATTACAATATATACCACCTAACCGTGGTTTTTTTTTCATTCTTTATACCGTCATAGTCAGTCATACTAGTTGTTACGAGTATACTACTATCTCTTTATCAACCAGTGTACAGTGCGGTAGTTCACGGCTGTGGCTACCTCTGTGTCGGAACTCGGCAGGCAGTCCGTCCATCCATAATTGTATTACAATATATACCACCTAACCGTGGTTTTTTTTTCATTCTTTATACCGTCATAGTCAGTCATACTAGTTGTTACGAGTATACTACTATCTCTTTATCAACCAGTGTACAGTGCGGTAGTTCACGGCTGTGGCTACCTCTGTGTCGGCACTCGGCAGGCAGTCCGTCCATCCATAATTGTATTACAATATATACCACCTAACCGTGGTTTTTTTATACCACCTAACCGTGGCAGTCCGTCCATAATTGTATACTAGTATCCAATCCATCCATCTCCATTGTTTACCTGAGGTGCCTTTTAGTTCTGCCTATAAAATATGGAGAACAAAAAAGTTGAGGTTCCAAAATTAGGGAAAGATCAAGATCCACTTCCACCTCGTGCTGAAGCTGCTGCCACTAGTCATGGCCGAGACGATGAAATGCCAGCAACGTCGTCTGCCAAGGCCGATGCCCAATGTCATAGTACAGAGCATGTCAAATCCAAAACACCAAATATCAGAAAAAAAAGGACTCCAAAACCTAAAATAAAATTGTCGGAGGAGAAGCGTAAACTTGCCAATATGCCATTTACCACACGGAGTGGCAAGGAACGGCTGAGGCCCTGGCCTATGTTCATGGCTAGTGGTTCAGCTTCACATGAGGATGGAAGCACTCAGCCTCTCGCTAGAAAACTGAAAAGACTCAAGCTGGCAAAAGCACCGCAAAGAACTGTGCGTTCTTTGAAATCCCAAATCCACAAGGAGAGTCCAATTGTGTCGGTTGCGATGCCTGACCTTCCCAACACTGGACGTGAAGAGCATGCGCCTTCCACTATTTGCATGCCCCCTGCAAGTGCTGGAAGGAGCACCCGCAGTCCAGTTCCTGATAGTCAGATTGAAGATGTCAGTGTTGAAGTACACCAGGATGAGGAGGATATGGGTGTTGCTGGCGCTGGGGAGGAAATTGACCAGAAGGATTCTGATGGTGAGGTGGTTTGTTTAAGTCAGGCACCCGGGGAGACACCTGTTGTCCGTGGGAGGAATATGGCCGTTGACATGCCAGGTGAAAATACCAAAAAAATCAGCTCTTCGGTGTGGAGGTATTTCACCAGAAATGCGGACAACAGGTGTCAAGCCGTGTGTTCCCTTTGTCAAGCTGTAATAAGTAGGGGTAAGGACGTTAACCACCTCGGAACATCCTCCCTTATACGTCACCTGCAGCGCATTCATAATAAGTCAGTGACAAGTTCAAAAACTTTGGGTGACAGCGGAAGCAGTCCACTGACCAGTAAATCCCTTCCTCTTGTAACCAAGCTCACGCAAACCACCCCACCAACTCCCTCAGTGTCAATTTCCTCCTTCCCCAGGAATGCCAATAGTCCTGCAGGCCATGTCACTGGCAAGTCTGACGAGTCCTCTCCTGCCTGGGATTCCTCCGATGCATCCTTGCGTGTAACGCCTACTGCTGCTGGCGCTGCTGTTGTTGCCGCTGGGAGTCGATGGTCATCCCAGAGGGGAAGTCGTAAGCCCACTTGTACTACTTCCAGTAAGCAATTGACTGTTCAACAGTCCTTTGCGAGGAAGATGAAATATCACAGCAGTCATCCTACTGCAAAGCGGATAACTGAGTCCTTGACAACTATGTTGGTGTTAGACGTGCGTCCGGTATCCGCCGTTAGTTCACAGGGAACTAGACAATTTATTGAGGCAGTGTGCCCCCGTTACCAAATACCATCTAGGTTCCACTTCTCTAGGCAGGCGATACCGAGAATGTACACGGACGTCAGAAAAAGACTCACCAGTGTCCTAAAAAATGCAGTTGTACCCAATGTCCACTTAACCACGGACATGTGGACAAGTGGAGCAGGGCAGGGTCAGGACTATATGACTGTGACAGCCCACTGGGTAGATGTATGGACTCCCGCCGCAAGAACAGCAGCGGCGGCACCAGTAGCAGCATCTCGCAAACGCCAACTCTTTCCTAGGCAGGCTACGCTTTGTATCACCGCTTTCCAGAATACGCACACAGCTGAAAACCTCTTACGGCAACTGAGGAAGATCATCGCGGAATGGCTTACCCCAATTGGACTCTCCTGTGGATTTGTGGCATCGGACAACGCCAGCAATATTGTGTGTGCATTAAATATGGGCAAATTCCAGCACGTCCCATGTTTTGCACATACCTTGAATTTGGTGGTGCAGAATTTTTTAAAAAACGACAGGGGCGTGCAAGAGATGCTGTCGGGGGCCAGAAAAATTGCGGGACACTTTCGGCGTACAGGCACCACGTACAGAAGACTGGAGCACCACCAAAAACTACTGAACCTGCCCTGCCATCATCTGAAGCAAGAAGTGGTAACGAGGTGGAATTCAACCCTCTATATGCTTCAGAGGTTGGAGGAGCAGCAAAAGGCCATTCAAGCCTATACAATTGAGCACGATATAGGAGATGGAATGCACCTGTCTCAAGTGCAGTGGAGAATGATTTCAACGTTGTGCAAGGTTCTGATGCCCTTTGAACTTGCCACACGTGAAGTCAGTTCAGACACTGCCAGCCTGAGTCAGGTCATTCCCCTCATCAGGCTTTTGCAGAAGAAGCTGGAGGCATTGAAGAAAGAGCTAACACGGAGCGATTCCGCTAGGCATGTGGGACCTGTGGATGCAGCCCTTAATTCGCTTAACAAGGATTCACGGGTGGTCAATCTGTTGAAATCAGAGCACTACATTTTGGCCACCGTGCTCGATCCTAGATTTAAAGCCTACCTTGGATCTCTCTTTCCGGCAGACACAGGTCTGCTGGGGTTGAAAGACCTGCTGGTGACAAAATTGTCAAGTCAAGCGGAACGCGACCTGTCAACATCTCCTCCTTCACATTCTCCCGCAACTGGGGGTGCGAGGAAAAGGCTCAGAATTCCGAGCCCACCCGCTGGCGGTGATGCAGGGCAGTCTGGAGCGACTGCTGATGCTGACATCTGGTCCGGACTGAAGGACCTGCCAACGATTACGGACATGTCGTCTACTGTCACTGCATATGATTCTCTCAACATTGATAGAATGGTGGAGGATTATATGAGTGACCGCATCCAAGTAGGCACGTCACACAGTCCGTACTTATACTGGCAGGAAAAAGAGGCAATTTGGAGGCCCTTGCACAAACTGGCTTTATTCTACCTAAGTTGCCCTCCCACAAGTGTGTACTCCGAAAGAGTGTTTAGTGCCGCCGCTCACCTTGTCAGCAATCGGCGTACGAGGTTACATCCAGAAAATGTGGAGAAGATGATGTTCATTAAAATGAATTATAATCAATTCCTCCGCGGAGACATTGACCAGCAGCAATTGCCTCCACAAAGTACACAGGGAGCTGAGATGGTGGATTCCAGTGGGGACGAATTGATAATCTGTGAGGAGGGGGATGTACACGGTGATATATCGGAGGGTGAAGATGAGGTGGACATCTTGCCTCTGTAGAGCCAGTTTGTGCAAGGAGATATTAATTGCTTCTTTTTTGGGGGGGGTCCAAACCAACCCGTCATATCAGTCACAGTCGTGTGGCAGACCCTGTCACTGAAATGATGGGTTGGTTAAAGTGTGCATGTCCTGTTTTGTTTATACAACATAAGGGTGGGTGGGAGGGCCCAAGGATAATTCCATCTTGCACCTCTTTTTTCTTTTCTTTTTCTTTGCATCATGTGCTGATTGGGGAGGGTTTTTTGGAAGGGACATCCTGCGTGACACTGCAGTGCCACTCCTAGATGGGCCCGGTGTTTGTGTCGGCCACTAGGGTCGCTAATCTTACTCACACAGCTACCTCATTGCGCCTCTTTTTTTCTTTGCGTCATGTGCTGTTTGGGGAGGGTTTTTTGGAAGGGACATCCTGCGTGACACTGCAGTGCCACTCCTAGATGGGCCCGGTGTTTGTGTCGGCCACTAGGGTCGCTAATCTTACTCACACAGTCAGCTACCTCATTGCGCCTCTTTTTTTCTTTGCGTCATGTGCTGTTTGGGGAGGGTTTTTTGGAAGGGCCATCCTGCGTGACACTGCAGTGCCACTCCTAGATGGGCCCGGTGTTTGTGTCGGCCACTAGGGTCGCTAATCTTACTCACACAGCTACCTCATTGCGCCTCTTTTTTTCTTTGCGTCATGTGCTGTTTGGGGAGGGTTTTTTGGAAGGGCCATCCTGCGTGACACTGCAGTGCCACTCCTAGATGGGCCCGGTGTTTGTGTCGGCCACTAGGGTCGCTAATCTTACTCACACAGCTACCTCATTGCGCCTCTTTTTTTCTTTGCGTCATGTGCTGTTTGGGGAGGGTTTTTTGGAAGGGACATCCTGCGTGACACTGCAGTGCCACTCCTAGATGGGCCCGGTGTTTGTGTCGGCCACTAGGGTCGCTTATCTTACTCACACAGCGACCTCGGTGCAAATTTTAGGACTAAAAATAATATTGTGAGGTGTGAGGTATTCAGAATAGACTGAAAATGAGTGTAAATTATGGTTTTTGAGGTTAATAATACTTTGGGATCAAAATGACCCCCAAATTCTATGATTTAAGCTGTTTTTTAGTGTTTTTGGAAAAAAACACCCGAATCCAAAACACACCCGAATCCGACAAAAATAATTCGGTGAGGTTTTGCCAAAACGCGTTCGAACCCAAAACACGGCCGCGGAACCGAACCCAAAACCAAAACACAAAACCCGAAAAATTTCAGGCGCTCATCTCTAGTGAAAAGTTAAGCGGTGACCTGGGAGTTGTTCTGATGCTGTACAACACTAGTGGCAAAGCTTCTGGCCACAACAATCCAGTTTCAATCATCACTTTGCTCAGCTTGTTCTTAATAGTGCTGTTCACTCTCTCTACCTTCGCACTCGCCTGTGGTCAGTACGGAGTATATAGCTTGCTATTAATTCCCATCAGTTTGCACATGACCTGAAAGACTTCACCTGTAAAATGGGTACCCCTATCACTTTCAATCATACTAGGGATATCATATCTACACACACATTCCTGTACAATATTCTTTGCAGTGAACATAGCAGTATTTGTGGCAGCAGGGAACGCTTCTATCCAGTTGGAAAACACATTGATACATGCTAACACATATTTCAAATTCCTACTGGGTGGTAACTGTATGAAGTCGATTTGTATTACCTGAAAAGGTCCGTCTGTAGGAGGGATATGGGATGGCTCTGTTGGTATTGTCTTACCAACATTCTTCCTCAAGCAAGTAAAACATGTCATTGCTCTCTTACCTGCATGAGAAGAGAATCCTGGCGCACACCAGTAGGCTCTTACCAGCTTGCACATACCCTCTTTGCCCAGATGAGTCAGACCATGTGCCGTCTCAGCTAGACTTGGAAGATATGCTCTGGGGGCCACTGGCTTACCGTGTCCACCTGTTCAAAGTCCTGAGGACTCCTGACCATACCCCTTCGACTTCCAGACCACCTTTTCCAGTAGGGAACACAAATTTTGCATTTCAATTAGCTGTTGTGTGTTGACCGTGTTAAATGTCATCAGTGATGTGATGTTCATCTGTATGGGGGTGCTTGCTGCTAATTTAGCAGCTTCGTCTGCCCGGCTGTTACCAAGTGAGATTGGGGCTTGATTGTATGTGTGTGCTTTACACTTGATAACAGCCACTCTGTCTGGTTCTTGTATCGCTGTCAGAAGCCTTTTGATGTGGGACGCATGCGCTACAGGTGTGCCAGCTGCTGTCATGAAATTTCTGAGGTGCCACAGGGCCCCAAAATCATGCACCACTCTAAAGGCGTACCTAGAGTCTGTGTATATATTAGCTGACTTACCTTTGGCCAATTCACATGCTCTGGTTAGGGCGACCAGCTCAGCAACTTGTGCTGAGTTCGGTGGGCCAAGGGGTTCAGCTTCTATGATACCTTCATCATCTACAACTGCATATCCGGTGCACAGGTCTCCCGATTCCATCTGTCTGTGGCAACTACCGTCAGTGTAGAAAGTAAAGTCTACTCCTTCCAGTGGGTTGTCACTGATGTCATGTCTCGCAGTGAAAGTTTGGTTCAGGTATTCCATACAATCATGCGTATCAGTATCTGCACTAAATCCTCCTTCACCGTCATTCTCATCCTCCACCCTTTGTGCCTGTCCAGGCACACTTGGCAAGTAGGTTGCAGGATTTAGTGAGCTGCATCTCTTAATGGTGATGTTTACAGGGGCCATCAGTGATAATTCCCGCTTTGTAAACCAAGCAGATGAGACATGTCTGGTTTGAGCAGAGTTCAGCAAGGCTGATACTGCTTGAGGTGTATGGATGGTCAAGTCGTGTCCTAAAACTAAGTCCTCACTTTTACTCACTGTCACGATCCGGGTATCTGGACGCCATTACTTACCCTTCAGATGCCTCCTAAGGCTGGCTCAGCGTTCCAGGACCGGATCCCGCTGTTCCTGAGTTTCCACATGCAGAATGTCAGAGTGGTGATTTCATCAGCCGCGGCCTCCGCTGTGCCCGCGTGGTTAAATGTGCGCTTGTCAGTCTGGCGTCTCCTGTCTCCTGTGGCCGGCGTCGCCATTACTGTTTCAATTCTCACATGGATTACAAACCAAACTTCCCTCCAAGTGTCTGCATGGGCGCAGCCATCTTGGATTTTGTCATCTGATTATTTCCACCAATCTGCTGTCTGTATTGTTGATTTGCATAATTGCCTAGCCAACCCCTTCCTTGCTGCAGGTATAAGTATGCTGTGCCTGAGCAAGGAAGGCGTCAGTGCTTTGGTTGTCTAACCTAGTTCCAGTTTGTCTCTCTCCTGTGGTTGTCTTCCAGGTTCCAGCTCCTGTCTCCAGACTTCTGCTATAGAGACCCGCACCAGCATTCCATCTGCGGTGTAGCCTGACTCTCCGATCCATTCTGGACTCACCTGTTTCCAGCTAAAACAATCACCTGCTTCCAGCCCAGCTTCCAGCAGTGTACAGCTTCTCTTAAAGGGCCGGTGTCCTTTTCTGCAGTTTACCACTCTCCACCGGTATTATTATTTCACCGCTCTCAAACAATCACCTGCTTCCAGCCCAGCTTCCAGCAGTGTACAGCTTCTCTTAAAGGGCCGGTGTCCTTTTCTGCAGTTTACCACTCTCCACCGGTATTATTATTTCACCGCTCTCAAACTCCAAACTTCATTATTATTTCATCGCTCTCAAGTTCGTTTATTATTTAACTGGTTCCAGCCAGTATCCACTCCGTACCAACAACAGTCTGGTTCCAGCCAGTATCCACAGCAGCCGTTTTACCTTCAGCAGCCCAGCCTTTCCTGGAACATCAGCTGGTACGATCCTGGGTTCTCTCCATTGCTACAGTCAGGCCTGGTAAGGACTTTCCAACTAGAAGATTATAAGAACTGTCTCACACTACCAGTGCCTGTGGCCCTTGCCACCCTGTAGTACCCAGGAATTGTATTTATCCTCTGTTGACTTTTATGTTTCCTTTTACTGCTGCTGTGTTACGGAGTTTGTCATAATAAACATCATTGACTTTTATCCTGGTTGTCGTGGTCACGCCTTCGGGCAGTTATTCTACATGTTACTTACATGTCTAGGGGTCTGATACAACCTCCCAGGTTCCGTTACATCTCAGCCCCTACAACTGAGGCTGCCTCCCGTCAGCTCAGACCCTCAGTTGTGACAGTAAGCACTGACCTAATGAATCCAGCCGGAGACCAGGATCAAGCAGCCAGGCCGATGCAAGAACTGGCAGCCCGACTTGAACATCAGGAGGCTGCACAGGGCCACATCATCCGCTGTCTCCAGGATCTCTCTACACGGCTGGATGGGATTCAAACGACCCTCCGTGGACCTGGCACGTCCGGTGCGTCCACTACAGTGACACCAGCTGTAACCCCACCCACCTTACCCATTTCCAGTCCACATCTTCATCTTCCAACGCCAGCAAAATTTGATGGATCTCCAAGGTTCTGCAGGGGATTTCTCAATCAATGTGAAATCCACTTTGAGCTTCTACCTGGCAATTTCTTCAGTGACCGTACCAAAATTGCCTATATCATCTCCCTTCTCAGTGGCTCAGCCCTTGACTGGGCATCACCTTTATGGGAGAAGTCTGATCCCCTGCTATCCTCCTATACTGACTTTGTAGCTACATTCAGGCGCATCTTCGACGAGCCAGGCCGGATAACATCTGCTTCATCTGAGATTCTCCGTTTACGCCAGGGAACACGTACTGTGGGACAGTATCTTATACAGTTTAAAATCCTGGCATCCGAACTGGCATGGAACGATGAGGCCCTGTATGCTGCATTCTGGCATGGCTTATCAGAACGCATCAAGGATGAGTTAGCTACCAGAGACTTGCACTCTAAGTTGGATGAGCTAATTTCTCTTTGCACAAAGGTTGATCTACGTTTCAGAGAGAGAGCAACCGAGCGAGGAAGATCATCTACTCCTAAATCTTCTGCTCCTCCTCCTCGTCAACCATCTCCATCCAAGGATGAGCCTATGCAAATTAGTCGTTCACGTCTATCTCCCGCTGAGCGCCGAAGACGTCTCTCTGAGTCTCTCTGTCTCTACTGTGCAGCTCCGTCGCACACTATCAATGCCTGTCCCAAACGTCCGGGAAACTCCAGATCCTAGCTCGCCAAGGAGAGGGCCGGCTAGGAGTAATGATCTCCTCTCCATCTCCTCATGACTGTAACCTCCCAGTGTCGCTCCAAATTGCTCAACGTTACAGGAACGTCATTGCCCTCCTTGATTCCGGAGCAGCTGGGAATTTCATAACCGAAGCTTATGTTAAACGGTGGTCCCTACCCACCGAGAGACTGTCCTCGTCCATCTCTTTGACTGCCGTGGATGGCAGCAAGATTTTTGACGCAGTCATTTCCTTAAGGACTCTTCCAGTTCGTCTGAGAGTGGGAGTTCTTCATTCTGAGTATATTTCTTTTTAGTTATTCCAAGAGCCACACATCCAGTGGTTTTAGGCCTTCCATGGCTCCGTCTCCACAACCCATCAATTGACTGGACGACTACGCAAATACTGGCATGGGGTCCCTCCTGTGCTGAGACTTGTTTAGCCAAAGTTCTTCCTGTTTGTTCTTCCTTCCCCAGGTCATCTGATGTTCCGCCTCCTCCATATCAAGACTTCACGGACATGTTCAGTAAAGCCTCGGCTGATATCCTTCCTCCTCATAGAGAATGGGACTGCCCAATCGACCTCATTCCAGGGAAGGTTCCACCGCGAGGCCGAACTTATCCGTTGTCTCTGCCTGAGACACACTCCATGGAAGAGTACATCAAAGAGAACCTGGCGAAGGGTTTCATCCGACCATCTTCTTCTCCAGCCGGCGCAGGCTTCTTCTTCGTTAAGAAGAAAGACGGTGGTCTGCGTCCGTGCATCGACTACAGAGGTCTGAACGACATTACCGTCAAGAACCGATACCCTTTACCCCTGATTACCGAGCTCTTTGATAGAGTTAGTGGTGCAACTATTTTCACAAAGCTGGACTTGAGGGGTGCCTACAATCTCATCCGAATCCGTGAGGGTGACGAGTGGAAGACCGCCTTTAACACCCGTGACGGACATTATGAGTACCTCGTCATGCCCTTCGGATTGAGCAACGCTCCAGCAGTCTTCCAGCACTTCGTGAATGAGATTTTCAGGGACATCTTGTACCGCCATGTCGTGGTTTATCTAGACGACATCCTCATCTTTGCTAATAATCTCGAAGATCATCGTTTCTGGGTAAAAGAGGTTCTTTCCCGTCTCCGTGTCAATCACCTCTATTGTAAATTGGAGAAGTGTGTGTTTGAAGTTAAAACCATTCCGTTTCTAGGTTACATTGTGTCCGATTCCGGACTAGAGATGGATCCTGAGAAACTCCAAGCAATCCAGAATTGGCCTATACCCTTAAGCCTCAAAGGGGTCCAGAGGTTCTTAGGGTTCGCCAATTATTATAGAAAATTTATACGAGACTTTTCCACCATTGTGGCGCCTATCACTGCATTAACCAAGAAAGGTGCTAATCCGTCCAAGTGGTCCGAGGAAGCTACACAGGCCTTTCACCTTCTGAAGCAACGGTTCATCTCTGCACCAGTTCTGAAACAGCCCGACGCCGACTCTCCTTTTATCTTAGAGGTAGATGCCTCCTCCGTTGGAGTAGGAGCAGTGTTATCCCAGAGGGCCAAAGATGGACATCTACATCCTTGCAGTTTCTTCTCCTGGAAGTTCTCCCCAGCTGAGCGCAACTATGCCATTGGCGATCAGGAGTTGCTAGCCATCAAGCTCGCTCTGGAGGAGTGGAGATACCTGTTGGAGGGAGCTTCCCACTCAATCACCATACTTACCGACCACAAAAATCTTTTATATCTCAAAGGCGCACAATGTCTGAATCCTCGTCAGGCCAGATGGGCACTTTTCTTCTCTAGGTTTGACTTTAAACTCCAGTTCTGTCCGGGTTCTCAGAATCGTAAGGCCGATGCCCTTTCCCGCTCATGGGAGCAAGAAAATGAGTCCGAGTCTGCAGACAAGCATCCTATTATTAATCCGTTGGCATTCTCCACGGTAGGGATGGACTCTACGCCTCCACCAGGGAAAAGTTTTGTTAAGCCAGTTCTAAGGAAGAAGCTCATGCATTGGGCCCATGCTTCCCGTTTTGCTGGACATACAGGCATTCAGAAAACCCTTGAATTTATTTCTAGGTCCTACTGGTGGCCAACTCTGAAGAAGGACGTTATGGAATTTATTGCCTCCTGCCCAAAGTGTGCCCAACACAAAGTCTCCCGCCAGTCGCCTGCGGGGCAACTGGTTCCATTATCTGTTCCCCGTCGACCTTGGACCCATTTGTCGATGGACTTTGTTTCCGATCTACCTATCTGCAACAAGTTTAACACCATCTGGGTGGTAGTTGACCGGTTCACCAAGATGGCACATTTCATCCCTCTCACCGGTCTTCCGTCAGCTTCCAAGTTGGCTCAAGTGTTTATACAAGAGATCTTCCGACTTCACGGTCTTCCTGAAGAGATCATCTCGGATCGTGGAGTACAATTTGTAGCCAAATTTTGGCGAAGTTTGTGTCAAGCCCTCCAAGTCAAGTTAAAGTTTTCCACGGCTTACCATCCTCAGACCAATGGTCAAACCGAGAGGGTGAATCAGGACTTGGAGGCCTTCCTCCGTATATATGTGTCTTCCTCTCAAGATGACTGGGTTCAACTCCTTCCTTGGGCCGAGTTCAGCCACAATAATCAATACCATTCCTCATCTTCTTCTACACCATTCTTCATTAATTATGGATTCCACCCTAAAGTCCCAGAATTCCAACCGCTTCCCGCAACTTCTGTTCCAGCAGTGGATGTCACCTTGCGTCAGTTTTCAAATAACTGGAGGAACGTCCGCGCAGCCCTGCTTAAAGCCTCATTCAGGTATAAGAAGTTTGCCGATAGGAAGCGTAGAGCGGTTCCTGCTCTCAAGGTGGGTGATCGTGTGTGGCTGTCCACGAAGAATTTGAGGTTGAGAGTTCCCAGCATGAAATTTGCACCTCGCTACATCGGACCCTTCAAGATTGAAGTCATCAATCCTGTTGCCTACAGGTTACAGTTACCATCCTTCTTGAAAATACCCAGGACATTTCATGTTTCTTTGTTGAAACCGCTGATCCTGAATCGGTTTCATTCCGCACTTCCTCCAGCTCCCAAAGTTCAGACTCAACGGGGAGTCGAGTACGAGGTGGCCAAGATTTTGGACTCACGTTTCCGTTACGGTCAGTTACAATACCTCATTGACTGGAAGGGCTATGGTCCTGAAGAACGCTCTTGGACCAATGCCTCAGACGTCCATGCTCCTGCCTTGGTCCGAAATTTCCACGCAAAGTTTCCTTTAAAGCCTAAGAAGTGTCCTGGGGCCACTCCTAAAGGGGGGGGTGCTGTCACGATCCGGGTATCTGGACGCCATTACTTACCCTTCAGATGCCTCCTAAGGCTGGCTCAGCGTTCCAGGACCGGATCCCGCTGTTCCTGAGTTTCCACATGCAGAATGTCAGAGTGGTGATTTCATCAGCCGCGGCCTCCGCTGTGCCCGCGTGGTTAAATGTGCGCTTGTCAGTCTGGCGTCTCCTGTCTCCTGTGGCCGGCGTCGCCATTACTGTTTCAATTCTCACATGGATTACAAACCAAACTTCCCTCCAAGTGTCTGCATGGGCGCAGCCATCTTGGATTTTGTCATCTGATTATTTCCACCAATCTGCTGTCTGTATTGTTGATTTGCATAATTGCCTAGCCAACCCCTTCCTTGCTGCAGGTATAAGTATGCTGTGCCTGAGCAAGGAAGGTGTCAGTGCTTTGGTTGTCTAACCTAGTTCCAGTTTGTCTCTCTCCTGTGGTTGTCTTCCAGGTTCCAGCTCCTGTCTCCAGACTTCTGCTATAGAGACCCGCACCAGCATTCCATCTGCGGTGTAGCCTGACTCTCCGATCCATTCTGGACTCACCTGTTTCCAGCTAAAACAATCACCTGCTTCCAGCCCAGCTTCCAGCAGTGTACAGCTTCTCTTAAAGGGCCGGTGTCCTTTTCTGCAGTTTACCACTCTCCACCGGTATTATTATTTCACCGCTCTCAAACAATCACCTGCTTCCAGCCCAGCTTCCAGCAGTGTACAGCTTCTCTTAAAGGGCCGGTGTCCTTTTCTGCAGTTTACCACTCTCCACCGGTATTATTATTTCACCGCTCTCAAACTCCAAACTTCATTATTATTTCATCGCTCTCAAGTTCGTTTATTATTTAACTGGTTCCAGCCAGTATCCACTCCGTACCAACAACAGTCTGGTTCCAGCCAGTATCCACAGCAGCCGTTTTACCTTCAGCAGCCCAGCCTTTCCTGGAACATCAGCTGGTACGATCCTGGGTTCTCTCCATTGCTACAGTCAGGCCTGGTAAGGACTTTCCAACTAGAAGATTATAAGAACTGTCTCACACTACCAGTGCCTGTGGCCCTTGCCACCCTGTAGTACCCAGGAATTGTATTTATCCTCTGTTGACTTTTATGTTTCCTTTTACTGCTGCTGTGTTACGGAGTTTGTCATAATAAACATCATTGACTTTTATCCTGGTTGTCGTGGTCACGCCTTCGGGCAGTTATTCTACATGTTACTTACATGTCTAGGGGTCTGATACAACCTCCCAGGTTCCGTTACATCTCAGCCCCTACAACTGAGGCTGCCTCCCGTCAGCTCAGACCCTCAGTTGTGACACTCACTAGCAAAGCTATCGCTGCAACACTTCGCAAGCAAGTAGGGAGAGACCGTGCTACAGTGTCCAACTGTGCACTGTAGTAGGCTACCGGTCTGCTGGCATCACCATGTCTCTGTGTTAAGACTCCTGCCGCGCACCCAGCACTTTCAGTACCATACACTTCTCATAATCTGGCATACCTGATGCAGGTGCTTGTGGTAGACACTGATTGAGTCTCTCAAACGCCAGTTCAGACTCATCTGTGTGAGAGATCCGTTCCGGTTTGTTCGAAGAGACCATTTCTTGCAAAGGTAAAGCCAGTATAGAGAACCTGGAATACAGTTTCGACAGTACCCACACATTCCAAGGAAAGTGCGGATCTGTTGCTGAGTTTGTGGCAGAGTCATGTCGCGAATCGCCTGTATTCTATCAGCGGTCCTTGTGTCAAGCAGTGTCCCAAATATTTGACCCTGGTCTGGCACAACTGCAACTTATCCTTTGAAACCTTGTGTCCTGTATGGGAAAGATGAAACAGAAGCTGTTTCGTATCTTTCAAGGACGATTCGAGTGAGTCAGAACACAACAACAAGTCATCAACATACTGTATTAGCACTGATCCACTCTCAGGTTGAAAGGATTGTAAACAGTCATGTAAGGCCTGGGAGAAAATACTCAGGCTGTCAATGAAACCTTGGGGAAGACGAGTCCAGGTGTACTGTACTCACCTGTACGTAAAGGCAAATAGGTATTGGCTGTCAGGGTGAAGAGGGACAGAAAAGAAAGCAGAACAGAGGTCAATGACAGTGAAGAATTTTGCAGTAGAGGAAATTTGCATGAGGATGACAGCTGGATTGGGCACTACGGGGAATTGGCTCTCAACTATTTTGTTTATCCCCCTTAAATCCTCCACTAGCCTGTAACCCCTCCCCCCACTCTTTTTCACAGGGAAGATGGGACTAGGATGCCCTGCTGTAGTAGCCGCTCTATGACAGGGTACACTCCTAACTCTACCTCTGGCTTCAGAGGATATTGAGGGATTTTTGGAGCTATCCTGCCATCTTTTACTTGTACTGCTACTGGAGCTACATTCACCATCAATCCAGCGTCCTGTCCATCTTTGGTCCACAGGGAACCCGGTATTTGTGAGATCATTTCCTCTACCTTTGATGGACACGTGTCTATAACAGTATAATGCGACATTAGCCTTTGAGGGGTGTCTAGTATATCTTGCACTTCTTGAGCGTGGTTCTCAGGTATATCCAAGAAGACACCCTCAGGAGTACAATATATGACACACCGCATTTTACACAATAAGTCTCTGCCGAGTAGTTTAGTTGGAGCCGACGCAGCCAACAGAAAAGAATGTTTGGTTTGCAAGGGCCCTATCGTAATCTCTGCAGGTATACTCAAAGGGTATTGTTGCACCGTTCCTGTTACTCCCACTGCCGAAATCGTTTTACCCGTGGTTTTTACACCTGATGTGGAATTCAACACTGACCTGGCCGCCCCTGTATCTACAAGAAAAGGTAATGGTACACCAGCTACATCAACCATGACCTCTGGTTCACTACCAAGGCTAGCAATCAACTTCACTGGCTGTAGACTACAGGTAATGGCCTGACCTCTATTGTGTAGTGGGACCTTCCCGCAGCGCGCTGGCAGCTACGATATGTGAGGGGGATAACTGAGAGTTTTCGGAGATTTGCCAGTCTCTCCTTGGTGGGTACCTCCTTGTTTCCCCTGTATGTGGCTCATAATTTCTCCTATGTGGTCCCTGATCCCAATTATGTGAATTGTAGTGTGGTACGTATTCAGGTCTAGGGGGTCTGTATACGTTATGTGTCCTACTGCTCCTACAATCCTGTGCAAAATGTCCTTCCTTTTTACAAATGTAACATATTCTCGGTCTTTTCCAAACAGCAGGGGTCTGGGATTTTGGCTGATGGGGTTTTGCTGTAAGAGCCTGTATACTTACCGTCATCAGCTTATTTCCTTGCAACTCCCTGTGCTTACTGATGTTACGATCATGCTCGATAGCGGACTTTCTCAGCGCAGCCACTGAAATACCCCTCCAGTTAGGTAGAGAGGTTTGCACCCTTGTCCTCAGTGCCTCCTTTAACCCATCCATTAATACAGAGACAGCTACCTCCCTGTGATGTGCATTATCCTTAATGTCCTCGATCCCAGTGTATCTAGCTATTTCCTGCAGTGCTCGATGAAAATATTCTGATGCCATTTCACCTTCTTTTTGTCTTATGGAGAAAATGTTATTCCATTTAACAACAGTAGGGAAATACACTCCTAATTGCAGGTTGATTTCCCGTACATTCTCCTGATTGTATTCATCAGTGAGGGGTACCTCTGTGTCTAACTTACAATCTGTTATGAATTTCGTGATGTCAATAATTGAGGGTAAACACTCCCGTAGCACTGTTTGGCAATCTTTATTTGTGGGCTCGTGGGCGTTACCTAACTCTTTAATGAACCTCTGGCATCCGACTAGATCTTTTCTGGGATCAGGGAATTCTGACATAATTGACCTTAACTCTGCTCGGGACCAGGTACAATGCATGGCAATGTTTCTGATGGGAGTCACTCCCTGACGTCAGTTCTCCTGTTGGGAACTGCAATCACCCTGACAGGATTTAATTCAACTACATCATTCTGGCTTGACTCTATAATGCGGGGAGCTATTGTCTCTGCATAGTGTATGGTGCCGTACTTACCTATGGACACAACCTCACTCACCCCTCCGCTGGGGTACCTCGCTACTACTCTTGGTGGTTGGGCCGTGCCCACCTGGGTGTCCTGTATGGTGGCTGCTAGAGAGTGCCGATATCGTGCTGGGCTCATCTTCCTGCTCACAATCCTGGGGAAAATTTAAGGTGGGATACAACTGGCAAGGGTTAACACATTTATCTATGACTTTCCTATCTTTTACTGATGCACCATTGCTTGTTGCCAATTTCTCCCCATCAATATATGGTGGTGGTGGTGCGCTCGCATTCGCTTTTCCGCTAGATTTGGAACTTGCTGTGCAAGCCAGTTCCTTCTGCACCTCCCCCTCTTGCTGCCACAGGTTTAAAAAATTTGTATGTCTGACCCTTTGTTTTCTGGATTTAATCAGACATATTTCAATACTTATGTTCTGTAACACCTCTGATTCAAAGCTACCCACCCTTGGGAATGGGGCCCTATCTTCCGTAGTCATACGTATCCACTCATTGCAAAAAGCCTCCGTGTGTGAACCATATTTCTCACACATGATAAACCTTGCTGACCCTTTTGGCCTCTATTCTCCAGCCTGTACCCTGCATAAACGTCTCTCACTTGAGCAACTGGCTCCCATATTTGTGGGTCTTTTTAATAACTAAGAATTCCCATAAACACCAAAATACTCAATGCAAGCAGACAGTGAAAGTTACTCGAGCGCCTATCACACGCTCTCGCCCACGCTGGCCAGTACAATGATACACTGTTGATAGTGAATCGCAATGTACCCAACTTAGGGCTCCTATAAGACCTTACAGCACCGTAACTTCTTTCGGTGGAGGTTCTGTTGGAATATTTTCCTGAGAGAGGCAGCGAAAAATTCCTTTTTCTGTATCTTTCCACTGGAATTTTTGTAGGGTGAAAAATAGATAAATTAGATAACTATTGTTCGCCCTTTCCAGTGGAAGCCCACCAGGGAGATTTCCCGACGTTATCAAAGAAAAACCCCTTTGTCTATACAATCACGTCTGTGTATGCTTTTCCACAGCGCATATGACACAATGGTATCACGTTGTGCTGTGTAGAACACACGGACATGCGATGCAATCACACAGCCTATAGATACTAGTTATCTATATGCCCTACGATTGCTGTAGACCACCTGAAACACCTAGACCACTCTAGACCACCTAGTTGTATGGGACACCTAGACCACTACAGATCACCTAGACCACCTAGTTCTGATCACGCAAGGTAGCGAACCCTACGCCACCGGGCCTCTACTAACCCAGTGTTCACCGACGGGATCCCGGATTCCCAGGTTCAGCTCCACTCACTCCGCTTTCACTCACTCAAATACACCTGGTTTTTCTGTACAGAAAATTGTTTTACTCCCCTAAGTCAGCAGCTTTATTCCAGAGGTGCTTACAGTTTTTAAACTAAATTTAGAGTAACCTGCTTTTAAAATCGGATAGTTATGTGCTATTGTATTAAATGTCTACTATCCCACCTTAATTGAACAAATATCGTGTGCTTTGTACATAGCGTCTGCACTCCTATGCAACTTTGTGTAATCACGCGACCAGCGTGTCTTTTACGCCACGTGCGCTCACTTGTCTTTGTCCGGAGCACGTGTACAAAGTGCGCCCTCAATAAAACAAATCACACAACCTCTATAAATGTGAGCAATACAAACTATAACCGCTCACAACACAACCCACATTTGTTCCGTGTAAACCCTTTATGACTGGGCCAGAACTGCATTTTGTGTTATTATAATTACTCCCTTAAATACATTTACTTCAAATTTATCTATATAGCAAACAAATGTATCCGATTTCACACAGGTTTAAGAATGATTACTACCCTATGGCAACAATGTATGGGAGAGTATGCAAACTATTGGTACGCTTTGTGTACGCTTTTGGCTCCAAAATTACACAGACTTTTAAATAGCTTTTTTCCTGTTTACCTCCGGGCTCTATCAGCACCTCTATAGACCAGACAGAGCAGTCTAATCAGCACACAAATAGGGTTTTTAGAACATCCAGCAACCAGGAAAAGGTTTAACGTAGATATTTCTCCACCCTTTGCTGATAGATTAAAGTCTGCTATGACCTGCTAGCCTTTGAGTATGTGAAAAACTGGATCGAGCTCCCAATTGTAAATGTTGACTTACTTACAGGACTAAAAGCAACATTTTAAAAATACATTCAATACACTTTAAAATGGATCCGCTGCGGCCGCTGTAATCAATCCTTAGCCTACGTACTTTTTACACAGTTAACGTACAAAGCCCCGTACTGTGTACGCACTTTGCGTACAATTGCCGCGATGGTCGTACAAAGTACACGCGGTGCGTACACACACAAAGACACGCCGTGAGCACTTTACAACTACACGTGTGACTAGATTACACTTATATAACACTAACTGGGAAAGAGAGGCACAACACCAATTTGTATTTCAAAGACTATGTTGGGATCTGACCCACCAATGGTTCTTTACTAGCAGGGGGTTACAATAATAACAATACAATACAATAAGAAAATGGCTACAGTCAATGGTGCATACGTTTGGTTTCGCTTGCGCTTCCCGGTCCGGTCCTCAGTCATCAAGGTAGATGACCTTCAGAGATTGAGAGAGTGACCTGGCCTGTAGCTGGCTATTTATACATTTGTCCAAAACCTAACACAATGGAAACTGTAATCTCTTTGTCCATTGGACACAGGGATGGTCATTTACAGTACAGGAGAGGTCATAGGTCAGTTTGAATAGGTGGGCGATGTCTGGTCCAGGTGCAGTTGCAGATGTTCTCCTCTGGGTTCCTGCCACATATCAAGAGCACAGTAAATACAGTTAATATTTATATTCTGCTCCTGCGCATAACTATTCGCAGGAGCATGTGATCTTCTGCAAACCAACACCGGAATATTGCTCTTAAAATGCCCTACAGCTGGATACCAAACACCACCTTATAACCTAGTTTTGTCCCTTTGTTCTTATACCATTTAAACAAGTGTAACTTGCTGGTGTGGTGCAGGGAGACTATGGGGTATATTTACTAATCTCCCGATTTTGACCGATTTGGTGTTTTTTCTTCAAAGTGTCATCTCGGGAATTTACTAAGCACAAATCTCGGGAGTGATGAGGGCATTCGTATTTTTATTACGGCTGTGTAGTAAAAATACGAATGAATACACCATCGGTCAAACGCGGTTGTTTAGATATAGAACTCGGTCATTTACTAAACATTCGTATTTGAAATATCTACCGTGAAAATGCATGTGCGGCCGCAAAAAATTACTAATCGTACAAAAAGCCTAAAAAAAAGTAGACCTGCTTTTGAGAAGCGTGTTTACATGTGTTGTCAATTCTACTTTAGTCACACCTGACTTTTTGGACCTTTAAAAGGGCCCCAACACATTTTTCACCACTCTCAATCTGAAATGGCTGCTACTGTGTGTAGTACTGCTGTCTTGTTTGCTGGGGGATACCTGACACTGCTCCATGAGGCTACAATAAACCCAGGCCAGGAAAATCAACAGGGTCAGCAGGTTGTACATGTTCCGCGTAGGCTGGCCATGGCTTGTTTTTTTATTTGGCGTTTAGACGATAACAAAATTGCTGATGACCATGTTATGCAGATGCTCCGACTAAATGTAAATAATATTTTCCCTCTGTATGACCTTGTCAAACTGAACCTAGACCCTGAGACAGTACGCTCTCGCTCTGTCTCAGGCCTGCACAAACTCCTGCCTGTGTTGCACTTTATGGCTACTGGCAGCTTCCAGCCTCTGACTGGCGATGTAATTAGTACTATCTCACAGGCCACCTTTTAAAAATATTTAATTCAGGTGAGTTAAAACATACATACACGTCTATGTCTAAGTGGTGCTTCTGTAATGTAATAGAACACAGTATTGTATTGATTACAGGTCATGACACTCACCTTTAATTTTTGAATGGCCACTCAGGTTTTGGATGTCTTGGATGGCTACATAGATGCCTCTCTCTGCTTCCCTACCCAGGAGTCGCAGTGGCATGCAGTCAGGGTAGCTTTATCTGATCTTGCGGCCATGGCCAATGTGCTGGGTGCCATAGATTAGACACACGTTGAGCTGAGGACACCTAGGGCAGGCAATATATTTCTAACAATCCACATCTGGCCCAAGACACTAATGTGCATGTGGTTTCTGGAGCTAATTAAACAATACACATATTCCGTGTTCACAATTTATTCATTTTAACACACAAATTTTTGTGAAAAATCAAAAAGAACAAACATTGTAATGGTCAACATATTCTGACCAAGCATTATTATTTGTGTTTTTTTTGTGTGCTGGGTGCCGGGGATTGTGCTGGCTCGTTGGTGCGGGTTCGACTTGAGCGTCGGACTGGGGAATGAACTGGGGTGTGGCTTGGTGTCGTTGTCCACGAGCTAGATGTGGCATGGTGTGATGCCAACACACTAAGGCTTTGACTGAGATTGTTCAAGCTTGCTGTGAGCTGCGTATTAGCGGCAGTGTTGTTAGCTATTATGCGTGATAGGTTGTCATTGATCATTTGGTTGTGTTGTATGATCTGGATTAGTGATTGTTGCTGCCGCTGCTGTTCATCCAAGATGCGTTGTAGGTTTGTTTGCATTTGGCTGTTGTCTGCCCTCATCTGCTCCATGGCGTTAGCGATTCTGCCCACCTGCACTATAAGTCTGCCTGAGTTGCGACTCAGTCTAGGCAAATGATGGGGCAGGCTTGACAGGTATTGGCAGTGGGTGGTGAGGCACGCGTAGTGTTGCGCCTGTTGTGACGACCAACGGCTCCAAAACTCAGGGCCTATTTGTGTGTCGACTTGTGTTGTGCTCAATTGGGGGCTGTGGGATGTTTGGGGTGGTTGGGGTATGTCCTGCGGCGTGGTTGGCTGAGTAGGATCGATGGGCTGCAGGTGGAGTGTGAAGGTCTCCTGGTCACGTTCCTGCTGGTCATCCTCGGTGATGATTGCTGGGTCTGTATGGGGTTGAAGACAGCCACTGTTTAGTAAATATGTAACATTGGTCTTACTATAGGTTTACGTCAACATGCATTACTTCTTAATATTAATGTTGTAATTGCTAAATAGATTGTGGCATAAACTTAACTATGTTGCTCACCTTTTTTAAAAAATATGTGGCTTCTAACGTTCACTACTCAGTTGGTAAAAGTTTGTGGGAATAGTAGGATTATGAGCCACAATTACTGTTTAAACACGAAGAACTCTAACAAATACAAAGTACTACATTTACATATTGGGTATGAAGCTTCCTTTGGAACAACACACACAATACAATAAATGTGTTGACCAATACACTCATACATTGTTCAAGGCAGTCAGTGGTCTGGCCAAAACGTTAACAAATATAGTGGTCTAAAATGTACACATTAACAATGGGTAAAAAAGTATTAAGGTGCCCTAAGTTTAGAAGTGGTGTTGTTGGCCATGCAAAACAATTGGATGAGACTTACCATTAATGTTGGTTTTTTACTCCAAAAACTATGTTACAAAAATGTGTTGATATGGCCAACATCACATCTGACAATTAACCATCTAAAAATACCTTAACACCATCTGCTTGTTGTTGTTGATTATTGCAAGGATGACTGGTCATTAGTGTAATTTTTTATTCTCTGTACTAACAGTGGGGCAGATGTATAAACCTGGAGAAGGCATAAGGAAGTGAAAAACCAGTGATATGTGCAAGGCAAACAGATCCAATATGTACATTAACAGTTGTGTTTATTTTGTACTGCTGCCTTTATCACCTTGCACATATCAGTGTTTTTTCACTTCCTTATGCCTACTCCAGGTTAATAAATCTACACCACTGTTTGTTTACTTATTTACACGTAATTGTTATGTTTACTCACCAGACAACTGAGGGGATTGTGGCTCTTCACTTTGTGGGCTGGCCAAAAGAGCTAGTGGTGGCACGGCCGACACTGCGGAGATGCGCCGTTGGGGTGGTGATGCTGGTGCTGGAGCTTGAGCCTCAAGACGGCGTCTCTTGGGTGGCCTCGTAGCCACAGTAACCGAGCCCTGTGATGGGCGCCTTAGTGTAGGGGGATTTGCAGAAGAAGAACCTATGTGATAAGATAATCATTAACATTTTGTGTTTCTATGTGTTTGCAGAATATGTGTTTACAGTTAATTGCCACCATCTGCATCTCTTGGCAGTGTTGGATGTGGCCTGGCTGTGCTGCTTCTCTGGCGTACTGTAGAAATATGAAGACTGTCCTTATGAACATACTATTTTGGTTATATGTTTATGCAAATTCCTTATTGTGATGTAAACATATGTGGTACCTGATGAGAATTAAACTAAACGATGCTTATGCTTTTCTGCCTGACTTCATTGGGTGTGTATACTTTAAATTAGCAAAAATTTCGCAAAAAAAACATACACAAAGGCGCATAATGCAAACAATTATACTACTTAAAACCAAAACGTCGTAGCTTGACACAACCACAATATTGCACGCTAAGGTCCCAATTTTTGATACTAAGAATAAAACACTAGCCACAAATATCTGCTAAAACTTGGAAACATCACAACCAAATATGCATTAAAAAACACATCAAGCTCACAAAGGACAACCCAGAACAACACACAATAAACATAAATGCTATGAAATGTATTTAAAAAAAACCTTTGAAAAAAACAAAAAAAACACTTCTTTAAAATACACCTACAAACAATTACTTTTGACATAAAACACCAGAAAAACTCCAAGGCAACCAGAAAAAAAAAATATATTTTTTAAAAAATATACATAATTGAGAATAACAGTACATCAGGCCTGGCCAACCTGTGGCTCTCCAGATGTAGTGAAACTACACATCCCAGCATGCCCTGCCACAGTTTTAGCATTCCCTAATAGCAAAACTGTGGCAAGGCATGATGGGACTTGTAGTTTTACAACAGCTGGAGAGCCACAGGTTGGCCAGGCCTGCACTACATCACCAACACATTAGAAGAATGAACAAACTGACAACCACAATTAGCTAGAAGACATTTCAGACAACTAAGGACAAAGCACAGATGCTTAAATTGTTAAAAAAACTAAAAAAATACTCACCATCCTGCCTTGGCCGATCCGAATCCCGGACATGAGTGGCACCAACCACTTCTGGCGGAATGAGTGCACGCACAGGCTCCTCCCAATCACGGTAAGATGCACGGAAGGGGTGTCTACCCCCGGTTTGGCGGGCCGATTTAGCCTCCTTGGCCATCTTCGCCTTGACACGGCGCTTTATGTCGTAGAAACGCTTACGACACGTGTCCTCGGTCCGCCTCACCACACCCTCACTATTAACAGCCGCAATGACCTTCCCCCACAGAACACTCTTCCTGCGTGATGACACCTTTGCAGCATCATGGCCAAACAACTGCCGATGATGCCTCATCAGCTCCCGCACCAAAGCCATATTTTCAGCGTAGCTAAATCTTACATTGCGGCCAGTCTTTGTAGTGGTGCGTGGCTGCGGAGCCACAACACCATCACTATCACTGGAGGCCGCAGCAACAACCTGCCCCTCATCCTCACTAACCTCCTCCACCTCACTAACCTCCTCCACCTCACTCACCTCCTCCCTCTCACTCACCTCCTCCCTCTCACTCACCTCCTCCACCTCACTCACCTCCTCCCTCTCACTCACCTCCTCCACCACACTCACCTCTGACTGGGACATAATCAGGACAAACAACAAATAACACTGAGAAAAAAAAAACAGTAAACACACTCCTCCACTACCACTACACACCACACACCAAACACACACACACCAAACACACACACACACACACACACACACACACACACACACACACACACACACACACACACACACACACACTCACAATGACAATAGACGTGAAAAAAAAACAATGACAAAAAACTAGACAGACTTTTAAATAACTACACAACAAGTATGACAAGACTACTTACACACACAGTACAGCACTCAACAATCACAAAGAACCTCCTCAAAACCACCAAAAACTCCAAACTACTCACCAACTCCTAACACACCTTCCTCTCACCTCTCCACTAGCTAAACCCACGAGGTTCGGACAGTTTGGGGCGTTTTTATAGTAATGTGCACAGACACTCCTCCATCACGAATCAAACCAATCACGGACGAGTGACAAAAACGAAACTTAGGAAAAAAACGCGTCCGTGAACGGACAAACACTGCCGTAACCGAAATGTGACGCAGTCGTAAGAAAACCTAATAACACGGCCGCAAAACCACTAAATCGGCCGCATTCTACCTTACAAAACCACGAATGACATCGACATCGGAAAACACGAAAAATACAAATACGACAGCTTAGTAAATGAGGCGTAACCAATTCAAAAAGTTGCACATTTACACATTCGATGTCATTCGTGATGAATCTCACTCCAAATCGGTACAAATACGAATTTTAGTAAATATACCCCTATGTGTCCATTGTGCACTATTTGGATTAAATATGTAATGTTTTTTTATGGCTTTTCCATGCGATTACAAACACTACCGTAATTACTCATATCATGCACTAATACGCAGGACCGCGGGAGCGACCATACGCAAATTGCGAATATGCGCACGCACGGCAGAACAAGTATTAGCACGGATGGACATCTGTGTGTAGTTTGTACGTGATGTGTGTACTAAAATATTTTCGACTTCGACAGGTTTGAGCCCTTACAGGCAGTGGACGTTACGTTTCTTACGCGGAAGATGGTTACACTGTTGGCTCTGGCTTCGGCCAGGCGAGTGTCGGAACTGGGGGCATTGTCTTACAAGAGCCCCTACTTGATTTTTCATGAAGATCGTGCTGAACTCAGAACTCGTCAGCAGTTTCTTCCGAAGGTGGTGTCCAGGGGCGGATTGGAACCAAAAGCGGCCCTGGAAAAAAATTTGTGCTATGGCCCCACATGGGCAGCACCAGAGGTGTAAGGTCTAGCCATGGGCCATGGCAGCAGCACCCTCACCCCAAGACTTTCCAGATAGTGAGCATGTCCAGCATCAAGGGGGAAGCTAAAAAGAAATAAAATTAAATATTATGAGCACATTATATGATACACCTTCAGAATTTAGGAAACTATATAATTCTTTAGAAAGATATATTTTCTTGCTTATTACACCAACCGTATCCCAATCACTATGTATTCACTCAATCTTATATGTCAGCCAAGCAGGCAGAGAGAGCATACACAAGATCATCTGCAATCACAGGATAAGTGGCAAAGTATTTTTTATATATGCAAATTATTTTGCATCTTCATTATGTCTATAAAAAGGACCACATGTCCTCAAACAAAACAGGCCCCACGGGTGTGTCGGCCCACCGGGAATCTTCCCTGTAAACCCTATGGCCAATCCGCCTCTGGTGGTGTCTGCTTTTCAAATCAACCAACCTATTGTGGTTCCGGTGTTTACTGACACCCCTGCTACCTCTAAATCCCTGGATGTGGTAAGGGCTTTGGGGATCTACGTGAAGAGGACGGCTTGTCACAGAAAATCTGACTCGCTGTTTGTTCTCTATAATCCCAAGAAAATTGGGTGTCCTGCTTCAAAGCAGTCTATCGCTCGCTGGATCAGACTTACTATCCAGCAGGCTTATTCTTCGGCAGGATTGCCGGTTCCGAAGGTACAGGCCAAATCTACTAGGTCTGTGGGTTCTTCTTGGGCGGCTGCCCGGGCAATCTTGGCTTTACAGCTCTGCCGAGCAGCTACTTGGTCATGTACGAATACGTTTGCTAGGTTCTACAAGTTCGATACTTTGGCCTCTGAGGACCTTCAGTTTGGTCAATCAGTTCTGCAGGAACCTCAGCACTCTCCCACCCGGTTTGGGAGCTTCGGTACATCCCCATGGTACTAATGTGGAACCCAGTATCCTCTAGGACATAAGAGAAAATAGGATTTTAATTACCTACCAGTAAATCCTTTTCTCGTAGTCCGTAGAGGATACTGGGTGCCCACCCGGTGCTTCGTTTTTCTGCACTGTTACCTGGTTACGTATTGTTGTTGGTTCAGCTGTTGCTGTTCCTGTTAAAGTTTGGTTAGCTTGGCTTTCCTCTTGTTTGTGTGTGCTGGTTCGAATCTCACCACTGTTCAGTTAAATCCTTCTCTCAAAGTATGTCCGTCTCCTCGGGCACAGTTTCTAGACTGAGTCTGGTAGGAGGTGCATAGAGGTAGGAGCCAGCCCACACTATTAATCTCTTAAAGTGCCCATGGCTCCTAGTGAACCCGTCTATACCCCATGGTACCAATGTGGACCCCAGTATCATCTATGGACTGCGAGAAAAGGATTTACCGGTAGGTAATTATTAAAATCCTATTTTTCCAGTCATCCCTCTCTGAGCCGCAGCCACCAGGCCAGTAAATTCCCAGCATGTGACAGCCTGGCCACAACATACGAGGTGACCTTGGGAAGGTCTCATAGCAGGTGGCGTTCTGTCACAGCCCAATCCTCCTCTTCCTCATTGGAAGGTTCACTATAATAAGGAACTGTCAGACAAGGTGTGTGTGTGTGTGTGTGTGTGTGTGTGTGGGGGGGGGGGGGGGGGGAGGGGGGGGGGGAGTCATACCACAAAGTACTAAGAGGACACATGGGAAACCAAATTCACATTCTAAAACAGTTTTGTGAAGTACTATAACTGACCACAAATCATCATCTAACTGGCCTAGTGTGTCTCTGGTCCTGTGGCTGAATACCCAGATCTGACAAACATTTGCACCTTTCAGATGTGGCTATACATCTCTTTGTATGTGTATACAGTATCTAACAGAAAGCCAGGCACCCATAGGTTTCACTGTATAGAACCAGTTTTAGACAATAATAATAGAAGAATCAAAATCTTATTATGTAACGTACAGATTAAAAATGTTATGGAGGAGATGTACCAAGCCTTGGATAGTGATACTGGGGTAGATGTACAGTATTTATCGTCATTAAAGGGAAGAGGGGGGAGTGGTATCAGCCAGTGACGTGTGGTGGGGTGAGGCAGGTGAGGCAGAGCCTTTCCTGTCATACTAACGTTTATACCAGAGTTTTGATTGTATAAAGTTTATGGAAAATACAAAGAATATGTTTGAAATATCTTCTTTGCATTATTGTAATCATTTTTATAGCCAAAACTCTGGAGTAAAAAGTCTATGGCAGGTGAGGCAGTGCCTCACCTGTGTATCCTTTCCACACATCTCTAATCAAAACTCACCAAATTTCCAGAAATTTATACTGCTGCACCTGTGTATAATGCCCAGTTGTACCCTTTGGCTCATATATTGCTTTTAAATCTGGCTCTGGTGCTAGCTAGTGCCTCCTGAGCCATTTAGCTCACCGCAAGTCCCTGGTATCAGCGCATGTTACGTATGACAGCGGCTGTGTGTGCTCGGTGACAGTGGCTCTAAGCGCTGATACCGCTCCCTCCCCCCCGTATGACATCTGCTCCCCTGTCTATATCTGCAGCTATCATTTTCAACACGTTGCTCTATCTCCACAGTAGGAACAGAGCTGTCCTGGCTGTGGCTGCTGCTGGCTCCGGGCTGCCCAGGAGATCCTATGTGAGTAGCCAGATCTCACACATGCCCATAGGAGCCAGTGGTGGGAGGGAGAGACACAGCACATTGGCACTGTGTGCTCAGGCGGGGTTCACAGGAGGGAAGAGTTTTAACTAGAGATGAGCGGGTTCGGTTTCTCTGAATCCGAACCCGCCAGAACTTCATGTTTTTTTTCACGGGTCCGAGCGACTCGGATCTTCCCGCCTTGCTCGGTTAACCCGAGCGCGCCCGAACGTCATCATGACGCTGTCGGATTCTCGCGAGGCTCGGATTCTATCGCGAGACTCGGATTCTATATAAGGAGCCGCGCGTCGCCGCCATTTTCACACGTGCATTGAGATTGATAGGGAGAGGACGTGGCTGGCGTCCTCTCCATTTAGATTATAAGAGACTGAGAGAGATTTACTGGAGCTGACTAGGAGGAGTACTGTTACTGTAGAAGTGTAGAGACTGAGTGGAGAGAGTTTACTAGTGAGGACAGTGCAGTTTACTTTATAATCCGTTCTCTGCCTGAAAAAAGCGATACACAGCACACAGTGACTCAGTCACATACCATATCTGTGTGCACTGCTCAGGCTCAGGCCAGTGTGCTGCATCATCTATTATCTATATATAATAATATTATATATATCTGTCTGACTGCTCAGCTCACACAGCTTATAATTGTGGGGGAGACTGGGGAGCACTACTGCAGTGCCAGTTATAGGTTATAGCAGGAGCCAGGAGTACATAATATATTATATAGTGAGTGACCACCAGACACACAGTGCAGTTTATTTAATATATCCGTTCTCTGCCTGAAAAAAGCGATACACACAGTGACTCAGTCAGTCACATACCATATCTGTGTGCACTGCTCAGGCTCAGGCCAGTGTGCTGCATCATCTATATATATTATATATCTGTCTGACTGCTCAGCTCACACAGCTTATAATTGTGGGGGAGACTGGGGAGCACTACTGCAGTGCCAGTTATAGGTTATAGCAGGAGCCAGGAGTACATAATATTATATTAAAATTAAACAGTGCACACTTTTGCTGCAGGAGTGCCACTGCCAGTGTGACTAGTGACCAGTGACCTGACCACCAGTATATATAATATTAGTAGTATACTATCTCTTTATCAACCAGTCTATATTAGCAGCAGACACAGTACAGTGCGGTAGTTCACGGCTGTGGCTACCTCTGTGTCGGCACTCGGCAGCCCGTCCATAATTGTATATACCACCTAACCGTGGTTTTTTTTTCTTTCTTTATACATACATACTAGTTACGAGTATACTATCTCTTTATCAACCAGTCTATATTAGCAGCAGACACAGTACAGTGCGGTAGTTCACGGCTGTGGCTACCTCTGTGTCGGCACTCGGCAGCCCGTCCATAATTGTATATACCACCTAACCGTGTTTTTTTTTTCTTTCTTTATACATACATACTAGTTACGAGTATACTATCTCTTTATCAACCAGTCTATATATTAGCAGCAGACACAGTACAGTGCGGTAGTTCATGGCTGTGGCTACCTCTGTGTCGGCACTCGGCAGCCCGTCCATAATTGTATATACCACCTAACCGTGGTTTTTTTTTCTTTCTTTATACATACATACTAGTTACGAGTATACTATCTCTTTATCAACCAGTCTATATTAGCAGCAGACACAGTACAGTGCGGTAGTTCACGGCTGTGGCTACCTCTGTGTCGGCACTCGGCAGCCCGTCCATAATTGTATATACCACCTAACCGTGGTTTTTTTTTTCTTTCTTTATACATACATACTAGTTACGAGTATACTATCTCTTTATCAACCAGTCTATATATTAGCAGCAGACACAGTACAGTGCGGTAGTTCACGGCTGTGGCTACCTCTGTGTCGGCACTCGGCAGCCCGTCCATAATTGTATACTAGTATCCAATCCATCCATCTCCATTGTTTACCTGAGGTGCCTTTTAGTTGTGCCTATTAAAATATGGAGAACAAAAATGTTGAGGTTCCAAAATTAGGGAAAGATCAAGATCCACTTCCACCTCGTGCTGAAGCTGCTGCCACTAGTCATGGCCGAGACGATGAAATGCCAGCAACGTCGTCTGCCAAGGCCGATGCCCAATGTCATAGTACAGAGCATGTCAAATCCAAAACACCAAATATCAGTAAAAAAAGGACTCCAAAACCTAAAATAAAATTGTCGGAGGAGAAGCGTAAACTTGCCAATATGCCATTTACCACACGGAGTGGCAAGGAACGGCTGAGGCCCTGGCCTATGTTCATGGCTAGTGGTTCAGCTTCACATGAGGATGGAAGCACTCAGCCTCTCGCTAGAAAAATGAAAAGACTCAAGCTGGCAAGAGCAGCACAGCAAAGAACTGTGCATTCTTCGAAATCCCAAATCCACAAGGAGAGTCCAATTGTGTCGGTTGCGATGCCTGACCTTCCCAACACTGGACGTGAAGAGCATGCGCCTTCCACCATTTGCACGCCCCCTGCAAGTGCTGGAAGGAGCACCCGCAGTCCAGTTCCTGATAGTCAGATTGAAGATGTCAGTGTTGAAGTACACCAGGATGAGGAGGATATGGGTGTTGCTGGCGCTGGGGAGGAAATTGACCAGGAGGATTCTGATGGTGAGGTGGTTTGTTTAAGTCAGGCACCCGGGGAGACACCTGTTGTCCGTGGGAGGAATATGGCCGTTGACATGCCAGGTGAAAATACCAAAAAAATCAGCTCTTCGGTGTGGAGGTATTTCACCAGAAATGCGGACAACAGGTGTCAAGCCGTGTGTTCCCTTTGTCAAGCTGTAATAAGTAGGGGTAAGGACGTTAACCACCTCGGAACATCCTCCCTTATACGTCACCTGCAGCGCATTCATAATAAGTCAGTGACAAGTTCAAAAACTTTGGGTGACAGCGGAAGCAGTCCACTGACCAGTAAATCCCTTCCTCTTGTAACCAAGCTCACGCAAACCACCCCACCAACTCCCTCAGTGTCAATTTCCTCCTTCCCCAGGAATGCCAATAGTCCTGCAGGCCATGTCACTGGCAATTCTGACGAGTCCTCTCCTGCCTGGGATTCCTCCGATGCATCCTTGCGTGTAACGCCTACTGCTGCTGGCGCTGCTGTTGTTGCCGCTGGGAGTCGATGGTCATCCCAGAGGGGAAGTCGTAAGCCCACTTGTACTACTTCCAGTAAGCAATTGACTGTTCAACAGTCCTTTGCGAGGAAGATGAAATATCACAGCAGTCATCCTACTGCAAAGCGGATAACTGAGGCCTTGGCATCCTGGGTGGTGAGAAACGTGGTTCCGGTATCCATCATTACTGCAGAGCCAACTAGAGACTTGTTGGAGGTACTGTGTCCCCGGTACCAAATACCATCTAGGTTCCATTTCTCTAGGCAGGCGATACCGAAAATGTACACAGACCTCAGAAAAAGAGTCACCAGTGTCCTAAAAAATGCAGCTGTACCCAATGTCCACTTAACCACGGACATGTGGACAAGTGGAGCAGGGCAGGGTCAGGACTATATGACTGTGACAGCCCACTGGGTAGATGTATGGACTCCCGCCGCAAGAACAGCAGCGGCGGCACCAGTAGCAGCTTCTCGCAAACGCCAACTCTTTCCTAGGCAGGCTACGCTTTGTATCACCGCTTTCCAGAATACGCACACAGCTGAAAACCTCTTACGGCAACTGAGGAAGATCATCGCGGAATGGCTTACCCCAATTGGACTCTCCTGTGGATTTGTGGCATCGGACAACGCCAGCAATATTGTGTGTGCATTAAATATGGGCAAATTCCAGCACGTCCCATGTTTTGCACATACCTTGAATTTGGTGGTGCAGAATTTTTAAAAAAACGACAGGGGCGTGCAAGAGATGCTGTCGGTGGCCAGAAAAATTGCGGGACACTTTCGGCGTACAGGCACCACGTACAGAAGACTGGAGCACCACCAAAAACTACTGAACCTGCCCTGCCATCATCTGAAGCAAGAAGTGGTAACGAGGTGGAATTCAACCCTCTATATGCTTCAGAGGTTGGAGGAGCAGCAAAAGACCATTCAAGCCTATACAATTGAGCACGATATAGGAGGTGGAATGCACCTGTCTCAAGTGCAGTGGAGAATGATTTCAACGTTGTGCAAGGTTCTGATGCCCTTTGAACTTGCCACACGTGAAGTCAGTTCAGACACTGCCAGCCTGAGTCAGGTCATTCCCCTCATCAGGCTTTTGCAGAAGAAGCTGGAGGCATTGAAGAAGGAGCTAAAAGGGAGCGATTCCGCTAGGCATGTGGGACTTGTGGATGCAGCCCTTAATTCGCTTAACAAGGATTCACGGGTGGTCAATCTGTTGAAATCAGAGCACTACATTTTGGCCACCGTGCTCGATCCTAGATTTAAAGCCTACCTTGGATCTCTCTTTCCGGCAGACACAAGTCTGCTGGGGTGCAAAGACCTGCTGGTGACAAAATTGTCAAGTCAAGCGGAACGCGACCTGTCAACATCTCCTCCTTCACATTCTCCCGCAACTGGGGGTGCGAGGAAAAGGCTCAGAATTCCGAGCCCACCCGCTGGCGGTGATGCAGGGCAGTCTGGAGCGACTGCTGATGCTGACATCTGGTCCGGACTGAAGGACCTGACAACGATTACGGACATGTCGTCTACTGTCACTGCATATGATTCTCTCAACATTGATAGAATGGTGGAGGATTATATGAGTGACCGCATCCAAGTAGGCACGTCACACAGTCCGTACTTATACTGGCAGGAAAAAGAGGCAATTTGGAGGCCCTTGCACAAACTGGCTTTATTCTACCTAAGTTGCCCTCCCACAAGTGTGTACTCCGAAAGAGTGTTTAGTGCCGCCGCTCACCTTGTCAGCAATCGGCGTACGAGGTTACATCCAGAAAATGTGGAGAAGATGATGTTCATTAAAATGAATTATAATCAATTCCTCCGCGGAGACATTGACCAGCAGCAATTGCCTCCACAAAGTACACAGGGAGCTGAGATGGTGGATTCCAGTGGGGACGAATTGATAATCTGTGAGGAGGGGGATGTACACGGTGATATATCGGAGGGTGAAGATGAGGTGGACATCTTGCCTCTGTAGAGCCAGTTTGTGCAAGGAGAGATTAATTGCTTCTTTTTTGGGGGGGGTCCAAACCAACCCGTCATATCAGTCACAGTCGTGTGGCAGACCCTGTCACTGAAATGATGGGTTGGTTAAAGTGTGCATGTCCTGTTTTGTTTATACAACATAAGGGTGGGTGGGAGGGCCCAAGGACAATTCCATCTTGCACCTCTTTTTTCTTTTCTTTTTCTTTGCATCATGTGCTGATTGGGGAGGGTTTTTTGGAAGGGACATCCTGCGTGACACTGCAGTGCCACTCCTAGATGGGCCCGGTGTTTGTGTCGGCCACTAGGGTCGCTAATCTTACTCACACAGTCAGCTACCTCATTGCGCCTCTTTTTTTCTTTGCGTCATGTGCTGTTTGGGGAGGGTTTTTTGGAAGGGACATCCTGCGTGACACTGCAGTGCCACTCCTAGATGGGCCCGGTGTTTGTGTCGGCCACTAGGGTCGCTAATCTTACTCACACAGCTACCTCATTGCGCCTCTTTTTTTCTTTGCGTCATGTGCTGTTTGGGGAGGGTTTTTTGGAAGGGCCATCCTGCGTGACACTGCAGTGCCACTCCTAGATGGGCCCGGTGTTTGTGTCGGCCACTAGGGTCGCTAATCTTACTCACACAGCTACCTCATTGCGCCTCTTTTTTTCTTTGCGTCATGTGCTGTTTGGGGAGGGTTTTTTGGAAGGGACATCCTGCGTGACACTGCAGTGCCACTCCTAGATGGGCCCGGTGTTTGTGTCGGCCACTAGGGTCGCTTATCTTACTCACACAGCGACCTCGGTGCAAATTTTAGGACTAAAAATAATATTGTGAGGTGTGAGGTATTCAGAATAGACTGAAAATGAGTGTAAATTATGGTTTTTGAGGTTAATAATACTTTGGGATCAAAATGACCCCCAAATTCTATGATTTAAGCTGTTTTTTAGTGTTTTTTGAAAAAAACACCCGAATCCAAAACACACCCGAATCCGACAAAAAAAATTCGGTGAGGTTTTGCCAAAACGCGTTCGAACCCAAAACACGGCCGCGGAACCGAACCCAAAACCAAAACACAAAACCCGAAAAATTTCAGGCGCTCATCTCTAGTTTTAACTCCCCTGCTTCGGCAGACAAGATGTTCATACATCTTGTCCATGTAGCTTACATTGCCTCGACAATGAGGCAAAGCATGAAGTGCTATAGCAGCACGATCCGAGCCGCGATAATACATCTCCCCCTTTATCTCTCTCCCCTTTATCACTCTCCAATGCTTAGTACATCTGCCCCTATATAAGTGGAGCCATGATGTCTGCTGTAACCAATAAATAAGTTTCCTCGAACAGCACAGCAGCTACATCTCCTGACGTTTCAGTTACTGAAACATCTAAACATTGCATGGAAACAAGCACCTGTGGCCTTCAATGTCCAGCTACAAATATACAGGCACTAGGTTGACATGGACAAAAGGTTAACATGGACAAAAAGATGACATATGAAATGTCGACTTTGGAAAAGGCCGACAGGTACAAAAGGTCAAAATGGTCAAAATGTCAACATGACAATTGTCGACACAAATATGGTCGACACAGTAAAAAAAAACCCTATTTTGGGGGTTAGTTTGGGCATCTGGGACCAGATGTCGAACTTTTGTCTGTTGACCATATGGGGTCGACCTAATTTATGTCGACCAATAGTCCAGCACCTAACAGTAGGTTCTTATTGATAATTTAAAAAAATTATATTAGATTATGTAAATTGTGCTTAATTGTCACCCTTAGGTTCAGTTATGTGGTGGTGAACATAGTTGTGGTTCTAATTGCCCAATAATTTATCATTGACAGCCAGTAGCACTGGTTTTGCCTATCAATATGACAATTAATAATTTATATTGGTTTTTGACCACCAACCTGAGGCACCCCTGCAAGTGTCTCGCGGCACCCCAGAGTGCCTAGGCACACAGCTTGGGAACCACTGGGGTAGGGGGTTACTCAAGAGACACTCTATTTTGTAAAATATGATGTATAATATCTTTTTTTTACAATAACTCTCATCATCATTAAATTAGAGTGACCATATTATCCCTTGAAGTCAGCCAGCCTCAGAACCTGTGTAATCCATGAGCATCCCAGGTAAAAGGGATAATATGGTCACTCTAATTAAATATTGTTTTTACAATGTCATGAATTTAAAATTTAGAGAATGCTGGACCCCTCTGGACTTAGGAAACCAGAGCACTGAGATGAGATCAAACTTCACCGGGGCTCCAGCTCATCCTGTCACCAGCACCTTCCATTTAGGACTCTGCAGTCGGCTCAACAAGGGACCATCACGGGTTAGAGTTACACTGTACTGCATATTTCATGTTTACAGTACACATGGGTCATTTTACTAGACAACATAAGAGACTACATTTCATAGACAACAGGACTTAAACAGAGTGCCGATAACATATGAGGGTGGTTATATAAATAAGGTAACATGGCCTCTCATTGCATACATTTATTCAACTCACCTTTATTCAAAAACAGTCTGTAACACGGCAGTTAGGAGCTGACTGGCTGGTACTTAATCTGCTCCACTTTATCATCTGCCCTCTCGTGCTCTACCAACTTGCCCAATGCTTTGTACTACAGAAACTGAAGGCCTGTCAAAATCCCCTTAGCGCACCTATCCTGTGGCAGCGCCTAGTGGATTGAGAAAGTCACTGAGTAACTGTGATCACAGCTGTAATTATTGGAAAGCTGTTTATCTATCAAGTTGATCATTTTTGGGTGTGGCCAAATAGGGTGGCATACAACCAGTGGCGTATGTATAATGGGTGCAGTGTGTGTGTGGTGCACACGGGCCCCAGGGGGGCCTACAACGCACACCCTACACCCATTTTTGTTTTAAACACCGGAGTCTCACGTTGACAGCAGCCAGTGTCGGACTGGGGCATGAAGGGCCCACCAGGGGAATGCAGTGATAGGGGCCCATACTTAAGGATGTGGCCAGCCTACAAAGGGGGTGTGGCCAGCCTCCACAGAGGCTTGAAATACACAATAGTCTAGTGCAGTGTAATGCAACATATCTACCATGTATAATACAAGTGCACAGTCTGGAACCTGATCCCTAGAGGAAGGAGTGGGCACTCAGGCAGTGGGGCCTACCGGTGGTTTCCCTGGTACCCCTGTGGGCCAGTCCGACTCTGGCAGCAGCACTGCAGGAATCTGGTATAAGGGGATGTGTTTAATTTACTGTCTGTCGGGGTCACGTGGTCAGGATACCGATGCTGGAATTCCGACAGCTAACAATGCCGCCAGCCAAAATCCCTGTGCAATAGGGCTATTCCCACTCGTGGGGGACTCTTAGTGCTTGCCCTGCTGCCGGCATTCTGGCGGGCGGGATGCCGCTGTTGGTATAATGACAGCCGGCATCCCATCCGCCGGTCATCCATACCGGCGGATGGGATATAAGTAGACCCCTCCTGCATGCATGTGTGATCCAGTGCTGCATCCGAGGATGCAGTATCGAATTACATGCAACACTTTCATCATATGCAGATACAGACACAGTCACACACAGAACATAGGCATGATGCATATAATTTTAATCAGCATTTAATCAGCAAAGTTTGCTTGTGCATCTTATGCACACAGCAATGCAAATAATATGCATTTGCGGGGAAAAAATGCGCTCAACGCTAATGGAGTTGCATGGGACCTGTCAGCTCACTCACGTTAGGCATCTCCTGCTGCGTGGCGTATCGAGGCATGATGTCTGAGGACACATCTGTACATATTTAGCTATATATCTGTATATATATATATATATATATATACACACAGAAAAAAGGGTATCCTAGGCGCTAAGTGAATACAAAGCTGCACCTCAAGAAGAACCTCCTGTTAGATGAGGCTCAGAACAACAAATGATATACAGATCTGAGGGCGCTGTCAAGAAGTACTGTTCATCATATTAGTACATAATTAAAAACAACTTTCTTAAAAAACAGTTTTGGTATTTATTGTTAACACAAAACGTAACATCAGCATATAAACACAGAGATACAATTTCAAATTAGTAATCCGTTGAATGGCACAGTTCTTTGACACTATGTGGCATAGATGGAATAGATGCTTGAGTAAGCCTTTTCTTTACCAGCATACAGCATGGATAGATATACAGTCAGAAAAAGACAAAACCCTTTAACTGTTGTGCATCTACTTTTTACTGCGAATTACATCAGCAGCTGCAATGAGCCGGAGGGAGTTAGTCCAGCTGATTGGACCGGGTCCAATCCAGAAGATCAGGACGTCTCATACCATCAACAAGGACAACCTCAGCAAGACCAATCTCAGCAAGACCAACCACAGCAAGCCCAACCTCAGAAAGGGCAACATCAGTGTTTCTTTCTATTTTTCTTTTACTTTTTTTATTTTTTATGTGATTTTTTTGTGATTATAAAAATGAATAGAAAAGAAACCTGGGGATTAGGGCTACTGGCGATACCCCCCTCCCCCCCAAAAAAAGAAAAATGACACTGGGCAGCCACCTCATGGGTGTGTTGGAAGAGCTGCTAAGCTGTAATTATTTTTAAAATCTGGACAGTTACGTCTAACTCATTGAGAACTTAATTACTTAAACCCAGGCAACGCCAGGTACTTTAGCTAGTAATTTATCATTCTTAATTAATCTTATAAAGAGTAACAGTAACTAAGAAGAGGAAAAAGAAGTAATGCAAGGTAGGAAGTAGAAAGGGAAGGGGAGGGGAATGGTAGAAAAGGGATAAGAGAGGGAACAGCCACCATGGAGTAAGAAAAAAAAAAGTCTGCCGTCCATTTTAAGTGCCTTTTTGGCCACACTGCAGCCCAGCACACAGCAGCGTGTACTGGGCTGAGGAGAAGTGCTGTAGCTGCCATCTAAAGGGGGGATGGCCCTGGGCCCCTCCATCAGACCTGGGCCTAGGTAATTAGTACTCCCCCCCCTCTTGGCGCCACTGTAGATAGATTTGCCAAGTGTATTTTCAGGCCCCAATACTAGTGTGTGTGCGGTGGCATGGTCCCCAGGGTACTACATAAATGGTGTGAGGCAGTTCGAAGTGAGCCGGACGGATTTCTGTGCTCAGAATTGGGGAGTTATAGCAGATGTGAATCTGCAGATGCTATTCTAAACATTTTTGTGCATGTGCAGCCTATTCTGAGACAGACAGAACTTGTATCTGTCATTCCGTTACATTGGGTGTTTTGTGGCAGAAACTGGGTGGCAACAATGTGAGCGCACTGAGGGGGTAATTCCAAGTTGATCGCAGCAGGAAATTTTTTAGTAGTTGGGCAAAACCATGTGCACTGCAGGAGGGGCAGATCTAACATTTGCAGAGAGAGTTAGATTTGGGTGTGGTGTGTTCAAACAGTAATCTAAATTGCAGTGTAAAAATAAAGCATCCAGTATTTACCCTGCACAGAAACGAAATAACCCACCCAAATCTAACTCTCTCTGCAAATGTTATATCTGCCCCCCCCTGCAGTGCACATGGTTTTGCCCAATTGCTAACAAAATTGCTGCTGCGATTAACTCAGAATTACCCTATGGTCCCTCCTGTCTCATACACTTAAAATATTAGCATATATGTAATGTATATGCTGAGGCATACTGTACTTCTTATTGTTTATGATTTTGGTGCAACTGTCGCGATTTGTGGATTCTTAATTGTACATCATGTTGTCATCACAACACTCCCCAATGGAAATAAGAGATGCGAAGAGAAGACTGGAAGTGGCACAGAGGGCATGAGGATGGAAGTGGCACAAAGGGCATGAGCATGGAAGTGACACAGAGGGCATGAGTATGGAAATGACACAGGGAGCGTGAGCACGGAAGTGACACAGAGGACATGAGGTTGGAAGTGACAATGGGGGCATGAGGATGGAAAGGACACAGAGGACATGAGGATCAAAGTGACACAGGAGGCGTGAGCATGGAAGTGACAATGGGGGCATGAGGATGGAAAGGACACGGGGCATGAGGATGGAAAGGACACGGGGCATGAGGATGGAAAGGACACGGGGCATGAGGATGGAAGTGACACAGGGGGCATGAGGATCGAAGTGACACAGGGAGCGTAAGCATGGAAGTGACAATGAGGGGCATGAGGATGGAGTGACACAGAGGGGCATAAGGCGGGAAGTGACACAGAGGGGCATGAGGATGGAGTGACACAGAGGGGCATGAGGAGGGAAGTGACACAGAGGACATGAGGAGGGAAGTGACACAGAGGGGCATGAGGAGGGAAGTGACACAGAGGGGCATGAGGAGGGAAGTGACACAGAGGACATGAGGATGGAGTGACACAGAGGGGCATGAGGAGGGAAGTGACACAGAGGACATGAGGAGGGAAGTGACACAGAGGACATGAGGAGGGAAGTGACACAGAGGGGCATGAGGATGGAGTGACACAGAGGGGCATGAGGAGGGAAGTGACACAGAGGACATGAGGATGGAGTGACACAGAGGGGCATGAGGAGGGAAGTGACACAGAGGACATGAGGAGGGAAGTGACACAGAGGACATGAGGAGGGAAGTGACACAGAGGGGCATGAGGATGGAGTGACACAGAGGGGCATGAGGAGGGAAGTGACACAGAGGACATGAGGATGGAGTGACACAGAGGGGCATGAGGAGGGAAGTGACACAGAGGACATGAGGAGGGAAGTGACACAGAGGACATGAGGATGGAGTGACACAGAGGGGCATGAGGATGGAGTGACACAGAGGGGCATGAGGATGGAGTGACACAGAGGGGCATGAGGAGGGAAGTGACACAGAGGACATGAGGAGGGAAGTAACACAGAGAGGCATGAGGAGGGAAGTGACACAGAGGACATGAGGAGGGAAGTGACACAGAGGGGCATGAGGAGGGAAGTGACACAGAGGACATGAGGAGGGAAGTGACACAGAGGGGCATGAGGAGGGAAGTGACACAGAGGACATGAGGAGGGAAGTGACACAGAGGGGCATGAGGAGGGAAGTGACACAGAGGATATGAGGAGGGAAGTGACAGAGGACATGAGGAGGGAAGTGACACAGAGGACATGAGGAGGGAAGTGACACAGAGGACATGAGGAGGGAAGTGACACAGAGGGGCATGAGGAGGGAAGTGACACAGAGGGGCATGAGGAGGGAAGTGACAGAGGACATGAGGAGGGAAGTGACACAGAGGGGCATGAGGATGGAGTGACACATAGGGGCATGAGGAGGGAAGTGACACAGAGGACATGAGGATGGAGTGACACAGAGGGGCATGAGGAGGGAAGTGACACAGAGGACATGAGGATGGAGTGACACAGAGGGGCATGAGGAGGGAAGTGACACAGAGGACATGAGGAGGGAAGTGACACAGAGGGGCATGAGGAGGGAAGTGACACAGAGGACATGAGGAGGGAAGTGACACAGAGGGGCATGAGGAGGGAAGTGACACAGAGGACATGAGGAGGGAAGTGACACAGAGGGGCATGAGGAGGGAAGTGACAGAGGACATGAGGAGGGAAGTGACACAGAGGACATGAGGAGGGAAGTGACACAGAGGACATGAGGAGGGAAGTGACACAGAGGACATGAGGAGGGAAGTGACACAGAGGGGCATGAGGAGGGAAGTGACACAGAGGACATGAGGAGGGAAGTGACACAGAGGACATGAGGAGGGAAGTGACACAGAGGGGCATGAGGAGGGAAGTGACACAGAGGGGCATGAGGATGGAGTGACACAGGGGGCCAGAGGATGGAAGTAAGTCGGGGCATGAGGATGGAGAGACACAAGGGATATGACTATGAAGCTAGAGAAAAAGGTGGGGAAGGGGCACTGGCGTATCTGTAATGGGTAAAGTGTGTGCGGTGCACACGGGCCCCTGAGTCCAAAGAGGGCCCCCACCACACACGCTGCACCCATTTTCTAAATACTCACCCCTCTGGAGTCCCGTGAAGTGGCCATTTTCATGGAGTTCTGCGCATGCGCAGTACAAAAATCACTGGGGAAATGGCCACCGCGCCATTTTCCTGGAGATCTGCGCATGCACAGTAGAGTCTGGGTGCTCTAGTGCTCAGACTCTCAGCGCTGCTGGCAGAGAGGAGGGGGCCCGAATGGAGGAGGCTGCACCTGGGCCTCTGCCTCTCTTTAAGCGCCCCTCGGAAGGGGTAAAATATTAGGTGTGCAGTATAAATTGCAGATGATGGGATGTTGGCTGTCAGTATACCGATAGCGGCATACCGTCCATCATAATACCGACAGGCCACCAGGAAGCCACTAACATTCCTCTTCCGCCTACTCTAACCCTCCCTGGTGGTGCCTAACCCTAACCTTCACCTCTTAGCTCCTAACCCCCTCCCATCCCCGCTGCCTAAACATAACCCTCGCCGCTTGATGCCTAACCCTAAACTCCCTTTTTATGTGCCCAACCCTAACCCACCCTCCCTGGTCCCTAACCCTAACCTTGCTGGCCCAGCACTCTAACCCTAACCCTCATTCTCCTGCCTAAACCTAACAGGACGCCAGCGTGTCCCACTGTGAGGACGATCGCGATGCCGGCTGTCGGTAATGTGATGCCGGCATCCTGAGCGGTGTTGGTATCTAGACGCTGGCATTGTGTCCTACTTTGGGATCGTGGCGTCGGTGTATCGACCTCCAGGATCCCATCTGTCTGGAGGCTAACTGCTTTCCAGATATTATTCACAATTGGGATGTTTAGAGGAAAAGGCTGTTACACTCTAATCTTCATTAACCCATTTTGGCCAGAGTGGGTAGTTATCTACCCATTATTTGAGATCTTTTGGGGGATGGCTAATATTGAACCAATTAAGATTTTTTTTTATATAATGAAAAAATATTGAAGTGCTGGGTAGAAAACCACTTACCTGGGCCGAAATGGGTTAAGGCACCATTTCTAAAGAAACCATATTACAGTACTTGTGTAAAAAACCTCCTCCTATCAGCTACCAAATATCAGTAGCTACATTTTCTAGCAATATATAGTGTTCCCATTTAATAACATAGACAAAACTTCATTCGTTATCTTATTAAAATAGACAGTTTCACAAAAGCTTCTCGATTACTTGTGGATTCAACTAAAACTAGATACATTTTTTAATCAATTTATTTGGCCATTAAAACACCACTTTTGTGATAATTTTTATTTTCAAACAGTTCCTATTAGAAACACTAATAGCCAATATCAAAGTTCCAATTTTCATATGTCTTGAATGCTCAGCCCCACCTGTGGATGCCACTGGATTTTTACTTTACTCAAGTTTTTATTACGCCTGAACTGACTTAATTTAAACTATAGAAAACATCAGTTATGGAACACTGACAATGCTTACGGAGATACATAATCTCACCCATTATCCGCCTGACTGCCAATCTGTCACACTTAATTACTGTTTACACTATTTTTTCACTCCTGGTCAAGGTTCTTAAATCTTCCCACGTCTGCAATTCAAATATTACAAATGCTCAGCCTGAGTCATAGGTGATAAAGTAGCTGTGATGTGAGGAAGACATTATATAGTTTCTAATGCAAAAAGTTGCATTATCAAGCAACGCGCACCTCTGTAAATATTTAGTTGGTGGAACCCTGATGGCACAACTAGAATTAACCTGTGCCTGGCTCACCTTGATGTGGTAAATAATGTCATTAAGCACCGTCCACCTGGGGCATCTTGTTTTTGTGTGAATCTGCAAAATAAAAACATTTTTTAAACATTTTATCCAAAATACTATTGATCAAATTTGCAAATTGTTGACAAACTAAACTTTGGGAGGTTGTGATCGAATAAAAAAGACAGAAAGCTGGTTATGGTTGAAGTAATATAACAGATGGGGTTGGGAACCCATGATAAGGGCTTGGCCATGTGCTACCTTAGGGTTGGGCTTTGCTCCTGTAATGAGGCTATTTAAGGTCTAGGAATAGCCTAGGGTATTCCTTTTGTCCTTGGTGGGTAAGAGGTTGCTCACCTTGCTCTGTGGTGACTTGAGGGTTGTCATTGGAGATGCCAAGGAGTGTGAGAGTAAGAGCTTGCTAGGGCTAGGCAAAGGGGTAGAGTTATATGCACCCAGTATCATGATTACTAGCTACTTCTTACACTTCAGCACCGCACAGCTACAGTGATCATCACAGGGAAGAAATATTATTCTATAAGTGTGTAGCCAACCTATCTTTACACACAACATACAGTATATATATATATATATATATATATATATATATATATATAGACTAAATACAGTCTCTAAAAAGAAATGTAGTTACAATACTTGTAAAATGTAGTGATATTTGCAGCATCTCATCTGGCGTTTTTTTCTCCATCTTTATCTATGCAAATATTAAAAGAATGTTGTGTCCGTCTGTTTGTTCCAAGTTGCTTCAAAAACCACTGAACCAATTTTCATGGAAGCTGCATCAATCTGTAGTGACCGAGGCCATGTAAGTGTACATACCTCAGATGGTGTTATCTTGTTTCACAATATTTTCATAATATAAAGTTTTTATATTTCATTTCATGTTTTTATTTTTTTAAATAAAGCTCCTGGGGCATATTCATTAAGCAGTGGTGCTACTTTAGCATCCATCTTGGTGCAATTAGCAGCAGTGAAAACAAAAACCCAGGAGCAATTAAATTTTGCTCCGGAGCGGAGACAGCTGACCCGAAGATCAGCTGCCCCTACGATCCCTACCACCTCTGCTTTGGAAGCGGTGAAACTTAGGGCCTAATTCAGATCTGATCGCAGCAGCAAATTTGTTAGCAAATGGGCTAAATCATGTGCAGTGCAGGGTGGGCAGATATAACATGTGCAGAGAGAGTTAGATTTGGGTGTGGCGTGTTCAAATGTAATAATCTTAAATGAAGTGTAAAAATAAAGCAGACAGTATTTACCCTGCACAGACACAATATAACCCACCCAAATCTAACTCTCTCTGCACATGTTACATCTGCCCCCCTGCAGTGCACATGGTTTTGCCCATTTGACAACAAATTTGTTGCTGCGATCAGATCTGAATTAGGCCCTTAGTACAGCAGAGTCTGACTTGGCAATGTTAGTACATGCCAAGAAGAGGACGGTGTCCAGCAGGAGGAACCCAACAGGATTCCTTTTCCCAACCTGGATCTCCTTCCAAGTTCCGATAGGAATGAGCGGGGGTCCAGTGTACAGCATCATCAGAAGATGGCAAAGGTTCCTTCTGTCAAGTTCCAAAAATTTTAGTATGTTTGGAGCCGCATGAATTTTGGTCCCCATTCAATAGTATGGGGACAGTGGGCTTGATCAGCATTACCCTTATACAGGGCAGCCATTAGGAGGAAGGGGGGGGGGCTGTGGGGACTGTTGTATCGGCCCATACAGAGAGGGGTCCCCCTCCTAGCTCCTACTGCCAATACCTATAGAGTTGCACCAGTCTGTGAATCAGTAGGCTGATACGCAGAGAAGACTTCTTAAAACAAGCCTTCTCTGTACATCAGCTCTCTGTGAATAGTTCCTGTAGGTCCACAAGACTCCACCTATGTGTAATGTCACAATGTATGACATCACATAGGGGTGGAGCAGTGCGGCAGAATCTTTTTTTGTCATTTCTGGGCCCCACAATTTCTGATAGCAGCCCTGCCCTTATAATGAATGGCCTCCATACTTAATTTCTTCAAAAGTAGGTGAACATTTTAATTGTCACCACTTTTGAAGAAATTAAGGGATAAAGAATGTTCCCCTATGGTATAATATTTACAGATTATTTTCTTTCCAGTTGTGATATTAGGACATTTTGCTCTGAGAATTAGCTCATTTCCTGTCACATTGCTGTGTGCTTAGCAGAGGATAGATTCTGAAAGGCAGTTACTTATTGGCTAGACCTCGAGTTCAAGAGGCCCATTCATTAATGTCACATTATTCACTAACTACAACATAGATTAAGATTTGCACGACTGACTAGTATCTGAAACTTGTGTGTGACTAGAAATGCATTAAGATAGATATTCAGTTTTCCTTGATAGAACTGTCTTTAAAACAGAAATATTCTGGAAGTTTAGTATTGAAAACTGTGATCGCAACAGCAGCTGCATCCACATTTGCTTGAAGTGATAACCAACCAACCAACCAACCAACCAACCAACCAACCAACCAACCAACCAACCAACCAACCAACCAGGAAGCCACATGTAATGAGTTATTTTGAAGCAAGTTTAACACAAACTAGTTTTATGAAGGACCGACGTTTAGACGCACATTAGAAAAAAGACAGCCAATACAGCATGGATTTAGCTGGTAATGTGGTATACAGAATTACATCCTCATTGATCAGACTGTTTGAGCCAAATGTAATACAGGTAGCTTCAACTTTGCCAAACGAGTTTTCAGCAATTTTGCCATGGATTTAAACCTGGCTTTGTGTTTACAAAATCACCATTGAAATCCAGCTGCAAAATCATTGAAACCTTTGCACTTTTGACAAATTGGAAGTTATTACATTTGGCCATACAAGTCCCCATATAACCATCAATATTAAAAAATAGGAAAGAGAAAACAATAAATACAGTAGCAGGTTCTTTATTCTGTAAATTAATGCATTGTTAAATAATCCATAATTCACAGATCGTCGTATTTAGGATAAATTAGTGATCAACAAGTTAGATGATTTAATTATCAGTCCCACAATGAAAAACCTGGTCCCAATTGACACAGGCTTATACTGTACCTTCAAGCTGCTATACTGATTACACCATAATACTTTCCATCATTTTCTAGTCCATTAAATTGATGGAAAATCCTCAGCCCTACTTGGTTGATGTATAAATTGTATGAACTTCAGATTGTAAATAATAGCGTTATCTGTCTTCAGTAAGGCTCTTAACACTATACAATTATCTGGCAGATCTGGCTGGTTGGAATGAAAATCTGGTAATGGATGAGAGCAAATGACAATCGACCATTTGCTCCCAAACACTGGAAAACTAACAAAACCTGTCGTTCATACAAATTGGTTAAACACAAATTTAACCAACTTGGATGAATGACTGTTTTTGACAGTTTTGCAGTGTTTGGGAACAAATGATAGATTGTAATTTGTTCTCATCCATTACCAAATTTTCATTCCAACCAACTAGATCTGGCAGATTACCTGCCAGATAATTGTATAGCGTGTACCTAGCTTTAATAGGGGATTTCTAATGAACAACAGATCTTACACAAGGAGTAGAACGCAATCCTCTAAACTACTATCAGAATTATAATGCCTTAAATCAGAGTTTCCCAAAATCTGCCATTATAGTCCAGGTTTTAAGGATATGGATGCTTAAGCACAGGTGACTTAATTAGTACTGCAAGTCAGTTTAATTTAACCATCTACTGTGGACTCAAGCATGGCTATCCGTAAAGCCTGGCCTTCAGTGGCAGAGTTCGGGAAACTGCATTAATGACTCTGGGCAGTCTATGAAAATGTTCCACATGACCCACACATCTCCTGTCATGATGCATCAAATGAACAAGAATATCCCCTCAGATTTAGGGGCAGATGTACTTAGTCTTGTAGAGTGATAAAGTGGGGAGAGATAAACTACCAATCAATCATCTCCTATTTTTCAAACACAGCCTGTAACATGGCAGGTAGGAGTTATTTGACTGGTACTTTATCTCTTTCTACTTTGTCACTCTCCAAAGCTTAGTGCATCGCCCTCTGAAAGACTGTGATGAATCAGGCGATTTTATACATGATGTGCATAACTCTCTAACTGCTAACTGTGTCTAACTCAGAATCAGACCTTATGAGGAGGAATCCTGTCCCTTCAACAGACTCGACCCCGACAACAGACCCTGTCCCCATTAGGGCTGCTTCCTTAAATTTCCCGGACTGGTTTTCCATCCCAATCCATCACTGGATGCAGTGGCGTAACTAGGGGGGTGCGAGCAGGGCACGTGCCCTGGGCGCCATTGCAGAGCCAGGAGAGGGGGGCGCTGCAAGGACAGCGTATCCACTGAAGCGTTTTTCATTATATCCCCAGCTGCATGAGGATCCCACCCCCAAATGGTTATTGAGCATCGGCACTATGCGGGGTGCAGTCACAGTGCGGGCCTCCCGGCTGAAGGGAGTGTACAGCGCTGTATGGCCACGGGTACCGCTGCAGCCGCTGCTGGAGGGTGTGTGGGGTGCAGTGCGAGCCTCCTGGCTGAAGGTGGCCTCGGCCGGGGTGGTGTGCGGGCCTCAACCGGGGTGGTGTGCGGGCCTCCCGGCTGCAGAGCTGGATGGCCAGGGGGCGTTCTCTCTCCCATGTATCTTCTTACTGCAGCTCCGCAGCGTCCTCCCGGACTTTCAAGCTGTTGGAGGTGGTGAGCTCCCAGGCTGCCTCGGTGCTCTCCCCGACCAGCCCCAGCCCCAGGGACACGGTGGCCCTGCTACAGGGGAATGAGCCCCGCTACTTGTAGGCCGGTTCTGGCTGGCCAAGCTGGGGGTGGTTGTTGCCGACTTCAAAGCCGACGTCTGGAGGGGGCCCCTGAAGCACTGCATGGAGGCCAGTGGCCGCATCATCTGCCAGGTCCATCACATGTGTGTGCCTCCTGCATTTATCATGTATATATATCATGTATTTATTATGTATGTTATATGTAACTTGTACTGTGTGTGTGTGTGTGTGTGTGTGTGTGTGTGTGTGTGTGTGTGTGTGATGTATGTATCATGTTTGTGTGTGTCATGCACTGTAGAGATCTCTGAGGATCTCTGTGAGGGGGCTTCTAATGTCCTCTGTAATGTTCTGTGGGGGCTGTTATTGTGTATAACAAACCTCTGTTACTGTACCGTATATATCACACATACACACAGATGTAACACATCACCACATACACACGCGGCTATCACCTATACATACACCGACATGCACACACTGACACCTATATATACACTGACACCTATTCATACACCAACATCAGAGGCGTAACAAGGGCAGGGCGAGCAGCGCTCATGCCCTGGGCGCTGTGGCAGATCCGCCTGAGGGGGGGGGGGAGCAGTGGCAAACGCAGGATTTGCATGGGGGGGTTTCCAGAACTGGGCGGAGCCAATCACGGGGGTGGGGACTGAGGTGACCCAGTATATGCTGGGTCCGTAAAACTAGTGTGTCTGTGTGTGTGTATGTGTATATATATATATATATATATATATATCTACACATATATATATATACATATATCTACACACACACATATATATATATATATATATATACACATACATACACACACACACATACATATACACGGGTGGTCTTCAGTATGCCGGCGGTCGGGCTCCCGGCGACCAGCATACCGGCGCCGGGAGCCTGACCGCTGGCATACCGACACTTATTCTCCCTCGTGGGGGTCCACGACCCCCCTGGAGGGAGAATAGAATAGTATGGCGCGCGTAGCGTGGCGAGCGCAGCGAGCCCGCAAGGGGCTCATTTGCGCTCACCACACTGTTGGTAAGCCGGCGGCCGGCCTCCCAGCGCCGGTATGCTGGTCGCCGGGAGGCCGGCCGCCGGGAGATCGTAGTGAACCCATATACACATATACATAGCATATTAAACATGCATACATATATATATATATATATACACACACACATACAGTACACATATATATACACATGTATATATATATATATCATATGTGTGTGTGTGTGTGTGTGTGTGTGTGTGTGTGTGTGTGTTTATATGTATGTATGTATGTATATACATCTGTATATATGTAGGCACATGGATATATATGTACTATAATTAAAATAAAGTAAACTTTTATTGCACTTGCAAGTGCCACCAGGAAGACAGCAGGCTGCAGAGGACGCTAGACAGTCATTAATAATACTCATGCAGCTAAAAAAAAAAAAAAAAAAAAAATATATTTTTTTTTTTAATGGAGGGGGGTTTCTGGGTACTCGGAAACCCCCCCTGGGTGCGCCACTGGGGGGGGGGGGGGAGGTTAGTGTCACTGTAGTGTCATCCCAGCAGAGTACTCCCGCCGCGTCCACTCAGTGGAGTAGCTCTCCCCCTTCATGTAAAATAGCTGCCCGACAGTGGCGCCATCATCCCCGCCTCCCCCTCCCCTTCCCCAGGGAAAGATGAGGGCATAAGATCGCCGGAGACTACCGGCTCTATTTTCCCACCCTCTGCATGCTGTGGAGTGGAGCGTATGGAGCCTGGGTGCCGGGGGTGCAGCGTGAACGTCTTGTTTACGGCGGAGGGTCCGACAGTCCGGGAGCACAGAGAGCAAGCTGCCCCGCAGCTACTGCAGCCGGAGTCAGGGTCCGTGAGCATGTACAGTGCAGCGACCGCCTGTCCTGAGCTGCTGCCGGCAGGTGTCTGATATCAGGGTATGGGGTTGTGCACTATCGGGCATCATTCTGCAGTGTGTCCTTTATTTAGTGATCACTGCAGACTGCTGCCTCACTGTGCACTTGTCACTAGGGCTCTCTGTGTGTGTACTGTACATACACTGAGAATTAAAACTTACAGTACCTCTGTCCATATGAATATTATATACATATACTATGCATAGGCGTGCGCAATGTCTGGCCCCCGCCGAGCATGCAGATCGATTCCTCCCCCTGCTGCGCGCAGCTTTTGGTGTCGACCGTCAGCCATTCGGAGCTTGCAGGTCGGCAGCATTGGCTCCTGATTGGCTGTCAGACTGCAAGCTTAGGTTTGCCCATGAGCCATCGCCATATTTCAGATGGCCGCCAGAGGACTTCAGTGAGGGGCAGGACTCAGGACAGGTACGCTCTGTGCTCTCTTCTCTAATTTCCTCCCCTCAAACTGGAGCAGCAGCGGCACCCAGAAGTTCAGCAGCAGTGAGCACTACTGGGGTTATTACATGAATCGCACTGCTGGGGTCATGATGATGTGTATCTGGCACTGCTGGGGGCATACCGTGTGGCAAAGCATGAATTTCAGCTCATACCATGTGGCATAGGGTGAATTTCAGCTCGTATCGTGTGGCATAGGGTGAATTTCGGCTCATACCGTGTGGCGTAATGTGAATTTTGGCTCATACCGTCTGGCATAATGTAAATTTTGACTCATACCATGTGGCGTAATGTGAATTTTGGCTCATACTGTGTGGTGTAATGTGAATTTTGGCTCATACCGTGTGGTGTAACGTAAATTTTGGCTCATACCGTGTGGTGTAACGTGAATTTCGGCTCATACCATGTGCTATAATGTGAATTTCGGCTCATACCGTGTGCTATAATGTGAAAGGGGCACCAGTACTAGATAGTATAAGGGGTCCTACTACACTGAAGGACACACCCCTTTTACGTGACCACGCCCCTTTTCCGGAGCGTGCGTGCCTTCGGCGTGCGCATAATTGCTACCTACACTTTTTAATTCCCCCCTTCAAACATTCCACTTTAACCACTGCACCTACATCTATACATACACACCCTGACATCTTTATATACAGTGACACCGGTGGCGTGTGCACATACTCTCCTTTTGTATTTTTTTTTTGGGGGGGGGGGCGCCATTATTGATCTTGCCCTGGGCTCCAAAAACCCTAGTTACGCCTCTGCCTGGATGATGCTAAGTATCATGCCAAGCGTTCCAGATAGGGGTGTAGGGGTGGTGTGATCACAAAGATGCATACAAGCAACTACAGGTGAATGCATGCATTGAGTTCTGTGGGCACAATGCGGGGAACGTATTTAACTCTGCGTCTGGTCTACTGCTACAGTAACATGTTCCTGCCAGGCTGCCAGTAGCTATTAATACACATTAAAATATTTTGTACTGGTGCAAAAACAGTATCATGTACTGTATTCATGTAAACATGTGAATATAGAATAATCTACACAAATGTGAGATGTTATATATATATATATATATATATATAGTTAGATAGATATGTATGTATACTGTATATATATATATATATATATATATATATATATATATATATATATATTTATAATGGTACACCTCCCATACATAGGGTATGTTGTTGGTGAAGGTCACCTATTTCACTATGTTATTACACTAGGAGGCGCCTATTTTCATTTGTTTTTTTTTTCATATGTATATATATATATATATATATATATATATATATTTAGTTATATGCTAAATGTTCCAATATCTGTTTATGTGCCATCCACGCTTTCATTTCTAAAGCACTCTTATCATCCAAGCTTTGTCTCATTTTTTTGAGAAATCTATTTACTTAGAATGATATATATTCATTAATGCACGTACTATCAGTCACACACAAGTTACACTGATATCCATTATCTCTCCACTGAACAATCACTGTTATCAGACACAAGATGATAGAACTGAGAAAACAATAGATCAACAACAAAAGTTATTCTGCCAAATAGATGTGTACAGAGCCACAGAAAAGTAGACTTTAAAGGGGGGTACTCATGGAGCGATCGCTGCTTAAAATCTAAGCACTCTGACTAGATTGCTTAGATTTTAAGCATGATCGCTCCGTGTGTACCCCTCACAGCGATAGCAATGCGCAGTCCCGCGCATCGCTATCGCTGGTGCTAGATTGGCCTGCCGGTGAAATGAGCGGCCCCCCGTCTCCCCCCGCACGCTCAGCACACATCTCTCCCAAATCGGGCCGTGAGTACTGGCCTTAAATCCTATTGAGCAATCGCCAATACATATTCCTGAGCAGGCAAAAGCACTTTATCCTGGGAGTTGTGGGGATGGTGCTGCTGCTGGGGGTTTAATGTGGTGGACCAATCAGAAACTGGACACACTCACAATGATTATCTATTTCCAAATACTTATATTTCCTTTAGGTATTTCCTTTAGGTGTGGGAGGGGCGACACTGTGATTTTAAATAAGAATAAGCATGGTTTAGGAAGAAGTGTAGTTTGGGTTTATGACAAAATACAGGAAAGATGATTAACATCACTCCCAGGAGATAAGCAGGGCCACTGAGAAATGCTGCGGGGCCTGCTAATGATTAACAGGAAAGGGGGTATGTCTCACTAAGGGATGTATTCAATAGCTGTCGGAACCTTGACGGCCATCCCCCAACCAGGCACCTCTCTCCCTGCAGCGCGGCACTGGGCGGCCGTGATGTGCGGCTCCAGCAGCTCCCTGTGTTCTCAGGGATAACACAGCCGGACGGCCCCCGCCACATCCGACAGTCGGATTTGGCCATTCTATTGAATAGGGGTTGTCGGATCCATTCCAACAAATGAATGGATCCAACTCTTATTGAATATACCCCTAAGTAGAGATGTGCGCAGACACCGTGTGTTGGTTTTGGTTCTAATTCATCATGGTGTTTTGCTTTTGCCAAAACCACCTTCAAGTATTTTGGTTTCGGATTTTTGTTTGGCTTAAAATCTATTAAAAATAATAATCATTGATAAAAAAATGTTTTAGAAAAATCTAAAATCATGTCATTTTTGCAATACAAAACCCAAAGTTTTAAAATCCAAATTCCGAACCTTGGGAATATTTGAACCGGGACTTGGTTCGGATCAAATCCGGGGATTTAGACTGGGGTTTGGTTCAGTTTGGATCCTCAAAATTCTGGTGAATTAAGATTTCTGGAGAACCTAACTGCACATCTCTAAGTTATGGTTTAGTAAGTATAGTACTGATTAAAGGCATGCGGTCACTTGCAGATTGTTAGAGGCTAATGTGGATATTCCGACACGGCTTAATCACCTGTTTTGATGTTTTATCCCCCCTCCCCAACCTCTTTTTCCCCTTTTCTTCCCCTTACAGTGTGAACTCTATGTTGTGAATACTGTACTCTGTGAATATATAAGGAATGTTGAATATATGTCCCTGATACATTATTGTCTCTGAAATGAATACGTTTCTAACATATGAAATTTTTGCTTAAGCTAATTAATTGGTCTATAGTAATGCTATATTTAAAATAAAGCTATGTTGTATACGAATACTAGTATCTGAACATAATATATAAATGTATTTCCAAATATTGAATACGGGCATTTTAACTTTTACATAATTTAAACTAGACACCTGAGTGATGATTATATTGTATTTTAATAAATACATATGTATATAAGTATGGTTAAACAATATATTTTTATTGACAATTTTAAGCATGTCTCTCAGTCAAAATAAAGAATCTTACCATTTTTAAGCTATAATCCTGGCAAAGAATTAGGGATATGAGATACTGATTAGTATAATGACTAAACCCAGAAGTCTCATGAACATTGGAATGCATACAGGGCAGTTGAAATGTAGAAATCGCTGAGAGCGCGTACGCGTGCCACCGTAAAACGAGGAGTGGAGAGTGGACATACCACGTACGAAAGTACAGAGAATGTCCAGTACTCCAGTGCGCATGTGCGTGCGTTCCACCTCAGAATGAGTTTTTGAAAGTAGACGTACTGCGCGTGCGCATGCCGGTTAAGTCTGGTATTTAAATGGTGACATCGATAGACGGTTCTATCTTGCTTCCCTGAGGAAGCCGCTGACGTACATACAGGTGGAGAAATGCGTAAGAAGGGACTCCAGAGGCACCTGGTGCCGGTCTATGTATTCACAGCTAAAAACCTGCAGGTATCACCATTTTAAAAATATGGACACTCCAGCTATTGGGTTGAAAGCACTAGGAGGTGGGAGGAACCACTATACTACCAACAGGAAACGAACCCTGAACCATCAAAACAGGTGATTAAGCCGTGTTGGAATATTCACATTAGCCTCTAAAAATCTGCAAGTGACTGCATGCCTTTAATATACTAACTAAACAGCGATGTGTAAATTCTGCTTGCTAATAATGACTAATCCAGTTGAGGCTAAAAAGAAAACCTTTTCTAATTAATAACCTTCTGAATTTTTCAGTAGCTGACTGAATATGAACTAATATATATTTTTTCAATAATTTTTTATTCTAACACTGGCCGGTGCTTTATAGAGTGATTTTTTTATTCTTTTTGTCATATATGCACATAATTCTTAATTATATTGTTTTTGTGTTTTTTTGTCACTATAAAGGGCTGAGCATCCCTTTTATAAACAGCAGCTGGAGAATCTATGTTTTTTATATATATAAAGAAATAATTGGAAGCGCCAAGTCTTTTTTCTTGTTATCTTTAAGTTGTGGTTTGTCCGTGATAGTAGTGGAAAAACACTTCTGTCTTTAAACCTTTTGTGGGGATTTATATGAAAACAGCAATCCTTCGGCAAGAAAGTGATGTGATGTCAGTTGTTGTAGAAATGTATACAGACCTTGCAGGGGATTCTTAAGGTGTGTATAGTCCAATTCGTTCAGTTCCTGTAAAGCTTTCTTCAGGTAGGTGTGACTGTTATTATTTGACAACCCTACAAGGGGTTATAGATGCTCCACTACCCAGACAGGCAGTGTTTCTTTTATATTTCTTTGTTTTCCTTTTTGGGTGTACAAGTCGGACAGCCAGACAAACAAACCACCAGATTGATGGGAAAATGCAGCATGACACATCTGTTTGAGGTGAAGAACTAACATCTACACCCCCTTTTACCCTTAGGAAGCAGATAGTGCCACTGCTCACTGGTAAAACACAACCATTACAAAGCAGGACTCTGCTTATCTGTCTAACCACAAACATTTAAGCTGGATACACACTATGCAATATATTTGGTTGAACCGGCAAATGGCACACTTTTTCAGAAAATTGAAGGTCCTGATATTGGCGCTATACACTTTTTTTAGTTACTGATTTTCTGCCACCCCACACTGAATTTACATATACCCACCCACAAGGTGGATGACGTAGTCCTGAGAAATCTTAGGAAATAAGGTAAGATTATTGGGAATGCCTACACACTACAATGGGGGTAATTCCAAGTTGATCGCAGCAGGAAATTTTTTAGCAGTTGGGCAAAACCATGTGCACTGAAGGGGGGGCAGATATAACATTTGCAGAGAGAGTTAGATTTGGGTGGGTTATTTTGTTTCTGTGCAGGGTAAATACTGGCTGCTTTATTTTTACACTACAATTTAGATTGCAGATTGAACTCACCACACCCAAATCTATCTCTCTCTGCACATGTTATATCTGCCACCCCTGCAGTGCACATGGTTTTGCCCAACTGCTAACAAAGTTCCTGCTGCGATCAACTCAGAATTACCCCCAATATCGGGACCTTTTGGCTGATATCTTCTGGCGAGTCAGGCCGATCTGATAATTGAAGGAGTATGATTGTGGCAGCAATTTTACCATTTTATCGACAAACAGATCATGCCTGCACACTGTACAATTAAACAGGCTGATCACTCGATTAATGGCAATTGTCCCAATATTTGTAGAGTGTGTACCTAGCTTTAGATCCTGTCCAGCTGGGCAAGTAATCTTGAACTGTTTTACTGCACACTGATCAATTAACACTATATTTTAACTTGTATGCATGTAACACCCCCGGGGTTGGCAGGGTAAGTTAAGTGGTTCGGAGAGGTATCATAGATGTTGGTTGGCTATGTGATGGACCCTTCTCCTGAAATGTTGTCCTCCATACCTTTTCTCGTAGTACCATGCTTAAAGAGGTAGGATAGATTGATATGAATCAGAAGTGAGTCAGCAATTGCAACAGGAAGTCTTTTTATTGATCTGCAATGAACCCTGGATTTGGGATGATTGGTTGATTAAAACAGGATTTTGATACCTACCGGTAAATCCTTTTCTCCTAGTCTGTAGAGGATGCTGGGGTCCACTTCATGACCATAGGGTATAGACGGTTCCGCAGGAGCTATGGGCACTCTTAAGACTTTTCAATGGGTGTGAGCTGGCTCCTCGCTCTATGCCCCTCCTCCAGACCTCAGTTATAGGAACTGTGCCCAGGGAGACGGACATTTCGAGGAAAGGATTTACTTTAATACTAATGGTGAGATACATACCAGCTCACACCTCAACCATGCCGCACAACATGGCATTCAACATAACACACGCCAACAGGCATGAACTCTAATAAACAAAACTGCAGGTAAAGTACGCACTGGGAGGGGGGCCCAGCATACCCTACGGACTAGGAGAAAAGGATTTACCGGTAGGTATCAAAATCCTGTTTTCTCATACGTCCTAGAGGATGCTGGAGTCCACTTCATGACCATGGGGTTTATACCAAAACTCCAGTACGGGCGGGAAAGGGTGGATGACCCTGCAGCACCGATTGACCGAACTTGAGGTCTTCATCGGCCAAGGTGTCAAACTTGTAGAATTTTGCAAATGTGTTTGACCCCGACCAAGTAGCTGCTCAGCAAAGTTGCAATGCCGAGACCCTCCCGGGCAGCCGCCCAGGATGAGCCCACCTTCCTAGTGGAATGGGCCTTCACCGACTTTGGTAACGGCAATCCAGCCGTAGTATGAGCGTGCTGAATCGTACTTCTGATCCAACGCGCAATAGTCTGCTTGGAAGCAGGACAACCAATCTTGTTGGGAGCATACAGGACAAACAAAGACTCTGTTTTCCGTATTCGAGCTGTTCTAGCGACATAAATCTTCAAAGCTCTAACCACATCTAGAGACTTTGACTCAGTGAACGTGTCAGTAACTACTGGCACCACAATAGGTTGGTTTATGTGGAAAGCTGAAACCACCTTTGGAAGAAAATGTTGACGAGTTCTCAACTCTGCCCTATCTTCATGGAAGATCAGGTAAGGACTCTTGTGAGACAAGGCCCCCAACTCAGACACCCGCCGTGTGGATGCCAATGCCAAAAGCATCACCACTTTCCAAGTGAGAAACTTCAACTCTATCTCTTGTAGAGGCTCAAACCAATCCGATTGAAGAAACTGCAACACCACATTAAGGTCCCATGGTGCCACTGGAGGCACAAATGGAGGCTGGATGTGCAGAACCCCTTTCACGAAGGTCTGAACCTCTGGAAGAGAGGCCAATTGTTTTTGGAAGAACACTGACAAGGCCGAAATCTGGACCTTGATTGACCCCAATCGAAGGCCCGCCTCCACACCAGCCTGCAGAAAATGGAGAAAAAGTCTCAACTGAAAACTCTTCCGTAGGAGCCTTCTTGGATTCACACCAAGACATATATTTTCTCCAAATACGGTGGTAATGTTTCAACGTTACTCCTTTCCTGGCCTGAATAAGGGTGGGGATGACTTCCTTGGGAATACCCTTACGGGCTAGGATCCGGCGCTCAACAGCCATGCCGTCAAACGTAGCCGCGGTAAGTCTTGATACACTCATGGCCCCTGCTGCAGCAGGTCCTCGCGAAGAGGCCGAGGATCTTCTATGAGCAACTCCTGAAGATCTGGGTACCAAGCCCTCCTTGGCCAGTCTGGGGCAATGAAAATTGCTCTAACTCTTGTTCTCCTTATGATCCTGAGCACCTTTGGGATCAGCGGTAGTGGAGGGAAGACATACACCGACCGGAACAACCACTGGGCCACTAGCGCATCCACTGCTATTGCTTGAGGGTTTCTTGACCTGGAACATTATTTCTGAAGCTTCTTGTTGAGACGATATGCCATCATGTCTACTTGAGGAACTCCCCAAAGACTTGTCACCTCTGCGAAGACTTCTTGGTGGAGGCCCCACTCTCCTGGATGGAGATCGTGTCTGCTGAGGAAGTCTGCTTCCCTGTTGTCTACTCCCGGAATTAAAATTGCTGACAGAGCCTTTACATGTCTTTCTGCCCAGAGGAAGATCTTCGTCACCTCTGCCATTGTCGCTCTGCTTTTCGTTCCGCCCTGCCTGTTTATGTATGCGACTGCTGTTACATTGTCCGACTGGATCTGCACGGAATGATCTTGAAGAAGATATACCTTGGATATACATTGGAAAAGCGGAGACTAAGAGGGGATATGATCAACATCTACAAATATATAAGGGGACAATACACAGAGCTTGCGCGGGACCTGTTTTTGGTTAGATCAACACAGAGGACTCGTGGACACTCGCTCAGGTTAGAGGAGAGGAGATTCCGCACAATACGGTGTAAAGGCTTTTTCACGGTAAGGACAATACGTGTTTGGAATTCCCTGCCCGAGGGAGTTGTAATGGCGGAATCTGTCAACACCTTTAAGAATGGGTTAGATAAATTCCTAATGGATAAGGATATCCAGGGGTATGGTGCATAGTCATGCATTATAGTTTCTATAAATAGGGATAAAATGCAACGGCTGACAGCAGCATCAGTCAGAAATTTTAGTCAAATCATCATGCATAGGAGACCACAAATAAGTTGAACTCGATGGACAATTGTCTTTTTTTCAACCTCAGATACTATGTTACTATGTTACCGCTTGTTGAAGGCCGTTGTAAATGGCTCTCAATTCCAGCACATTTATGTGAAGGCAGGCTTCCTGACTTGACCATTTTCCTTGGAAGCTTTCCCCCTGAGTGACAGATCCACAGCCTCGGATACTTGCATCCGTGGATACCAGGACCCAGTCCTGAATCCCGAACCTACGTCCCTCTAGTAGGTGAGAACTGTGTAGCCACCACAGGAGCGAAATCCTGGCTTTTGACGACAGGATTATCTTCCGGTGCATGTGTAGGTGGGATCCCGACCACTTGTCCAACAGGTCCCACTGGAATACCCTGGCATGGAACCTGCCAAACTGTATGGCCTCGTAGGCCGCCACCATCTTCCCCAACAACCGAATGCACTGATGGATCGACACACTCGATGGTTTCAATATCTGTTTTACTATTTTCTGGATTTCCAGAGCCTTTTCCACCGGAAGAAATACTCTCTGAACTTCTGTGTCCTGAATCATGCCGAGAAAAGACAATCTTGTCGTCGGTTCCAACTGTGACTTTGGATAATTTATGATCCAACCGTGTTGTTGGAGTATTGACAGGGAGAGTGTGATGTTTTGTAACAACTGCTCCCTGGATCTCGCCTTTATCAGGAGATCGTCTAGATAAGGAATTATATTGACTCCTTTTTGACGCAGGAGAACCATCATCTCTGCCATCACCTTGGTGAATATCCTCGGCGCCGCGGAGAGACCGAAAGGTAACGTCTGAAATTGGTAATGACAATCCTGAACCGTGAATCTCAGGTAAGCTTGGTGAGGAGGATAAATGGGAACATGCAGGTAAGCATCTTTTATGTCTACAGACACCATGTAGTCCCCCTCCTCCAGACTGGAAATCACTGCCCTCAGTGATTCCATTTTTAACTTGAATCTTTTCAAGTAGAGATTCCGATTTTTCAGGTTTAGGATCAGTCTGTCCGAGCCGTCTGGCTTCGGAACTACAAAAAGGCTTGAATAAAACCCCTCCCCTTGTTGTGACAAAGGTACCAGGACTATGACCTGATCCTGACATAATTTTTGGATTGCCGCTGTTACTGCTTGCCTTTCTGGAAGAGAAGCTGGCAAGGTCTATTTGAAAAATCGGCATGGGGCAACGTCTTGAAACTCCAGCTTGTATCCCTGGGACACTATTTGCAACACCCAGGGATCCAGGCCAGACAGAATCCAACCTTGGCTGAACAGTTTGAGATGTGCCCCCACCCGAGCGGCCTCCCACAAATGAGCCCCAGCTCATGCTGAAGATTTGGCAGAAGTAGGGGTAGACTTCTGCTCCTGGGAACCTGAAGCTGCTGTGGACTTCTTTCCCTTTCCCCTTCCCCTACCCGCAAAGAAGGGGGAACCTCTCGCTTTTTTGTATTTATTGAGCCGAAAGGATTGCATGTGCGGGTGATATGTCTTTTTTTGCCGGTGCAGGCGCAGAGGGCAAAAATGTCGACTAACCTGCGGTAGCCACCGAGACTAACGCATCAAGTCCATCGCCAAATAAGGCCTCACCTTTATATGGGAGAGCCTCCGTATTTCTTTTGGAATCTGCATCCGCGTTCCACTGGCGAATCCACAATGCCCGCCGAGCCGAAACTGCCATGGTAGCGGCTTGTGAACTCAAGAGTCCAATATCTATCATCGTTTCTAGTATGTATGCGGCAGCGTCTTTGATATTCCCTAACTTAAGGAGTATCTCATCTTTATCAATCGTGTCAATTTCTGATGACACGCTATCTGACCATTTTTCAATAGCGCAACTCACCCACGCGCAAGCAGTTGTGGGCCTGAGCAGCGTACCATTGGCATCTTTCGGTCTGCCGGCTCTTTTAGTGAAGCCGTGCCAGGTGCAGGGAGAATTACCTTCTTCGTCAACCTGGACAGTGCACTGTCTAACACAGGGGGTGACTCACATTTTTTCCTGTCCTCCACCGGGAAAGGATAAGCTATCTGAATTCTCTTGGGAATACGAAATTTCTTTTCGGGATTCACCACATCCCTTCAAAGAGTGTATTATTAAGCTCGTGGGAAGGAGGGAAAGAGACCTTAGATTTCTTTTCTTTATAGAAATAAGCCTTCTCCTGAGGTACAGGAGTGACTTCCGTGACTTCCAGAACTTCCCTTATAGCCACAATCATGTATTGTATATTTTTTGCCAATTTATGATCTATTTCTCTGGAGTCACTATCGTCGACACAAGAATCAGTGTCCGTGTCGGTATTAGTATTCACTCTTATGTGACTCAGAGGGGTCGCCTGCGGATGGAAGAACAGAGACCTGAAAAATCACATCCTCCACAGATTTTCTCCAGCACTCAGCATGAGATTCAGACTTATCTAATCTCCTATTGATATGATGCATACTATCACGTATTTCTTTCACCCATGCAGGCTCTTGGTGTGCCGGCAGCGCCACCACATTACACTTCTGTGTCCCTAAAATGGTTTACTCCGGGGAGGAACTCCCTGCCTCTGACATGTCTTACACACGTGTACAACACACACACAGACACACAGGGACTTATAGGGGACAGACCCACAGTAAAATCTGTCAGAGGGACACAGTTTAGGAGCAGCCAGTTCACAACCCCAGCGCCAGTATCTAATGCCTGTGAACACAGAATGCCCACTGACATGCAGCGCTTTTTGCACCCTGATACTTGTAGTCAGAAGTGAACGAGAACCAGCGATGTCTCTGCAGCCTGAGGAGAAATAAAATGGCACTGAGCAGTGTGCAGGCTGACTGAGGAAGAAGCTCCGCCCTTTTTTCCTCAGAAATTTTTCATAATATTTATACTGGCGGGGGTAGGGCTGTGCCTAGGCATCTTATGCCCCCTTTTTGCCAGTTTATAGAGGTGTTTTTGCTGCCCAGGGCGCCCCCCCCCCACGCCCTGCACCCTGCAGTGTCTGTGTGTGTGGGCAGCAATGGCGCACTGCGCTCCCGCCTCTTACTAGACTTGGCGATGTCCACTCTGCAGCTGTTGCTTCTCAGTGCCCGCTCTCCGGCACTTGGCTACCTGGCAACACCTCACTGTTCTCCTTCAGCAGCACTGCTTTCACCACCCAGCATCCTGCAGCTGTCTCCTAAACTTAGCTACAGCTCTGCTCCACGTTCCCCTGCCTTCCAGCACCTCCTCGTTCCACCTTCTTCTTCACAACAGGCCCTGCTTCTCCCGGGTACCCCTGTCCAATAATCTCTCCTCCCTGAGACCACGTGACCGGACCACGGGCTACACTACACGGGCCTACTGTGCCAGTGCTGCTCCTGCTGCTGCGGAGCTGCAAACAAGACTCTCTTAAAGGGGCACACATGCCATTTTTCCGGGGTGCCACATGTATACCACGGTAATCTCTGCAGAATTTCATCTTGTCAACTGACATAATGTTTTTGAATGTTGTTTTTACTAATAAGTTTCTGTTTGATGTTTTTTTCTGTAACCCCAAGAAGGAATAAAGAGATATCCTCTGAACACCACACATATGTGTGCTTCTCACCCATTACCCATACACAGTTCATATAAACACCTATGCACACTTCCTATAGTATTATTAACATTGATAACATTTACTTCCCATCATTGTCAGTCAATCTTGACCAATTTTGGCGCCTGAAATCACACCATCCCCAAATAACTTCAATATACCACAATACAACATTATTTATAACACAATCCCACATTAGTAATACACCCCCCACACAACACAATATTATTATACAACCCACCCTTTCACCATCAAAGTGCGTGGAACACTAATTAGTGTACCAAGGGGGTAATTCCAAGTTATTCGCAGCAGGAATTTTTTTTAGCAGTTGGGCAAAACCATGTGCACTGCAGGGGGGACAGATGTAACATGTGCAGAGAGAGTTAGCTTTGGGTGGGTTATTTTATTTCTGTGCAGGGTAAATACTGGCTGCTTTATTTTTACACTGCAAATTAGATTGCAGATTGAACACACCACACCCAAATCTAACTCTCTCTGTACATGTTTTATCTGCCTCCCCTGCAGTGCACATGGTTTTGCCCAACTGCTAAAAAATGTCCTGCTACAATCAACTCAGAATTAACCCCCATGTCCAATCGCATGGCGGCCAAACTTTGGCAGGTTACTACTCCCAATTGTAGTCCACGTGGATGGTAAAGTATGAAAAAGTTGATCAAAATGCTAAAAGCCCCCAAAAAACTGTGTCGACCACATAGGTGTCAACCATTTGCACCTGTCGACCTTTTGTACCTGTCGACCATAAACACTGTCATCCTGTTACATGTTGACCTATTAACCATGTTGACCTTTTGTCTATGTCGACTTGATGCATGTCGAACATAAGTGGTCGGACTAATGACTGTCAACCCTTACATGGTTGATCTGGAGCTCGGATACCATCCGGCACTACTGCTGCTGGCTGCACTGCACTAGACATGTCTGAAGTCTCGACTAGTTGGTGTCTGTCACCAGTGTCAATTGAAAAATGGATTTCTCTCTTAGGGGTATATTTACTAAGGTCCCGATTTTGGTCGAGTTTTTTTTTTTTTCAAAGAGTCATCTCGGAAATATGCTAAACACAAATCTTGGCAGTGATGAGGGCATTCGTATTTTTTTTAAGGCCAGAGTTCACAAATACGAATGACTACACCATCGGTCAAACACGCCTGTTATTTTCTAGAACTCGGTAATTTACTAAGAATTCGTATTCACAATCACTGCCGGCAATAGCCAAACACTGCCGGTAAATGTTCTAATTCGTAAAAAAAAATCAGTTTTCAAACAGACCTGCTTTTTGGATGCATATTCTGGTAGGCATGCACGGATCAGTGAGATCCGTGCATGCTTATCTGTGGGAAGGGGTGTGAAAGTGTTAAAAATCATAAAAAAAATTGTGTGGGGTCCCCCCTCCTAAGCATAACCAGCCTCGGGCTCTTTGAGCCAGTCCTGGTTGTAAAAATACAGAGGAAAAATTGCGTAGGGTCCCCCATATTTAAACAACCGGCACCGGGCTCTGCGTCCGGTCCTGGTTAAAAAAATACGGGGGACAAAAGACGTAGGGGGTCCCCCGTATTTTTCAAACCAGCAACGGGCTCCACTAGCCAGAGAGATAATGCCACAGCCTGGGGACACTTTTATGTAGGTCCCTGCGGCCGTGGCATTACCCCCCAACTAGTCACCCCAAGGCTGTCCCCCCCATACGTGGGCAGTGGATGGGAGGCTGATAGCCTTTGTGTAAAAAGAAAGAATATTGTTTTTTTGTAGGAGAACTACAAGTCCCAGCAAGCCTCCCTCACAAGCTGGTTCTTGGAGAACCACAAGTACCAGCATGCGGGGAAAGAACGAGCCCCCTGGTACCTGTAGTTCTACTACAAAAAAAATACCCCAAAAAAAACACAACACACACACCATGACAGTAAAGCTTTATTTTACATACATGCACACTTACACACTCGCATACTTACCTATTGTCCCACGGAGCCCCTCGGTCCTCTTGTCCCGTAGAATCCACGGTGGACCTGTGAAAAGATGCCCAAAATACTCACCTATTATCCAGTGAAATTTGGTCCTCTTCATTCCATGTAGCATCCAGGGGGTTAAAAAACAACAAACCGCTAAAACACGAACCCACGCACTAAAGGGGTTCCATGTTTACACATGAAACCCCTTTTCCCGAATGCAGGGATCCCCCGTGACTACTGTCAGTGAAGGTCCCGTCAGACAATCAGGGAGCGCCACGTCATGGCGCTCTCCAGATTGGCTGTGTGCTCCTTGCCTGTGAATCAGGCTCAGCGCAGCGACTAGAATGGAGGATCGCAGTCCTCCATTATAGCCCATGATGGGAACTTTGCGGTCTGCGGTTAACAACGAAGTTAATTGGGGTCACTCTTGTGTATTTTTAACCCTTTCAACACTTAGTAGAATGTACACAATGAAGCCCTGCACGGATCTCACTGATCCGGCTGGACTTCATTGTGTTATGTCCGGCAGTGTTTTACTAAAACACTGCCCGACAATACGATTCACATCGACATCGGAACATACTAAAGAAGAGGACTCGGCAGCTTTGTAAATTACATGAAAAAAAAACAAAATGTTGCAAAAAAACCCACAATCAATACTATTCGAGATGAATCTCCCACCAAATCGGCACAAATACGATTCTTTGTAAATATACCCCTTAGAGACATCCTTATTATAGTATGCCAGCAGCTTCAGTGAGGCCCCTCAGGTGTCGGCTTCCTAAGCAGCTGCCTTATGGTAGCAGCACCTGCACTGCAGTTAAGTTGTTAAAAGTAAAACATTTCCAAGGCCCTAAATTCATCATTAAACAGGATCTATGGTTTTGTATAATTTTAGAAGTGATTTTGAAACCTCCGTGTAATTAGACAAAATTAAAATTTCTCTTCATGTCCTCTACTGTACCACTCGCCAGCAACCAGTGTAACGATTACAGTGGCAGTACTAATTACATTCAATTTTTTTATGTTTTTCTAGTGCCAAGAATTAGCAACTCCCCTATTTCTCTATTCGTCTGAAACATAAAACTAGACTACTTATATGATGTGGTCTGGTCTCACTGCAGTCCCAGTATGGATCAGAGGTGCACTTCAGTACAGTGTGGCGAGGCATCATAGCAACTACTTTCTGTAGGCACCACAGCTTTACTCTCCGCCTCTGTATCCACCAGGCTGGCATGTTCGGTTGGAGGGAAGGGGGTTCGGAGGATGATGGAAGGCCTTACCTGTTTCCATTTATACTGGGTCCCGCAATTTGTTATGGAAGTACTGTAACATACAAAAGGGTTCTTTACTGTAAGAGCAGGAAAACTGTGGAATGCACTCCTACAAATAAGGATTAGCTATTTTCCCTACAAAAATATTGCACGCGTCATAAGGCTATCTGCATTAATATTACAGTATAGTGGATTGATCCAAAGAATTATGGCCCTCATTCCGAGTCGTTCGCTCGTTCTTTTTTTTCGCATCGCAGTGAAAATCAGCTTAGAGCGCATGCGCAATGTTCGCACTGCGACTGCGCTAAGTAATTCTGCTATGAAGAAAGGATTTTTACTCACGGCTTTTTGTTTGCACCGGCGAACGTAGTGTGATTGACAGGAAATGGGTGTTACTGGGCGGAAACACGGCGTTTTATGGGCGTGTGGCTGAAAACGCTACCGTTTCCGGAAAAAACGCAGGAGTGGCCGGAGAAACGGGGGAGTGTCTGGGCGAACGCTGGGAGTGTTTGTGACGTCAAACCAGGAACGACAAGCACTGAACTGATCGCACAGGCAGAGTAAGTCTGGAGCTACTCTAAAACTGCTAAGTTTTTTTTGTTCGCAATATTGCGTAAACTTCGTTCGCACTTTTAAGATGCTAAGATACACTCCCAGTAGGCGTAGACTAAGCGTGTGTAACTCTGCTAAATTCGCCTTGCGACCGATCAACTCGGAATGAGGGCCTATGTAAATATCAGTATGGGATCAGATGGAATATTTCCACTCTCAATCTAAACTGAACTGTACTTTATAAGGTTTATTTGTCTTTTTTTAGACAACCAGGATTTTATTTATATCTTTATAATATGAAAAGTAAGAGGTTCTCTTTGTGGAAAGGGGAAGCAGCTAATGAATCACAGATACCAGAATATAATTACTGCATTTAAAATGCATGGTTCCTTTAGTACATGGGAAAACTGTCTCCTTGCAGATAGAGGGCCCTGTAGGATCTATCAAAGTCAAACACCTGTAAAGTAATCAAACTCACCTCCAGATTTCTTTTGCCTTGTAGGTACTCCTCGTGTTTCCCGTATGACGCAGCACTTTGCGTAGTGAGAAATTATACTTCCTCCGGTAACATGATATGCATCATAACTACTGTGGGGAACATCACATGTTCAGTTATATAAGTGCAATGTATCATGTTCCATCTATTTCTTCTGACTTATGTTTGAGATTAGAAGCATATAACAAATACTGTCTCTAACAAAAGTGACCTGGGTATTACCTGGTGTAAAATTGTTATTAACAAAGAACGATTTCTGGCTCCTTCGTGCAAGTGGGAAGTGTTTATGCACATGGCTGTTATTGTGTGTTTCTGTGCTCACAGTTAATGTGTGCCAACACAAAGTGTATTTTATGATTAAGGGGCATGGTTTTTAAATAAATAATGGATATAATTGCATTTAGTATGTCAGAATTCTCTGAGCTATTTAACAATCTTTGGTTGCCGGAACATTACTATTAGAAAAGCTATCACAGCAAAACACTTTCCATCACAGGGAAGTCATGTATGAAAGATTAAAAGACTTCACTTCCTGCTTTAACCTGCTGTAAAACCATGCACATACCAGGCCGAAAGACTGGAGCATTGCCATGTGCAAACAGCAGCAAACACCATATCTACCTGATGCCAGCTCCGAAAAGCTAAACCTTTTGAAGCTTGGGAAATGGTTCGTTTTCTAAAACAAAATTAAAGTTACCACCACATATATCTCTGATATCTGTAGGACATCCCTTATGGTAAGAATCAGCGGCGGCTCCTACCTGAATGGTGGAGGGGAGCTGCCGTTGGCCGTGCTGCCTGGTTCCTACTAGAGATGTGCGGTGGACACTTTTTAGGTTTTGTGTTTTGGTTTTGAATCTGGATCTCCGCTCGTGTTTTGGATCTGGATTGGTTTTGCCAAAACCATCCTTTTGAGTTTTGGATCTGGATGATTTTTGGAAAAAAAAATCATAAAAACACCTAAAATCACAGAATTTGGGCGTCATTTTAATCCTACGGTATTATTAACCTCAATAACATTCATTTCCACTCATTTCCAGTCTATTCTGAACACCTCACACCTCACAATATTGTTTTTAGACCAAAAGGTTGCACCTAGGTCGCTGGATGACTAAGATAAGCGACACATGTAGGCGGCACAAACACCTGACCCATCTAGGAGTGGCACTGCAGTGGCAGACAGGATGGCAGTGTTAAAAAAATAGGCCCCAAAGAGCACATAATGCAAAGAAAAAAAAGAGGTACAAGATGGAATTGTCCTTGGGCCCTCCGCCCCACCCACCCTTATGTTGTATAAACAGGACATGCACACTTTACCAAACCAATCATTTCAGCGACAGGGTCTGCCACACGACTGTGGCTGAAATGATTGGTTTGTTTGGGCCCCAACAAAAGAAGAAGCAATTAATCCCCCCAACAAAAAAGAAGCAATTAATCTCTCCTTGCACAAACTGGCTCTACAGAGGCAAGATGTCGTCCTCATCCTCCGATTCCTCACCCCTTTCAGTGTGTATATCCTCATCCTCACAGAGAATTAATTTGTCCCCTCTGGAATCCACCATAATAGGTCCCTGTGTACTTTCTGGAGGCAATTGCTGGTAAAGGTCTTCCTGGAGGAATTTATAATTCATTTTGATTCATCATCACCTTCTCCACATTTTGTGGAAGTAACCTCCTACGCCGATCGCTGTCAAGGTTTCCGGCTGCACTAAGCACTCTTTCGAAGTACACACCAGAGGGTGGGCAACTTAGGTAAAATAAAGCCAGTTTGTGCAACGGCTTCTAAATTGCCTCTTTTTCCTGCCAGTATACATATGGACTATGTCTATTTGGATGCTGTCACCCATATAATCCTCCACCATTCTTTCAATGTTGACAGCATCATATGCAGTGATAGTAAACATGTCTGTAATTGTTGGCAGCTCCTTCAATCCAGACCAGATGTCAACACTTGCTCCCGACTGCCCTGCATCACCGCCAGTGAGTGGGCTAGGAAATGTTATTTTTCTCCTCGCAGCCCCAGTTATGGGAGAAAATGAAGGAGGAGCTGTTGACGGGTCACATTCCGCTTGAGTTAACAAATTTTCTCACCAGCAGGTCTTTGAACCTCTGCAGACTTGTGTCTGCCAGAAAGAGGAATACAACGTAGGCTTTAAACCTACGATCGAGCACGGTGGCCAAAATGTAGTGCTCTGATTTCAACAGATTGACTACACTTGAATCCTGGCAAAGCGAATGAAGGGCTCCATCCACAAGTCCCACATACTTGGCGGAATCGCTCCATCTTAGCTCCTCCTACAATTTCTCCAGCTGCTTCAGCAAAAGCCTGATGAGGCGAATGACCGGACTCAAGCTGGCAGTGTCTGAACTGACTTCACGTGTGGCAAGTTCGAAGAGTTGGAGAACCTTGCACAAGGCGGAAATCATTCTCCACTGCGCTTGAGTCAGGTGCATTCCCCCTCCTTTGCCTATATTGTAGTTGGATGTATAGGTTTGAATGGCCTTTTGCTGCTCCTCCATCCTCTGAAGCATATAAAGTGTTGAATTCCACCTCGTTACCACCTCTTGCTTCAGGTGAAGGCAGGGCAGGTTCAGGAGTGTTTGCTGGCGCTCCAGTCTTCGGAACGCAGTCGCTGAATGGTGAAAGTGGCCCAAATTTTTTTGGGCCACCGACAGCATCTCTTGCACGCCCCTGTCATTTTAAAAAAAATTCTGCACCACCAAATTAATTGTATGTGCAAAATATAGGACATGCGGGAATTTGCCCAGATGTACTGCACGCACAATATTGGTGGCGTTTTCCGATATCACAAATCCCCAGAAAAGTCTAAGTGGGGTAAGCCATTGTGCGATGATGTCCCTCAGTTTCCGTAAGAGGTTGCCAGTGGTGTGCCTCTTACAGAAACCGGTGATACACAGCGTAGCCTGCCTAGGAACAAGTTGGTGTTTGTTAGATGCTGCTACTGGTGCCGCTGCTGTTGTTGCTGCAGGAGGCAATGCATCTACCCAGTGGGCTGTCACAGTCATGTAGTCCTTAGTTTGCCCTGCTCCACTTGTCCACATGTCCGTGGTTAAGTGGACAGTGGATACAACTGCATTTTTGAGGACACTGAGGACACTTTTCTTAATGTCCCTGTACAGTCCAGGAATCACTTGCCTAGAGAAGTGGAAACTAGATGGGATTTGGTACTGGGGACACAGCATGTCCAACAAATGTATGAATCCCACTGCACCAACAGCGGATACCAGACGCACGTCTAACACCAGCATAGTAGTTATGGCCTAAGTAATCCGCTTTGCAACAGGGTGACTGCTGTCATATTTCATCTTTCTCTGACGCTGCTATCCGGGAGGTATGCTGGTGATGGTTGCGTTGCCGCTGCCACTTGCCGGAAGCTAAGGCATACACTGCCACCGAGAGGTGTGCCAGTAGATGTCACGCAGCCGCTATTGTTGCCGCTGGCCGGGAAGACGCGTTTCGCCCGTTCTGTCCGTGCTTGTTTACTTCCTTTTTTCTCTCTCTCTGTACATATACTAGGTTACTTACTGACTTTACGGTGCACCGCCAGCAGTATCAATTTGGACAGTTAGTCTTTACAGTTTACGAATGCTGTTTTTTTCTTCTACATTTATTCCTTGACTTTTCTCTATTTTTGCAGGTGCGGAGTCACACCTACTTTTCTTACAGCATACAAGACTGGGCCAGCACCCCTGCATTTTTACAGCATACAGGACCAGTGTGCTTTTATTTTAACAGCAGCACCACTGAATTTTTATAGCATACAGGAGGACAGTGCCCCTGCCACCTTTACAACACAGTGACAGCCAGGACAGCAACAACACCCATGTACAGCTGCATCACCTCTAACAGCATATGAAACACCAGTGACAGCCAGGACAGCACACCTAACAGCACAGGTACACCACAGTGACAGGAGCAGCACCCCTACAGAGCACACACTGACCCCACCCGACGCCACCACCCACAGAGAGACAGAGGTCTGTCTCCCTCACTCTCCACGTTTGGAGTGAAAATGGCGACGATGCACGGCTGTTTATTTGGAATCCAAAACCTGCAAGAATCCAACAGCGGGATGATGAAGTTTTGCCTCATTCTGGTTTCCGAGCCTGGCGGGAAGTCCTGAGCCGGGCTCGGAGCGTGATGTTCGGGGGGAGGGTTCAGTTCTCTGAGAACCGAACCCTCTCATCTCTAGTCCCTACAGCTGCTGGCTGGGTCCTGGCACCTGCACAATGTAGCTGACAGGTGCTGGGATTGGCGCATGCACAATATCGGTGGTGGTATTAAGCATTCACAAAACCACAGCTTCTATGGACGGCTTCGGCTGCAGCCCATAGAAGCCGGCTAGGGCTGAAAGCAGGGAATGGCTTCCTTAAGGAAGCCAGCTCTCTGCTAATCGCAGCCTGGTCTGGCAGTCCCAGAGAGAGGAAACACCTCCCAATGGGACTGCCTGTCCTGCGGGTGACTGGACAGGCAGTGGTTGAATTGGTAAATACTACACTCCAGGATTGTAATGATATGCTATGATGCAAGTCTTTGTAATGTGAATTTGATACCTGCACTCTTTTAAAAATAATGACACCTATTTCAGCAGCATTATGTTATTTGGTATTTCCTTTTGATCCTTGGATCTGTAAGTGTGTAAGACCTATGGAAATTGGAGATTCGGTTATTTCAGACACACCACTATTTTAATATTTTTTTGGCATGTGGCTTCACAAACACTGTTTTCTTTGAGATATAACCAGAGAACTGAAATTTGCTTCTGCTATCTACACACACACACACACACACACACACACACACACACACACACACACACACACACACACACACACACACACACACACACACACACACACAGTCACACACACACACACACACACACACACACACACACACACACACACACACACACACACACACACACACACTGTACTCTCTGTGTGTGTATGAGCTGTCGTACCCAGAATTCCTAGATTTCAATTTGTCTTCACTTGTTACGTGCATGTGTTAAGGTTCATAGAACTATACAGAACTACAGAACTACTGTATATATGCTTTAAATACGATGTGAATATCCTGCCTGTTTCAAGATGAGAAATCCAACATTCTTCTGTGAGTTCCTATTACTTTCCATCTGCTGTACCTGCTTTGTGCACTGGACACTCCCTTACTGAACTGTTTACTACCTGTGCTTCCTATGACTGCTTATTGACAATGATATTAACTTTGTTCTTGATGTTCTGCATGACCTCACATTCAACCCATTACCACTGCTTACTTCACAGCCCTCACAAGGTTCTGTATTCACCTTGGATTACTAAAAACCACACTTGCCTACTTTTTATTTCTCCCCCAAAAGTTGTAGGAGTGTGTGTGTGCAGGGGGCAGTGGTGCAAGTGTGTGGGTACGGGTGGGTATGGTGTACCCGTAAGAATTTAGCCGTGGGTACGCCGTACCCACACGACGGGCCGCCGCTCCTCTTCCCTCCCTCCCTCCCTTCCTCCCTCTGCTGCTCCCCGCCGCACCCGCCGTCCCCGCCGCTGATGTGAGGGGAGGAGAGCGCACCCTGCGCCTCTCCTTCCCCTCAGTCTCCGGCGGGTGTCTCAGTTTAATTCAGCGCTGATCCGATTGGCTCACGGATCGGCGCTGAATTAAACTGAGACACCCGCCGGAGACTAAGGGGAAGGAGAGGCGCAGGGTGCGCTCTCCTCCCCTCACACAGACAGACGGCAGCGGTGAGCAGGGGAGGAGGGGGGACACACATGTATACCTGACACTGGGGGATATCTGGCACTGGGGGGGCATGTTATACCTGGCACTGGGGGATATCTGGCACTGGGGGGGGGGCATGTATACCTGGCACTGGGGGATATCTGGCACTGGGGGGGGGGGCATGTATACCTGGCACTTGGGGATATCTGGCACTGGGGGGGGGGGCATGTATACCTGGCACTGGGGGATATCTGGCACTGGGGGGGGGCATGTATACCTGGCACTGGGGGATATCTGGCACTGGGGGGGGGGGGCATGTATACCTGGCACTGGGGGATATCTGGCACTGGGGGGGGGGGCATGTATACCTGGCACTGGGGGATATCTGGCACTGGGGGGGGGCATGTATACCTGGCACTGGGGGATATCTGGCACTGGGGGGGGGGGCATGTATACCTGGCACTGGGGGATATCTGGCACTGGGGGGGGGGGGGGGCATGTATACCTGGCACTGGGGGATATCTGGCACTGGGGGGGGGGCATGTCTACCTGGCACTGGGGGATATCTGGCACTGGGGGGGGCATGTATACCTGGCACTGGGGGATATCTGGCACTGGGGGGGGGCATGTATACCTGGCACTGGGGGATATCTGGCACTGGGGGGGGGGGCATGTATACCTGGCACTGGGGGATATCTGGCACTGGGGGCATATCTGGCACAGGGGGCATATATACATGGCACTGGGGATATCTGGCACTGGGGGGGCATGTATACCCGGCACTTAAGGATATCTGGCAGTGGGGGGGGGGGGGGCATTTATACCTGGCACTGGGGGATATCTGGCACTGGGGCAGCATGTATACCTGGCACTGGGAGCATATCTGGCATTGGGGGGGCATGTATACCTGGCACTGGGAGCATATATGGCACTGGGGGGACTTGTGTACCTGGCACTGGGGGCATATCTGGCACTGGAAGGACATGTGTATCTGGCACTGGGGGCGGATCCAGAAGAAAATGATAGGGGGGGCACCATGGAAGGGGCAAGTACATTTGCGTGCGGCTTCGGTGCATGTGAGGTGGCGCTTCTTATACAATGCCCACAGTTGTAGCGCTCATTATGCAATGTCCACTGTACTGGTAGTGCCCCTTATATAGACCCCATAGTAGTGGTGCCCCTTTGCAATGCCCGTATTGCCCCCAGTAGTAATGTTGCCTGTAGTAATTCCCCTGCAGTTATGACCCCAGTAGTTTACCTCCCCCCCTTTAGTTTAGCCTCCCAGTGGTAATGCCCCCAGTAGTTTAGCCACCAGTAGTAATGCCCCATTGTAGTTTGCCCCATTGTAGTTTAGCCCCTGTAGTTATGCCCCCTTGTAGCTTAGCCTTCAGTAGTAATGCCCCCAGTAGTTTGGCCCCTGTAGTTATCCCCCAGTAGTTTGTCCCCTGTAGTTAAGCCCCCAGTAGTTTGGCCCCCCTGTAGTTTAGCCCCCAAGTAGTAATGCCCCTGTAGTTAAGCCGCCAGTAGTAATGCCGCCAGTAGTTAGCACCTTTGTAGTTGGCCCCCAGTAATAGTCCCCCAGTAGTTTGCCCCCAGTAGATGCCACCCAGTAATAATGTCCCCCAGCAGTTTGCCCCCAGTAGATGCCCCCCAGTAATAATGTCCCCCAGTAGTTTGCCCCCAGTAGATGCCCCCCCAGTAATAATGTCCCCCAGCAGTTTGCCCCCAGTAGATGCCCCCCAGTAATAATGTCCCCCAGCAGTTTGCCCCCTGTAGATGCCCCCCAGTAATAATGTCCTCCAGTAGTTTGCCCCCAGTAGTATTGCCCCCTAGGAGTTTGCCCCCAATAGATGACCCCCCAGTAGTAATGCCTCCAGTAGATGCCCCCCAGTAATAATGCCCCCATTAGATGGCCCCCAGTAAAAATGTCCCACAGTAGCTGCCCCCAATAGATGACCCCCCAGTAATAATGCCCCCAGTAGATGCCCCCCAGTAATAATGCCCCCAGTAGCTGCACCCAATAGATGACCCCCCAGTAATAATGCCCCCTATGAGTTTGCCCCAATAGATGACCCCCCTGTAGTAATGCCCCAAGTAGATGGCCCCCAGTAAAAATGTCCCCCAGTAGCTGCCCCCAATAGATGACCCCTCAGTAGTGATGCCCCCAGTAGATGCCCCCCAGTTATAATGCCCCCCCAGTAGTAATGCCCCTTGTTGATGCCCCCCCAGTAGTAATGTCCCCCGTAGTTTGCCCCCAGTAGATGCCCCCGCTGCATTAAGGAAGAAAAAAACATACTTACCGAGCCCTCGTTCCCGCTTCCAGGCCACTGCAGTCCTCCTCCTCCCTGGGCGTCCGCTCCTCAGTCAGCACTATGAGAGATACGTCATGACTGACATCTCTCCCATAGCGCACGGCGCACAGTGACAGCGCCGGAAGTCGGAGCTCAGTACTGAGCTCCTGCCTCCGGTTGCCGCTGTGCAGGGAGACGGGCGCCCACTGGTAACACAATCTCAGTGGGCGCCCGCTGGTAACACAATCTCAGCGGGCGCCCGTCATCTCCCTGTGCGGCGCCGGCGCCGGGGGGGACGGGGCACAGAAGGCCACAAATGACAGGGGGGGCACCCCCTGGATCCGCCACTGTCTGGCACTGGGGGCATATCTGGCACTGGCGGGACATGTGTATCTGGCACTGTGGCCATATCTGGCACTGCGGAGACATGTGTATCTGGCACTGGGGCATATCTGACACTGAGGGCATATCTGGCAATGGGGGCATACTTGTGTATCTGGCACTGGGGGCATATCTGGCACTGTGGGCATATCTGGCACTGGGGGCATACTTGTGTATCTGGCACTGGGAGCATTTCTGTATCTGGCACTGGGGGCATATCTGGCACTGTAGGGGCATTTCTGTATCTGGCACTGGGGGGCAATGTATATCTGACACAGTGGGGGCATTTGTGTATCTGGCACTGTGGGGCAATGTGTATCTGACACTGTGAGGCAATGTATATCTGGCACTCTGGGGGCATTTCTGTATCTGACACTGTGGGGCAATGTGTATCTGGCACTGTGAGGCAATGTGTATCTGGCACTCTGGGGACATTTGTGTATCTGGCACTCTGGGGGCATTTGTGTATCTGGCACAGTGAGGCAATGTGTATCTGGCACTGTGGGGCAATGTATATCTGTCACTGTGGGGCAATGTATATCTGGCACTGTGGGTCAACGTGTATCTGGCACTATTGGGGTCATACGTGTATCTGCCCCTCCCCCCATATGTGTATCACGCCCCCATTTTCATTGGCCACGCCCCATGTGACATTTGTCCACACCCATTTTTTTGCGCGCTCGCCTTCGCCACGCGCACACAGTACCCGTAAGACATTTTTTCTACTTGCACCACTGGCAGGAGAGTATTGTATATGTAAAGTTTGGAGCAGAAATCACTAGGTGTGTTTAGAGTAGAAATTACAGTATTTATTGGTATAATAAATGGAGCACAAACAGATGTTTCTAGAATGTAAATATTCAAACTGGACAAACATAACTTAGCTTAGCCATTCAGCGACCTTGGTGCACCTCTTTTTTCTTTGCATCATGTGCTGTTTGGGGACTATTTTTAAAATCAGCCATCCTGTCTGACACTGCAGTGCCACTCCTAGATGGGCCAGGTGTTTGTGTCGGCCACTTGGGTCGCTTAGCTTAGTCATTCAGCGACCTCGGTGCAAATTTTAGAACTAAAAATAATATTGTGAGGTGTGAGGTGTTCAGAATAGACTGGAAATGAGTGGAAATTATGGTTATTGAGGTTAATAATACTATGGGATCAAAATGACCCCCAAATTCTATGATTTAAGCTGTTTTTGAGGGGTTTTTGAAAAAAAACACCCGAATCCAAAACACACCCGAATCCGACAAAAAATTTTCAGGGAGGTTTTGCCAAAACGCGTCCGAATCCAAAACACGGCCGCGGAACCGAATCCAAAACCAAAACACAAAACCCGAAAAATGTCCGGTGCACATATCTACTTTTAACCCGACAAATTCCTGGTCTTAGCTATATGACCCTGGTCTCCTTCTCCACTGACCAAAGTCCCGTTTTTTTGTCATTCACGTGCAAAAACCTGGGACTTTTATGTCAGTGGAAAAGGGGTATAACTCCAGGAATGGACGCTGAGCACCAGAAAACCAGACTGGAAACAGGAACGTGGATGGGCAGCCAGGAGCTGAACTGGAGTCCTGGCTAGGCCAGGAACCTGAACAGGGATGGTAGCAAGATATAGTGTAACAACAGGACCAAAACAACAAAATGTTGCAGCTGCATCAGAATACTGAACCAGAGCATACAGCACAAGAAACAAGAATTGCAGATGCTGTATCAGGAGACAAGAGCAAGAAATATACAGAACACGAACCAGGATGCTAAGCTGGGAGCAAACACTATCACTGGCAGGGCTGAGTATCAGCATGGGGCAAGTGGTCGAAGTGGACCGGTATGCGGTGGTATGGCATACCAGCATTTCTTTCTACTGAACTGGGAAGTGTTTTTTTTAAATTAAATTAGAGTGTGCAGCAGAAGGTGAGGGAAGTGGCCAGCCTGCTGCACTAAGTATGCTGCTCCCGTCCCTGCCCGGCGCACACGCCGACTAGGCCCACCGCTGACCACAAATGGTGGTGGTCAGAGGGACCTCACCACCACTGCACCGATGGCCTCCTTCTCACTGCCGCTGCCCATGGGCTTCTCCGCCGCTGCCACCGACTACACCTCTGCACAGCCGCCGGCCACAGTCACCTCCGCTGCTCATCTCATTTAATGTTCCCCTGCTTCCCTATGTCCCTCTGTCACTCATCCTGTCCCTGCTGTCACTCTCCCTGTCTCTGCTGTCACTCTCTCTGTCCCTGCTGTCACTCTCCCTGTTGTCACTCTCGCTGTCACTGCTGTCACTCCCTCTCCCTGTCCCTGAATTGTGGATCATACTGTGTGGGATAATGTGAATTTTGGCTCATACTGTGTGACATATTGTGAATTTTGGCTCATACTCTGTGGCATATAGTGAATTTTGGCTCATTCCGTGTTGCATAATGTGAATTTTGGCTCATTCTGTGGGAACTTTGGCTCATTCTGTGTGGCATAATGTGAAATTTGGCTCATTCCGTGTATCGTAATGTGAATTTTGGTTCATTCTGTGGGAATTTTGGCTCATTCTGTGTGGGATAATGTGTAAGGGCCACCAGTACTAGATAGTATAATGGATTATATTATTGTGGTGCATAATGTGTATATGGTGTGGTACACTACACTTATGAACACGCCCCTTTTTGAGTGACCATGCCCCCTTTTGAGTGGCCATGCCCCCTTTCCCCAGAAGGCGCACGCATAAATACAACCTTCACTATTCCATACCCCCCACTTCAAAATTTCCACTTCGACCACTGCACAGGGCTAAATACCAGACACAGCCAATTATCACGACTAGTTAATCATACCTGCATAGTAGCTCAACTTAATTAAAAGCAAGCTCTCACATGCAAGTAATACCACAGCAGAAACCGACATCTCACACTCAGCTCAGAGTGACTGAAAGCACACATGTGGAAAGTCAGTGACTAATACTGACAAAAAGAAAGAACCCTAACAGCATCATTGCAGCCCAAAACTATAAAGCTGGTGAGCAGGAGAACATGTGTGAGAAAAGCTGCTGGGCAAGGGGGCATGTCTGATAACAGCTGGTGATAAGGAGGCATGTGTGACACAGTCTGCCGGTCATAGAGGGGCATGATAAAGTTGGTGGGTAGGGGTGCCTGCACATATAGATTTGGGCAGGGTTGGGGGTGAACACAATGCAATACATACATGACCAGTAGCGGCTGCTGCCCCTGGGCTGCACTGCAGCGCTGTCCAAAGTGTGCAGGGGGGGAGCTGGCCAGGACATATGAACATACATGTGAAGCATACTTTCCTACCCTCCCTCATTCTGCAGGAGACTCCCTGAAATAGTAGCAGCAATCTCCCTGACTCCCTGAATAGTCCAGCAATCTCCCTGATTGCACCTTAACCCCATTGTGCAGCTGTTACATTCTTGGGGGGTAGGGTGGGGGGAATAAATCACAGATACATACATTCAAATGGGAACATCAGTGCCATTTCCCCGCAATGGTTATAAGGCACAATGATCCCTATGGCTACATGCATTTTAAATAAAGTTTCTCTTGGCCACTTACAGTATATGGAACCTCTTATAAAGCACAGTACACATACAAATCCTGCAAAATATCAGTGTCTTTTCTTCAGCAAGTAGATCTTACTAACTTTGGGGCTCATTTACATTTGGAGGTAAGTCATTTATATGACACGCCTCTCAGATGTAGCAGTACACGTCCGCGCTTATAGGTGTTACTTTGACATCTCCCTGAAATGCTTTTTCAAAAGTAGGCAAGTATGATGTGAAGTTGTATGTAACATATGTCCTGGCTTCCTTCCCTGGGAATAAGAAGCCGCCAAAGCATGGATAACACTGCTGAACCTGTCAATAGTCATTTAACCCGCCCCCGGACTTCCATTGGTTGGTTTTACAGGAGTCAGGGGGTGGGCTAAATGACAATTGACAGGCTGAGCAGTGTGTGCCAAGCTGTGGCAGCTGATTATTCCCGGGGAAGGAAGTCAGACATTTGTTACATAAAACTTCACATGTATGTTCATATGTCCTGGCCACCCACCAGGTAGCTCCAACTATCACAACCTTATTTGTGCATCCAGGGTTGCAGAGAACACGGATACATGTCCCCTATACAGTATATTGATATAAATGAAAAGGTGTTGTACTTGGTTTGGCTGCATATCAAGAAGCCAAGATTTATTATGTTGTTAAGCTGTACAAATATCCTGACTTACGTTAATACATAAGAGGTAGTTTGTGCAAGTTTATAATAAGCAAAGTTATTTACAGTAGAGCATTGACTTGGTTCTGTGTAAATGGAATTAACCAGAATTTGTATATTTTATTTTCCCCTGCAAAGTTTATCCTTGACATTACTCTTTCATTGTTTTATCAACTAGGAATCTAAAGTGAATAGATCCACTTACGTAGTGTACCAAAATCATCATAATAAACATTAAGCGGGAATATGATACATATAATTATATCCAACACAGAACCAGGAGTGAAACTCTGCTGTGATCTGATTGCAATAATGAACTCCTTAATTAGTAGACTAAATTGCAGTGCTATAATTATTGCCATCCTCTCCATTGTCTTCACAGAGCTTTCAATGTGGTTCAGCTTCTACATTCAATCACCGGACTTTCCCTTCTCTTCATTTATTCCCAAAAAACTTTGTTCCTAAGAAACATGCCCCAAACCTTAAAAATCATTTCTGAAATATCCTCACTTTCTGGTTATATTAACTATGACATTAAGCCAATTTGTTTCCAGCAAACAATGCATTCATTATGTTTTTAATATTTATGCGTTAGTGTGCGGTTAGGGAGTTTGTTATGCAATGTCAGCATTTATAAAGCCATGAGCATGTCAGCATAGCCAAATGGTTGACATGCTTAGCAGTTGACAGTTCCAGCATCGACATTCAGCATGTGGACACCAATCATTTGTTGCCATGTTAGAATGTCGACATAACCTCCCTGGTGGCCCAGTGGTCACTTACCTGGTCCCAGTGACAGAGGCGTCTCCAGCTGCATCATGTGAGGAGCAGTACTGGCAGGGACATCTGAAAAGGAGGTGTGTTGGTGTGTATTCTCCTTCTTTGCCTAATCCTAATCACTGCGCCTAATTCACCTCCTAGTGCCTGACACTAACCCCACCTCTAGTTTTGACATTGTGGTGTTGACATGAATGTCAGTATATCAACTGTTCACATTCTGACCAGATATCCTATAAAAAGAATATCCAAATTGAAAAAAAAAAACTATATACTTTGTTTTAATAAAAGAACAAATGCCCTGGTGACAAAGTGGCTAGTATTGCTGCCTCGCAACACTGGATGGTTTGGGTTGGGTATGTGTGACCGGCGGTCACCATACCTATGCCGGGATCCCGGTGCTTTACACAGGTTCTATTCCCACGCTATGGGTGTCATGGACACCCATGAGTCGAAATAGTCCCTGTTAGTCGGCATGCCGACTATCGGGATTGTTAGGGGGCGGGATGCTGGCGTCGGTATTATGACCGGCAGACTCCTGACCGCCGGTCACACAATTAGCTAATTTAAATGGCATGTTTATTGTGTTACTATTTTTGGATGTATTATTGTATTATATTTATTTGTCTCTCCCCATCTTGTGGAAAGGATCCAGGAATCCACCTGTTCCCATTCTTCCAGAAAACATAAAAAAAAAACTAGATTAGTAACGGAAAATGCTGCTTATCCTGAACACTCCTCATGTTGGTAAATGGAGACTAATGGTAATAACTCTCAGTTCATGTGCCATTTTCCAACCGATATATGAAGAGATCTGACAGCTTGTCATGTGCATCAAACAAATGAATCTCATTCAGTTTGGATACATATGCAAATGTAAAGTAATAGTATTACTCCACAGTAGATACTAGAGTGGTCCTGGAACCAGGTGTTGGTAACACAAGGTGCTCTGCCACCGCTACACTATCACAGTTAGCCAGAAAAGATATTCTTTAAGTGTTCCTTTATGGCAGAGATTTTCAACCTTTTACAACTCGCGGCACACTTAACACGATTTAAATAATGCCAAGGCATACTCAAATATAATGGTGATGCATGGTGCAGTTGCGTGTCCTAGTATGTCATGTCGCAGCTTCTCCATAGGCAACTCCTGAGCCACATCTGAGAAAGCCAGAAGAGCCCAACACTGCCCGAGCCCAAAATTAGAACTGTCTCTGCAACCACTAAACCCACCAGTATTGATCGTTCCAGGGCCTCAGTAGCGGCAAAACACTGATGGGCTGGCTCTGCTTCTATGGCGGCACACCTGGAGATTGCTCAGGGCACACTAGTGTGCCACCGCACAGTTGTTGAAAAACACTGCTTTATGGATTGATAGTCAGGGCCGGCAACAAAAATCTTGGGGCCCGGTACAGTGATATCTCTGGGGTCCCCTCAGAATTGCTATTTTGAACATGTCTTGACAAAGATGTAAGTATGATAGAAATGTCAACTTGCATTCCATGACTTGACTTTATGCTGAATAGATAACCTACTATGCTTTTTAATGTATTGGTGAGTACCCTCTTTTTCATTTCCTCATATATATATATATATATATATATATATATATAAAGTGCAAGAGATTTTGCTGCTGCACTATATAAGAAACTGTTAATAAATAAGTACCGGTATATATAGTTTTCTATACACATATATAAATATGTTTATCCCTCCTTCTTCCTCCAACACACATCACAGTCTCTCTCCCCAATGACTCCATGCTGCATTCTGAGCTGCCCCACCCCATCCAAAGCCCTGTATCCCCTCACCAACCACTTTTACCCAAGGATGAGACTCATCTGTACTGCGCTCCCCAGTATCCAGACCCGAACTCCGCACAACAGGTACCATGTCCTCACTCCCCACCGAAGAGGCCGGTGAAGGGTACAGGAATCCTGGCCAGCGGAGCTGCTGCTAAGTTCCGTAACTGCTTGCAACAGAGCTGGACCCGAAGAGCAGGCGCACACACTTGCGCCACCCAGTCACTGTGTAACTGTGTGGCGTGTTGAGGCTCTTGTGACTGTCACTCTAAGGCTGCGCCCACACTGCCTAGTGCTTACAGCTCTATGCCCTATTTGGAAAACATGGCTAACATCCCTGCTGGGCACTAAATGGCATATCTTGGGGCCCCTCTGATCCTTGGGGCCCAGTACAGGTGTCCCATTTGACTCCCCCCACCGTCCCTGTTGATAGTACATCAGACTTGAATACTCTCCCAAAATGTTATGAAGAAACCTGAACTTTGAAGAGTTCTTCCATGATGCCAGGACAGTAGGCAATCCTCCCATATCCCATCCACTTCTGCACTGCAATGTACAAGGTGGGCTGTCATGACATGGTTTGCTGTGAATAGCGTCATCATGGATACACCTCCTGTGGCAAATTGCAATTCACAGTACCACCCCTTGCACCAGTTGCTCATAAAGTTGGTAACTATATGGAGGACATTTAAGGTAAACCAATATATTTCTAAAAAATAAACTCACTTATGGTAAAATCATGTAACATAAAAGTTAATTCATGGGAACAATAGTGAATGAGCTGTACAAACCGACGGATGCCATTAAGATGAGATACAAAGTATTGGGAGACCACACACCTTGGCTTGTGATGACCATGGCACTTCAGATTCTGGATTATCTTTGTGAATGAAGCCTTGTTGTATTTCTTGCACGGATTCAGACATAGACCAGGCAGTGACAGCCTGTCACGCTGCATTGTCTTCATGTATGGATAGCTCTGTCACTGACTAATGTGAACACGCTAATGACTACACAGATCACAGTTATTTATATGTTGATTACTTCATCATACATCAACTTATTGTTTTTCAACTGAATTGTTGCTTTTCTTTCCACAGAATCACTTTTACAGGAGCTGTCACATAGGTTACTGACCACCCTGTCTCACATTCTGAGCAGGTACATCAGGTGGTCAATGCGGAGTGAAGACACTCCAATGAAGCACAATTGTGTGGTCTGTGTATCCCTTTATAATACATAAGTGATTTTGTTATATGTATACAACTTATGTTAATAATATTGTAGCTGTATAAACTATGGGCTCAATTGAAATAGGGACAAGTGGATCAATGGCAGCATAACTTGCCCCTTCCGCAGCCCGATCTCGCCCTGGACTCGCTGATTTTTTTAACACAGCTGCAAACAAAAATCAGTGAGTCTGGAGATACCGTAAGTGTAGCATATAGCCACACTTACTCGCAGATGCAACATAGTTGTGCCTAATTGACTTAAGCCCTATGAATCATGATGTCATTACTTGCAGTCATTGAGGTCTTTAGTTATCGTTCCAGTTCTCATTAGGAAAACAAGTATTGGATGGAATAATGCAGTGCCGTAACTAGGCATTTTAGCGCTGTGTGCAAGAAACGACAGTGGCGCCCCCCCCCCCCATGTAAGATAGGGGCAGTGCGCGCCGCAGGCGCTCGTAAAATGTATAGGGGCGTGGCTTCACGGGGAAGGGGCGTGGCCACAAAATAATAGCAATTCATACTACGGTGCACAGTAGTCTACATTATTCAAATTACGCTGCACAGTAGCGCCACTACACCAGGTAGAGCCCCTTTTATACATTACAGCAGACAGCGTCCCCCTTTTTACACATTACAGCAGACAGTCCCTCTTTTTACACATTGCGGCAGCCAGTCCCCCTTGTTACACATTGCGGCAGCCAGGCCCCCTTTTTACACATTGCGGCAGCCAGTCCCCCTTTTTACACATTACGGCAGCCAGGCCCCCTCTTTACACATTGCGGCAGCCAGGACCCCTTTTTACACATTGCGGCAGCCAGGACCCCTTTTTACACATTGCGGCAGCCAGGCCCCCTTTTTACACATTGCGGCAGCCAGGCCCCTTTTTACACATTGCGGCAGCCAGGACCCCTTTTTACACATTGCGGCAGCCAGGCCCCCTTTTTACACATTGCGGCAGCCAGGCCCCCTTTTTACACATTGCGGCAGCCAGGACCCCTTTTTACACATTGCGGCAGCCAGGACCCCTTTTTACACATTGCGGCAGCCAGGCCCCCTTTTTACACATTGCGGCAGCCAGGACCCCTTTTTACACATTGCGGCAGCCAGGACACCTTTTTACACATTGCGGCAGCCAGGACCCCTTTTTACACATTGCGGCAGACGGTGTCCCCGAGAGAGAGAGAGAGAGAGAGAGAGAGGGATATACTCACCTTCTCCCCGCTGACAGGCTCCTCGTGCTGGCATCTCCCTCTCGGTGCAGGCAGTGAGGTGAGAAGGAGGAGGAGGGAGGGGGAGCAGGGAGCCGCAGCAGCGCTATTTCATTGGTAGTAAGCGCCGCTGCAGCATCCCCCTCTCCTTCCGTATTGGCTGCCTGGCGCTGCTGTGGATGCTGGGATGAAGGAACCGCATCCCAGCATCCATAGCAGCGCCGGGCAGCCAATACAGAAGGAGAGGGGGATGCTGCAGCGGCGCTTACTACCAATGAAATAGCGCTGCTGCGGCTCCCTGCTCCCCCTCCCTCCTCCTCCTTGTCCGCTGCCCGGCGCTGGTCTCTTCTCCCTCCAGCGCGGCGCACGGCGCACACAGCAGAGGCGGCATGTAATGAGTCAATTTGACTCATTACATGCCGCTGGCCGTGCGCCCTCAGGGCAACTGCGCTGTGTGCCAAGCCCACTTGGCACACACGTAGTTACGGCCCTGGAATAATGCACCCTCTGCTGTAAGTTATTACAGATATAAGAAGTCACATGCTTTTATAAGATCACAGAAATCCTTGGCGACTTCTACTATCCATATATTTTACAGTAGGAAAGAGAACGGAGGACATTTTATATGTCCATAGTGACATAAAATTCTGAGTAGTATACTGCATGAATTAGCCAACGGCAGGTATTGGTATTACCATGGTTACAGGTTAGCCTATGAGGATGCAGATAAATCAGTTGATGGACGTGGCTTGGCATTTATGAGGCGAGGATTGATTAGATTCTCCCTCTTTTCCTCTGGGAATTTGAACAGTGAAGTGCTCTATGTTTGTGCTGTGACTGGAATCTGTTTTCAGTTGTTTACATTATTTGTGCTTTTTCTTTTTCAATTTCTTCTTATCTTTTTACTCGTTTCTATATTTTTCCTCCTCTTCTCATACCTTCTTTCAATTAATCTACCCTTTACTTAACATGCCAATGCCCAGTCATGCTGCGGCTCACCCTCTCCGGTTTATTGAGGATGGAGGAGTGGGTGCTGCATAGCTGGTGGTGCGGGGTAGAGCTGGGCAAGGAAAAAGGTGGGGTGGAACTAATGAGGGTTGCAGTAACACCGCCAGGGGTCGGGTGCGACCTCCAGAGAGAGCTTTGGTTGTGGGTGGCTCTGCGTCACACAGAGGTCAGGAGACCAGTACGTCTGTGACATGCACCGGTGGTAGAGATAGCAGAGGGATCTCTACTGTTATAGACGAGCAGCTTGACAATGACATGTTGCGTAGTGTGGGTGCTTTGGTGGATTCAGGGAGTGGAGCGATGCGAGGTGCATTAGCCACAAGAGGGGTTACCTCAGGATTGTATGTCCCGGATGTCAGCCGTGGTCGCCCCACGGGCCCACGGGGACTGCATCAGCAAGAGGTGGTCATGGTAGGTCTGGACTGTCTAGAGGTGAGCAATCTCGAAGGGTTGTGAGTGGGGCCTCTAAACAAATAGCGGTGCATGGAACGGGAGCATCTCCGGTGGCTGGTAGTGGGGAAGGTGCCAGTTTGTTGAAGGGCCGCAATGAGTAATGTTTCTGAGGGGACACCAGGCAGGCTCACAGTCCTGGGCGGTCATATGCAGTTGCTGTGCATTTAGGGTGTGGTCGTCAGGTTTTGGGGCGCAAAGCTGCTGGTTTGGATTAGTTTTGGCAAGAAGGATGTTGAGATTTTTGTTGATGTTACCAGAGGCATAATTAAAGGGGGTCGAGCAGGGCACGTGCCCTGGCGCCGTGGCAGGCCCAGCAGAAGGGGGCGCCACCCGCCAGGGCATCGTACCTGCTTGACCCCCCTTAGTTACCTCGCCTGCCGCCCGCCGCCGCCATCATTGCGCTGCTGCCGCCCGTCCTCCCCACTGCACCGACGAGCTACACCCGCCGTGGACGTGGTGCTCGGCGGCGATTGAGCTGCTGCTGGGGGGGAGCGGAACTGCAGCACCAGCGTCACGCTCCCTGCTGCTCGGACACCCCTGCTCTGGACTTGCAGGCTCCTGGCTCTCGGCTCCTGGCTCCCGGCTCCTGGCTCCCGGCTCCCAGCTGAAGGTGACGGGGTGAGGGGAGGGGGGTAAAATAACACAAACACAAAAAACACACACACAAAAACACACTATCTCTCTGAAGGGGGAGGGGGACACCAATACCCTTTTACACCACCAGCATATAACACGGGTTATTGCACATGAGCGCGTGTAACCCGTGTTGCTGGCTGGTGTAAAAGGGTCGAGTTGGAATAGTCCGGGTCGAGTGACCCGGTATTCCAACTCGGGAAGTTTGCAGGGTTGAACACGTGTTCAACCCGGTAAACTGAGCAGTGTAAACGGTAGCCGGGTCGATGCGACACGGCTTCCCATTTACACTCTATGTGCCGGCGGCACTTGGAGATCATGTGATCTCCAAGTGCCGCCCCCGTTGCGTCACCGGCAATGTCACCAACCCGGCAATATGCCAGGATGGTAACACCGGTGTAAAAGGGGGCTGATGCGGGTCGCAGCCGGGTAGCACCCGTGTCAGGTTCCCGAATGCGACCCGCTTTATTAGGTCTAAAAGCGGCATAAGAGACACAGAATGAAGGGCAGGTCCAGATTAAGGCTTGTGGGGGCCCCAGGGCAACAATTTTGTGGGGGGCCCCATCAATAAATATTAAGGCCACCCACCAGTGGCGTAACTAGTGGGTGTGAGCAGGGCACGTGCTGTGGGCATCATGGCAGACCCAGCAGTGGGGGGAGCCACCGGCACCTGCACGGCCCACTCGCATAACTGTGACCACTGCCACCAGAACTCCGGCCATCCTCCTCTCCCTCCACAATCATGGTGCCCCCGAGCCGTCCGCCCGCCATGTCTGCTAGCTGCTGGAAGCATGCTCCCTTTTTAATGAACGGAGTGCCGAACCAGGGGGGTAATTCAGACCTGATCGCTGCTGTGCGTTTTCGCACAGCGGGCGATCAGGTCTGTACTGCGCATGCATATGCACTGCAATGCGCCAGCGCATTGGACAACTGCACTGGGCATTGTTGCATAGCGACGGGATGGTGCGAAAAAAGCGATCGCAAGGTGATTGACAGGAAGGGAGGACACACACAGAGAGACAGTGCAGTGGCGTGCTGAATGACGACGCACGGGGAGGTGATGGTGTGCTGAGTGACATCAAAGGGGGAGTTGATGGTGTTGCTGAGAGATGATGCAGGGGGAGGTGATGGTGTGACTAAGAGATGACACGAGAGGGAGATGATGGTGTGGCTGAAAGATGCAGGGGGCAGGATGTGACGCAGGGGGCAGGGTGTGAGTCTGGTTGAACTGCTGTTGTATGATGCTGACCTTGTTAATATTCCTACACAAACAGGCATCTTCTGGACGATGGGATCTCCTACATGAATAGTGAATACCGACTGAAGACGCCGTCTGCCTCAGAGGATACAGTTCTTCAGAGGTTCCATATTGTGAGAAACCATCATACAGGTAAGGTGCATGTTGAATTGAAAAGAATGTTCCCAGCGTGACGTGAAAACAGGTGGCATGTCATGTTGGCACACCCCATTCTCAGTAGCCATGCCCCTTCAGGTACATGACCACGCCCATTTTTCCCCGCACACAGCTACTTTATAGGCCTTTTTTTATGGGGGGGGGGCTTCTTAATCTTGCCCTGGGCTCCAAAAACCCTAGTTACGCCTCTGGATGTTACGCAACTGCAGAAAGGTGGGTCTGAAGAGGTTACAGAGAAATGTTTTAGGTCCAGTAGCAGGTGGCAGTCAGGAAAAGGTAATCAGGGTAGGTGTTACGCTTTTAGTAATGGGCAATGCACCCTGGGGCATGTTTTTGGCATGTTTGTATCCGCTGTGGAGGGTCACATCCCATTAAAGACACGGCCCGCAGGACGTAGAGGTGGTTTTAGCAGACAACAGAACCATGCTCCCGAGGTTGCCGGGGCTAAGTAGGGCCCCTACTCCAGTTAGGATAAATAAATTGTCACATTGGTTGGATTGTTACCCGAATAGGGAGGATGCTGATTTGTTGAGAATTAGTTTTTCTAAGGGATTCCCTTTGTAGATAGTGGGCCAGGTTAGGTCAGGTGTTGTACGTAATTTACGCTCGGCTGAGCAGTATCCAGAGATTTTGAAGGAAAAGGTAGATAAGGAGGTGTCCCTTGGTAGAATGTTAGGGCCATTTCTTTCGCCCCCAATATCAGATTTGATTCTGTCCCCTGTGGGTGTTGTTCCTAAAAAGATAGTAGGGTCTTCAGTTAATGATGCTATTCCAGAAGCTTTGAGCATGGTGGTTTATCAGTCTTTTGAAGTAGCGTTGGCGAAGGGTCGGTCGTTTGGTGAGAGAGCTTTGATGAGTAAGATTACTATAGAGTCGGCTTTCCGAATATTGCCCATTGATCCAACTTTTTTCTGTTATCTGGGTTTTTGCCTGGCAGGTGGTTTTATGGTTTTTACAAGTGCCTTCCCATGGGATGTTCTATTTCTTGCTCATATTTTGAAAAGTTTAATAGTTTTTTGCACTGGTGTATTTCAGAATATTCAGGCGAGTCAGGAGTGGTGCACTATTTAGATGATTTCTTGTTTATGGGTCCTGCAGAGTTGGCTAGATGTAGCAGGATCTTAGTGAGCGACATGTCACTTTTTGATGAATTTGGGGTTCCGGTGGCTGATGACAAAACAGTTGGCCCACTACCGGTGTTAACATTTTTAGGCATTGAGATTGACATGGTTATGGGCTGCTGCCGCTTGCCTATGGATAAGGTGGGGCGCTTCCGTAATGATATAGTGGTGGCTCTGGCCAATGGTAAAGTGACTTTGAAGCAGGCTCAATCATTATTGGGTTCACTTAACTTTGCTTGCAGGGTTATCCCAATGGGAAAGTTTTTTGCAGAAAGTTAGAGAGGGCCAAAGCTGGTGTAAAAAGACTGGGACACTTTATTCGTCTATCAAAGGAAATTCGTAGGGATTTGCGTATTTGGGAGGAGTATTTGGCAGATTTCAATGGTATACGTATTTGGCCGTCTGAACCCAAATCTAATCTTGAATTGTTCACGGATGCGGCTGGTTCCAGTGGTTTTGGAGCTTACTTAAATGGCAGGTTGTGTGCGTCCCCATGGCCCAAGGAATGGTTTGATGAGGGTTTAACAGGGAATTTGTTGTTGTTGGAGTTATTCCCAATTATGGTTGCACTGGAGTTGTGGCATAAGGTTTTGGCCAATTTTTCAGTGGTCTTTTGGTGTGATAATCTGGTGGTGGTACAAGCAATTAACAAGCAAAAAGCATCTGGTTTACCGGTTTTGCATTTGCTTGCTCATTTGAGCATTTGCTTGCTCAGATTGTGTTGCGGTGTTTGCAGGAGAACATTCATTTTTGTACCAGACATGTCTCAGATGTACAAAATGGCGTGGCAGATGCTCTATCACATTTCGAGTGGCACAGGTTTAGGGTGTTAACACCGGATGCGAATGTATCTGGTGACCCTTGCCCGTCTTATGCCTGGCAGGTGATACAGCCGGATTGGAGGGATTAGCTTTAAGATCATTGGCACCTTCCACTCTTCGGGCATATAGAGCAGCGGTGAAGGAGTGGGAGAGATTCGCCGGGATCAAGGTAAGTGCAATTATGCTTTGTTTGGAAATGCTTTTGCGAGAGGAAGTCAAGAGTGTCATTGGCATGCTTACTGTCTGCAGTATCTTATTTCTTGAGGCTTAAGGGCCGGCATGATTTCACTAAGTCTTTTTTTTTAGCAAGAGTATCGAAATGGTGGGCACGAGCGTTGCCTGCCGTACAGGACTCTCGCAGACCGATTAATATCTCAATGTTGCGGCGCATGGCGGACGTGTTACAAGAGGTCTGCGACTCGGTTTATTAAACGCTTTTATTTAAATTGTGTTTCATTATGGCCTTCTGTGGGGCTTTCAGAGTCGGAGAATTGGTGGCAGCATCAAGAAGGGCAAGGTCACCCATGCTGCTTGATCATGTGTTTCTGAAAGATGGCTTGTTATGGTGCAAAGTGCAGTGCTCCAAATCCGATCAGTTAGGTAAAGAGAGTTGGGTAGTTTTGAGACGTTTTGATGATATCAGGATTTGCCCAGTAGTCTTGGCAAAGGGGTATTTGAGGGTACCGACGGATGTTCCAGGTCCCTGGTTGCAGCATGAGGATGTTGTGCCCGTTACTCAATATCAATTCCGGTGGGTTTTGGAGCGCTGTATTTGCATACTGGGTTTACCCGTATCGGAATACCGAACCCATTCATTTCGAATAGGTTTTGCTTCATCAGCGGCTGCAGCGGGCCGTTCGAGCGAGCAAATTAAGGTTCTCGGGAGGTGGAAGTCTGATGTATTCCGCAAATATATCAGGTTTTGACCGATGGTAATGAAGCCAAACTTGAGGTATGAGCCACTAGCCATATTTGGGGGTCTTGAGGAATTTTTTATCCTGCTGAGTGCCTTAGGCCTGGGGGTTTGCACCCGCTTGGAAGGTGTGTTTTTCGCCTCTCATCAAGCCTAGTTATTCAAACCCCCTCCCCCTCACCTTCCTTTTAAACATGTCATCTTAGAGTCCAATTTAAAAATAGTTTAACATTTTAAAAATTCACCATATTAGCAATATAATAGTAGGGTTAAGTGGGGTTATTGGTGTTGCTTAAGAGTTATGTTGTTTGGGTTTAGATGGTAGAAATGTTGGGTAAGAGTTTGAGTTGGTGAACTTTGATCATTATATCTTCCAGATTTGCGTTTGGATGATCTCCAAAAACATGGCGCCTGTGTCATATTTCCAGTGATATCTGCAGCGCAGATCTCTGGATACATGATGCTTGAGCTATATTCCCAGCAATACCTGTGGCACTAATGGAGAGATAAGTGTTTTGATTGGGTACAGGGTCTGCAGTGTGGGCCCCCTCTGGACTCAGGGGCCCGTGTGCACTGCACATACTGCACCCAAAATGGATACGCCTATGCTTAGTGCACACACAGCGATGGTCCATCTTATGGGCCTGTTATGAGTGTGTCAGGTACACACGCTTAACTGCTCACATAGAAGGCCATATTTGGTTGGAGAAAACTACATGTCTGTCATAGGGCTGGTGCAAGTTTCCATGGTGCAACTGATCCTGCATTTACAGTGCATTCAGAAAGTATTCACAGCGCTTCACTTTTTCCACATTTTGTTATGTTACAGCCTTGTTCCAAACTGGAATAAATTCATTTTTCCCCTCAAAATTATACACACAATACCCCGTTATGACAATGTGAAAAAAGTGTTTTTGAGATTTTTGCAAATTTATTAAAAATAAAGAACTAAGAAATCACATGTACATAAGTATTCACAGCCTTTGCTCAATACTTTGTTAATGCCTTTGGCAGCAAATACAGCCTCAAGTCTTTTTGAATATGATGCCACAAACTTGGCACACCTATCTTTGGGCAGTTTTGCCCATTCCTCTTTGCAGCACCTCTTAAGCTCCATCAGGTTGGACGGGAAGCATTGGTTCACAGCCATTTTCAGATCTCTCCAGAGATGTTCAATCAGATTCAAGTCTGGGCTCTGGCTGGGCCACTCAAGGACATTCACAGACTTGTCCTGAAGACACTCCTTTGATATCTTGGCTGTGTGCTTAGAGTCGCTGTTCTGCTGAAAGTTGAACCGTCGCCCCAGTCTGAGGTCAAGAGCGCTCTGGAGCAGGTTTTCATCCAGGATGTCTCTGTACTTTGCTGCATTCATCTTTCCCTCTATCCTGACTAGTCTCCCAGTTCCTGCCACTGAAAAACATCTCCACAGCATGATGCTGTCACCATAGGGATGGTATTGGCCTGGTGATGAGCGGTGCCTGGTTTCCTCCAAACATGACGCCTGGCTTTCACGCCAAAGAGTTCAATCTTTGTCTCATCAGACCATAGAATTTTGTTTCTCATGGTCTGAGAGTCCATCAGGTGCATTTTGGCAAACTTCAGGTGGGCTGCCATGTGCTTTTTACTAAGGAGTGGCTTCCATCTGGCCACTCTACCATACAGGCCTGATTGGTTGCTGCAGAGATGGTTGTCCTTCTGAAAGATTCCACAGAGGAATGCTGTAGCTCTGATAGAGTGACCATCGGGTTCTTGGTCACCTCCCTGACTAGGGCCCTTCTATCCCGATCGCTCAGTTTAGATGGCCAGCCAGCTCTAGGAAGAGTCCTGGTGGTTCCAAATTTTTTCCATTTTACGGATGATGGAGGCCACTATGCTCATTGGGACCTTCAAAGCAGCAGATATTTTTCTGTACCCTTCCCCAGATTTGTGCCTCGAGACAACACTGTCTCGGAGATCTACAGACAATTCCTTTGACTTCATGATTGGTTTGTGCACAGACATGCACTGTCAAATGTGGGACCTTATATAGACAGGTGTGTGCCTTTCCAAATCATGTCCAATCACCTCAAATTACCACAGGTGGACTCCAATTAAGCTGTAGGAATGTCTCAAGGATGATCAGTGGAAACAGGATGCACTTGAGCTTAATTTTGAGCATCATGTCAAAGGCTGTGAATACTTATGTAAATGTGATTAATTATTATTATTATTATTTTTTTTATAATAAATTTGCAAAAATCTAAAAAATTTTTTTTTCATGTTGTCATTATGGGGTATTGTGTGTAGAATTTGGAGGGAAAAAATGAATTTATTCCATTTTTGAATAAGGCTGTAAAAAACAAAATGTGGAAAAAGTAAAGCACTGTGAATACTTTCCGTATGCACTGTATAGCCTCACCCACAGGTATTTCAGCACACATGCATACACAAGGGAAGGACTTTGCAGCTGCATTTGCAGACAGATGACCATCAAAAGACACAGCTGCGGGTCCTTCCACAGCCATCTTTTCATATGGGATTAATGGGCTTAATCGAGGGTCCCATTTTTCCAGGGATACCAGATTTTTTAAATCTGCCCTGTGGAACTGGAGATATCCGACTTCAAAGCATTGGTCTCCATCCAAGCCTGTTAATTGCTCTTACCAGCCAGATATCTTGGGTTCTGTCTGACTTAAGGGGGGTACACACTAGAGAGATGTGTGCTGAGCGATCTATCACAGACCTCTCAGCACACATCTCTCCCCCCACTCAGCACTCAGCGCGATGTGTGCTGAGCGAGGGGGGGGGGGGCCTCACTTCACACAGCGCTGAAGTGAGCAACCCGCTAGATTGAGCCTGCATGCAGGCTCAATCTAGAACCAGTGATAGTGATGCGCACGGCCGCGCATCGCTATCATTGGGGGGCTTACACACGACAGATCCTTGTTTAATATCTAAGCAATCTAGTCAGATTGCTTAGATTTTAAGCAGGGATCTCTCCGCGTGTACCCCGCTTTAGAGATTTTCTGAGGGTATTCTTCAAAAGCTGGTACTCTCCCTTTTCAGTGGACACTGGCAGCTTGTCTCAACTATGCCCAGAACCAGAGAGATCAGCCTTCCAACAGCTGGTCCCTGCTCCAGCTCCACACACCTGGTATGCAGTTTTATATTTTCGTCGGTGGATTGCTCTGGCTCCTGAACTCCTATCTTCAATTCCCCAGTTCCTCCTTAAAGTTTTGTATCCCATTGAAAGAAATGGGATGAAGAAAAATAATCTATTTCCAAGACCTAGACATATCTGCAGTCAAGCAAGCTGCCCTCCCGCCGAAAAATTATGTATATTAAGCCCACTCCGCTATCCATCCCTCCCCAGCGTATTAAACATTCTTTACCACCCTGGAAGTGATGTACCGGGGCCCCTTCATTCAGCCCAATGCCCCATTCTACTCTTTAGTGTTCTCCCTCCTGCCCCATCTCCCACCATCTGTGCAGAAAAGGAGTAATTAGCAGAAATTACTGCTACAGGTCCTACATGCTGAGTGGAAGATAGAACACCCCTACAGTACGCGGAACATTAAAGCTGCTGCTGACAGCACCTCTCACCACTACCGCTGGAGGATGGGTAGGGGCCGAAGTGCATTGCTTTACCCAGGGGCCCACACTACTGTTAAGATGGCCCTGGGTCCTTCTGCATCCACCTCTGACTCAGACCCAAAGGCTCTTTTATACACTGTAGTAGAGAGTGTATATATAGCACAGAGTCACATATAGCACACGGGTTATATTAGCACAGTTAACCTGTAAAATATACCCTACCATAGATGGAGCATTCCTTTGCTTGGCTAATTGAAAGTATGAGAACAGTATATGTATATTGGTAGTTTAATCTGCCACTAACTGAAGCTACTCTAGCTCCTCTTCTATCATACATTTGAATGTTCACTTGTGAGCAGGGATGTAGAGAGTCACGGCAGGACCTGGTAATGAATGTGGGGCATGGTCTAAAAAGGGTGCACCACAGGAGGCACCAGTTTAATCTAGGGAGGGTGAGGAGGAGCGGGGGAGGGCACCCACTTCTTACCATGCTTGTGGGAAGTGGGTTCCTCTTCCTCGGCCAGCACCATCTTCCCAGTGATGCTGGCCGTGCTTGTGCTTTCAATGTGCGGGTCCCAGCTTCCCGAATATATCACTGGGAAGATGGTGTCGGCCTTAAGTAAAAGTATACTCTGAAGTGGGGGTGGGTGAGGGGGTGCAGCAGATCCGGGTCCCAGTCGGGCACCTCCAGCAGCCTTAGTAATTAGTAACTGCAGACCCCCCTCCTTGCGCCACTGCTTGTTAGGAGCTTTGTGTGAGACTTGTGATGTGCCCTTGTGAGGTGACAACTTAGAAGCAGTAAATGTGCCCGCTTTTGAACTTTCCTTTTGTACACTTGAGGTGCCCTAGTGTCTTTTGTGTTCAGTTCTTCATATTGTCAAAATGACGTCCCTATGGAAAACATTTACTTCTCTCACTGCTAATTACTGGTAAGAGAATGGGAAGGCCAGAAGTCCCGTATTCACAGAGCCATTGTCGCAGTTGGCATATTGAACAGTACCGCTTTTTGTTTTGAAACTCCCTGGCACTCACCTGTGTTCTAAATTAAAGTCAGATCAAGCCTGTGTAATTACTGCGTTCTAAGATCCTGACATTACCTAAAAGGAATTAAGTAATATGTAAGGTGTGTACAGGTTTTAGTTTTATAGGTAGATGGCTGAATGCCTTAATACAAACTAGAAAACTTTCCCAAGGTCGGTTATTTAATGACAGGTTTGTGTCTCAGTCTTTTGTGTGAGAGATTTGTGCAGAGATGTGGGCCTGTAATTCCCAGTGTATATGACACATACTATTGCCATCATTCTGCAGCCAGACCTGACCAGTGCTACTGCTCTCTCACCCATTCCTTCTTTATCACAAAATCCAGAGAGATGAGGAGACTTCTGTTCCCATGAAGACATCATATTAACTGGACAATCTGATCGGAGGTGCGACATACAAAGGGACAAGATATGTGACTGCTACCTGGCCCATAACCTCAGAAGGGCCCAAACCATATATTTAGTAGAGATGAGCGCCGGAAATTTTTCGGGTTTTGTGTTTTGGTTTTGGGTTCGGTTCCGCGGCCGTGTTTTGGGTTCGACCGCGTTTTGGCAAAACCTCACCGAATTTTTTTTGTCGGATTCGGGTGTGTTTTGGATTCGGGTGTTTTTTTCAAAAAACCCTAAAAAACAGCTTAAATCATAGAATTTGGGGGTCATTTTGATCCCAAAGTATTATTAACCTCAAAAACCATAATTTCCACTCATTTTCAGTCTATTCTGAATACCTCACACCTCACAATATTATTTTTAGTCCTAAAATTTGCACCGAGGTCGCTGTGTGAGTAAGATAAGCGACCCTAGTGGCCGACACAAACACCGGGCCCATCTAGGAGTGGCACTGCAGTGTCACGCAGGATGTCCCTTCCAAAAAACCCTCCCCAAACAGCACATGACGCAAAGAAAAAAAGAGGCGCAATGAGGTAGCTGTGTGAGTAAGATAAGCGACCCTAGTGGCCGACACAAACACCGGGCCCATCTAGGAGTGGCACTGCAGTGTCACGCAGGATGTCCCTTCCAAAAAACCCTCCCCAAACAGCACATGACGCAAAGAAAAAAAGAGGCGCAATGAGGTAGCTGACTGTGTGAGTAAGATAAGCGACCCTAGTGGCCGACACAAACACCGGGCCCATCTAGGAGTGGCACTGCAGTGTCACGCAGGATGTCCCTTCCAAAAAACCCTCCCCAAACAGCACATGACGCAAAGAAAAAAAGAGGCGCAATGAGGTAGCTGACTGTGTGAGTAAGATAAGCGACCCTAGTGGCCGACACAAACACCTGGCCCATCTAGGAGTGGCACTGCAGTGTCACGCAGGATGTCCCTTCCAAAAAACCCTCCCCAAACAGCACATGACGCAAAGAAAAAAAGAGGCGCAATGAGGTAGCTGACTGTGTGAGTAAGATAAGCGACCCTAGTGGCCGACACAAACACCGGGCCCATCTAGGAGTGGCACTGCAGTGTCACGCAGGATGTCCCTTCCAAAAAACCCTCCCCAAACAGCACATGACGCAAAGAAAAAAAGAGGCGCAATGAGGTAGCTGACTGTGTGAGTAAGATAAGCGACCCTAGTGGCCGACACAAACACCGGGCCCATCTAGGAGTGGCACTGCAGTGTCACGCAGGATGTCCCTTCCAAAAAACCCTCCCCAAACAGCACATGACGCAAAGAAAAAAAGAGGCGCAATGAGGTAGCTGACTGTGTGAGTAAGATAAGCGACCCTAGTGGCCGACACAAACACCGGGCCCATCTAGGAGTGGCACTGCAGTGTCACGCAGGATGTCCCTTCCAAAAAACCCTCCCCAAACAGCACATGATGCAAAGAAAAATAAAAGAAAAAAGAGGTGCAAGATGGAATTGTCCTTGGGCCCTCCCACCCACCCTTATGTTGTATAAACAAAACAGGACATGCACACTTTAACCAACCCATCATTTCAGTGACAGGGTCTGCCACACGACTGTGACTGATATGACGGGTTGGTTTGGACCCCCCCCAAAAAAGAAGCAATTAATCTCTCCTTGCACAAACTGGCTCTACAGAGGCAAGATGTCCACCTCATCATCATCCTCCGATATATCACCGTGTACATCCCCCTCCTCACAGATTATCAATTCGTCCCCACTGGAATCCACCATCTCAGCTCCCTGTGTACTTTGTGGAGGCAATTGCTGCTGGTCAATGTCTCCGCGGAGGAATTGATTATAATTCATTTTAATGAACATCATCTTCTCCACATTTTCTGGATGTAACCTCGTACGCCGATTGCTGACAAGGTGAGCGGCGGCACTAAACACTCTTTCGGAGTACACACTTGTGGGAGGGCAACTTAGGTAGAATAAAGCCAGTTTGTGCAAGGGCCTCCAAATTGCCTCTTTTTCCTGCCAGGATAAGTACGGACTGTGTGACGTGCCTACTTGGATGCGGTCACTCATATAATCCTCCACCATTCTTTCAATGTTGAGAGAATCATATGCAGTGACAGTAGACGACATGTCCGTAATCGTTGTCAGGTCCTTCAGTCCGGACCAGATGTCAGCATCAGCAGTCGCTCCAGACTGCCCTGCATCACCGCCAGCGGGTGGGCTCGGAATTCTGAGCCTTTTCCTCGCACCCCCAGTTGCGGGAGAATGTGAAGGAGGAGATGTTGACAGGTCGCGTTCCGCTTGACTTGACAATTTTGTCACCAGCAGGTCTTTCAACCCCAGCAGACTTGTGTCTGCCGGAAAGAGAGATCCAAGGTAGGTTTTAAATCTAGGATCGAGCACGGTGGCCAAAATGTAGTGCTCTGATTTCAACAGATTGACCACCCGTGAATCCTTGTTAAGCGAATTAAGGGCTCCATCCACAAGTCCCACATGCCTAGCGGAATCGCTCCGTGTTAGCTCCTCCTTCAATGTCTCCAGCTTCTTCTGCAAAAGCCTGATGAGGGGAATGACCTGACTCAGGCTGGCAGTGTCTGAACTGACTTCACGTGTGGCAAGTTCAAAGGGCATCAGAACCTTGCACAACGTTGAAATCATTCTCCACTGCACTTGAGACAGGTGCATTCCACCTCCTATATCGTGCTCAATTGTATAGGCTTGAATGGCCTTTTGCTGCTCCTCCAACCTCTGAAGCATATAGAGGGTTGAATTCCACCTCGTTACCACTTCTTGCTTCAGATGATGGCAGGGCAGGTTCAGTAGTTTTTGGTGGTGCTCCAGTCTTCTGTACGTGGTGCCTGTACGCCAAAAGTGTCCCGCAATTCTTCTGGCCACCGACAGCATCTCTTGCACGCCCCTGTCGTTTTTTTAAAAATTCTGCACCACCAAATTCAAGGTATGTGCAAAACATGGGACGTGCTGGAATTTGCCCATATTTAATGCACACACAATATTGCTGGCGTTGTCCGATGCCACAAATCCACAGGAGAGTCCAATTGGGGTAAGCCATTCCGCGATGATCTTCCTCAGTTGCCGTAAGAGGTTTTCAGCTGTGTGCGTATTCTGGAAAGCGGTGATACAAAGCGTAGCCTGCCTAGGAAAGAGTTGGCGTTTGCGAGATGCTGCTACTGGTGCCGCCGCTGCTGTTCTTGCGGCGGGAGTCCATACATCTACCCAGTGGGCTGTCACAGTCATATAGTCCTGACCCTGCCCTGCTCCACTTGTCCACATGTCCGTGGTTAAGTGGACATTGGGTACAACTGCATTTTTTAGGACACTGGTGAGTCTTTTTCTGACGTCCGTGTACATTCTCGGTATCGCCTGCCTAGAGAAGTGGAACCTAGATGGTATTTGGTAACGGGGGCACACTGCCTCAATAAATTGTCTAGTTCCCTGTGAACTAACGGCGGATACCGGACACACGTCTAACACCAACATAGTTGTCAAGGCCTCAGTTATCTGCTTTGCAGCAGGATGACTGCTGTGATATTTCCTCTTCCTCGCAAAGGACTGTTGGACAGTCAATTGCTTACTGGAAGTAGTACAAGTGGGCTTACGACTTCCCCTCTGGGATGACCATCGACTCCCAGCAGCAACAACAGCAGCGCCAGCAGCAGTAGGCGTTACACGCAAGGATGCATCGGAGGAATCCCAGGCAGGAGAGGACTCGTCAGAATTGCCAGTGACATGGCCTGCAGGACTATTGGCATTCCTGGGGAAGGAGGAAATTGACACTGAGGGAGTTGGTGGGGTGGTTTGCGTGAGCTTGGTTACAAGAGGAAGGGATTTACTGGTCAGTGGACTGCTTCCGCTGTCGGCCAAAGTTTTTGAACTTGTCACTGACTTATTATGAATGCGCTGCAGGTGACGTATAAGGGAGGATGTTCCGAGGTGGTTAACGTCCTTACCCCTACTTATTACAGCTTGACAAAGGGAACACACGGCTTGACAAATGTTGTCCGCATTTCTGGTGAAATACTTCCACACCGAAGAGCTGATTTTTTTGGTATTTTCACCAGGCATGTCAACGGCCATATTCCTCCCACGGACAACAGGTGTCTCCCCGGGTGCCTGACTTAAACAAACCACCTCACCATCAGAATCCTCCTTGTCAATTTCCTCCCCAGCGCCAGCAACACCCATATCCTCCTCATCCTGGTGTACTTCAACACTGACATCTTCAATCTGACTATCAGGAACTGGACTGCGGGTGCTCCTTCCAGCACTTGCAGGGGGCGTGCAAATGGTGGAAGGCGCATGCTCTTCACGTCCAGTGTTGGGAAGGTCAGGCATCGCAACCGACACAATTGGACTCTCCTTGTGGATTTGGGATTTCGAAGAACGCACAGTTCTTTGCGGTGCTTTTGCCAGCTTGAGTCTTTTCAGTTTTCTAGCGAGAGGCTGAGTGCTTCCATCCTCATGTGAAGCTGAACCACTAGCCATGAACATAGGCCAGGGCCTCAGCCGATCCTTGCCACTCCGTGTGGTAAATGGCATATTGGCAAGTTTACGCTTCTCCTCCGACAATTTTATTTTAGGTTTTGGAGTCCTTTTTTTACTGATATTTGGTGTTTTGGATTTGACATGCTCTGTACTATGACATTGGGCATCGGCCTTGGCAGACGACGTTGCTGGCATTTCATCGTCTCGGCCATGACTAGTGGCAGCAGCTTCAGCACGAGGTGGAAGTGGATCTTGATCTTTCCCTAATTTTGGAACCTCAACATTTTTGTTCTCCATATTTTAATAGGCACAACTAAAAGGCACCTCAGGTAAACAATGGAGATGGATGGATACTAGTATACAATTATGGATGGACTGCCGAGTGCCGACACAGAGGTAGCTACAGCCGTGGACTACCGTACTGTACTGTGTCTGCTGCTAATATAGACTGGTTGATAATGAGATGCAGTATGTATAAAGAAGAAAGAAAAAAAAACCACGGGTAGGTGTTATACAATTATGGATGGACTGCCGAGTGCCGACACAGAGGTAGCTACAGCCGTGGACTACCGTACTGTACTGTGTCTGCTGCTAATATAGACTGGATGATAATGAGATGTAGTATGTATAAAGAAGAAAGAAAAAAAAACCACGGGTAGGTGGTATACAATTATGGACGGACTGCCGAGTGCCGACACAGAGGTAGCTACAGCCGTGGACTACCGTACTGTACTGTGTCTGCTGCTAATATAGACTGGTTGATAATGAGATGTAGTATGTATAAAGAAGAAAGAAAAAAAAACCACGGGTAGGTGGTATACAATTATGGACGGACTGCCGAGTGCCGACACAGAGGTAGCTACAGCCGTGGACTACCGTACTGTACTGTGTCTGCTGCTAATATAGACTGGTTGATAATGAGATGTAGTATGTATAAAGAAGAAAGAAAAAAAAACCACGGGTAGGTGGTATACAATTATGGACGGACTGCCGAGTGCCGACACAGAGGTAGCTACAGCCGTGGACTACCGTACTGTACTGTGTCTGCTGCTAATATAGACTGGTTGATAATGAGATGTAGTATGTATAAAGAAGAAAGAAAAAAAAAACACGGGTAGGTGGTATACAATTATGGATGGACTGCCGAGTGCCGACACAGAGGTAGCTACAGCCGTGGACTACCGTACTGTACTGTGTCTGCTGCTAATATAGACTGGATGATAATGAGATGTAGTATGTATAAAGAAGAAAGAAAAAAACACGGGTAGGTGGTATACAATTATGGATGGACTGCCGAGTGCCGACACAGAGGTAGCTACAGCCGTGGACTACCGTACTGTACTGTGTCTGCTGCTAATATAGACTGGATGATAATGAGATGTAGTATGTATAAAGAAGAAAGAAAAAAAAAACCACGGGTAGGTGGTATACAATTATGGACGGACTGCCGAGTGCCGACACAGAGGTAGCTACAGCCGTGGACTACCGTACTGTACTGTGTCTGCTGCTAATATAGACTGGTTGATAAAGAGATGTAGTATGTATAAAGAAGAAAAAAAAAACCACGGGTAGGTGGTATACAATTATGGATGGACTGCCGAGTGCCGACACAGAGGTAGCTACAGCCGTGGACTACCGTACTGTACTGTGTCTGCTGCTAATATAGACTGGATGATAATGAGATGTAGTATGTATAAAGAAGAAAGAAAAAAAAAACCACGGGTAGGTGGTATACAATTATGGATGGACTGCCGAGTGCCGACACAGAGGTAGCTACAGCCGTGAACTACCGTACTGTGTCTGCTGCGACTGGATGATAAATAATGATATAAAAAATATATATATCACTACTGCAGCCGGACAGGTATATATTATATAATGACGGACCTGCTGGACACTGTCTGTCAGCAGAATGAGTTTTTTATAGAATAAAAAAACACCACACAAGTCACACGACGAGTGTTTAACTTTTTCAGGCAATCACAATATAGTATACTATACTGGTGGTCAGTGTGGTCAGGTCACTGGTCAGTCACACTGGCAGTGGCACTCCTGCAGCAAAAGTGTGCACTGTTTAATTTTAATAATATGTATGTACTCCTGGCTCCTGCTATAACCTATAACTGCTCCCCAGTCTCCCCCACAATTAAGCTGTGTGAGCACAGTCAGATATTATACATAGATGATGCAGCACACTGGGCTGAGCACAGATATGGTATGTGACTGAGTCACTGTGTATCGTTTTTTTCAGGCAGAGAACGGATTATATTAAATAAAACTGCACTGGTGGTCACTGGTCAGTGGTCAGTCACTAGTAAACTCTGCACTCTCTAGTACTCCTAAGCTCCAGTAAATCAAGTGTATCTGTCTCAATCTCACTCTCTCTCTTCTAATCTAAATGGAGAGGACGCCAGCCACGTCCTCTCCCTATCAATCTCAATGCACGTGTGAAAATGGCGGCGACGCGCGGCTCCTTATATAGAATCCGAGTCTCGCGATAGAATCCGAGCCTCGCGAGAATCCGACAGCGTCATGATGACGTTCGGGCGCGCTCGGGTTAACCGAGCAAGGCGGGAAGATCCGAGTCGCTCGGATCCGTGTAAAAAAAGCTGAAGTTCGGGCGGGTTCGGATTCCGAGGAACCGAACCCGCTCATCTCTAATATTTAGTAGAGATGTGCACCGGAAATTTTTCGGGTTTTGTGTTTTGGTTTTGGGTTCGGTTCCGCGGCCGTGTTTTGGGTTCGAACGCATTTTGGCAAAACCTCACCGAATTTTTTTTGTCGGATTCGGGTGTGTTTTGGATTCGGGTGTTTTTTTCAAAAAACCCTAAAAAACAGCTTAAATCATAGAATTTGGGGGTCATTTTGATCCCAAAGTATTATTAACCTCAATAACCATAATTTCCACTCATTTTGAGTCTATTCTGAACACCTCACAATATTATTTTTAGTCCTAAAATTTGCACCGAGGTCGCTGGATGACTAAGCTCAGCGACCCTAGTGGCCGACACAAACACCTGGCCCATCTAGGAGTGGCACTGCAGTGTCACGCAGGCTGGCCCTTCCAAAAAACACTCCCCAAACAGCACATGACGCAAAGAAAAAAAGAGGCGCAATGAGGTAGCTGTGTGAGTAAGCTAAGCGACCCTAGTGGCCGACACAAACACCTGGCCCATCTAGGAGTGGCACTGCAGTGTCACGCAGGCTGGCCCTTCCAAAAAACACTCCCCAAACAGCACATGACGCAAAGAAAAATGAAAGAAAAAAGAGGTGCAAGATGGAATTGTCCTTGGGCCCTCCCACCCACCCTTATGTTGTATAAACAGGACATGCACACTTTAACCAACCCATCATTTCAGTGACAGGGTCTGCCACACGACTGTGACTGAAATGACGGGTTGGTTTGGACCCCCACCAAAAAAGAAGCAATTAATCTCTCCTTGCACAAACTGGCTCTACAGAGGCAAGATGTCCACCTCATCATCATCCTCCGATTCATCACCGTGTACATCCCCCTCCTCACAGATTATCAATTCGTCCCCACTGGAATCCACCATCTCAGCTCCCTGTGTACTTTGTGGAGGCAATTGCTGCTGGTGAATGTCTCCATGGAGGAATTGATTATAATTCATTTTAATGAACATCATCTTCTCCACATTTTCTGGAAGTAACCTCGTACGCCGATTGCTGACAAGGTGAGCAGCGGCACTAAACACTCTTTCGGAGTACACACTTGTGGGAGGACAACTTAGGTAGAATAAAGCCAGTTTGTGCAAGGGCCTCCAAATTGCCTCTTTTTCCTGCCAGTATACGTACGGACTGTCTGACGTGCCTACTTGGATGCGGTCACTCATATAATCCTCCACCATTCTTTCAATGGGGAGAGAATCATATGCAGTGACAGTAAACGACATGTCCGTAATCGTTGGCAGGTCCTTCAGTCCGGACCAGATGTCAGCATCAGCAGTCGCTCCAGACTGCCCTGCATCACCGCCAGCGGGTGGGCTCGGAATTCTGAGCCTTTTCCTCGCACCCCCAGTTGCGGGAGAATGTGAAGGAGGAGATGTTGACAGGTCGCGTTCCGCTTGACTTGACAATTTTCTCACCAGCAGTTCTTTGAACCCCTGCAGACTTGTGTCTGCCGGAAAGAGAGATCCAAGGTAGGTTTTAAATCTAGGATCGAGCACGGTGGCCAAAATGTAGTGCTCTGATTTCAACAGATTGACCACCCGTGAATCCTTGTTAAGCGAATTAAGGGCTCCATCCACAAGTCCCACATGCCTAGCGGAATCGCTCTGTGTTAGCTCCTCCTTCAATGTCTCCAGCTTCTTCTGCAAAAGCCTGATGAGGGGAATGACCTGACTCAGGCTGGCAGTGTCTGAACTGACTTCACGTGTGGCAAGTTCAAAAGGTTGCAGAACCTTGCACAACGTTGAAATCATTCTCCACTGCGCTTGAGACAGGTGCATTCCACCTCCTATATCGTGCTCAGTTGTATAGGCTTGAATGGCCTTTTGCTGCTCCTCCAACCTCTGAAGCATATAGAGGGTTGAATTCCACCTCGTTACCACTTCTTGCTTCAGATGATGGCAGGGCAGGTTCAGGCGTTTTTGGTGGTGCTCCAGTCTTCTGTACGTGGTGCCTGTACGCCGAAAGTGTCCCGCAATTCTTCTGGCCACCGACAGCATCTCTTGCACGCCCCTCTCGTTTTTTAAATAATTCTGCACCACCAAATTCAAGGTATGTGCAAAACATGGGACGTGCTGGAATTTGCCCATATTTAATGCACACACAATATTGCTGGCGTTGTCCGATGCCACAAATCCACAGGAGAGTCCAATTGGGGTAAGCCATTCTGCGATGATCTTCCTCAGTTGCCGTAAGAGGTTTTTAGCTGTGTATTCTGGAAAGCGGTGATACAAAGCGTAGCCTGCCTAGGAAAGAGTTGGCGTTTGCGAGATGCTGCTACTGGTGCCGCCGCTGCTGTTCTTGCGGCGGGAGTCCATACATCTACCCAGTGGGCTGTCACAGTCATATAGTCCTGAGTCTGCCCTGCTCCACTTGTCCACATGTCCGTGGTTAAGTGGACATTGGGTACAACTGCATTTTTTAGGACACTGGTGAGTCTTTTTCTGAGGTCTGTGTACATTTTCGGTATCGCCTGCCTAGAGAAATGGAACCTAGATGGTATTTGGTACCGGGGACACAGTACCTCAAACAAGTCTATAGTTGGCTCTGCAGTAATGATGGATACCGGAACCACGTTTCTCACCGCCCAGGATGCCAAGGCCTCAGTTATCCGCTTTGCAGCAGGATGACTGCTGTGATATTTCATCTTCCTCGCAAAGGACTGTTGGACAGTCAATTGCTTGGTGGAAGTAGTAAAAGTGGGCTTACGACTTCCCCTCTGGGATGACCATCGACTCCCAGCAGCAACAACAGCAGTGCCAGCAGCAGTAGGCGTTACACGCAAGGATGCATCGGAGGAATCCTAGGCAGGAGAGGACTCGTCAGAATTGCCAGTGACATGGCCTGCAGGACTATTGGCATTCCTGGGGAAGGAGGAAATTGACACTGAGGGAGTTGGTGGGGTGGTTTGCGTGAGCTTGGTTACAAGAGGAAGGGATTTACTGGTCAGTGGACTGCTTCCGCTGTCGCCCAAAGTTTTTGAACTTGTCACTGACTTATGATGAATGCGCTGCAGGTGACGTATAAGGGAGGATGTTCCGAGGTGGTTAACGTCCTTACCCCTACTTATTACAGCTTGACAAAGGCAACACACGGCTTGACAAATGTTGTCCGCATTTCTGTTGAAATACTTCCACACCGAAGAGCTGATTTTTTTGGTATTTTCACCAGGCATGTCAATGGCCATATTCCTCCCACGGACAACAGGTGTCTCCCCGGGTGCCTGACTTAAACAAACCACCTCACCATCAGAATCCTCCTGGTCAATTTCCTCCCCAGCGCCAGCAACACCCATATCCTCCTCATCCTGGTGTACTTCAACACTGACATCTTCAATCTGACTATCAGGAACTGGACTGCGGGTGCTCCTTCCAGCACTTGCAGGGGGCGTGCAAATGGTGGAAGGCGCATGCTCTTCACGTCCAGTGTTGGGAAGGTCAGGCATCGCAACCGACACAATTGGACTCTCCTTGTGGATTTGTGATTTCGAAGAACGCACAGTTCTTTGCTGTGCTTTTGCCAGCTTAAGTCTTTTCATTTTTCTAGCGAGAGGCTGAGTGCTTCCATCCTCATGTGAAGCTGAACCACTAGCCATGAACATAGGCCAGGGCCTCAGCCGTTCCTTGCCACTCCGTGTGGTAAATGGCATATTGGCAAGTTTACGCTTCTCCTCCGACGATTTTATTTTAGATTTTTGAGTCCTTTTTTTACTGATATTTAGTGTTTTGGATTTTACATGCTCTGTACTATGACATTGGGCATTGGCCTTGGCAGACGACGTTGATGGCATTTCATCGTCTCGGCCATGACTAGTGGCAGCAGCTTCAGCGCGAGGTGGAAGTCGATCTTGATCTTTCCCTATTTTTGGAACCTCAACATTTTTGTTCTCCATATTTTAATAGGCACAACTAAAAGGCACCTCAGGTAAACAATGGAGATGGATGGATACTAGTATACTTATGGATGACGAGTGACTGCCGACACAGAGGTAGCTACAGCCGTGGACTACCGTACTGCGTCTGCTAGTATAGACTGGATGATAATGATATAAAATATATATATATATCACTACTGCAGGACAGGTATATATTATATAATGACGGACCTGCTGGACACTGTCAGCAGCAGACTCCTAAACTACTAGTATGAAGAAGATAGAAAAAAAAACCCACCACAGGTAGGTATACAATTATGGACGAGCACTGCCGACACAGAGGTAGCTACAGCCGTGGACTACCGTACTGCGTCTGCTAGTATAGACTTGATGATAATGATATAAAAAATATATATATATCACTACTGCAGGACAGGTATATATTATGTAATGACGGACCTGCTGGACACTGTCAGCAGCAGACTCCTAAACTACTAGTATGAAGAAGATAGAAAAAAAAACCCCCACCACAGGTAGGTATACAATTATGGACGAGCACTGCCGACACAGAGGTAGCTACAGCCGTGGACTACCGTACTGCGTCTGCTAGTATAGACTGGATGATAATGATATAAAAAAAATATATATATCACTACTGCAGGACAGGTATATATTATATAATGACGGACCTGCTGGACACTGTCAGCAGCAGACTCCTAAACTACTAGTATGAAGAAGATAGAAAAAAAAACCCACCACAGGTAGGTATACAATTATGGACGAGCACTGCCGACACATAGGTAGCTACAGCCGTGGACTACCGTACTGCGTCTGCTAGTATAGACTGGATGATAATGATATAAAAAATATATATATATCACTACTGCAGGACAGGTATATATTATATAATGACGGACCTGCTGGACACTGTCAGCAGCAGACTCCTAAACTACTAGTATGAAGAAGATAGAAAAAAAAAACCCACCACAGGTAGGTATACAATTATGGACGAGCACTGCCGACACAGAGGTAGCTACAGCCGTGGACAACCGTACTGCGTCTGCTAGTATAGACTGGATGATAATGATATAAAAAATATATATATATCACTACTGCAGGACAGGTATATATTATATAATGACGGACCTGCTGGACACTGTCAGCAGCAGACTCCTAAACTACTAGTATGAAGAAGATAGAAAAAAAAAAACCCACCACAGGTAGGTATACAATTATGGATGAGCACTGCCGACACAGAGGTAGCTACAGCCGTGGACTACCGTACTGCGTCTGCTAGTATAGACTGGATGATAATGATATAAAAAATATATATATATCACTACTGCAGGACAGGTATATATTATATAATGACGGACCTGCTGGACACTGTCAGCAGCAGACTCCTAAACTACTAGTATGAAGATGATAGAAAAAAAAAAACCACCACAGGTAGGTATACAATTATGGACGAGCACTGCCGACACAGAGGTAGCTACAGCCGTGGACTACCGTACTGCGTCTGCTAGTATAGACTGGATGATAATGATATAAAAAATATATATATATCACTACTGCAGGACAGATATATATTATATAATGACGGACCTGCTGGACACTGTCAGCAGCAGACTCCTAAACTACTAGTATGAAGAAGATAGAAAAAAAAAAACCCACCACAGGTAGGTATACAATTATGGACGAGCACTGCCGACACAGAGGTAGCTACAGCCGTGGACTACCGTACTGCGTCTGCTAGTATAGACTGGATGATAATGATATAAAAAATATATATATATCACTACTGCAGGACAGGTATATATTATATAATGACGGACCTGCTGGACACTGTCAGCAGCAGACTCCTAAACTACTAGTATGAAGAAGATAGAAAAAAAAAACCCACCACAGGTAGGTATACAATTATGGACGAGCACTGCCGACACAGAGGTAGCTACAGCCGTGGACTACCGTACTGCGTCTGCTAGTATAGACTGGATGATAATGATATAAAAAATATATATATATCACTACTGCAGGACAGGTATATATTATATAATGACGGACCTGCTGGACACTGTCAGCAGCAGACTCCTAAACTACTAGTATGAAGAAGATAGAAAAAAAAAAAACCACCACAGGTAGGTATACAATTATGGACGAGCACTGCCGACACAGAGGTAGCTACAGCCGTGGACTACCGTACTGCGTCTGCTAGTATAGACTGGATGATAATGATATAAAAAATATATATATTATATATCACTACTGCAGGTATATATTATAATATAATGAATGACGGACCTGCTGGACACTGTCTGTCAGCAGAATGCGTTTATAGAATAAAAAAAAAAAACACCACACGAGTGTTTAACTTTTTCAGGCAGACAATATACTGGTGGTCACTGGTCAGTCACACTGGCAGCAAAAGTGTGCACTGTTATGTACTCCTGCTATAACTGCTCCCCAGTCTCCCCCACAATTAAGCTGTGTGAGCAGTGAGCACTCAGCACAGTCAGATATACATAGATGATATTATCATGCAGCACACTGAGGCTGAGCACAGATATGGTATGTGACTGTGTATCGTTTTTTTTTCAGGCAGAGAACGGATTTTAAATAATAAATAAAACTGGTGGTCACTAGTATAACTATCAGCAAAACTCTGCACTCTCTGAGTACTCCTAATGCTCCCCAAAATTACTAAAATTAAATTACTAGTAAATCAAGTGTCTCACTCTCTATCTAAACGGAGAGGACGCCAGCCACGTCCTCTCCCTATCAATCTCAATGCACGTGTGAAAATGGCGGCGACGCGCGGCTCCTTATATAGAATCCGAGTCTCGCGATAGAATACGAGCCTCGCGAGAATCCGACAGCGGGATGATGACGTTCGGGCGCGCTCGGGTTAGCCGAGCAAGGCGGGAAGATCCGAGTCTGCCTCGGACCCGTGTAAAAAGGCTGAAGTTCGGGGGGGTTCGGATTCCGAGGAACCGAACCCGCTCATCTCTAATATTTAGATTCCTTATGTTGCATACCTGTTTTGTACTACTCTGTACTAGCACACGTGCAGATGTCAGGGGAAAGGACACAACTTCATTTTGCTTGGCATCTCAGAAATCTCATAGTATAGTAGTTATGCTTTTGTTTTAGTATTCCAAAGCGCAGGGTTTGCAGTATACATACTAAAACATCATGAAGAATCCCCAAAATTCATCCTAGAAATTCAACCTTTTTTTGATCCAGAACCACATTCAGAGATACTACTCACTAGGTAGAAGAAAATGGGGACCTCTGCAGATATGCCTCTTAATGGACTTGATGCAGCTTTGAACGTAAACTAACCTCAGCATGTATGAAAGCAGATAACAGACAATAATTAAATTTACCTACGTTATCTACAAACATCTACTGAATTTGCTGCTACCATACTATTGTATGGTGACAGAAAATCTTTCAGATGTATAAAAAAAGCTACTGAGGTCCGGCCTGCACACTGGAGATCTCGTACATGCATAGTGGAGCCGGCCAGGGGTGACACACAGCTCATCAGCACTAGGCTGTCGCGCTAGCAGGGATAACCAGAGGGGGGACATATTGTCGGTATTGCTTCCTGCACCTAGCTATTGCTTCAGGAACAGGTCAAGATCCAGGTGGTCGGGTTACCGGCAGTCAAAATATCGAAGCCAGGATCCCGACACTACTTGGAATGCCGTCACCGGCATCCCAAATAGGGTCAACTTCCCAGCGTCGGAATCCTGACCACCGGGTTCCCAAACGAGCACTTACCGGGACACTGGAGAGGTAAGTCACGGGGGAGGGGGGTGCAGACTGCGGGCGGAGGGTTGGGTTAGGCTGCGGGCCAGGGGGGTTAGGTTTAGGCTGCGGTGAGGGGGGGTTAGAATTAGGCACCCCACGAGTGGGTTAGGATTAGGCTGCGGTGAAAAGGTTAGGTTTAGGCTACAGGGAGGGGGGGGGGGTTCAATTCAGGCGCCACCATGGAGGGTTAGGCTTAGGCTGCGGGGAGGCAGAGGTTAGCTTCAGGCTTAGGGAGAGGGAGGCTTAGGGCTAGGGGTACATTTTGGGAAGGTAAGTATACTACCTTCCCCTGTCAGTATTCTGATCACCGGGATGCCGCTGTCGGTATTTTTATCGTCAGCATCCAGACCGCCGGCATTCTCTACCCAATCCGTGTGGAGTGTGCTACTGCACATAGTGCTGCAGGGTAGGGGGCGCTGTTGGTGTCACTTGTCAATTATCTGTTTTAATTGCTTTCACTTGCAGCTTCCCCCCTATTTGAAGCCTAGCACCTCCTGACCGCCTAACCCCACCCCTTTAGTCGCTAATACCTATAAAACATTCTCTCAATTCTCTCTCTGGCACAGGGCACCAAAAAGTCCAGTTACGGCTCTGTGCATAACCTGCAATTCAGTGTACACACCCCTACTGAATTTTGCTTACATGAGGAAGCTCAGTTATGCCCTTTAAGTGGAGATGTAACCAAAATCTTTACTGCATAGTCTGTGCTTGACCATGCCTGGTTTTGGATGATTTGCAAATAGACATATGTCCAACTCTGCCATGGTATGTAGAGGGTGTGGTCACTGCACTTACCTGTAACACATCTCATTTTCCGCTGCAATAACATATTTTTCCCATTTATCTTGGTAGGAGGGACATCATCATGGGATAAAGGGGGTACAGCAGTTAGGGGCCCTGACTGTTTAGGAGGCAGCACGATCAATGTTATATTTCTAATTATATTTAAAGTGCTGTAATGTGACCCTAGGAGGTGAAAAGGGCTTAGCGTTGAAAATTCTGGGAATCAAGCTCCCCCTGTTGATCTGATGTCCTGGCTGCTCATTGCATGGCAGGCTCAGAGAATAGGCCTACTGCAGCCAGATTGCTTGGCAACCAGGGGTGTGGCAACACCCCCTCTTGCAGTCCAGCCTCCTGGAAGCATGGAGCAGCTCATTTCTGGCAGGTGAGTAGAGAATATTAATGACTAACTCTGGAGATTTTTCAGAATACAGTGGTGGTTTACATAATGATGACAGTGTATTAGTATGTTGTGAATTTAGTTTCTGTTTTTAATAAATGTTGAACTATGTTGTTTAGTCCTCGGTCTCCGGATCTCTGTTTTTTTTCTAGTCGGTAAGATGGTGTGTAGTGGGGGTGTGGAGCTGGGGGTGGAGGGGGGAAAAGGTGGTGGCTCTGCTTTTTTATTTGTACTGGTCCCCACTATTTATGATGGCAGTTCTTCTCCATAAGAACACATTCCCCTATCACCTCTGCAGTAATACATTTCCATCCTAACCATGTAGCATATCTCACAACACTGTGAGGGCCACAGGAACATGGTCACGCTATGAAGGGGTCGTGCCCAGGGTCAGATTGGTCCACATGGTACAGGGTAAATCCCTCCACCTTAGCCAGCGGACATTGTCAATGACATAGTGGGTACACACTAGATGATGTACCCGGTATGTCAGTCCGATACGCCGGATCGAGCAACATATCATCTAGAGTGTACCCAGGATAAGTCTCATTCACTTGTCAGACTGGTCTGACTTTAGGAGCAGTGGGGTTACCAAAAAGTATAATTTCTCACATGATTCTCTTGGCACCCTGTTCCGGCGAAAAGATTTGCAGCTATTGGCATAGTAAGGGGAGGAGCAGAAGGATGTAATGCAAACTGCACATGCACAGCCATAAATCTACAATAGCCAGGAAAGAAGGAATATGGGCAGGGACCAAAAGCTCTGTCTCAGGCGATGCTCTCCCCATAGGGTTACTGTGGCTTATATCATCTGAAGGTGGCATTATCTACTGGGTCCAACCTCCAAAAAGCTAAGTTTTTCATTGTTTGGAAAATTGTCCCAGACACAGTCAATATAGTACTGTGATAAAGGGACTGCAGTCTGTAGCATTAATTTGCCCAGGATATTCTGTGAGGGTAAGCAAGTATGAGATTCTAGGACACCCCTAGCCTAGTACTGGTGGCCTTAACTATGCTCCCCATAATGTTTGGGACTCAGTATTATGAAGTTTTTAAGTGGTCTGCAGCATATGGCACGGCTGGGCAAGGATATACTTACTTTTAGTGACCCACAGATCAAAATGTATGTTTGAAGGGTTGGGGTCAGGGCTTGGTTATGTTTTTCCCAACTGTATCCATATGCTCCTTTTAATTTCCTTTTTATCTTCATTACTGCACATGTCTATCATTTTCCAAAATTCAAAAGACTCACAACTACTCTGTAGAATGTATAGCACACAATTACTAATAACAGAGACAGGTAAGAAGACTGCTGTACAATGTGTTGCACAGTTACTGGAGATGTGTTCAAATATTACAGGACTAATTTATATCCCCAGCCCTGATATATTGTAACAATGAAATCTAATATTGAAGTTACTCTATATACGATCATAAGGCCACAGAAAGGCAATAGATCGCCAGTGCCGTTACTAGGGTTGGTGTCACCAAGTGCGAACGCCTTGCAAGGCCACACGTGAAAGGAGGCTTGGCCTTGTGTCTGCTATGCCACACCCACAGGTGTATGACATTTTGGGGGCATGACCGCATATCATGTCCCTGTTCTTGTCACTCTGGGGGCTTGCCTGGTACTCAGGGAGCTGCTGGACAGCTCCCAGCTACTTCCAGCACAGTGTGGATGATGTGTGCATGCTGCTTGCGGACACAGGGCCTAATTCAGAGTTGATCACAGCAGCAAATTTGTTAACAGTTGGGCAAAACCATGTGCACTGCATGGGGGGAGGGACAGATATAACATGTGCAGGGAGAGTTAGATTTGGGTGGGGTGTGTTCAAACTGAAATCTAAATTGCAGTGTAAAAATAAAGCTGCCAGTATTTACCCTGCACAGTAACAAAATAACCCAACCAAATCTAACTCTCTGCACATGTTATATCTGCCCCCCCTGCAGTGCACATGGTTTTGCCCAACTGCTAACAAATTTGCTGCTGTGATCAACTCTGAATTACCCCCACCATCCGAAGGGATGACACCAAAATAGCACAGCAGTTATGCCGTTTTGGTGTCACCCCCTCCGTTGGTGTCACCCGGTGCAGTCCGCATCCCCCTAGTGACGCCACTATAGATTACCACATAGAAAATATTGAATGAGTGAATTCTGATATTTGCTAAATTCAGGAATATTACGGAATTAGCTGTTTCTTTGGTTGTCAACGTTCCTGATACATTTTGCTGTTGGTTGGTATCTTGTCATATCTCTTGTGTTTTGGTTATTCCTAAGAGGTTCTTATGTTACCCAGAACTGTCTTAAAGATCAGGGGTTATCTGTGTAGTAAATGTTGTAAGATAAACAATCTATTAAGGGACAAGAGGGTGAAAATGATATACCATATCTTTTTACATGTTGCATTTGGAAATCTCACACCTGTGTGACCTCTGAGAGACAGACTGCAGCAGAGGTTGATTGGAGACTTTGAGGCATAATTGAATCCTTCTCTCGTGCTGATTCCACAGGGTGTCAAACAGCTTTTTACACTGAGCAGCAACAAGTATCAAAGAATAGTCAGTGGCCGCATGCTGTGGGTGGCTGATGTCCCCCTCTGGCAGGGAATCCGCCCATAAGTAGCCTGATCCATTCAGCTGTCTCACCTTACCTAGACAGATTCACAGGGGGTCTGACTGGACTGCAGTAAAATCATGGTCCATAGACACATGCTGGGAGCTCATTTATTACCAATGGACACATAATTTTCATCTTTCTTGGTCTCTGCTTTTCTAGTTTTCCTTATCTAAACAAAATGTTGCAAAAGCTCAATAATGTTTTGTTAAAATACAAATCTATCCAAAGAGAAAACTGTAAAAGAAACACCTGCCCGTCCAACTTCATCCAGAAATATTATTTGCAAATTTTCATTTTCATTTTATTTATTAAAGTATTAACATGTATTTTATTTAGCTATTTTTGAAGTTTATCATTGTTTTTTAAACTTTTTTTTAACTTAGCACATTTGAATTAAAGAATAAGTGGCAGTACATGTTATAGAAACTTTAAACAACATGTCCATACAAAAATTACATAGTACTGATTTTAAGATAGCTGCAAAAAAGTTAAATACAGAACAAAGGGGAAAAGGATGGGAAGAAAAAAATACATAAATTAAAAAATGTTAAAGAGAACTAATACATATAACTTAAAGGGGGCTAATATAGAAACAGTTGGGGCCATAGACACACATACAATAAAGTAATAACATGCAACAATTAAGACAGGACAGCAGGCTGAGCAACATGTTTTCGTGACTACGCTGAACCATAGAGATAATTTTTGATAGGGAGGAGGCAGGGGCAGATTTAGGGGTGAGAGCGCCTCTAGGCACAACAGTAACGGATGCCCCCCGTCTGCCTAATTTGTATTTTTTATTTTATTTTTATTGGATATTTACTAGAATTTATTAAAAAGTTTCTTATATTGGCTCTCATTGTGAGTTGATCGCTAGCTGCTTCCGGTCGCAGCGCGGCGATCAGGCTAAAAATTGGCACTTCTGCGCATGCGTATGGTATGCAGTACGCATGCGCAACGTACTTTGACACAAAACTATACAGTTTCACACAAGGCTGAGCAAAGCTTTTCAGTCGCACTGCTGATCGGTGAGTGATTGACAGGAAGTGGGTGTTTCTGGGTGGTAACTTGGCGTTTTCCGGGAGTGTGCTAAAAAACGCAGGCATGTCAGGTAAAAACGCAGGCGTGCCTGGGGAAACGGGGGAGTGGCTGGCCGAACGCAGGGCGTGTTTGTGACGTCAAAACAGGAACTTAACAGACTGAAGTGATCGCAAGGAAGGAGTAGGTCTGGAGCTGCTCAGAAACTGCTTGGAAAAATTTCAGCACTATTCTGCTAACCTTTCGGTCGCACTTCTGCTAAGCTAAAATACACTCCCAGAGGGCGGCGGCTTAGCGCTTGCACTGCTGCTAAAAGCAGCTAGCGAGCGATCAACTCGGAATGAGGGCCATAGTGCAGCATATTCTGTTGCACCTTACAATTGGAACAACAGTAATAGAACACAACTGGGTAAAAACAGACAGTCATAGAGGTAGGAAGGCCCTGCTCGCAAGCTTGCAATCTATAACCCTCTTTTGATAGTCAATTTTTATAGAATAATAAAGAAAAAGCAATGATTACATTTTTAAAAAATGATTATGTATACATATTTACTAAGTAGGACAACTTACAGGGGCAGTATGTCCATTTACACTCCATTCAAGATGGCATATGGTATAGTACGGTGTAAATATTTTGCAGAAACTGGTACTTTTTGGGCTGACACAAGCATCCAAGTGCCGCCTCGAAACAAGTGCCGCCCCTAGGCACGTGCCTCACTTTCCTAATGTGAAATTTGCCACTTGGGGGAGGATCACATTTGTTCCAGTATTGGACCAGACCTGCTTTCATAGCAATTAAGATATGACTTATCATGTAGTTGGTATGACGTTGGACTGATCAGGGACGTGCAGTCAGGGGAGGCAGTGCCTCCCCTGTCATAATCATTAAAATAATATAAAGAAAATACTTATGACACATATTTTGTGTCATAAGTATATGCGTTAGGCTTTATATTATTTTAATGATTCCTAGTGTCTAAAATATTAGTTTAAAGAGTTAAGGATGCACCGCTGTCGGTGCCTCCCGCTATCAGTGCAAAAGGGCAGGAATCGGGGAGGCGGGACTAAGAATTGGGCAGTAAAAGCCCATTAAAAAATGAAGCTGAAGCGGCACTTAGTGGAAGTGCCGCTTTGACAGGGGAGTGACAGGGGCGTGCTTTCAACCCATAGCACGCCCCTGTCGCCAAGACTGACCAGCAGAAGCGGCCGGAATCCACAGAGCAGGAGGGGAGCTGCGAGTCCCGGTCTCTGTCCCGCCGCTGTAACAAATGTGAAGTGCGCCTTCCTCTTGTCCCGCCGCCGCTGTCGTACCTGAGTCCCGCCGCCGCCGTCACTACTCTGCCCCTAAGACCTGCTTCTTCGTTGCTGCCGCCGGCTGTCCGCTCTGGAGCGTCGCCGCAGCTGCCAGGACCCGAGGAGAGTGTGTCTGTGTATGGTGGATCGTGCCCCCCCCCAAGGCGAGTACCACACACACACACACACACACACACACACACACACACACACACACACACACACACACACACACACACACTCACTCTCTCTCTCTCTCTCTCTCTCTCTACTCGAGTCTGCTGATATAATGTGTAAAAAATAAATAAATGCCGTAATGTGTAACCAAGGGGGACGCCGTCTGCTGCAATGTGTAAAAAAGGGGGACTGACTGCCGCAATGTGTAAAAAGGGGGACGCTGTCTGCCGTAATGAGTAAAAGAGGGGGTCTAGCTGCCGTAATGTGTAAAAAGGGGACGCTGTCTGCCGTAATGTGTAAAAAAGGGGGACGCTGTCTGCCGTAATGTGTAACAGGGGGACGCTGTCTGCCGTAATGAGTAAAAGAGGGGGTCTGTCTGCCGTAATGTGTAAAAAGGGGACGCTGTCTACCGTAATGTGTAAAAAAGGGGGACGCTGTCTGCCGTAATGTGTAAAAGATGGGGACTGTCTGCTGTAATGTGTAAAAAAGGGGACGCTGTCTGCCGTAATGTGTAAAAAAGGGGTACCTAATTCTGATCCCAATGCCCCAACTATTTCAACTCAAGGGCTACCTAAAACACATATTTGCAAAAAATAAATAAATGTTTAAATAAAAAAATAGAAGTAGGCAGGCACTGTCAGCCTACTTCCATGACATCACAAGTGGCGGTAAGGTTCATCGCCGGACTTTGCGGATCATTATGGCTGCAGTGCCTCACCAGCCAATGACCTCACCGCACGCCACTGCTGATAATGGTATAAAAGTGAGATTTCAGGGAGATGAGGAAGACTCCAACGTGACCTGCCGAATGAAATTGAAAACATCAACCCATAGTGATTGAATCACAGGACACGCCCAAAAAATATGGGTCAGAGTACCCTCCATCCCACAAATCCTCCAGCAGAATTTAGAGGATCCTGGCCAGATTTTATGCAGTTTAGCTGGAGTATGGTATAAACCATATACAGGTTGAGTATCCCATATCCAAATATCCGAAATACGGAATATTCCGAAATACGGACTTTTTGAGTGAGAGTGAAATAGTGAAACTTTTGTTTTCTGATGGCTCAATGTACACAAACTTTGTTTAATACACACAGTTATTAAAAATATTGTATTAAATGACCTTCAGGCTGTGTGTATAAGGTGTATATGAAACATAAATGAATTTTGTGACTGCAGATACACTTTGTTTAATGCACAAAGTTATCAAAAATATTGGCTAAAATTACCTTCAGGCTGTGTGTATAAGGTGTAGATGAAACATAAATGCACTGTGTGCTTACACCTAGGTCCCATCGCCATGATATCTCATTATGGTATGCAATTATTCCAAAATACGGAAAAATCCCATATCCAAAATACCTCTGGTCCCAAGCATTTTGGATAAGGGATACTCAACCTGTATATATATTTAAACAGCATTTCAGAGTGGTTTATACATTTGGATTTTTACATCTGTAAAAAGGTTTGTAACCAGCCCGACCCAATTCTCATCTGTAAGGGAAATTTGCAGATCTGCCTCCCATTTAGTTTGATTCAGCAACTTCTTGTCTTCCAAAGAGGACAAAGGGTTCTGCATCACATAGAGATACCGCTTTTATGGATCAAAAAAGTGAATTTGGAGGCTGTATAAGACTTTATTCTTTTTTATAAGTTTTTAATTGTATTTATATAACACAAATATATTTCTTGCAGCACTCTACAGTAAACTGCATGAATTGAGTATTCTTTCTGGCGTGAGAATACTGCTCACTACTATCTACAATGTAATAGAGAGTTATAGGGGTAAATCAATTATGTGCGAGTTGACACATACATCGCTTTTACACGTGATATGTGCCAGAAACTACCTTGGGCAGTGTGAGCAGAAATAAGCTATGTATAGCCCTATTTCCAGGTGCTATCGTCATCACAGGTTTACCAATTGAAAAGTGAGCCTTTTGGAGTTTGGCTCCTTTGGTTTATGCATCCTCAGATGGTGTAAACCGATTTATGTCTATCTAGGCTTACATTACAATCCCTTTAAATCAGGTCGCTCATGAATTACACAGGTTCTGTGGCTGTTGACTTCAAGCCTGCATTTCACCTGGTTTAATCAGCCACAGAACCTGTATAATTCATGAGCATCCCGTTTAAAGGGATTTCTATCTGTCTGTCTATCTATCTATCTATCTATCTATCTATCTATCTATCTATCTATCTATCTGTCGTCGTAGACATGAAAACAAAATGTAATACAATACCAAGGGAAGATTCAACAATGGGGGGGGGGGGGGTTATCCATTAACCCGTGTTCAATGACCGCGGGTAATTGTATCGTCGGGGGCTATCCTATTAGCCCCCATGTGGCGCACAACTCCGTACTTATCGCGGATTATGATCCGGGTGCCTCAGGCACCCCGAAGCATAGTCTGCAATAACTGGCCTGCCAGAGCCGCGATAACACATGGAATCAGGGACTTATCCCCGATCCCATGCGTTTTCATGCAATCGTGGGTTCATTTTTGGGCAATCAAAATGGACCCTTAATTGGATATTGTGATAATGACCATCGGTCAAAAACGCGCTATCCAGCCATTTCGATCCACCGAAAATTAATCACACCTAATTGGATAGCCCCCAAAGTGTTCTTACTAGAACTGTATGACATGTGGCATTCAGATATTTCTGCCAGTTCCTTAACGCTTTAATGGCTTTTTTTCTGAAACTGAATGAGAATGTTGTTATTGTTTTTTAGTGTATTTTAGTGCGATATTTAGTGTATTTAATTGTTCCTTTACATGTCATACATTTTTTTAATATGTGGATTGTTGTGCTTCACAGACTGAGATGTTTAGTGTTCTATGATTTTTATTGATAATGATGATCCATGTGGCTGATGGATCATTTGATTTTTTAACTTTGTATATTGGAGCAGTTGTTGTATTATTAAAATTTTTTTGCAAATGGTCTTTAAAATATGCTACGGAACCAGCAAAATAAAAAAGATCACATACAGTTTTTTATTTCTAGAACACAAGTTCAGTGCAGCGTTACATTCTTATATTTAAATGAAAAGCCTTTCCTTATAATAGTTATAATAAATTAATTTACATTTTCCCTTTGAATTTTTTCCCTGTTACCTGTCAGTCCCTATACTAGTGATTCTTAACTCCAGGGGGCTTATGTAACAACCTGCGAGATGCAGGCTGTGCGGGAATTCCGTTGAGACTGCCCATATCTCGCAGGTTGTTACATAAGCCCCCAGGTCTTGGGTCACTCCACCAGTGCATGTTCTCCAGGGTCTATAGATCTGCAGTGTCTAGTTGGATAGTAACTAGGTTGATACCAAATGGTCGACATGCATTAGGTCGACTTGGACATTAGGTCAACCTAGGAAGGGCCAACTGTGCTTATAGTTGACAGGTACAAAAGTTCTACAGGTTCAAATGGTCAACATGCTAATGGTCTACACAGCATATCGTCAACGTGAGGGTTTTTTTTAGGTTTTTTTTTGCTTTTTTCTACTTTACCATACTTATCATCCACATGGACTATGATAGGAAGTAGTAGCATTGCCCGAAGCACGGTGAGCGAAGTGAGCCATGTGAAGGGACGAAGTACACTAATTGAGGGTCCACCTGCGAGACGACACCAAAAACATGCAAAATTGTGTTGACTTTTTTCTGTGTCAACCGTTTTTCATGTCGACCTTTTCATGTGTCACCCTTTTGTACCTGTTAATCTTTTCCAGTGTCAACCTTTCATAAGGTTGACTATATGACCATTGTCGACCATTTAGTGTCGACCTAATGAGTGCAGATTTTCTAACTGTAGATCTATTGAACCATAACCGATGCCTCCTCACAGAATTGCAAATTGAATAATTAGAATCAGAGCTATTTTTCAACAGGAATCAGCAAGAACTCAGTTCCTGAACCTCTCATTAAATATGACATAATCAGTACCTGGGTTCCTGAACCTGTCCTGGGCCAAAATGTATTTTCCATAAGTTTTAAAGTCCATTTTGAGTGCCTTCTTTTCTAAAAACTATCTGTCTATAACTTTTATTTAATAGCTCCACCCTCCGACCCATAGTTCCTAAACCTTTTTTCCAGAAAAATAGTACTGATTAGAACAGGGGTCAGGAAACTTTTTGACCTTTTACCCCAAAATATATTTAGATACGCCGACGTTACCCCCTTGATTTGAAAGGAAGGAAATCATATATTATTGAGCATATATACTGGCTATCACTGTTTATATGGCATTTCTGAGATACTGAATGTATGTATATATATATATATATATATATATATATATAAAATTATTTGTATATGTATATATATATATATATATATATACACAATCCTCTGTGTGGTCCGGCACTCACCGCTCCCGACAGGTTACTTGCTCCGGTGCCCTCCTTGGAGGTTGTTGCTACCTCAATGTATACGGAGAAGAAAGGCGACACTCGGAGACTGGCAAATTCGGTGAAATAACGAATTTGCCAGTCTCCAAGTGCCGCCTTTCTTCTCCGTATATATATATATATATATATATATAGAACAAAATGACCCGGCACTCTGTAGTCCTTAGATAAATAACTTACTGCTCACGGTGCCATCCCACACGGCCTTTCAGCCTGTAATATACTCGAACGGAATAGGCGGCACTCGGAGACTAAGAATCAGTGTAACAAGTGTAGTGACTTTATTGTCAGCATCAAATCTACGTTTCGGGGTCGCAGCCCCGTCGTCAGGATAAATGACAATACAAACAAATTGTGTTTAAATACCTTAGTGCAGGGTGTCACCTCCCGCCAGTCCAGACGCCGCTGCCCGGTTTCCGGCCGCATCTTCCCGGTCCTTCCGGGTATGACGCTGCGCCGGTCCGCCCAGCTCGCGCGCTGTTACTGTGGATAGGGTTACCATAGTTACATATCAACAATCAGTGTTCAAGAAGAGGAAGCGCATCTTCCAAGTCACAGTGAAATGTACAACATAGCTTTCTGTAACCTAATCATGTAAAGTGCATCGTGCAAAAAAAACATATATATTAAAAACTACATCACACAATAAAACCGTGCTCAACTTTAGTAGGTGCTGGTTACAGAATGTTATGAATTAAGATCGTGTTAAAAAACGTCAGGGACAATCAAGAAAATAATAGGAATAAATGGACAAAACGTGTAGCCACTTCATTCATAATAGATCGCAAGCTGTGTATTAACGATGTTAGTGTCAGTGACCTCATAGGTGGACTTCAATTGTTATCTAGTTGCTTAAATTTAATTTTAATTGTTAATTTAATGGATACTTGCAAGATAATAACTATCGGTAATTGCAGTTAGGTATTAAGCATAGAGCGTATATGCTGCTATATAGCATGAGTTAACTTTGATGTAAAACATAGCAGCATTTTGGTGACCCAACAGTCTATAGTATATAGTTGTGTACAGTAGGCCATTGCTGTATATTGCAGCTCTGTGTCACTGCACGTATCCATTCCATATCTGTGTGGCATTTTTGTGAGCAGTATATATAGTATTACAGTGCAGCATTTTGGTGACCCAACAGTATATAGTTGTGTACAGTAGGCCATTGCTGTATCTTGCAGCTCTGTGTCACTGAGTGCAAGTATCCATTCCATATCTGTGCAGCATTTTTGTGAGCAGTATATATAGTATTACAGTGCAGCATTTTGGTGACCCAACAGTATATAGTTGTGTACAGTAGGCCATTGCTGTATCTTGCAGCTCTGTGTCACTGCATGTATACATTCCATATCTGTGCGGCATTTTTGTGAGCAGTATATATAGTATTACAGTGCAGCATTTTGGTGACCCAACAGTATATAGTTGTGTACAGTAGGCCATTGCTGTATCTTGCAGCTCTGTGTCACTGCACGTATCCATTCCATATCTGTGCGGCATTTTTGTGAGCAGTATATATAGTATTACAGTGCAGCATTTTGGTGACCCAACATTATATAGTTGTGTACAGTAGGCCATTGCTGTATCTTGCAGCTCTGTGTCACTGAGTGCAAGTATCCATTCCATATCTGTGCGGCATTTTTGTGAGCAGTATATATAGTATTACAGTGCAGCATTTTGGTGACCCAACAGTATATAGTTGTGTACAGTAGGCCATTGCTGTATCTTGCAGCTCTGTGTCACTGCACGTATCCATTCCATATCTTTGCGGCATTTTTGTGAGCGGTATATATAGTATTACAGTGCAGCATTTTGGTGACCCAACAGTATATAGTTGTGCAGTTGGCCATTGCTGTATCTTGCAGCTCTGTGTCACTGCATGTGTCCATTCCATATCTGTGCGGCATTTTTGTGAGCAGTATATATAGTATTACAGTGCAGCATTTTGGTGACCCAACAGTATATAGTTGTGTACAGTAGGCCATTGCTGTATCTTGCAGCTCTGTGTCACTGCACGTATTCATTCCATGTCTGTGCGGCATTTTTGTGAGCAGTATATATAGTATTACAGTGCAGCATTTTGGCGACCCAACAGTATATAGTTGTGCAGCTGGCCATTGCTGCATCCTGCAGCTCTGTGTCACTGCACGTATCCATTCCATATCTGTGCAGCATTTTTGTGAGCAGTATATATAGTATTACAGTGCAGCATTTTGGTGACCCAACACTATATAGTTGTGTACAGTAGGACATTGCTGTATCTTGCAGCTCTGTGTCACTGCACGTATCCATTCCATATCTGTGCGGCATTTTTGTGAGCAGTATATATAGTATTACAGTGCAGCATTTTGGTGACCCAACAGTATATAATTGTGTACAGTAGGCCATTGCTGTATCTTGCAGCTCTGTGTCACTGCACGTATCCATTCCATATCTGCGCTGCATTTTTGTGAGCAGTATATATAGTATTACAGTGCAGCATTTTGGTGACCCAACAGTATATAGTTGTGTACAGTAGGCCATTGCTGTATCTTGCAGCTCTGTGTCACTGAGTGCAAGTATCCATTCCATATCTGTGCGTCATTTTTGTGAGCAGTATATATAGTATTACAGTGCAGCATTTTGGTGACCCAACAGTATATAGTTGTGTACAGTAGGCCATTGCTGTATCTTGCAGCTCTGTGTCACTGCACGTATCCATTCCATATCTGTGCGGCATTTTTGGGAGCAGTATATATAGTATTACAGTGCAGCATTTTGGTGACCCAACAGTATATAGTTGTGTACAGTAGGCCATTGCGGTATCTTGCAGCTCTGTGTCACTGAGTGCAAGTATCCATTCTATATCTGTGCAGCATTTTTGTGAGCAGTATATATAGTATTACAGTGCAGCATTTTGGTGACCCAACAGTATATAGTTGTGTACAGTAGGCCATTGCTGTATCTGTGTCACTGAGTGCAAGTATCCATTCCATATCTGTGCGGCATTTTTGTGAGCAGTATATATAGTATTACAGTGCAGCATTTATATGACCCAACATTATATAGTTGTGTACAGTAGGCCATTGCTGTATCTTGCAGCTCTGTGTCACTGAGTGCAAGTATCCATTCCATATCTGTGCGGGATTTTTGTGAGCAGTATATATAGTATTACAGTGCAGCATTTTGGTGACCCAACAGTATATAGTTGTGTACAGTAGGCCATTGCTGTATCTTGCAGCTCTGTGTCACTGCACGTATCCATTCCATATCTTTGCGGCATTTTTGTGAGCAGTATATATAGTAGTACAGTGCAGCATTTTGGTGACCCAACAGTATAAAGTTGTGCAGTTGGCCATTGCTGTATCTTGCAGCTCTGTGTCACTGCATGTATCCATTCCATATCTGTGCGGCATTTTTGTGAGCAGTATATATAGTATTACAGTGCAGCATTTTGGTGACCCAACAGTATATAGTTGTGTACAGTAGGCCATTGCTGTATCTTGCAGCTCTGTGTCACTGCACGTATTCATTCCATATCTGTGCGGCATTTTTGTGAGCAGTATATATAGTATTACAGTGCAGCATTTTGGTGACCCAACAGTATATAGTTGTGCAGCTGGCCATTGCTGCATCCTGCAGCTCTGTGTCACTGCACGTATCCATTCCATATCTGTGCAGCATTTTTGTGAGCAGTATATATAGTATTACAGTGCAGCATTTTGGTGACCCAACAGTATATAGTTGTGTACAGTAGGCCATTGCTGTATCTTGCAGCTCTGTGTCACTGCACGTATCCATTCCATATCTGTGCGGCATTTTTGTGAGCAGTATATATAGTATTACAGTGCAGCATTTTGGTGACCCAACAGTATATAATTGTGTACAGTAGGCCATTGCTGTATCTTGCAGCTCTGTGTCACTGCACGTATCCATTCCATATCTGCGCAGCATTTTTGTGAGCAGTATATATAGTATTACAGTGCAGCATTTTGGTGACCCAACAGTATATAGTTGTGTACAGTAGGCCATTGCTGTATCTTGCAGCTCTGTGTCACTGAGTGCAAGTATCCATTCCATATCTGTGCGGCATTTTTGTGAGCAGTATATATAGTATTACAGTGCAGCATTTTGGTGACCCAACAGTATATAGTTGTGTACAGTAGGCCATTGCTGTATCTTGCAGCTCTGTGTCACTGCACGTATCCATTCCATATCTGTGCGTCATTTTTGTGAGCAGTATATATAGTATTGCAGTGCAGCATTTTGGTGACCCAACAGTATATAGTTGTGCAGTTGGCCATTGCTGTATCTTGCAGCTCTGTGTCACTGCATGTATATATTCCATATCTGTGCGGCATTTTTGTGAGCAGTATATATAGTATTACAGTGCAGCATTTTGGTGACCCAACAGTCTATAGTATATAGTTGTGTACAGTAGGCCATTGCTGTATATTGCAGCTCTGTGTCACTGCACGTATCCATTCCATATCTGTGCGGCATTTTTGTGAGCAGTATATATAGTATTACAGTGCAGCATTTTGGTGACCCAACAGTATATAGTTGTGTACAGTAGGCCATTGCTGTATCTTGCAGCTCTGTGTCACTGCACGTATGCATTCCATATCTTTGCGGCATTTTTGTGAGCAGTATATATAGTATTACAGTGCAGCATTTTGGTGACCCAACAGTATATAGTTGTGCAGTTGGCCATTGCTGTATCTTGCAGCTCTGTGTCACTGCATGTATCCATTCCATATCTGTGCGGCATTTTTGTGAGCAGTATATATAGTATTACAGTGCAGCATTTTGGTGACCCAACAGTATATAGTTGTGTACAGTAGGCCATTGCTGTATCTTGCAGCTCTGTGTCACTGCACGTATTCATTCCATATCTGTGCGGCATTTTTGTGAGCAGTATATATAGTATTACAGTGCAGCATTTTGGTGACCCAACAGTATATAGTTGTGCAGCTGGCCATTGCTGCATCCTGCAGCTCTGTGTCACTGCACGTATATTCCATATCTGTGCAGCATTTTTGTGAGCAGTATATATAGTATTACAGTGCAGCATTTTGGTGACCCAACAGTATATAGTTGTGTACAGTAGGCCATTGCTGTATCTTGCAGCTCTGTGTCACTGCACGTATCCATTCCATATCTGTGCGGCATTTTTGTGAGCAGTATATATAGTATTACAGTGCAGCATTTTGGTGACCCAACAGTATATAATTGTGTACAGTAGGCCATTGCTGTATCTTGCAGCTCTGTGTCACTGCACGTATCCATTCCATATCTGTGCGGCATTTTTGTGAGCAGTATATATAGTATTACAGTGCAGCATTTTGGTGACCCAACATTATATAGTTGTGTACAGTAGGCCATTGCTGTATCTTGCAGCTCTGTGTCACTGCATGTATCCATTCCATATCTGTGCGGCATTTTTGTGAGCAGTATATATAGTATTACAGTGCAGCATTTTGGTGACCCAACAGTATATAGTTGTGTACAGTAGGCCATTGCTGTATCTTGCAGCTCTGTGTCACTGCACGTATCCATTCCATATCTGTGCGGCATTTTTGTGAGCAGTATATATAGTATTACAGTGCAGCATTTTGGTGACCCAACAGTATATAATTGTGTACAGTAGGCCATTGCTGTATCTTGCAGCTCTGTGTCACTGCACGTATCCATTCCATATCTGTGCGGCATTTTTGTGAGCAGTATATATAGTATTACAGTGCAGCATTTTGGTGACCCAACATTATATAGTTGTGTACAGTAGGCCATTGCTGTATCTTGCAGCTCTGTGTCACTGAGTGCAAGTATCCATTCCATATCTGTGCGGGATTTTTGTGAGCAGTATATATAGTATTACAGTGCAGCATTTTGGTGACCCAACAGTATATAGTTGTGTACAGTAGGCCATTGCTGTATCTTGCAGCTCTGTGTCACTGCACGTATCCATTCCATACCTTTGCGGCATTTTTGTGAGCAGTATATATAGTAGTACAGTGCAGCATTTTGGTGACCCAACAGTATAAAGTTGTGCAGTTGGCCATTGCTGTATCTTGCAGCTCTGTGTCACTGCATGTATCCATTCCATATCTGTGCGGCATTTTTGTGAGCAGTATATATAGTATTACAGTGCAGCATTTTGGTGACCCAACAGTATATAGTTGTGTACAGTAGGCCATTGCTGTATCTTGCAGCTCTGTGTCACTGCACGTATTCATTCCATATCTGTGCGGCATTTTTGTGAGCAGTATATATAGTATTACAGTGCAGCATTTTGGTGACCCAACAGTATATAGTTGTGCAGCTGGCCATTGCTGCATCCTGCAGCTCTGTGTCACTGCACGTATCCATTCCATATCTGTGCAGCATTTTTGTGAGCAGTATATATAGTATTACAGTGCAGCATTTTGGTGACCCAACAGTATATAGTTGTGTACAGTAGGCCATTGCTGTATCTTGCAGCTCTGTGTCACTGAGTGCAAGTATCCATTCCATATCTGTGCGGCATTTTTGTGAGCAGTATATATAGTATTACAGTGCAGCATTTTGGTGACCCAACAGTATATAATTGTGTACAGTAGGCCATTGCTGTATCTTGCAGCTCTGTGTCACTGCACGTATCCATTCCATATCTGCGCTGCATTTTTGTGAGCAGTATATATAGTATTACAGTGCAGCATTTTGGTGACCCAACAGTATATAGTTGTGTACAGTAGGCCATTGCTGTATCTTGCAGCTCTGTGTCACTGAGTGCAAGTATCCATTCCATATCTGTGCGGCATTTTTGTGAGCAGTATATATAGTATTACAGTGCAGCATTTTGGTGACCCAACAGTATATAGTTGTGTACAGTAGGCCATTGCTGTATCTTGCAGCTCTGTGTCACTGCACGTATCCATTCCATATCTGTGCGTCATTTTTGTGAGCAGTATATATAGTATTGCAGTGCAGCACTTTGGTGACCCAACAGTATATAGTTGTGCAGTTGGCCATTGCTGTATCTTGCAGCTCTGTGTCACTGCATGTATACATTCCATATCTGTGCAGCATTTTTGTGAGCAGTATATATAGTATTACAGTGCAGCATTTTGGTGACCCAACAGTCTATAGTATATAGTTGTGTACAGTAGGCCATTGCTGTATCTTGCAGCTCTGTGTCACTGAGTGCAAGTATCCATTCCATATCTGTGCGGCATTTTTGTGAGCAGTATATATAGTATTACAGTGCAGCATTTTGGTGACCCAACAGTATATAGTTGTGTACAGTAGGCCATTGCTGTATCTTGCAGCTCTGTGTCACTGCACGTATCCATTCCATATCTTTGCGGCATTTTTGTGAGCAGTATATATAGTATTACAGTGCAGCATTTTGGTGACCCAACAGTATATAGTTGTGCAGTTGGCCATTGCTGTATCTTGCAGCTCTGTGTCACTGCATGTATCCATTCCATATCTGTGCGGCATTTTTGTGAGCAGTATATATAGTATTACAGTGCAGCATTTTGGTGACCCAACAGTATATAGTTGTGTACAGTAGGCCATTGCTGTATCTTGCAGCTCTGTGTCACTGCACGTATTCATTCCATATCTGTGCGGCATTTTTGTGAGCAGTATATATAGTATTACAGTGCAGCATTTTGGTGACCCAACAGTATATAGTTGTGCAGCTGGCCATTGCTGCATCCTGCAGCTCTGTGTCACTGCACGTATCCATTCCATATCTGTGCAGCATTTTTGTGAGCAGTATATATAGTATTACAGTGCAGCATTTTGGTGACCCAACAGTATATAGTTGTGTACAGTAGGCCATTGCGGTATCTTGCAGCTCTGTGTCACTGCACGTATCCATTCCATATCTGTGCGGCATTTTTGTGAGCAGTATATATAGTATTACAGTGCAGCATTTTGGTGACCCAACAGTATATAGTTGTGTACAGTAGGCCATTGCTGTATCTTGCAGCTCTGTGTCACTGCACGTATCCATTCCATATCTGTGCGGCATTTTTGTGAGCAGTATATATAGTATTACAGTGCAGCATTTTGGTGACCCAACAGTATATAGTTGTGTACAGTAGGCCATTGCTGTATCTTGCAGCTCTGTGTCACTGCACGTATCCATTCCATATCTGTGCGGCATTTTTGTGAGCAGTATATATAGTATTACAGTGCAGCATTTTGGTGACCCAACAGTATATAATTGTGTACAGTAGGCCATTGCTGTATCTTGCAGCTCTGTGTCACTGCACGTATCCATTCCATATCTGTGCGGCATTTTTGTGAGCAGTATATATAGTATTACAGTGCAGCATTTTGGTGACCCAACATTATATAGTTGTGTACAGTAGGCCATTGCTGTATCTTGCAGCTCTGTGTCACTGAGTGCAAGTATCCATTCCATATCTGTGCGGGATTTTTGTGAGCAGTATATATAGTATTACAGTGCAGCATTTTGGTGACCCAACAGTATATAGTTGTGTACAGTAGGCCATTGCTGTATCTTGCAGCTCTGTGTCACTGCACGTATCCATTCCATACCTTTGCGGCATTTTTGTGAGCAGTATATATAGTAGTACAGTGCAGCATTTTGGTGACCCAACAGTATAAAGTTGTGCAGTTGGCCATTGCTGTATCTTGCAGCTCTGTGTCACTGCATGTATCCATTCCATATCTGTGCGGCATTTTTGTGAGCAGTATATATAGTATTACAGTGCAGCATTTTGGTGACCCAACAGTATATAGTTGTGTACAGTAGGCCATTGCTGTATCTTGCAGCTCTGTGTCACTGCACGTATTCATTCCATATCTGTGCGGCATTTTTGTGAGCAGTATATATAGTATTACAGTGCAGCATTTTGGTGACCCAACAGTATATAGTTGTGCAGCTGGCCATTGCTGCATCCTGCAGCTCTGTGTCACTGCACGTATCCATTCCATATCTGTGCAGCATTTTTGTGAGCAGTATATATAGTATTACAGTGCAGCATTTTGGTGACCCAACAGTATATAGTTGTGTACAGTAGGCCATTGCTGTATCTTGCAGCTCTGTGTCACTGAGTGCAAGTATCCATTCCATATCTGTGCGGCATTTTTGTGAGCAGTATATATAGTATTACAGTGCAGCATTTTGGTGACCCAACAGTATATAATTGTGTACAGTAGGCCATTGCTGTATCTTGCAGCTCTGTGTCACTGCACGTATCCATTCCATATCTGCGCTGCATTTTTGTGAGCAGTATATATAGTATTACAGTGCAGCATTTTGGTGACCCAACAGTATATAGTTGTGTACAGTAGGCCATTGCTGTATCTTGCAGCTCTGTGTCACTGAGTGCAAGTATCCATTCCATATCTGTGCGGCATTTTTGTGAGCAGTATATATAGTATTACAGTGCAGCATTTTGGTGACCCAACAGTATATAGTTGTGTACAGTAGGCCATTGCTGTATCTTGCAGCTCTGTGTCACTGCACGTATCCATTCCATATCTGTGCGTCATTTTTGTGAGCAGTATATATAGTATTGCAGTGCAGCACTTTGGTGACCCAACAGTATATAGTTGTGCAGTTGGCCATTGCTGTATCTTGCAGCTCTGTGTCACTGCATGTATACATTCCATATCTGTGCAGCATTTTTGTGAGCAGTATATATAGTATTACAGTGCAGCATTTTGGTGACCCAACAGTCTATAGTATATAGTTGTGTACAGTAGGCCATTGCTGTATCTTGCAGCTCTGTGTCACTGAGTGCAAGTATCCATTCCATATCTGTGCGGCATTTTTGTGAGCAGTATATATAGTATTACAGTGCAGCATTTTGGTGACCCAACAGTATATAGTTGTGTACAGTAGGCCATTGCTGTATCTTGCAGCTCTGTGTCACTGCACGTATCCATTCCATATCTTTGCGGCATTTTTGTGAGCAGTATATATAGTATTACAGTGCAGCATTTTGGTGACCCAACAGTATATAGTTGTGCAGTTGGCCATTGCTGTATCTTGCAGCTCTGTGTCACTGCATGTATCCATTCCATATCTGTGCGGCATTTTTGTGAGCAGTATATATAGTATTACAGTGCAGCATTTTGGTGACCCAACAGTATATAGTTGTGTACAGTAGGCCATTGCTGTATCTTGCAGCTCTGTGTCACTGCACGTATTCATTCCATATCTGTGCGGCATTTTTGTGAGCAGTATATATAGTATTACAGTGCAGCATTTTGGTGACCCAACAGTATATAGTTGTGCAGCTGGCCATTGCTGCATCCTGCAGCTCTGTGTCACTGCACGTATCCATTCCATATCTGTGCAGCATTTTTGTGAGCAGTATATATAGTATTACAGTGCAGCATTTTGGTGACCCAACAGTATATAGTTGTGTACAGTAGGCCATTGCTGTATCTTGCAGCTCTGTGTCACTGCACGTATCCATTCCATATCTGTGCGGCATTTTTGTGAGCAGTATATATAGTATTACAGTGCAGCATTTTGGTGACCCAACAGTATATAATTGTGTACAGTAGGCCATTGCTGTATCTTGCAGCTCTGTGTCACTGCACGTATCCATTCCATATCTGTGCGGCATTTTTGTGAGCAGTATATATAGTATTACAGTGCAGCATTTTGGTGACCCAACATTATATAGTTGTGTACAGTAGGCCATTGCTGTATCTTGCAGCTCTGTGTCACTGAGTGCAAGTATCCATTCCATATCTGTGCGGGATTTTTGTGAGCAGTATATATAGTATTACAGTGCAGCATTTTGGTGACCCAACAGTATATAGTTGTGTACAGTAGGCCATTGCTGTATCTTGCAGCTCTGTGTCACTGCACGTATCCATTCCATATCTTTGCGGCATTTTTGTGAGCAGTATATATAGTAGTACAGTGCAGCATTTTGGTGACCCAACAGTATAAAGTTGTGCAGTTGGCCATTGCTGTATCTTGCAGCTCTGTGTCACTGCATGTATCCATTCCATATCTGTGCGGCATTTTTGTGAGCAGTATATATAGTATTACAGTGCAGCATTTTGGTGACCCAACAGTATATAGTTGTGTACAGTAGGCCATTGCTGTATCTTGCAGCTCTGTGTCACTGCACGTATTCATTCCATATCTGTGCGGCATTTTTGTGAGCAGTATATATAGTATTACAGTGCAGCATTTTGGTGACCCAACAGTATATAGTTGTGCAGCTGGCCATTGCTGCATCCTGCAGCTCTGTGTCACTGCACGTATCCATTCCATATCTGTGCAGCATTTTTGTGAGCAGTATATATAGTATTACAGTGCAGCATTTTGGTGACCCAACAGTATATAGTTGTGTACAGTAGGCCATTGCTGTATCTTGCAGCTCTGTGTCACTGCACGTATCCATTCCATATCTGTGCGGCATTTTTGTGAGCAGTATATATAGTATTACAGTGCAGCATTTTGGTGACCCAACAGTATATAATTGTGTACAGTAGGCCATTGCTGTATCTTGCAGCTCTGTGTCACTGCACGTATCCATTCCATATCTGCGCGGCATTTTTGTGAGCAGTATATATAGTATTACAGTGCAGCATTTTGGTGACCCAACAGTATATAGTTGTGTACAGTAGGCCATTGCTGTATCTTGCAGCTCTGTGTCACTGAGTGCAAGTATCCATTCCATATCTGTGCGGCATTTTTGTGAGCAGTATATATAGTATTACAGTGCAGCATTTTGGTGACCCAACAGTATATAGTTGTGTACAGTAGGCCATTGCTGTATCTTGCAGCTCTGTGTCACTGCACGTATTCATTCCATATCTGTGCGTCATTTTTGTGAGCAGTATATATAGTATTGCAGTGCAGCACTTTGGTGACCCAACAGTATATAGTTGTGCAGTTGGCCATTGCTGTACCTTGCAGCTCTGTGTCACTGCATGTATACATTCCATATCTGTGCGGCATTTTTGTGAGCAGTATATATAGTATTACAGTGCAGCATTTTGGTGACCCAACAGTCTATAGTATATAGTTGTGTACAGTAGGCCATTGCTGTATATTGCAGCTCTGTGTCACTGCACGTATCCATTCCATATCTGTGCGGCATTTTTGTGAGCAGTATATATAGTATTACAGTGCAGCATTTTGGTGACCCAACAGTATATAGTTGTGTACAGTAGGCCATTGCTGTATCTTGCAGCTCTGTGTCACTGAGTGCAAGTATCCATTCCATATCTGTGCGGCATTTTTGTGAGCAGTATATATAGTATTACAGTGCAGCATTTTGGTGACCCAACAGTATATAGTTGTGTACAGTAGGCCATTGCTGTATCTTGCAGCTCTGTGTCACTGCACGTATCCATTCCATATCTTTGCGGCATTTTTGTGAGCAGTATATATAGTATTACAGTGCAGCATTTTGGTGACCCAACAGTATATAGTTGTGCAGTTGGCCATTGCTGTATCTTGCAGCTCTGTGTCACTGCATGTATCCATTCCATATCTGTGCGGCATTTTTGTGAGCAGTATATATAGTATTACAGTGCAGCATTTTGGTGACCCAACAGTATATAGTTGTGTACAGTAGGCCATTGCTGTATCTTGCAGCTCTGTGTCACTGCACGTATTCATTCCATATCTGTGCGGCATTTTTGTGAGCAGTATATATAGTATTACAGTGCAGCATTTTGGTGACCCAACAGTATATAGTTGTGCAGCTGGCCATTGCTGCATCCTGCAGCTCTGTGTCACTGCACGTATCCATTCCATATCTGTAAAGCATTTTTGTGAGCAGTATATATAGTATTACAGTGCAGCATTTTGGTGACCCAACAGTATATAGTTGTGTACAGTAGGCCATTGCTGTATCTTGCAGCTCTGTGTCACTGCACGTATCCATTCCATATCTGTGCAGCATTTTTGTGAGCAGTATATATAGTATTACAGTGCAGCATTTTGGTGACCCAACAGTATATAATTGTGTACAGTAGGCCATTGCTGTATCTTGCAGCTCTGTGTCACTGCACGTATCCATTCCATATCTGTGCGGCATTTTTGTGAGCAGTATATATAGTATTACAGTGCAGCATTTTGGTGACCCAACAGTATATAATTGTGTACAGTAGGCCATTGCTGTATCTTGCAGCTCTGTGTCACTGCACGTATCCATTCCATATCTTTGCGGCTTTTTTGTGAGCAGTATATATAGTAGTACAGTGCAGCATTTTGGTGACCCAACAGTATAAAGTTGTGCAGTTGGCCATTGCTGTATCTTGCAGCTCTGTGTCACTGCATGTATCCATTCCATATCTGTGCGGCATTTTTGTGAGCAGTATATATAGTATTACAGTGCAGCATTTTGGTGCCCCAACAGTATATAGTTGTGTACAGTAGGCCATTGCTGTATCTTGCAGCTCTGTGTCACTGCACGTATTTATTCCATATCTGTGCGGCATTTTTGTGAGCAGTATATATAGTATTACAGTGCAGCATTTTGGTGACCCAACAGTATATAGTTGTGCAGCTGGCCATTGCTGCATCCTGCAGCTCTGTGTCACTGCACGTATCCATTCCATATCTGTGCGGCATTTTTGTGAGCAGTATATATAGTATTACAGTGCAGCATTTTGGTGACCCAACAGTATATAGTTGTGTACAGTAGGCCATTGCTGTATCTTGCAGCTCTGTGTCACTGCACGTATTCATTCCATATCTGTGCGGCATTTTTGTGAGCAGTATATATAGTATTACAGTGCAGCATTTTGGTGACCCAACAGTATATAGTTGTGCAGCTGGCCATTGCTGCATCCTGCAGCTCTGTGTCACTGCACGTATCCATTCCATATCTGTGCAGCATTTTTGTGAGCAGTATATATAGTATTACAGTGCAGCATTTTGGTGACCCAACAGTATATAGTTGTGTACAGTAGGCCATTGCTGTATCTTGCAGCTCTGTGTCACTGCAAGTATCCATTCCATATCTGTGCGGCATTTTTGTGAGCAGTATATATAGTATTACAGTGCAGCATTTTGGTGACCCAACAGTATATAATTGTGTACAGTAGGCCATTGCTGTATCTTGCAGCTCTGTGTCACTGCAAGTATCCATTCCATATCTGCGCGGCATTTTTGTGAGCAGCATATATAGTATTACAGTGCAGCATTTTGGTGACCCAACAGTATATAGTTGTGTACAGTAGGCCATTGCTGTATCTTGCAGCTCTGTGTCACTGAGTGCAAGTATCCATTCCATATCTGTGCGGCATTTTTGTGAGCAGTATATATAGTATTACAGTGCAGCATTTTGGTGACCCAACAGTATATAGTTGTGTACAGTAGGCCATTGCTGTATCTTGCAGCTCTGTGTCACTGCATGTATACATTCCATATCTGTGCGGCATTTTTGTGAGCAGTATATATAGTATTACAGTGCAGCATTTTGGTGACCCAACAGTCTATAGTATATAGTTGTGTACAGTAGGCCATTGCTGTATATTGCAGCTCTGTGTCACTGCACGTATCCATTCCATATCTGTGCGGCATTTTTGTGAGCAGTATATATAGTATTACAGTGCAGCATTTTGGTGACCCAACAGTATATAGTTGTGTACAGTAGGCCATTGCTGTATCTTGCAGCTCTGTGTCACTGCACGTATCCATTCCATATCTTTGCAGCATTTTTGTGAGCAGTATATATAGTATTACAGTGCAGCATTTTGGTGACCCAACAGTATATAGTTGTGCAGTTGGCCATTGCTGTATCTTGCAGCTCTGTGTCACTGCATGTATACATTCCATATCTGTGCGGCATTTTTGTGAGCAGTATATGTAGTATTACAGTGCAGCATTTTGGTAACCCAACAGTATATAGTTGTGTACAGTAGGCCATTGCTGTATCTTGCAGCTCTGTGTCACTGCACGTATCCATTCCATATCTGTGCGGCATTTTTGTGAGCAGTATATATAGTATTACAGTGCAGCATTTTAGTGACCCAACAGTATATAGTTGTGCAGTTGGCCATTGCTGTATCTTGCAGCTCTGTGTCACTGCATGTATACATTCCATATCTGTGCGGCATTTTTGTGAGCAGTATATATAGTATTACAGTGCAGCATTTTGGTGACCTAACAGTATATAGTTGTGCAGCTGGCCATTGCTGCATCCTGCAGCTCTGTGTCAATGCACGTATCCATTCCATATCTGTGCAGCATTTTTGTGAGCAGTATATATAGTATTACAGTGCAGCATTTTGGTGACCCAACAGTATATAGTTGTGTACAGTAGGCCATTGCTGTATCTTGCAGCTCTGTGTCACTGCACGTATCCATTCCATATCTGTGCGGCATTTTTGTGAGCAGTATATATAGTATTACAGTGCAGCATTTTGGTGACCCAACAGTATATAATTGTGTACAGTAGGCCATTGCTGTATCTTGCAGCTCTGTGTCACTGCACGTATCCATTCCATATCTGTGCGGCATTTTTGTGAGCAGTATATATAGTATTACAGTGCAGCATTTTGGTGACCCAACATTATATAGTTGTGTACAGTAGGCCATTGCTGTATCTTGCAGCTCTGTGTCACTGAGTGCAAGTATCCATTCCATATCTGTGCGGGATTTTTGTGAGCAGTATATATAGTATTACAGTGCAGCATTTTGGTGACCCAACAGTATATAGTTGTGTACAGTAGGCCATTGCTGTATCTTGCAGCTCTGTGTCACTGCACGTATCCATTCCATACTTTTGCGGCATTTTTGTGAGCAGTATATATAGTAGTACAGTGCAGCATTTTGGTGACCCAACAGTATAAAGTTGTGCAGTTGGCCATTGCTGTATCTTGCAGCTCTGTGTCACTGCATGTATCCATTCCATATCTGTGCGGCATTTTTGTGAGCAGTATATATAGTATTACAGTGCAGCATTTTGGTGACCCAACAGTATATAGTTGTGTACAGTAGGCCATTGCTGTATCTTGCAGCTCTGTGTCACTGCACGTATTCATTCCATATCTGTGCGGCATTTTTGTGAGCAGTATATATAGTATTACAGTGCAGCATTTTGGTGACCCAACAGTATATAGTTGTGCAGCTGGCCATTGCTGCATCCTGCAGCTCTGTGTCACTGCACGTATCCATTCCATATCTGTGCAGCATTTTTGTGAGCAGTATATATAGTATTACAGTGCAGCATTTTGGTGACCCAACAGTATATAGTTGTGTACAGTAGGCCATTGCTGTATCTTGCAGCTCTGTGTCACTGCACGTATCCATTCCATATCTGTGCGGCATTTTTGTGAGCAGTATATATAGTATTACAGTGCAGCATTTTGGTGACCCAACAGTATATAATTGTGTACAGTAGGCCATTGCTGTATCTTGCAGCTCTGTGTCACTGCACGTATCCATTCCATATCTGCGCGGCATTTTTGTGAGCAGTATATATAGTATTACAGTGCAGCATTTTGGTGACCCAACAGTATATAGTTGTGTACAGTAGGCCATTGCTGTATCTTGCAGCTCTGTGTCACTGAGTGCAAGTATCCATTCCATATCTGTGCGGCATTTTTGTGAGCAGTATATATAGTATTACAGTGCAGCATTTTGGTGACCCAACAGTATATAGTTGTGTACAGTAGGCCATTGCTGTATCTTGCAGCTCTGTGTCACTGCACGTATCCATTCCATATCTGTGCGTCATTTTTGTGAGCAGTATATATAGTATTGCAGTGCAGCACTTTGGTAACCCAACAGTATATAGTTGTGCAGTTGGCCATTGCTGTATCTTGCAGCTCTGTGTCACTGCATGTATACATTCCATATCTGTGCGGCATTTTTGTGAGCAGTATATATAGTATTACAGTGCAGCATTTTGGTGACCCAACAGTCTATAGTATATAGTTGTGTACAGTAGGCCATTGCTGTATATTGCAGCTCTGTGTCACTGCACGTATCCATTCCATATCTGTGCGGCATTTTTGTGAGCAGTATATATAGTATTACAGTGCAGCATTTTGGTGACCCAACAGTATATAGTTGTGTACAGTAGGCCATTGCTGTATCTTGCAGCTCTGTGTCACTGAGTGCAAGTATCCATTCCATATCTGTGCGGCATTTTTGTGAGCAGTATATATAGTATTACAGTGCAGCATTTTGGTGACCCAACAGTATATAGTTGTGTACAGTAGGCCATTGCTGTATCTTGCAGCTCTGTGTCACTGCACGTATCCATTCCATATCTTTGCGGCATTTTTGTGAGCAGTATATATAGTATTACAGTGCAGCATTTTGGTGACCCAACAGTATATAGTTGTGCAGTTGGCCATTGCTGTATCTTGCAGCTCTGTGTCACTGCATGTATCCATTCCATATCTGTGCGGCATTTTTGTGAGCAGTATATATAGTATTACAGTGCAGCATTTTGGTGACCCAACAGTATATAGTTGTGTACAGTAGGCCATTGCTGTATCTTGCAGCTCTGTGTCACTGCACGTATTCATTCCATATCTGTGCGGCATTTTTGTGAGCAGTATATATAGTATTACAGTGCAGCATTTTGGTGACCCAACAGTATATAGTTGTGCAGCTGGCCATTGCTGCATCCTGCAGCTCTGTGTCACTGCACGTATCCATTCCATATCTGTGCAGCATTTTTGTGAGCAGTATATATAGTATTACAGTGCAGCATTTTGGTGACCCAACAGTATATAGTTGTGTACAGTAGGCCATTGCTGTATCTTGCAGCTCTGTGTCACTGCACGTATCCATTCCATATCTGTGCGGCATTTTTGTGAGCAGTATATATAGTATTACAGTGCAGCATTTTGGTGACCCAACAGTATATAATTGTGTACAGTAGGCCATTGCTGTATCTTGCAGCTCTGTGTCACTGCACGTATCCATTCCATATCTGTGCGGGATTTTTGTGAGCAGTATATATAGTATTACAGTGCAGCATTTTGGTGACCCAACAGTATATAGTTGTGTACAGTAGGCCATTGCTGTATCTTGCAGCTCTGTGTCACTGCACGTATCCATTCCATATCTTTGCGGCATTTTTGTGAGCAGTATATATAGTAGTACAGTGCAGCATTTTGGTGACCCAACAGTATAAAGTTGTGCAGTTGGCCATTGCTGTATCTTGCAGCTCTGTGTCACTGCATGTATCCATTCCATATCTGTGCGGCATTTTTGTGAGCAGTATATATAGTATTACAGTGCAGCATTTTGGTGACCCAACAGTATATAGTTGTGTACAGTAGGCCATTGCTGTATCTTGCAGCTCTGTGTCACTGCACGTATTCATTCCATATCTGTGCGGCATTTTTGTGAGCAGTATATATAGTATTACAGTGCAGCATTTTGGTGACCCAACAGTATATAGTTGTGCAGCTGGCCATTGCTGCATCCTGCAGCTCTGTGTCACTGCACGTATCCATTCCATATCTGTGCAGCATTTTTGTGAGCAGTATATATAGTATTACAGTGCAGCATTTTGGTGACCCAACAGTATATAGTTGTGTACAGTAGGCCATTGCTGTATCTTGCAGCTCTGTGTCACTGCACGTATCCATTCCATATCTGTGCGGCATTTTTGTGAGCAGTATATATAGTATTACAGTGCAGCATTTTGGTGACCCAACAGTATATAATTGTGTACAGTAGGCCATTGCTGTATCTTGCAGCTCTGTGTCACTGCACGTATCCATTCCATATCTGCGCGGCATTTTTGTGAGCAGTATATATAGTATTACAGTGCAGCATTTTGGTGACCCAACAGTATATAGTTGTGTACAGTAGGCCATTGCTGTATCTTGCAGCTCTGTGTCACTGAGTGCAAGTATCCATTCCATATCTGTGCGGCATTTTTGTGAGCAGTATATATAGTATTACAGTGCAGCATTTTGGTGACCCAACAGTATATAGTTGTGTACAGTAGGCCATTGCTGTATCTTGCAGCTCTGTGTCACTGCACGTATCCATTCCATATCTGTGCGTCATTTTTGTGAGCAGTATATATAGTATTGCAGTGCAGCACTTTGGTGACCCAACAGTATATAGTTGTGCAGTTGGCCATTGCTGTACCTTGCAGCTCTGTGTCACTGCATGTATACATTCCATATCTGTGCGGCATTTTTGTGAGCAGTATATATAGTATTACAGTGCAGCATTTTGGTGACCCAACAGTCTATAGTATATAGTTGTGTACAGTAGGCCATTGCTGTATATTGCAGCTCTGTGTCACTGCACGTATCCATTCCATATCTGTGCGGCATTTTTGTAAGCATTATATATAGTATTACAGTGCAGCATTTTGGTGACCCAACAGTATATAGTTGTGTACAGTAGGCCATTGCTGTATCTTGCAGCTCTGTGTCACTGAGTGCAAGTATCCATTCCATATCTGTGCGGCATTTTTGTGAGCAGTATATATAGTATTACAGTGCAGCATTTTGGTGACCCAACAGTATATAGTTGTGTACAGTAGGCCATTGCTGTATCTTGCAGCTCTGTGTCACTGCACGTATCCATTCCATATCTTTGCGGCATTTTTGTGAGCAGTATATATAGTATTACAGTGCAGCATTTTGGTGACCCAACAGTATATAGTTGTGCAGTTGGCCATTGCTGTATCTTGCAGCTCTGTGTCACTGCATGTATCCATTCCATATCTGTGCGGCATTTTTGTGAGCAGTATATATAGTATTACAGTGCAGCATTTTGGTGACCCAACAGTATATAGTTGTGTACAGTAGGCCATTGCTGTATCTTGCAGCTCTGTGTCACTGCACGTATTCATTCCATATCTGTGCGGCATTTTTGTGAGCAGTATATATAGTATTACAGTGCAGCATTTTGGTGACCCAACAGTATATAGTTGTGCAGCTGGCCATTGCTGCATCCTGCAGCTCTGTGTCACTGCACGTATCCATTCCATATCTGTGCAGCATTTTTGTGAGCAGTATATATAGTATTACAGTGCAGCATTTTGGTGACCCAACAGTATATAGTTGTGTACAGTAGGCCATTGCTGTATCTTGCAGCTCTGTGTCACTGCACGTATCCATTCCATATCTGTGCGGCATTTTTGTGAGCAGTATATATAGTATTACAGTGCAGCATTTTGGTGACCCAACAGTATATAATTGTGTACAGTAGGCCATTGCTGTATCTTGCAGCTCTGTGTCACTGCACGTATCCATTCCATATCTGTGCGGCATTTTTGTGAGCAGTATATATAGTATTACAGTGCAGCATTTTGGTGACCCAACAGTATATAGTTGTGTACAGTAGGCCATTGCTGTATCTTGCAGCTCTGTGTCACTGCACGTATCCATTCCATATCTGTGCGGCATTTTTGTGAGCAGTATATATAGTATTACAGTGCAGCATTTTGGTGACCCAACAGTATATAGTTGTGTACAGTAGGCCATTGCTGTATCTTGCAGCTCTGTGTCACTGCACGTATCCATTCCATATCTGTGCGTCATTTTTGTGAGCAGTATATATAGTATTGCAGTGCAGCACTTTGGTGACCCAACAGTATATAGTTGTGCAGTTGGCCATTGCTGTACCTTGCAGCTCTGTGTCACTGCATGTATACATTCCATATCTGTGCGGCATTTTTGTGAGCAGTATATATAGTATTACAGTGCAGCATTTTGGTGACCCAACAGTCTATAGTATATAGTTGTGTACAGTAGGCCATTGCTGTATATTGCAGCTCTGTGTCACTGCACGTATCCATTCCATATCTGTGCGGCATTTTTGTGAGCAGTATATATAGTATTACAGTGCAGCATTTTGGTGACCCAACAGTATATAGTTGTGTACAGTAGGCCATTGCTGTATCTTGCAGCTCTGTGTCACTGAGTGCAAGTATCCATTCCATATCTGTGCGGCATTTTTGTGAGCAGTATATATAGTATTACAGTGCAGCATTTTGGTGACCCAACAGTATATAGTTGTGTACAGTAGGCCATTGCTGTATCTTGCAGCTCTGTGTCACTGCACGTATCCATTCCATATCTTTGCGGCATTTTTGTGAGCAGTATATATAGTATTACAGTGCAGCATTTTGGTGACCCAACAGTATATAGTTGTGCAGTTGGCCATTGCTGTATCTTGCAGCTCTGTGTCACTGCATGTATCCATTCCATATCTGTGCGGCATTTTTGTGAGCAGTATATATAGTATTACAGTGCAGCATTTTGGTGACCCAACAGTATATAGTTGTGTACAGTAGGCCATTGCTGTATCTTGCAGCTCTGTGTCACTGCACGTATTCATTCCATATCTGTGCGGCATTTTTGTGAGCAGTATATATAGTATTACAGTGCAGCATTTTGGTGACCCAACAGTATATAATTGTGCAGCTGGCCATTGCTGCATCCTGCAGCTCTGTGTCACTGCACGTATCCATTCCATATCTGTAAAGCATTTTTGTGAGCAGTATATATAGTATTACAGTGCAGCATTTTGGTGACCCAACAGTATATAGTTGTGTACAGTAGGCCATTGCTGTATCTTGCAGCTCTGTGTCACTGCACGTATACATTCCATATCTGTGCGGCATTTTTGTGAGCAGTATATATAGTATTACAGTGCAGCATTTTGGTGACCCAACAGTATATAATTGTGTACAGTAGGCCATTGCTGTATCTTGCAGCTCTGTGTCACTGCACGTATCCATTCCATATCTGTGCGGCATTTTTGTGAGCAGTATATATAGTATTACAGTGCAGCATTTTGGTGACCCAACAGTATATAGTTGTGTACAGTAGGCCATTGCTGTATCTTGCAGCTCTGTGTCACTGCACGTATCCATTCCATATCTGTGCGGCATTTTTGTGAGCAGTATATATAGTATTACAGTGCAGCATTTTGGTGACCCAACATTATATAGTTGTGTACAGTAGGCCATTGCTGTATCTTGCAGCTCTGTGTCACTGAGTGCAAGTATCCATTCCATATCTGTGCGGCATTTTTGTGAGCAGTATATATAGTATTACAGTGCAGCATTTTGGTGACCCAACAGTATATAGTTGTGTACAGTAGGCCATTGCTGTATCTTGCAGCTCTGTGTCACTGCACGTATCCATTCCATATCTTTGCGGCATTTTTGTGAGCAGTATATATAGTATTACAGTGCAGCATTTTGGTGACCCAACAGTATATAGTTGTGCAGTTGGCCATTGCTGTATCTTGCAGCTCTGTGTCACTGCACGTATCCATTCCATATCTGTGCGGCATTTTTGTGAGCAGTATATATAGTATTACAGTGCAGCATTTTGGTGACCCAACATTATATAGTTGTGTACAGTAGGCCATTGCTGTATCTTGCAGCTCTGTGTCACTGAGTGCAAGTATCCATTCCATATCTGTGCGGCATTTTTGTGAGCAGTATATATAGTATTACAGTGCAGCATTTTGGTGACCCAACAGTATATAGTTGTGTACAGTAGGCCATTGCTGTATCTTGCAGCTCTGTGTCACTGAGTGCAAGTATCCATTCCATATCTGTGCGTCATTTTTGTGAGCAGTATATATAGTATTACAGTGCAGCATTTTGGTGACCCAACAGTATATAGTTGTGTACAGTAGGCCATTGCTGTATCTTGCAGCTCTGTGTCACTGCACGTATCCATTCCATATCTGTGCGGCATTTTTGTGAGCAGTATATATAGTATTACAGTGCAGCATTTTGGTGACCCAACAGTATATAGTTGTGTACAGTAGGCCATTGCGGTATCTTGCAGCTCTGTGTCACTGAGTGCAAGTATCCATTCTATATCTGTGCAGCATTTTTGTGAGCAGTATATATAGTATTACAGTGCAGCATTTTGGTGACCCAACAGTATATAGTTGTGTACAGTAGGCCATTGCTGTATCTGTGTCACTGAGTGCAAGTATCCATTCCATATCTGTGCGGCATTTTTGTGAGCAGTATATATAGTATTACAGTGCAGCATTTTGGTGACCCAACATTATATAGTTGTGTACAGTAGGCCATTGCTGTATCTTGCAGCTCTGTGTCACTGAGTGCAAGTATCCATTCCATATCTGTGCGGGATTTTTGTGAGCAGTATATATAGTATTACAGTGCAGCATTTTGGTGACCCAACAGTATATAGTTGTGTACAGTAGGCCATTGCTGTATCTTGCAGCTCTGTGTCACTGCACGTATCCATTCCATATCTTTGCGGCATTTTTGTGAGCAGTATATATAGTAGTACAGTGCAGCATTTTGGTGACCCAACAGTATAAAGTTGTGCAGTTGGCCATTGCTGTATCTTGCAGCTCTGTGTCACTGCATGTATCCATTCCATATCTGTGCGGCATTTTTGTGAGCAGTATATATAGTATTACAGTGCAGCATTTTGGTGACCCAACAGTATATAGTTGTGTACAGTAGGCCATTGCTGTATCTTGCAGCTCTGTGTCACTGCACGTATTCATTCCATATCTGTGCGGCATTTTTGTGAGCAGTATATATAGTATTACAGTGCAGCATTTTGGTGACCCAACAGTATATAGTTGTGCAGCTGGCCATTGCTGCATCCTGCAGCTCTGTGTCACTGCACGTATCCATTCCATATCTGTGCAGCATTTTTGTGAGCAGTATATATAGTATTACAGTGCAGCATTTTGGTGACCCAACAGTATATAGTTGTGTACAGTAGGCCATTGCTGTATCTTGCAGCTCTGTGTCTCTGCACGTATCCATTCCATATCTGTGCGGCATTTTTGTGAGCAGTATATATAGTATTACAGTGCAGCATTTTGGTGACCCAACAGTATATAATTGTGTACAGTAGGCCATTGCTGTATCTTGCAGCTCTGTGTCACTGCACGTATCCATTCCATATCTGCGCAGCATTTTTGTGAGCAGTATATATAGTATTACAGTGCAGCATTTTGGTGACCCAACAGTATATAGTTGTGTACAGTAGGCCATTGCTGTATCTTGCAGCTCTGTGTCACTGAGTGCAAGTATCCATTCCATATCTGTGCGGCATTTTTGTGAGCAGTATATATAGTATTACAGTGCAGCATTTTGGTGACCCAACAGTATATAGTTGTGCAGTTGGCCATTGCTGTATCTTGCAGCTCTGTGTCACTGCATGTATATATTCCATATCTGTGCGGCATTTTTGTGAGCAGTATATATAGTATTACAGTGCAGCATTTTGGTGACCCAACAGTCTATAGTATATAGTTGTGTACAGTAGGCCATTGCTGTATATTGCAGCTCTGTGTCACTGCACGTATCCATTCCATATCTGTGCGGCATTTTTGTGAGCAGTATATATAGTATTACAGTGCAGCATTTTGGTGACCCAACAGTATATAGTTGTGTACAGTAGGCCATTGCTGTATCTTGCAGCTCTGTGTCACTGCACGTATCCATTCCATATCTTTGCGGCATTTTTGTGAGCAGTATATATAGTATTACAGTGCAGCATTTTGGTGACCCAACAGTATATAGTTGTGCAGTTGGCCATTGCTGTATCTTGCAGCTCTGTGTCACTGCATGTATCCATTCCATATCTGTGCGGCATTTTTGTGAGCAGTATATATAGTATTACAGTGCAGCATTTTGGTGACCCAACAGTATATAGTTGTGTACAGTAGGCCATTGCTGTATCTTGCAGCTCTGTGTCACTGCACGTATTCATTCCATATCTGTGCGGCATTTTTGTGAGCAGTATATATAGTATTACAGTGCAGCATTTTGGTGACCCAACAGTATATAGTTGTGCAGCTGGCCATTGCTGCATCCTGCAGCTCTGTGTCACTGCACGTATATTCCATATCTGTGCAGCATTTTTGTGAGCAGTATATATAGTATTACAGTGCAGCATTTTGGTGACCCAACAGTATATAGTTGTGTACAGTAGGCCATTGCTGTATCTTGCAGCTCTGTGTCACTGAGTGCAAGTATCCATTCCATATCTGTGCGGCATTTTTGTGAGCAGTATATATAGTATTACAGTGCAGCATTTTGGTGACCCAACAGTATATAGTTGTGTACAGTAGGCCATTGCTGTATCTTGCAGCTCTGTGTCACTGCACGTATCCATTCCATATCTGTGCGTCATTTTTGTGAGCAGTATATATAGTATTGCAGTGCAGCACTTTGGTAACCCAACAGTATATAGTTGTGCAGTTGGCCATTGCTGTATCTTGCAGCTCTGTGTCACTGCATGTATACATTCCATATCTGTGCGGCATTTTTGTGAGCAGTATATATAGTATTACAGTGCAGCATTTTGGTGACCCAACAGTCTATAGTATATAGTTGTGTACAGTAGGCCATTGCTGTATATTGCAGCTCTGTGTCACTGCACGTATCCATTCCATATCTGTGCGGCATTTTTGTGAGCAGTATATATAGTATTACAGTGCAGCATTTTGGTGACCCAACAGTATATAGTTGTGTACAGTAGGCCATTGCTGTATCTTGCAGCTCTGTGTCACTGAGTGCAAGTATCCATTCCATATCTGTGCGGCATTTTTGTGAGCAGTATATATAGTATTACAGTGCAGCATTTTGGTGACCCAACAGTATATAGTTGTGTACAGTAGGCCATTGCTGTATCTTGCAGCTCTGTGTCACTGCACGTATCCATTCCATATCTTTGCGGCATTTTTGTGAGCAGTATATATAGTATTACAGTGCAGCATTTTGGTGACCCAACAGTATATAGTTGTGCAGTTGGCCATTGCTGTATCTTGCAGCTCTGTGTCACTGCATGTATCCATTCCATATCTGTGCGGCATTTTTGTGAGCAGTATATATAGTATTACAGTGCAGCATTTTGGTGACCCAACAGTATATAGTTGTGTACAGTAGGCCATTGCTGTATCTTGCAGCTCTGTGTCACTGCACGTATTCATTCCATATCTGTGCGGCATTTTTGTGAGCAGTATATATAGTATTACAGTGCAGCATTTTGGTGACCCAACAGTATATAGTTGTGCAGCTGGCCATTGCTGCATCCTGCAGCTCTGTGTCACTGCACGTATCCATTCCATATCTGTGCAGCATTTTTGTGAGCAGTATATATAGTATTACAGTGCAGCATTTTGGTGACCCAACAGTATATAGTTGTGTACAGTAGGCCATTGCTGTATCTTGCAGCTCTGTGTCACTGCACGTATCCATTCCATATCTGTGCGGCATTTTTGTGAGCAGTATATATAGTATTACAGTGCAGCATTTTGGTGACCCAACAGTATATAATTGTGTACAGTAGGCCATTGCTGTATCTTGCAGCTCTGTGTCACTGCACGTATCCATTCCATATCTGTGCGGCATTTTTGTGAGCAGTATATATAGTATTACAGTGCAGCATTTTGGTGACCCAACATTATATAGTTGTGTACAGTAGGCCATTGCTGTATCTTGCAGCTCTGTGTCACTGAGTGCAAGTATCCATTCCATATCTGTGCGGGATTTTTGTGAGCAGTATATATAGTATTACAGTGCAGCATTTTGGTGACCCAACATTATATAGTTGTGTACAGTAGGCCATTGCTGTATCTTGCAGCTCTGTGTCACTGAGTGCAAGTATCCATTCCATATCTGTGCGGCATTTTTGTGAGCAGTATATATAGTATTACAGTGCAGCATTTTGGTGACCCAACAGTATATAGTTGTGTACAGTAGGCCATTGCTGTATCTTGCAGCTCTGTGTCACTGCACGTATCCATTCCATATCTTTGCGGCATTTTTGTGAGCAGTATATATAGTATTACAGTGCAGCATTTTGGTGACCCAACAGTATATAGTTGTGCAGTTGGCCATTGCTGTATCTTGCAGCTCTGTGTCACTGCACGTATCCATTCCATATCTGTGCGGCATTTTTGTGAGCAGTATATATAGTATTACAGTGCAGCATTTTGGTGACCCAACATTATATAGTTGTGTACAGTAGGCCATTGCTGTATCTTGCAGCTCTGTGTCACTGAGTGCAAGTATCCATTCCATATCTGTGCGGCATTTTTGTGAGCAGTATATATAGTATTACAGTGCAGCATTTTGGTGACCCAACAGTATATAGTTGTGTACAGTAGGCCATTGCTGTATCTTGCAGCTCTGTGTCACTGAGTGCAAGTATCCATTCCATATCTGTGCGTCATTTTTGTGAGCAGTATATATAGTATTACAGTGCAGCATTTTGGTGACCCAACAGTATATAGTTGTGTACAGTAGGCCATTGCTGTATCTTGCAGCTCTGTGTCACTGCACGTATCCATTCCATATCTGTGCGGCATTTTTGTGAGCAGTATATATAGTATTACAGTGCAGCATTTTGGTGACCCAACAGTATATAGTTGTGTACAGTAGGCCATTGCGGTATCTTGCAGCTCTGTGTCACTGAGTGCAAGTATCCATTCTATATCTGTGCAGCATTTTTGTGAGCAGTATATATAGTATTACAGTGCAGCATTTTGGTGACCCAACAGTATATAGTTGTGTACAGTAGGCCATTGCTGTATCTGTGTCACTGAGTGCAAGTATCCATTCCATATCTGTGCGGCATTTTTGTGAGCAGTATATATAGTATTACAGTGCAGCATTTTGGTGACCCAACATTATATAGTTGTGTACAGTAGGCCATTGCTGTATCTTGCAGCTCTGTGTCACTGAGTGCAAGTATCCATTCCATATCTGTGCGGGATTTTTGTGAGCAGTATATATAGTATTACAGTGCAGCATTTTGGTGACCCAACAGTATATAGTTGTGTACAGTAGGCCATTGCTGTATCTTGCAGCTCTGTGTCACTGCACGTATCCATTCCATATCTTTGCGGCATTTTTGTGAGCAGTATATATAGTAGTACAGTGCAGCATTTTGGTGACCCAACAGTATAAAGTTGTGCAGTTGGCCATTGCTGTATCTTGCAGCTCTGTGTCACTGCATGTATCCATTCCATATCTGTGCGGCATTTTTGTGAGCAGTATATATAGTATTACAGTGCAGCATTTTGGTGACCCAACAGTATATAGTTGTGTACAGTAGGCCATTGCTGTATCTTGCAGCTCTGTGTCACTGCACGTATTCATTCCATATCTGTGCGGCATTTTTGTGAGCAGTATATATAGTATTACAGTGCAGCATTTTGGTGACCCAACAGTATATAGTTGTGCAGCTGGCCATTGCTGCATCCTGCAGCTCTGTGTCACTGCACGTATCCATTCCATATCTGTGCAGCATTTTTGTGAGCAGTATATATAGTATTACAGTGCAGCATTTTGGTGACCCAACAGTATATAGTTGTGTACAGTAGGCCATTGCTGTATCTTGCAGCTCTGTGTCTCTGCACGTATCCATTCCATATCTGTGCGGCATTTTTGTGAGCAGTATATATAGTATTACAGTGCAGCATTTTGGTGACCCAACAGTATATAATTGTGTACAGTAGGCCATTGCTGTATCTTGCAGCTCTGTGTCACTGCACGTATCCATTCCATATCTGCGCAGCATTTTTGTGAGCAGTATATATAGTATTACAGTGCAGCATTTTGGTGACCCAACAGTATATAGTTGTGTACAGTAGGCCATTGCTGTATCTTGCAGCTCTGTGTCACTGAGTGCAAGTATCCATTCCATATCTGTGCGGCATTTTTGTGAGCAGTATATATAGTATTACAGTGCAGCATTTTGGTGACCCAACAGTATATAGTTGTGCAGTTGGCCATTGCTGTATCTTGCAGCTCTGTGTCACTGCATGTATATATTCCATATCTGTGCGGCATTTTTGTGAGCAGTATATATAGTATTACAGTGCAGCATTTTGGTGACCCAACAGTCTATAGTATATAGTTGTGTACAGTAGGCCATTGCTGTATATTGCAGCTCTGTGTCACTGCACGTATCCATTCCATATCTGTGCGGCATTTTTGTGAGCAGTATATATAGTATTACAGTGCAGCATTTTGGTGACCCAACAGTATATAGTTGTGTACAGTAGGCCATTGCTGTATCTTGCAGCTCTGTGTCACTGCACGTATCCATTCCATATCTTTGCGGCATTTTTGTGAGCAGTATATATAGTATTACAGTGCAGCATTTTGGTGACCCAACAGTATATAGTTGTGCAGTTGGCCATTGCTGTATCTTGCAGCTCTGTGTCACTGCATGTATCCATTCCATATCTGTGCGGCATTTTTGTGAGCAGTATATATAGTATTACAGTGCAGCATTTTGGTGACCCAACAGTATATAGTTGTGTACAGTAGGCCATTGCTGTATCTTGCAGCTCTGTGTCACTGCACGTATTCATTCCATATCTGTGCGGCATTTTTGTGAGCAGTATATATAGTATTACAGTGCAGCATTTTGGTGACCCAACAGTATATAGTTGTGCAGCTGGCCATTGCTGCATCCTGCAGCTCTGTGTCACTGCACGTATATTCCATATCTGTGCAGCATTTTTGTGAGCAGTATATATAGTATTACAGTGCAGCATTTTGGTGACCCAACAGTATATAGTTGTGTACAGTAGGCCATTGCTGTATCTTGCAGCTCTGTGTCACTGAGTGCAAGTATCCATTCCATATCTGTGCGGCATTTTTGTGAGCAGTATATATAGTATTACAGTGCAGCATTTTGGTGACCCAACAGTATATAGTTGTGTACAGTAGGCCATTGCTGTATCTTGCAGCTCTGTGTCACTGCACGTATCCATTCCATATCTGTGCGTCATTTTTGTGAGCAGTATATATAGTATTGCAGTGCAGCACTTTGGTAACCCAACAGTATATAGTTGTGCAGTTGGCCATTGCTGTATCTTGCAGCTCTGTGTCACTGCATGTATACATTCCATATCTGTGCGGCATTTTTGTGAGCAGTATATATAGTATTACAGTGCAGCATTTTGGTGACCCAACAGTCTATAGTATATAGTTGTGTACAGTAGGCCATTGCTGTATATTGCAGCTCTGTGTCACTGCACGTATCCATTCCATATCTGTGCGGCATTTTTGTGAGCAGTATATATAGTATTACAGTGCAGCATTTTGGTGACCCAACAGTATATAGTTGTGTACAGTAGGCCATTGCTGTATCTTGCAGCTCTGTGTCACTGAGTGCAAGTATCCATTCCATATCTGTGCGGCATTTTTGTGAGCAGTATATATAGTATTACAGTGCAGCATTTTGGTGACCCAACAGTATATAGTTGTGTACAGTAGGCCATTGCTGTATCTTGCAGCTCTGTGTCACTGCACGTATCCATTCCATATCTTTGCGGCATTTTTGTGAGCAGTATATATAGTATTACAGTGCAGCATTTTGGTGACCCAACAGTATATAGTTGTGCAGTTGGCCATTGCTGTATCTTGCAGCTCTGTGTCACTGCATGTATCCATTCCATATCTGTGCGGCATTTTTGTGAGCAGTATATATAGTATTACAGTGCAGCATTTTGGTGACCCAACAGTATATAGTTGTGTACAGTAGGCCATTGCTGTATCTTGCAGCTCTGTGTCACTGCACGTATTCATTCCATATCTGTGCGGCATTTTTGTGAGCAGTATATATAGTATTACAGTGCAGCATTTTGGTGACCCAACAGTATATAGTTGTGCAGCTGGCCATTGCTGCATCCTGCAGCTCTGTGTCACTGCACGTATCCATTCCATATCTGTGCAGCATTTTTGTGAGCAGTATATATAGTATTACAGTGCAGCATTTTGGTGACCCAACAGTATATAGTTGTGTACAGTAGGCCATTGCTGTATCTTGCAGCTCTGTGTCACTGCACGTATCCATTCCATATCTGTGCGGCATTTTTGTGAGCAGTATATATAGTATTACAGTGCAGCATTTTGGTGACCCAACAGTATATAATTGTGTACAGTAGGCCATTGCTGTATCTTGCAGCTCTGTGTCACTGCACGTATCCATTCCATATCTGTGCGGCATTTTTGTGAGCAGTATATATAGTATTACAGTGCAGCATTTTGGTGACCCAACATTATATAGTTGTGTACAGTAGGCCATTGCTGTATCTTGCAGCTCTGTGTCACTGAGTGCAAGTATCCATTCCATATCTGTGCGGGATTTTTGTGAGCAGTATATATAGTATTACAGTGCAGCATTTTGGTGACCCAACAGTATATAGTTGTGTACAGTAGGCCATTGCTGTATCTTGCAGCTCTGTGTCACTGCACGTATCCATTCCATATCTTTGCGGCATTTTTGTGAGCAGTATATATAGTAGTACAGTGCAGCATTTTGGTGACCCAACAGTATAAAGTTGTGCAGTTGGCCATTGCTGTATCTTGCAGCTCTGTGTCACTGCATGTATCCATTCCATATCTGTGCGGCATTTTTGTGAGCAGTATATATAGTATTACAGTGCAGCATTTTGGTGACCCAACAGTATATAGTTGTGTACAGTAGGCCATTGCTGTATCTTGCAGCTCTGTGTCACTGCACGTATTCATTCCATATCTGTGCGGCATTTTTGTGAGCAGTATATATAGTATTACAGTGCAGCATTTTGGTGACCCAACAGTATATAGTTGTGCAGCTGGCCATTGCTGCATCCTGCAGCTCTGTGTCACTGCACGTATCCATTCCATATCTGTGCAGCATTTTTGTGAGCAGTATATATAGTATTACAGTGCAGCATTTTGGTGACCCAACAGTATATAGTTGTGTACAGTAGGCCATTGCTGTATCTTGCAGCTCTGTGTCACTGCACGTATCCATTCCATATCTGTGCGGCATTTTTGTGAGCAGTATATATAGTATTACAGTGCAGCATTTTGGTGACCCAACAGTATATAATTGTGTACAGTAGGCCATTGCTGTATCTTGCAGCTCTGTGTCACTGCACGTATCCATTCCATATCTGCGCGGCATTTTTGTGAGCAGTATATATAGTATTACAGTGCAGCATTTTGGTGACCCAACAGTATATAGTTGTGTACAGTAGGCCATTGCTGTATCTTGCAGCTCTGTGTCACTGAGTGCAAGTATCCATTCCATATCTGTGCGGCATTTTTGTGAGCAGTATATATAGTATTACAGTGCAGCATTTTGGTGACCCAACAGTATATAGTTGTGTACAGTAGGCCATTGCTGTATCTTGCAGCTCTGTGTCACTGCACGTATCCATTCCATATCTGTGCGTCATTTTTGTGAGCAGTATATATAGTATTGCAGTGCAGCACTTTGGTGACCCAACAGTATATAGTTGTGCAGTTGGCCATTGCTGTACCTTGCAGCTCTGTGTCACTGCATGTATACATTCCATATCTGTGCGGCATTTTTGTGAGCAGTATATATAGTATTACAGTGCAGCATTTTGGTGACCCAACAGTCTATAGTATATAGTTGTGTACAGTAGGCCATTGCTGTATATTGCAGCTCTGTGTCACTGCACGTATCCATTCCATATCTGTGCGGCATTTTTGTAAGCATTATATATAGTATTACAGTGCAGCATTTTGGTGACCCAACAGTATATAGTTGTGTACAGTAGGCCATTGCTGTATCTTGCAGCTCTGTGTCACTGAGTGCAAGTATCCATTCCATATCTGTGCGGCATTTTTGTGAGCAGTATATATAGTATTACAGTGCAGCATTTTGGTGACCCAACAGTATATAGTTGTGTACAGTAGGCCATTGCTGTATCTTGCAGCTCTGTGTCACTGCACGTATCCATTCCATATCTTTGCGGCATTTTTGTGAGCAGTATATATAGTATTACAGTGCAGCATTTTGGTGACCCAACAGTATATAGTTGTGCAGTTGGCCATTGCTGTATCTTGCAGCTCTGTGTCACTGCATGTATCCATTCCATATCTGTGCGGCATTTTTGTGAGCAGTATATATAGTATTACAGTGCAGCATTTTGGTGACCCAACAGTATATAGTTGTGTACAGTAGGCCATTGCTGTATCTTGCAGCTCTGTGTCACTGCACGTATTCATTCCATATCTGTGCGGCATTTTTGTGAGCAGTATATATAGTATTACAGTGCAGCATTTTGGTGACCCAACAGTATATAGTTGTGCAGCTGGCCATTGCTGCATCCTGCAGCTCTGTGTCACTGCACGTATCCATTCCATATCTGTGCAGCATTTTTGTGAGCAGTATATATAGTATTACAGTGCAGCATTTTGGTGACCCAACAGTATATAGTTGTGTACAGTAGGCCATTGCTGTATCTTGCAGCTCTGTGTCACTGCACGTATCCATTCCATATCTGTGCGGCATTTTTGTGAGCAGTATATATAGTATTACAGTGCAGCATTTTGGTGACCCAACAGTATATAATTGTGTACAGTAGGCCATTGCTGTATCTTGCAGCTCTGTGTCACTGCACGTATCCATTCCATATCTGTGCGGCATTTTTGTGAGCAGTATATATAGTATTACAGTGCAGCATTTTGGTGACCCAACAGTATATAGTTGTGTACAGTAGGCCATTGCTGTATCTTGCAGCTCTGTGTCACTGCACGTATCCATTCCATATCTGTGCGGCATTTTTGTGAGCAGTATATATAGTATTACAGTGCAGCATTTTGGTGACCCAACAGTATATAGTTGTGTACAGTAGGCCATTGCTGTATCTTGCAGCTCTGTGTCACTGCACGTATCCATTCCATATCTGTGCGTCATTTTTGTGAGCAGTATATATAGTATTGCAGTGCAGCACTTTGGTGACCCAACAGTATATAGTTGTGCAGTTGGCCATTGCTGTACCTTGCAGCTCTGTGTCACTGCATGTATACATTCCATATCTGTGCGGCATTTTTGTGAGCAGTATATATAGTATTACAGTGCAGCATTTTGGTGACCCAACAGTCTATAGTATATAGTTGTGTACAGTAGGCCATTGCTGTATATTGCAGCTCTGTGTCACTGCACGTATCCATTCCATATCTGTGCGGCATTTTTGTGAGCAGTATATATAGTATTACAGTGCAGCATTTTGGTGACCCAACAGTATATAGTTGTGTACAGTAGGCCATTGCTGTATCTTGCAGCTCTGTGTCACTGAGTGCAAGTATCCATTCCATATCTGTGCGGCATTTTTGTGAGCAGTATATATAGTATTACAGTGCAGCATTTTGGTGACCCAACAGTATATAGTTGTGTACAGTAGGCCATTGCTGTATCTTGCAGCTCTGTGTCACTGCACGTATCCATTCCATATCTTTGCGGCATTTTTGTGAGCAGTATATATAGTATTACAGTGCAGCATTTTGGTGACCCAACAGTATATAGTTGTGCAGTTGGCCATTGCTGTATCTTGCAGCTCTGTGTCACTGCATGTATCCATTCCATATCTGTGCGGCATTTTTGTGAGCAGTATATATAGTATTACAGTGCAGCATTTTGGTGACCCAACAGTATATAGTTGTGTACAGTAGGCCATTGCTGTATCTTGCAGCTCTGTGTCACTGCACGTATTCATTCCATATCTGTGCGGCATTTTTGTGAGCAGTATATATAGTATTACAGTGCAGCATTTTGGTGACCCAACAGTATATAATTGTGCAGCTGGCCATTGCTGCATCCTGCAGCTCTGTGTCACTGCACGTATCCATTCCATATCTGTAAAGCATTTTTGTGAGCAGTATATATAGTATTACAGTGCAGCATTTTGGTGACCCAACAGTATATAGTTGTGTACAGTAGGCCATTGCTGTATCTTGCAGCTCTGTGTCACTGCACGTATACATTCCATATCTGTGCGGCATTTTTGTGAGCAGTATATATAGTATTACAGTGCAGCATTTTGGTGACCCAACAGTATATAATTGTGTACAGTAGGCCATTGCTGTATCTTGCAGCTCTGTGTCACTGCACGTATCCATTCCATATCTGTGCGGCATTTTTGTGAGCAGTATATATAGTATTACAGTGCAGCATTTTGGTGACCCAACAGTATATAGTTGTGTACAGTAGGCCATTGCTGTATCTTGCAGCTCTGTGTCACTGCACGTATCCATTCCATATCTGTGCGGCATTTTTGTGAGCAGTATATATAGTATTACAGTGCAGCATTTTGGTGACCCAACATTATATAGTTGTGTACAGTAGGCCATTGCTGTATCTTGCAGCTCTGTGTCACTGAGTGCAAGTATCCATTCCATATCTGTGCGGCATTTTTGTGAGCAGTATATATAGTATTACAGTGCAGCATTTTGGTGACCCAACAGTATATAGTTGTGTACAGTAGGCCATTGCTGTATCTTGCAGCTCTGTGTCACTGCACGTATCCATTCCATATCTTTGCGGCATTTTTGTGAGCAGTATATATAGTATTACAGTGCAGCATTTTGGTGACCCAACAGTATATAGTTGTGCAGTTGGCCATTGCTGTATCTTGCAGCTCTGTGTCACTGCACGTATCCATTCCATATCTGTGCGGCATTTTTGTGAGCAGTATATATAGTATTACAGTGCAGCATTTTGGTGACCCAACATTATATAGTTGTGTACAGTAGGCCATTGCTGTATCTTGCAGCTCTGTGTCACTGAGTGCAAGTATCCATTCCATATCTGTGCGGCATTTTTGTGAGCAGTATATATAGTATTACAGTGCAGCATTTTGGTGACCCAACAGTATATAGTTGTGTACAGTAGGCCATTGCTGTATCTTGCAGCTCTGTGTCACTGAGTGCAAGTATCCATTCCATATCTGTGCGTCATTTTTGTGAGCAGTATATATAGTATTACAGTGCAGCATTTTGGTGACCCAACAGTATATAGTTGTGTACAGTAGGCCATTGCTGTATCTTGCAGCTCTGTGTCACTGCACGTATCCATTCCATATCTGTGCGGCATTTTTGTGAGCAGTATATATAGTATTACAGTGCAGCATTTTGGTGACCCAACAGTATATAGTTGTGTACAGTAGGCCATTGCGGTATCTTGCAGCTCTGTGTCACTGAGTGCAAGTATCCATTCTATATCTGTGCAGCATTTTTGTGAGCAGTATATATAGTATTACAGTGCAGCATTTTGGTGACCCAACAGTATATAGTTGTGTACAGTAGGCCATTGCTGTATCTGTGTCACTGAGTGCAAGTATCCATTCCATATCTGTGCGGCATTTTTGTGAGCAGTATATATAGTATTACAGTGCAGCATTTTGGTGACCCAACATTATATAGTTGTGTACAGTAGGCCATTGCTGTATCTTGCAGCTCTGTGTCACTGAGTGCAAGTATCCATTCCATATCTGTGCGGGATTTTTGTGAGCAGTATATATAGTATTACAGTGCAGCATTTTGGTGACCCAACAGTATATAGTTGTGTACAGTAGGCCATTGCTGTATCTTGCAGCTCTGTGTCACTGCACGTATCCATTCCATATCTTTGCGGCATTTTTGTGAGCAGTATATATAGTAGTACAGTGCAGCATTTTGGTGACCCAACAGTATAAAGTTGTGCAGTTGGCCATTGCTGTATCTTGCAGCTCTGTGTCACTGCATGTATCCATTCCATATCTGTGCGGCATTTTTGTGAGCAGTATATATAGTATTACAGTGCAGCATTTTGGTGACCCAACAGTATATAGTTGTGTACAGTAGGCCATTGCTGTATCTTGCAGCTCTGTGTCACTGCACGTATTCATTCCATATCTGTGCGGCATTTTTGTGAGCAGTATATATAGTATTACAGTGCAGCATTTTGGTGACCCAACAGTATATAGTTGTGCAGCTGGCCATTGCTGCATCCTGCAGCTCTGTGTCACTGCACGTATCCATTCCATATCTGTGCAGCATTTTTGTGAGCAGTATATATAGTATTACAGTGCAGCATTTTGGTGACCCAACAGTATATAGTTGTGTACAGTAGGCCATTGCTGTATCTTGCAGCTCTGTGTCTCTGCACGTATCCATTCCATATCTGTGCGGCATTTTTGTGAGCAGTATATATAGTATTACAGTGCAGCATTTTGGTGACCCAACAGTATATAATTGTGTACAGTAGGCCATTGCTGTATCTTGCAGCTCTGTGTCACTGCACGTATCCATTCCATATCTGCGCAGCATTTTTGTGAGCAGTATATATAGTATTACAGTGCAGCATTTTGGTGACCCAACAGTATATAGTTGTGTACAGTAGGCCATTGCTGTATCTTGCAGCTCTGTGTCACTGAGTGCAAGTATCCATTCCATATCTGTGCGGCATTTTTGTGAGCAGTATATATAGTATTACAGTGCAGCATTTTGGTGACCCAACAGTATATAGTTGTGCAGTTGGCCATTGCTGTATCTTGCAGCTCTGTGTCACTGCATGTATATATTCCATATCTGTGCGGCATTTTTGTGAGCAGTATATATAGTATTACAGTGCAGCATTTTGGTGACCCAACAGTCTATAGTATATAGTTGTGTACAGTAGGCCATTGCTGTATATTGCAGCTCTGTGTCACTGCACGTATCCATTCCATATCTGTGCGGCATTTTTGTGAGCAGTATATATAGTATTACAGTGCAGCATTTTGGTGACCCAACAGTATATAGTTGTGTACAGTAGGCCATTGCTGTATCTTGCAGCTCTGTGTCACTGCACGTATCCATTCCATATCTTTGCGGCATTTTTGTGAGCAGTATATATAGTATTACAGTGCAGCATTTTGGTGACCCAACAGTATATAGTTGTGCAGTTGGCCATTGCTGTATCTTGCAGCTCTGTGTCACTGCATGTATCCATTCCATATCTGTGCGGCATTTTTGTGAGCAGTATATATAGTATTACAGTGCAGCATTTTGGTGACCCAACAGTATATAGTTGTGTACAGTAGGCCATTGCTGTATCTTGCAGCTCTGTGTCACTGCACGTATTCATTCCATATCTGTGCGGCATTTTTGTGAGCAGTATATATAGTATTACAGTGCAGCATTTTGGTGACCCAACAGTATATAGTTGTGCAGCTGGCCATTGCTGCATCCTGCAGCTCTGTGTCACTGCACGTATATTCCATATCTGTGCAGCATTTTTGTGAGCAGTATATATAGTATTACAGTGCAGCATTTTGGTGACCCAACAGTATATAGTTGTGTACAGTAGGCCATTGCTGTATCTTGCAGCTCTGTGTCACTGCACGTATCCATTCCATATCTGTGCGGCATTTTTGTGAGCAGTATATATAGTATTACAGTGCAGCATTTTGGTGACCCAACAGTATATAATTGTGTACAGTAGGCCATTGCTGTATCTTGCAGCTCTGTGTCACTGCACGTATCCATTCCATATCTGTGCGGCATTTTTGTGAGCAGTATATATAGTATTACAGTGCAGCATTTTGGTGACCCAACATTATATAGTTGTGTACAGTAGGCCATTGCTGTATCTTGCAGCTCTGTGTCACTGAGTGCAAGTATCCATTCCATATCTGTGCTGCATTTTTTTGAGCAGTATATATAGTATTACAGTGCAGCATTTTGGTGACCCTACAGTATATAGTTGTGTACAGTAGGCCATTGCTGTATCTTGCAGCTCTGTGTCACTGCACGTATCCATTCCATATCTTTGCGGCATTTTTGTGAGCAGTATATATAGTAGTACAGTGCAGCATTTTGGTGACCCAACAGTATATAGTTGTGCAGTTGGCCATTGCTGTATCTTGCAGCTCTGTGTCACTGCATGTATCCATTCCATATCTGTGCGGCATTTTTGTGAGCAGTATATATAGTATTACAGTGCAGCATTTTGGTGACCCAACAGTATATAATTGTGTACAGTAGGCCATTGCTGTATCTTGCAGCTCTGTGTCACTGCACGTATCCATTCCATATCTGTGCGGCATTTTTGTGAGCAGTATATATAGTATTACAGTGCAGCATTTTGGTGACCCAACATTATATAGTTGTGTACAGTAGGCCATTGCTGTATCTTGCAGCTCTGTGTCACTGAGTGCAAGTATCCATTCCATATCTGTGCGGGATTTTTGTGAGCAGTATATATAGTATTACAGTGCAGCATTTTGGTGACCCAACAGTATATAGTTGTGTACAGTAGGCCATTGCTGTATCTTGCAGCTCTGTGTCACTGCACGTATCCATTCCATACCTTTGCGGCATTTTTGTGAGCAGTATATATAGTAGTACAGTGCAGCATTTTGGTGACCCAACAGTATAAAGTTGTGCAGTTGGCCAATGCTGTATCTTGCAGCTCTGTGTCACTGCATGTATCCATTCCATATCTGTGCGGCATTTTTGTGAGCAGTATATATAGTATTACAGTGCAGCATTTTGGTGACCCAACAGTATATAGTTGTGTACAGTAGGCCATTGCTGTATCTTGCAGCTCTGTGTCACTGCACGTATTCATTCCATATCTGTGCGGCATTTTTGTGAGCAGTATATATAGTATTACAGTGCAGCATTTTGGTGACCCAACAGTATATAGTTGTGCAGCTGGCCATTGCTGCATCCTGCAGCTCTGTGTCACTGCACGTATCCATTCCATATCTGTGCAGCATTTTTGTGAGCAGTATATATAGTATTACAGTGCAGCATTTTGGTGACCCAACAGTATATAGTTGTGTACAGTAGGCCATTGCTGTATCTTGCAGCTCTGTGTCACTGAGTGCAAGTATCCATTCCATATCTGTGCGGCATTTTTGTGAGCAGTATATATAGTATTACAGTGCAGCATTTTGGTGACCCAACAGTATATAATTGTGTACAGTAGGCCATTGCTGTATCTTGCAGCTCTGTGTCACTGCACGTATCCATTCCATATCTGCGCTGCATTTTTGTGAGCAGTATATATAGTATTACAGTGCAGCATTTTGGTGACCCAACAGTATATAGTTGTGTACAGTAGGCCATTGCTGTATCTTGCAGCTCTGTGTCACTGAGTGCAAGTATCCATTCCATATCTGTGCGGCATTTTTGTGAGCAGTATATATAGTATTACAGTGCAGCATTTTGGTGACCCAACAGTATATAGTTGTGTACAGTAGGCCATTGCTGTATCTTGCAGCTCTGTGTCACTGCATGTATACATTCCATATCTGTGCAGCATTTTTGTGAGCAGTATATATAGTATTACAGTGCAGCATTTTGGTGACCCAACAGTCTATAGTATATAGTTGTGTACAGTAGGCCATTGCTGTATATTGCAGCTCTGTGTCACTGCACGTATCCATTCCATATCTGTGCGGCATTTTTGTGAGCAGTATATATAGTATTACAGTGCAGCATTTTGGTGATCCAACAGTATATAGTTGTGTACAGTAGGCCATTGCTGTATCTTGCAGCTCTGTGTCACTGAGTGCAAGTATCCATTCCATATCTGTGCGGCATTTTTGTGAGCAGTATATATAGTATTACAGTGCAGCATTTTGGTGACCCAACAGTATATAGTTGTGCAGTTAGCCATTGCTGTATCTTGCAGCTCTGTGTCACTGCATGTATCCATTCCATATCTGTGCGGCATTTTTGTGAGCAGTATATATAGTATTACAGTGCAGCATTTTGGTGACCCAACAGTATATAGTTGTGTACAGTAGGCCATTGCTGTATCTTGCAGCTCTGTGTCACTGCACGTATTCATTCCATATCTGTGCGGCATTTTTGTGAGCAGTATATATAGTATTACAGTGCAGCATTTTGGTGACCCAACAGTATATAGTTGTGCAGCTGGCCATTGCTGCATCCTGCAGCTCTGTGTCACTGCACGTATCCATTCCATATCTGTGCAGCATTTTTGTGAGCAGTATATATAGTATTACAGTGCAGCATTTTGGTGACCCAACAGTATATAGTTGTGTACAGTAGGCCATTGCTGTATCTTGCAGCTCTGTGTCTCTGCACGTATCCATTCCATATCTGTGCGGCATTTTTGTGAGCAGTATATATAGTATTACAGTGCAGCATTTTGGTGACCCAACAGTATATAATTGTGTACAGTAGGCCATTGCTGTATCTTGCAGCTCTGTGTCACTGCACGTATCCATTCCATATCTGCGCAGCATTTTTGTGAGCAGTATATATAGTATTACAGTGCAGCATTTTGGTGACCCAACAGTATATAGTTGTGTACAGTAGGCCATTGCTGTATCTTGCAGCTCTGTGTCACTGAGTGCAAGTATCCATTCCATATCTGTGCGGCATTTTTGTGAGCAGTATATATAGTATTACAGTGCAGCATTTTGGTGACCCAACAGTATATAGTTGTGCAGTTGGCCATTGCTGTATCTTGCAGCTCTGTGTCACTGCATGTATCCATTCCATATCTGTGCGGCATTTTTGTGAGCAGTATATATAGTATTACAGTGCAGCATTTTGGTGACCCAACAGTCTATAGTATATAGTTGTGTACAGTAGGCCATTGCTGTATATTGCAGCTCTGTGTCACTGCACGTATCCATTCCATATCTGTGCGGCATTTTTGTGAGCAGTATATATAGTATTACAGTGCAGCATTTTGGTGACCCAACAGTATATAGTTGTGTACAGTAGGCCATTGCTGTATCTTGCAGCTCTGTGTCACTGCACGTATCCATTCCATATCTTTGCGGCATTTTTGTGAGCAGTATATATAGTATTACAGTGCAGCATTTTGGTGACCCAACAGTATATAGTTGTGCAGTTGGCCATTGCTGTATCTTGCAGCTCTGTGTCACTGCATGTATCCATTCCATATCTGTGCGGCATTTTTGTGAGCAGTATATATAGTATTACAGTGCAGCATTTTGGTGACCCAACAGTATATAGTTGTGTACAGTAGGCCATTGCTGTATCTTGCAGCTCTGTGTCACTGCACGTATTCATTCCATATCTGTGCGGCATTTTTGTGAGCAGTATATATAGTATTACAGTGCAGCATTTTGGTGACCCAACAGTATATAGTTGTGCAGCTGGCCATTGCTGCATCCTGCAGCTCTGTGTCACTGCACGTATATTCCATATCTGTGCAGCATTTTTGTGAGCAGTATATATAGTATTACAGTGCAGCATTTTGGTGACCCAACAGTATATAGTTGTGTACAGTAGGCCATTGCTGTATCTTGCAGCTCTGTGTCACTGCACGTATCCATTCCATATCTGTGCGGCATTTTTGTGAGCAGTATATATAGTATTACAGTGCAGCATTTTGGTGACCCAACAGTATATAATTGTGTACAGTAGGCCATTGCTGTATCTTGCAGCTCTGTGTCACTGCACGTATCCATTCCATATCTGTGCGGCATTTTTGTGAGCAGTATATATAGTATTACAGTGCAGCATTTTGGTGACCCAACATTATATAGTTGTGTACAGTAGGCCATTGCTGTATCTTGCAGCTCTGTGTCACTGAGTGCAAGTATCCATTCCATATCTGTGCTGCATTTTTTTGAGCAGTATATATAGTATTACAGTGCAGCATTTTGGTGACCCTACAGTATATAGTTGTGTACAGTAGGCCATTGCTGTATCTTGCAGCTCTGTGTCACTGCACGTATCCATTCCATATCTTTGCGGCATTTTTGTGAGCAGTATATATAGTAGTACAGTGCAGCATTTTGGTGACCCAACAGTATATAGTTGTGCAGTTGGCCATTGCTGTATCTTGCAGCTCTGTGTCACTGCATGTATCCATTCCATATCTGTGCGGCATTTTTGTGAGCAGTATATATAGTATTACAGTGCAGCATTTTGGTGACCCAACAGTATATAATTGTGTACAGTAGGCCATTGCTGTATCTTGCAGCTCTGTGTCACTGCACGTATCCATTCCATATCTGTGCGGCATTTTTGTGAGCAGTATATATAGTATTACAGTGCAGCATTTTGGTGACCCAACAGTATATAATTGTGTACAGTAGGCCATTGCTGTATCTTGCAGCTCTGTGTCACTGCACGTATCCATTCCATATCTGTGCGGCATTTTTGTGAGCAGTATATATAGTATTACAGTGCAGCATTTTGGTGACCCAACATTATATAGTTGTGTACAGTAGGCCATTGCTGTATCTTGCAGCTCTGTGTCACTGAGTGCAAGTATCCATTCCATATCTGTGCTGCATTTTTTTGAGCAGTATATATAGTATTACAGTGCAGCATTTTGGTGACCCTACAGTATATAGTTGTGTACAGTAGGCCATTGCTGTATCTTGCAGCTCTGTGTCACTGCACGTATCCATTCCATATCTTTGCGGCATTTTTGTGAGCAGTATATATAGTAGTACAGTGCAGCATTTTGGTGACCCAACAGTATATAGTTGTGCAGTTGGCCATTGCTGTATCTTGCAGCTCTGTGTCACTGCATGTATCCATTCCATATCTGTGCGGCATTTTTGTGAGCAGTATATATAGTATTACAGTGCAGCATTTTGGTGACCCAACAGTATATAATTGTGTACAGTAGGCCATTGCTGTATCTTGCAGCTCTGTGTCACTGCACGTATCCATTCCATATCTGTGCGGCATTTTTGTGAGCAGTATATATAGTATTACAGTGCAGCATTTTGGTGACCCAACAGTATATAGTTGTGTACAGTAGGCCATTGCTGTATCTTGCAGCTCTGTGTCACTGAGTGCAAGTATCCATTCCATATCTGTGCGGCATTTTTGTGAGCAGTATATATAGTATTACAGTGCAGCATTTTGGTGACCCAACAGTATATAATTGTGTACAGTAGGCCATTGCTGTATCTTGCAGCTCTGTGTCACTGCACGTATCCATTCCATATCTGCGCTGCATTTTTGTGAGCAGTATATATAGTATTACAGTGCAGCATTTTGGTGACCCAACAGTATATAGTTGTGTACAGTAGGCCATTGCTGTATCTTGCAGCTCTGTGTCACTGAGTGCAAGTATCCATTCCATATCTGTGCGGCATTTTTGTGAGCAGTATATATAGAATTACAGTGCAGCATTTTGGTGACCCAACAGTATATAGTTGTGTACAGTAGGCCATTGCTGTATCTTGCAGCTCTGTGTCACTGCATGTATACATTCCATATCTGTGCAGCATTTTTGTGAGCAGTATATATAGTATTACAGTGCAGCATTTTGGTGACCCAACAGTATATAGTTGTGTACAGTAGGCCATTGCTGTATCTTGCAGCTCTGTGTCACTGCACGTATTCATTCCATATCTGTGCGGCATTTTTGTGAGCAGTATATATAGTATTACAGTGCAGCATTTTGGTGACCCAACAGTATATAGTTGTGCAGCTGGCCATTGCTGCATCCTGCAGCTCTGTGTCACTGCACGTATCCATTCCATATCTGTGCAGCATTTTTGTGAGCAGTATATATAGTATTACAGTGCAGCATTTTGGTGACCCAACAGTATATAGTTGTGTACAGTAGGCCATTGCTGTATCTTGCAGCTCTGTGTCACTGCACGTATCCATTCCATATCTGTGCGGCATTTTTGTGAGCAGTATATATAGTATTACAGTGCAGCATTTTGGTGACCCAACAGTATATAATTGTGTACAGTAGGCCATTGCTGTATCTTGCAGCTCTGTGTCACTGCACGTATCCATTCCATATCTGTGCGGCATTTTTGTGAGCAGTATATATAGTATTACAGTGCAGCATTTTGGTGACCCAACATTATATAGTTGTGTACAGTAGGCCATTGCTGTATCTTGCAGCTCTGTGTCACTGAGTGCAAGTATCCATTCCATATCTGTGCGGGATTTTTGTGAGCAGTATATATAGTATTACAGTGCAGCATTTTGGTGACCCAACAGTATATAGTTGTGTACAGTAGGCCATTGCTGTATCTTGCAGCTCTGTGTCACTGCACGTATCCATTCCATATCTGTGCGGCATTTTTGTGAGCAGTATATATAGTATTACAGTGCAGCATTTTGGTGACCCAACAGTATATAATTGTGTACAGTAGGCCATTGCTGTATCTTGCAGCTCTGTGTCACTGCACGTATCCATTCCATATCTGCGCGGCATTTTTGTGAGCAGTATATATAGTATTACAGTGCAGCATTTTGGTGACCCAACAGTATATAGTTGTGTACAGTAGGCCATTGCTGTATCTTGCAGCTCTGTGTCACTGAGTGCAAGTATCCATTCCATATCTGTGCGGCATTTTTGTGAGCAGTATATATAGTATTACAGTGCAGCATTTTGGTGACCCAACAGTATATAGTTGTGTACAGTAGGCCATTGCTGTATCTTGCAGCTCTGTGTCACTGCACGTATTCATTCCATATCTGTGCGTCATTTTTGTGAGCAGTATATATAGTATTGCAGTGCAGCACTTTGGTGACCCAACAGTATATAGTTGTGCAGTTGGCCATTGCTGTACCTTGCAGCTCTGTGTCACTGCATGTATACATTCCATATCTGTGCGGCATTTTTGTGAGCAGTATATATAGTATTACAGTGCAGCATTTTGGTGACCCAACAGTCTATAGTATATAGTTGTGTACAGTAGGCCATTGCTGTATATTGCAGCTCTGTGTCACTGCACGTATCCATTCCATATCTGTGCGGCATTTTTGTGAGCAGTATATATAGTATTACAGTGCAGCATTTTGGTGACCCAACAGTATATAGTTGTGTACAGTAGGCCATTGCTGTATCTTGCAGCTCTGTGTCACTGAGTGCAAGTATCCATTCCATATCTGTGCGGCATTTTTGTGAGCAGTATATATAGTATTACAGTGCAGCATTTTGGTGACCCAACAGTATATAGTTGTGTACAGTAGGCCATTGCTGTATCTTGCAGCTCTGTGTCACTGCACGTATCCATTCCATATCTGTGCGGCATTTTTGTGAGCAGTATATATAGTATTACAGTGCAGCATTTTGGTGACCCAACAGTATATAGTTGTGTACAGTAGGCCATTGCTGTATCTTGCAGCTCTGTGTCACTGCACGTATCCATTCCATATCTGTGCGGCATTTTTGTGAGCAGTATATATAGTATTACAGTGCAGCATTTTGGTGACCCAACATTATATAGTTGTGTACAGTAGGCCATTGCTGTATCTTGCAGCTCTGTGTCACTGAGTGCAAGTATCCATTCCATATCTGTGCGGCATTTTTGTGAGCAGTATATATAGTATTACAGTGCAGCATTTTGGTGACCCAACAGTATATAGTTGTGTACAGTAGGCCATTGCTGTATCTTGCAGCTCTGTGTCACTGCACGTATCCATTCCATATCTTTGCGGCATTTTTGTGAGCAGTATATATAGTATTACAGTGCAGCATTTTGGTGACCCAACAGTATATAGTTGTGCAGTTGGCCATTGCTGTATCTTGCAGCTCTGTGTCACTGCACGTATCCATTCCATATCTGTGCGGCATTTTTGTGAGCAGTATATATAGTATTACAGTGCAGCATTTTGGTGACCCAACATTATATAGTTGTGTACAGTAGGCCATTGCTGTATCTTGCAGCTCTGTGTCACTGAGTGCAAGTATCCATTCCATATCTGTGCGGCATTTTTGTGAGCAGTATATATAGTATTACAGTGCAGCATTTTGGTGACCCAACAGTATATAGTTGTGTACAGTAGGCCATTGCTGTATCTTGCAGCTCTGTGTCACTGAGTGCAAGTATCCATTCCATATCTGTGCGTCATTTTTGTGAGCAGTATATATAGTATTACAGTGCAGCATTTTGGTGACCCAACAGTATATAGTTGTGTACAGTAGGCCATTGCTGTATCTTGCAGCTCTGTGTCACTGCACGTATCCATTCCATATCTGTGCGGCATTTTTGTGAGCAGTATATATAGTATTACAGTGCAGCATTTTGGTGACCCAACAGTATATAGTTGTGTACAGTAGGCCATTGCGGTATCTTGCAGCTCTGTGTCACTGAGTGCAAGTATCCATTCTATATCTGTGCAGCATTTTTGTGAGCAGTATATATAGTATTACAGTGCAGCATTTTGGTGACCCAACAGTATATAGTTGTGTACAGTAGGCCATTGCTGTATCTGTGTCACTGAGTGCAAGTATCCATTCCATATCTGTGCGGCATTTTTGTGAGCAGTATATATAGTATTACAGTGCAGCATTTTGGTGACCCAACATTATATAGTTGTGTACAGTAGGCCATTGCTGTATCTTGCAGCTCTGTGTCACTGAGTGCAAGTATCCATTCCATATCTGTGCGGGATTTTTGTGAGCAGTATATATAGTATTACAGTGCAGCATTTTGGTGACCCAACAGTATATAGTTGTGTACAGTAGGCCATTGCTGTATCTTGCAGCTCTGTGTCACTGCACGTATCCATTCCATATCTTTGCGGCATTTTTGTGAGCAGTATATATAGTAGTACAGTGCAGCATTTTGGTGACCCAACAGTATAAAGTTGTGCAGTTGGCCATTGCTGTATCTTGCAGCTCTGTGTCACTGCATGTATCCATTCCATATCTGTGCGGCATTTTTGTGAGCAGTATATATAGTATTACAGTGCAGCATTTTGGTGACCCAACAGTATATAGTTGTGTACAGTAGGCCATTGCTGTATCTTGCAGCTCTGTGTCACTGCACGTATTCATTCCATATCTGTGCGGCATTTTTGTGAGCAGTATATATAGTATTACAGTGCAGCATTTTGGTGACCCAACAGTATATAGTTGTGCAGCTGGCCATTGCTGCATCCTGCAGCTCTGTGTCACTGCACGTATCCATTCCATATCTGTGCAGCATTTTTGTGAGCAGTATATATAGTATTACAGTGCAGCATTTTGGTGACCCAACAGTATATAGTTGTGTACAGTAGGCCATTGCTGTATCTTGCAGCTCTGTGTCTCTGCACGTATCCATTCCATATCTGTGCGGCATTTTTGTGAGCAGTATATATAGTATTACAGTGCAGCATTTTGGTGACCCAACAGTATATAATTGTGTACAGTAGGCCATTGCTGTATCTTGCAGCTCTGTGTCACTGCACGTATCCATTCCATATCTGCGCAGCATTTTTGTGAGCAGTATATATAGTATTACAGTGCAGCATTTTGGTGACCCAACAGTATATAGTTGTGTACAGTAGGCCATTGCTGTATCTTGCAGCTCTGTGTCACTGAGTGCAAGTATCCATTCCATATCTGTGCGGCATTTTTGTGAGCAGTATATATAGTATTACAGTGCAGCATTTTGGTGACCCAACAGTATATAGTTGTGCAGTTGGCCATTGCTGTATCTTGCAGCTCTGTGTCACTGCATGTATATATTCCATATCTGTGCGGCATTTTTGTGAGCAGTATATATAGTATTACAGTGCAGCATTTTGGTGACCCAACAGTCTATAGTATATAGTTGTGTACAGTAGGCCATTGCTGTATATTGCAGCTCTGTGTCACTGCACGTATCCATTCCATATCTGTGCGGCATTTTTGTGAGCAGTATATATAGTATTACAGTGCAGCATTTTGGTGACCCAACAGTATATAGTTGTGTACAGTAGGCCATTGCTGTATCTTGCAGCTCTGTGTCACTGCACGTATCCATTCCATATCTTTGCGGCATTTTTGTGAGCAGTATATATAGTATTACAGTGCAGCATTTTGGTGACCCAACAGTATATAGTTGTGCAGTTGGCCATTGCTGTATCTTGCAGCTCTGTGTCACTGCATGTATCCATTCCATATCTGTGCGGCATTTTTGTGAGCAGTATATATAGTATTACAGTGCAGCATTTTGGTGACCCAACAGTATATAGTTGTGTACAGTAGGCCATTGCTGTATCTTGCAGCTCTGTGTCACTGCACGTATTCATTCCATATCTGTGCGGCATTTTTGTGAGCAGTATATATAGTATTACAGTGCAGCATTTTGGTGACCCAACAGTATATAGTTGTGCAGCTGGCCATTGCTGCATCCTGCAGCTCTGTGTCACTGCACGTATATTCCATATCTGTGCAGCATTTTTGTGAGCAGTATATATAGTATTACAGTGCAGCATTTTGGTGACCCAACAGTATATAGTTGTGTACAGTAGGCCATTGCTGTATCTTGCAGCTCTGTGTCACTGCACGTATCCATTCCATATCTGTGCGGCATTTTTGTGAGCAGTATATATAGTATTACAGTGCAGCATTTTGGTGACCCAACAGTATATAATTGTGTACAGTAGGCCATTGCTGTATCTTGCAGCTCTGTGTCACTGCACGTATCCATTCCATATCTGTGCGGCATTTTTGTGAGCAGTATATATAGTATTACAGTGCAGCATTTTGGTGACCCAACATTATATAGTTGTGTACAGTAGGCCATTGCTGTATCTTGCAGCTCTGTGTCACTGAGTGCAAGTATCCATTCCATATCTGTGCTGCATTTTTTTGAGCAGTATATATAGTATTACAGTGCAGCATTTTGGTGACCCTACAGTATATAGTTGTGTACAGTAGGCCATTGCTGTATCTTGCAGCTCTGTGTCACTGCACGTATCCATTCCATATCTTTGCGGCATTTTTGTGAGCAGTATATATAGTAGTACAGTGCAGCATTTTGGTGACCCAACAGTATATAGTTGTGCAGTTGGCCATTGCTGTATCTTGCAGCTCTGTGTCACTGCATGTATCCATTCCATATCTGTGCGGCATTTTTGTGAGCAGTATATATAGTATTACAGTGCAGCATTTTGGTGACCCAACAGTATATAATTGTGTACAGTAGGCCATTGCTGTATCTTGCAGCTCTGTGTCACTGCACGTATCCATTCCATATCTGTGCGGCATTTTTGTGAGCAGTATATATAATATTACAGTGCAGCATTTTGGTGACCCAACATTATATAGTTGTGTACAGTAGGCCATTGCTGTATCTTGCAGCTCTGTGTCACTGAGTGCAAGTATCCATTCCATATCTGTGCGGGATTTTTGTGAGCAGTATATATAGTATTACAGTGCAGCATTTTGGTGACCCAACAGTATATAGTTGTGTACAGTAGGCCATTGCTGTATCTTGCAGCTCTGTGTCACTGCACGTATCCATTCCATACCTTTGCGGCATTTTTGTGAGCAGTATATATAGTAGTACAGTGCAGCATTTTGGTGACCCAACAGTATAAAGTTGTGTACAGTAGGCCATTGCTGTATCTTGCAGCTCTGTGTCACTGCACGTATTCATTCCATATCTGTGCGGCATTTTTGTGAGCAGTATATATAGTATTACAGTGCAGCATTTTGGTGACCCAACAGTATATAGTTGTGCAGCTGGCCATTGCTGCATCCTGCAGCTCTGTGTCACTGCACGTATCCATTCCATATCTGTGCAGCATTTTTGTGAGCAGTATATATAGTATTACAGTGCAGCATTTTGGTGACCCAACAGTATATAGTTGTGTACAGTAGGCCATTGCTGTATCTTGCAGCTCTGTGTCACTGAGTGCAAGTATCCATTCCATATCTGTGCGGCATTTTTGTGAGCAGTATATATAGTATTACAGTGCAGCATTTTGGTGACCCAACAGTATATAATTGTGTACAGTAGGCCATTGCTGTATCTTGCAGCTCTGTGTCACTGCACGTATCCATTCCATATCTGCGCTGCATTTTTGTGAGCAGTATATATAGTATTACAGTGCAGCATTTTGGTGACCCAACAGTATATAGTTGTGTACAGTAGGCCATTGCTGTATCTTGCAGCTCTGTGTCACTGAGTGCAAGTATCCATTCCATATCTGTGCGGCATTTTTGTGAGCAGTATATATAGTATTACAGTGCAGCATTTTGGTGACCCAACAGTATATAGTTGTGTACAGTAGGCCATTGCTGTATCTTGCAGCTCTGTGTCACTGCATGTATACATTCCATATCTGTGCAGCATTTTTGTGAGCAGTATATATAGTATTACAGTGCAGCATTTTGGTGACCCAACAGTCTATAGTATATAGTTGTGTACAGTAGGCCATTGCTGTATATTGCAGCTCTGTGTCACTGCACGTATCCATTCCATATCTGTGCGGCATTTTTGTGAGCAGTATATATAGTATTACAGTGCAGCATTTTGGTGATCCAACAGTATATAGTTGTGTACAGTAGGCCATTGCTGTATCTTGCAGCTCTGTGTCACTGAGTGCAAGTATCCATTCCATATCTGTGCGGCATTTTTGTGAGCAGTATATATAGTATTACAGTGCAGCATTTTGGTGACCCAACAGTATATAGTTGTGCAGTTAGCCATTGCTGTATCTTGCAGCTCTGTGTCACTGCATGTATCCATTCCATATCTGTGCGGCATTTTTGTGAGCAGTATATATAGTATTACAGTGCAGCATTTTGGTGACCCAACAGTATATAGTTGTGTACAGTAGGCCATTGCTGTATCTTGCAGCTCTGTGTCACTGCACGTATTCATTCCATATCTGTGCGGCATTTTTGTGAGCAGTATATATAGTATTACAGTGCAGCATTTTGGTGACCCAACAGTATATAGTTGTGCAGCTGGCCATTGCTGCATCCTGCAGCTCTGTGTCACTGCACGTATCCATTCCATATCTGTGCAGCATTTTTGTGAGCAGTATATATAGTATTACAGTGCAGCATTTTGGTGACCCAACAGTATATAGTTGTGTACAGTAGGCCATTGCTGTATCTTGCAGCTCTGTGTCACTGCACGTATCCATTCCATATCTGTGCGGCATTTTTGTGAGCAGTATATATAGTATTACAGTGCAGCATTTTGGTGACCCAACAGTATATAGTTGTGCAGTTGGCCATTGCTGTATCTTGCAGCTCTGTGTCACTGCATGTATCCATTCCATATCTGTGCGGCATTTTTGTGAGCAGTATATATAGTATTACAGTGCAGCATTTTGGTGACCCAACAGTATATAGTTGTGTACAGTAGGCCATTGCTGTATCTTGCAGCTCTGTGTCACTGCACGTATTCATTCCATATCTGTGCGGCATTTTTGTGAGCAGTATATATAGTATTACAGTGCAGCATTTTGGTGACCCAACAGTATATAGTTGTGCAGCTGGCCATTGCTGCATCCTGCAGCTCTGTGTCACTGCACGTATCCATTCCATATCTGTGCAGCATTTTTGTGAGCAGTATATATAGTATTACAGTGCAGCATTTTGGTGACCCAACAGTATATAGTTGTGTACAGTAGGCCATTGCTGTATCTTGCAGCTCTGTGTCACTGCACGTATCCATTCCATATCTGTGCGGCATTTTTGTGAGCAGTATATATAGTATTACAGTGCAGCATTTTGGTGACCCAACAGTATATAATTGTGTACAGTAGGCCATTGCTGTATCTTGCAGCTCTGTGTCACTGCACGTATCCATTCCATATCTGTGCGGCATTTTTGTGAGCAGTATATATAGTATTACAGTGCAGCATTTTGGTGACCCAACATTATATAGTTGTGTACAGTAGGCCATTGCTGTATCTTGCAGCTCTGTGTCACTGAGTGCAAGTATCCATTCCATATCTGTGCGGGATTTTTGTGAGCAGTATATATAGTATTACAGTGCAGCATTTTGGTGACCCAACAGTATATAGTTGTGTACAGTAGGCCATTGCTGTATCTTGCAGCTCTGTGTCACTGCACGTATCCATTCCATATCTGTGCGGCATTTTTGTGAGCAGTATATATAGTATTACAGTGCAGCATTTTGGTGACCCAACAGTATATAATTGTGTACAGTAGGCCATTGCTGTATCTTGCAGCTCTGTGTCACTGCACGTATCCATTCCATATCTGCGCGGCATTTTTGTGAGCAGTATATATAGTATTACAGTGCAGCATTTTGGTGACCCAACAGTATATAGTTGTGTACAGTAGGCCATTGCTGTATCTTGCAGCTCTGTGTCACTGAGTGCAAGTATCCATTCCATATCTGTGCGGCATTTTTGTGAGCAGTATATATAGTATTACAGTGCAGCATTTTGGTGACCCAACAGTATATAGTTGTGTACAGTAGGCCATTGCTGTATCTTGCAGCTCTGTGTCACTGCACGTATTCATTCCATATCTGTGCGTCATTTTTGTGAGCAGTATATATAGTATTGCAGTGCAGCACTTTGGTGACCCAACAGTATATAGTTGTGCAGTTGGCCATTGCTGTACCTTGCAGCTCTGTGTCACTGCATGTATACATTCCATATCTGTGCGGCATTTTTGTGAGCAGTATATATAGTATTACAGTGCAGCATTTTGGTGACCCAACAGTCTATAGTATATAGTTGTGTACAGTAGGCCATTGCTGTATATTGCAGCTCTGTGTCACTGCACGTATCCATTCCATATCTGTGCGGCATTTTTGTGAGCAGTATATATAGTATTACAGTGCAGCATTTTGGTGACCCAACAGTATATAGTTGTGTACAGTAGGCCATTGCTGTATCTTGCAGCTCTGTGTCACTGAGTGCAAGTATCCATTCCATATCTGTGCGGCATTTTTGTGAGCAGTATATATAGTATTACAGTGCAGCATTTTGGTGACCCAACAGTATATAGTTGTGTACAGTAGGCCATTGCTGTATCTTGCAGCTCTGTGTCACTGCACGTATCCATTCCATATCTTTGCAGCATTTTTGTGAGCAGTATATAAAGTATTACAGTGCAGCATTTTGGTGACCCAACAGTATATAGTTGTGCAGTTGGCCATTGCTGTATCTTGCAGCTCTGTGTCACTGCATGTATCCATTCCATATCTGTGCGGCATTTTTGTGAGCAGTATATATAGTATTACAGTGCAGCATTTTGGTGACCCAACAGTATATAGTTGTGTACAGTAGGCCATTGCTGTATCTTGCAGCTCTGTGTCACTGCACGTATTCATTCCATATCTGTGCGGCATTTTTGTGAGCAGTATATATAGTATTACAGTGCAGCATTTTGGTGACCCAACAGTATATAGTTGTGCAGCTGGCCATTGCTGCATCCTGCAGCTCTGTGTCACTGCACGTATCCATTCCATATCTGTAAAGCATTTTTGTGAGCAGTATATATAGTATTACAGTGCAGCATTTTGGTGACCCAACAGTATATAGTTGTGTACAGTAGGCCATTGCTGTATCTTGCAGCTCTGTGTCACTGCACGTATCCATTCCATATCTGTGCGGCATTTTTGTGAGCAGTATATATAGTATTACAGTGCAGCATTTTGGTGACCCAACAGTATATAATTGTGTACAGTAGGCCATTGCTGTATCTTGCAGCTCTGTGTCACTGCACGTATCCATTCCATATCTGTGCGGCATTTTTGTGAGCAGTATATATAGTATTACAGTGCAGCATTTTGGTGACCCAACAGTATATAATTGTGTACAGTAGGCCATTGCTGTATCTTGCAGCTCTGTGTCACTGCACGTATCCATTCCATATCTTTGCGGCATTTTTGTGAGCAGTATATATAGTAGTACAGTGCAGCATTTTGGTGACCCAACAGTATAAAGTTGTGCAGTTGGCCATTGCTGTATCTTGCAGCTCTGTGTCACTGCATGTATCCATTCCATATCTGTGCGGCATTTTTGTGAGCAGTATATATAGTATTACAGTGCAGCATTTTGGTGCCCCAACAGTATATAGTTGTGTACAGTAGGCCATTGCTGTATCTTGCAGCTCTGTGTCACTGCACGTATTTATTCCATATCTGTGCGGCATTTTTGTGAGCAGTATATATAGTATTACAGTGCAGCATTTTGGTGACCCAACAGTATATAGTTGTGCAGCTGGCCATTGCTGCATCCTGCAGCTCTGTGTCACTGCACGTATCCATTCCATATCTGTGCGGCATTTTTGTGAGCAGTATATATAGTATTACAGTGCAGCATTTTGGTGACCCAACAGTATATAGTTGTGTACAGTAGGCCATTGCTGTATCTTGCAGCTCTGTGTCACTGCACGTATTCATTCCATATCTGTGCGGCATTTTTGTGAGCAGTATATATAGTATTACAGTGCAGCATTTTGGTGACCCAACAGTATATAGTTGTGCAGCTGGCCATTGCTGCATCCTGCAGCTCTGTGTCACTGCACGTATCCATTCCATATCTGTGCAGCATTTTTGTGAGCAGTATATATAGTATTACAGTGCAGCATTTTGGTGACCCAACAGTATATAGTTGTGTACAGTAGGCCATTGCTGTATCTTGCAGCTCTGTGTCACTGCACGTATCCATTCCATATCTGTGCGGCATTTTTGTGAGCAGTATATATAGTATTACAGTGCAGCATTTTGGTGACCCAACAGTATATAATTGTGTACAGTAGGCCATTGCTGTATCTTGCAGCTCTGTGTCACTGCAAGTATCCATTCCATATCTGCGCGGCATTTTTGTGAGCAGCATATATAGTATTACAGTGCAGCATTTTGGTGACCCAACAGTATATAGTTGTGTACAGTAGGCCATTGCTGTATCTTGCAGCTCTGTGTCACTGAGTGCAAGTATCCATTCCATATCTGTGCGGCATTTTTGTGAGCAGTATATATAGTATTACAGTGCAGCATTTTGGTGATCCAACAGTATATAGTTGTGTACAGTAGGCCATTGCTGTATCTTGCAGCTCTGTGTCACTGCATGTATACATTCCATATCTGTGCGGCATTTTTGTGAGCAGTATATATAGTATTACAGTGCAGCATTTTGGTGACCCAACAGTCTATAGTATATAGTTGTGTACAGTAGGCCATTGCTGTATATTGCAGCTCTGTGTTACTGCACGTATCCATTCCATATCTGTGCGGCATTTTTGTGAGCAGTATATATAGTATTACAGTGCAGCATTTTGGTGACCCAACAGTATATAGTTGTGTACAGTAGGCCATTGCTGTATCTTGCAGCTCTGTGTCACTGCACGTATCCATTCCATATCTTTGCAGCATTTTTGTGAGCAGTATATATAGTATTACAGTGCAGCATTTTGGTGACCCAACAGTATATAGTTGTGCAGTTAGCCATTGCTGTATCTTGCAGCTCTGTGTCACTGCATGTATACATTCCATATCTGTGCGGCATTTTTGTGAGCAGTATATGTAGTATTACAGTGCAGCATTTTGGTAACCCAACAGTATATAGTTGTGTACAGTAGGCCATTGCTGTATCTTGCAGCTCTGTGTCACTGCACGTATCCATTCCATATCTGTGCGGCATTTTTGTGAGCAGTATATATAGTATTACAGTGCAGCATTTTAGTGACCCAACAGTATATAGTTGTGCAGTTGGCCATTGCTGTATCTTGCAGCTCTGTGTCACTGCACGTATCCATTCCATATCTGTGCGGCATTTTTGTGAGCAGTATATATAGTATTACAGTGCAGCATTTTGGTGACCTAACAGTATATAGTTGTGCAGCTGGCTATTGCTGCATCCTGCAGCTCTGTGTCACTGCACGTATCCATTCCATATCTGTGCAGCATTTTTGTGAGCAGTATATATAGTATTACAGTGCAGCATTTTGGTGACCCAACAGTATATAGTTGTGTACAGTAGGCCATTGCTGTATCTTGCAGCTCTGTGTCACTGCACGTATCCATTCCATATCTGTGCGGCATTTTTGTGAGCAGTATATATAGTATTACAGTGCAGCATTTTGGTGACCCAACAGTATATAGTTGTGTACAGTAGGCCATTGCTGTATCTTGCAGCTCTGTGTCACTGCACGTATCCATTCCATATCTGTGCGGCATTTTTGTGAGCAGTATATATAGTATTACAGTGCAGCATTTTGGTGACCCAACAGTATATAATTGTGTACAGTAGGCCATTGCTGTATCTTGCAGCTCTGTGTCACTGCACGTATCCATTCCATATCTGTGCGGCATTTTTGTGAGCAGTATATATAGTATTACAGTGCAGCATTTTGGTGACCCAACATTATATAGTTGTGTACAGTAGGCCATTGCTGTATCTTGCAGCTCTGTGTCACTGAGTGCAAGTATCCATTCCATATCTGTGCGGGATTTTTGTGAGCAGTATATATAGTATTACAGTGCAGCATTTTGGTGACCCAACAGTATATAGTTGTGTACAGTAGGCCATTGCTGTATCTTGCAGCTCTGTGTCACTGCACGTATCCATTCCATACCTTTGCGGCATTTTTGTGAGCAGTATATATAGTAGTACAGTGCAGCATTTTGGTGACCCAACAGTATAAAGTTGTGCAGTTGGCCATTGCTGTATCTTGCAGCTCTGTGTCACTGCATGTATCCATTCCATATCTGTGCGGCATTTTTGTGAGCAGTATATATAGTATTACAGTGCAGCATTTTGGTGACCCAACAGTATATAGTTGTGTACAGTAGGCCATTGCTGTATCTTGCAGCTCTGTGTCACTGCACGTATTCATTCCATATCTGTGCGGCATTTTTGTGAGCAGTATATATAGTATTACAGTGCAGCATTTTGGTGACCCAACAGTATATAGTTGTGCAGCTGGCCATTGCTGCATCCTGCAGCTCTGTGTCACTGCACGTATCCATTCCATATCTGTGCAGCATTTTTGTGAGCAGTATATATAGTATTACAGTGCAGCATTTTGGTGACCCAACAGTATATAGTTGTGTACAGTAGGCCATTGCTGTATCTTGCAGCTCTGTGTCACTGCACGTATCCATTCCATATCTGTGCGGCATTTTTGTGAGCAGTATATATAGTATTACAGTGCAGCATTTTGGTGACCCAACAGTATATAATTGTGTACAGTAGGCCATTGCTGTATCTTGCAGCTCTGTGTCACTGCACGTATCCATTCCATATCTGCGCGGCATTTTTGTGAGCAGTATATATAGTATTACAGTGCAGCATTTTGGTGACCCAACAGTATATAGTTGTGTACAGTAGGCCATTGCTGTATCTTGCAGCTCTGTGTCACTGAGTGCAAGTATCCATTCCATATCTGTGCGGCATTTTTGTGAGCAGTATATATAGTATTACAGTGCAGCATTTTGGTGACCCAACAGTATATAGTTGTGTACAGTAGGCCATTGCTGTATCTTGCAGCTCTGTGTCACTGCATGTATCCATTCCATATCTGTGCGTCATTTTTGTGAGCAGTATATATAGTATTGCAGTGCAGCACTTTGGTGACCCAACAGTATATAGTTGTGCAGTTGGCCATTGCTGTATCTTGCAGCTCTGTGTCACTGCATGTATACATTCCATATCTGTGCGGCATTTTTGTGAGCAGTATATATAGTATTACAGTGCAGCATTTTGGTGACCCAACAGTCTATAGTATATAGTAGTGTACAGTAGGCCATTGCTGTATATTGCAGCTCTGTGTCACTGCACGTATCCATTCCATATCTGTGCGGCATTTTTGTGAGCAGTATATATAGTATTACAGTGCAACATTTTGGTGACCCAACAGTATATAGTTGTGTACAGTAGGCCATTGCTGTATCTTGCAGCTCTGTGTCACTGAGTGCAAGTATCCATTCCATATCTGTGCGGCATTTTTGTGAGCAGTATATATAGTATTACAGTGCAGCATTTTGGTGACCCAACAGTATATAGTTGTGTACAGTAGGCCATTGCTGTATCTTGCAGCTCTGTGTCACTGCACGTATCCATTCCATATCTTTGCGGCATTTTTGTGAGCAGTATATATAGTATTACAGTGCAGCATTTTGGTGACCCAACAGTATATAGTTGTGCAGTTGGCCATTGCTGTATCTTGCAGCTCTGTGTCACTGCATGTATCCATTCCATATCTGTGCGGCATTTTTGTGAGCAGTATATATAGTATTACAGTGCAGCATTTTGGTGACCCAACAGTATATAGTTGTGTATAGTAGGCCATTGCTGTATCTTGCAGCTCTGTGTCACTGCACGTATTCATTCCATATCTGTGCGGCATTTTTGTGAGCAGTATATATAGTATTACAGTGCAGCATTTTGGTGACCCAACAGTATATAGTTGTGCAGCTGGCCATTGCTGCATCCTGCAGCTCTGTGTCACTGCACGTATCCATTCCATATCTGTGCAGCATTTTTGTGAGCAGTATATATAGTATTACAGTGCAGCATTTTGGTGACCCAACAGTATATAGTTGTGTACAGTAGGCCATTGCTGTATCTTGCAGCTCTGTGTCACTGCACGTATCCATTCCATATCTGTGCGGCATTTTTGTGAGCAGTATATATAGTATTACAGTGCAGCATTTTGGTGACCCAACAGTATATAATTGTGTACAGTAGGCCATTGCTGTATCTTGCAGCTCTGTGTCACTGCACGTATCCATTCCATATCTGTGCGGCATTTTTGTGAGCAGTATATATAGTATTACAGTGCAGCATTTTGGTGACCCAACATTATATAGTTGTGTACAGTAGGCCATTGCTGTATCTTGCAGCTCTGTGTCACTGAGTGCAAGTATCCATTCCATATCTGTGCGGGATTTTTGTGAGCAGTATATATAGTATTACAGTGCAGCATTTTGGTGACCCAACAGTATATAGTTGTGTACAGTAGGCCATTGCTGTATCTTGCAGCTCTGTGTCACTGCACGTATCCATTCCATATCTTTGCGGCATTTTTGTGAGCAGTATATATAGTAGTACAGTGCAGCATTTTGGTGACCCAACAGTATAAAGTTGTGCAGTTGGCCATTGCTGTATCTTGCAGCTCTGTGTCACTGCATGTATCCATTCCATATCTGTGCGGCATTTTTGTGAGCAGTATATATAGTATTACAGTGCAGCATTTTGGTGACCCAACAGTATATAGTTGTGTACAGTAGGCCATTGCTGTATCTTGCAGCTCTGTGTCACTGCACGTATTCATTCCATATCTGTGCGGCATTTTTGTGAGCAGTATATATAGTATTACAGTGCAGCATTTTGGTGACCCAACAGTATATAGTTGTGCAGCTGGCCATTGCTGCATCCTGCAGCTCTGTGTCACTGCACGTATCCATTCCATATCTGTGCAGCATTTTTGTGAGCAGTATATATAGTATTACAGTGCAGCATTTTGGTGACCCAACAGTATATAGTTGTGTACAGTAGGCCGTTGCTGTATCTTGCAGCTCTGTGTCACTGCACGTATCCATTCCATATCTGTGCGGCATTTTTGTGAGCAGTATATATAGTATTACAGTGCAGCATTTTGGTGACCCAACAGTATATAATTGTGTACAGTAGGCCATTGCTGTATCTTGCAGCTCTGTGTCACTGCACGTATCCATTCCATATTTGCGCGGCATTTTTGTGAGCAGTATATATAGTATTACAGTGCAGCATTTTGGTGACCCAACAGTATATAGTTGTGTACAGTAGGCCATTGCTGTATCTTGCAGCTCTGTGTCACTGAGTGCAAGTATCCATTCCATATCTGTGCGGCATTTTTGTGAGCAGTATATATAGTATTACAGTGCAGCATTTTGGTGACCCAACAGTATATAGTTGTGTACAGTAGGCCATTGCTGTATCTTGCAGCTCTGTGTCACTGCACGTATCCATTCCATATCTGTGCGTCATTTTTGTGAGCAGTATATATAGTATTGCAGTGCAGCACTTTGGTGACCCAACAGTATATAGTTGTGCAGTTGGCCATTGCTGTACCTTGCAGCTCTGTGTCACTGCATGTATACATTCCATATCTGTGCGGCATTTTTGTGAGCAGTATATATAGTATTACAGTGCAGCATTTTGGTGACCCAACAGTCTATAGTATATAGTTGTGTACAGTAGGCCATTGCTGTATATTGCAGCTCTGTGTCACTGCACGTATCCATTCCATATCTGTGCGGCATTTTTGTAAGCATTATATATAGTATTACAGTGCAGCATTTTGGTGACCCAACAGTATATAGTTGTGTACAGTAGGCCATTGCTGTATCTTGCAGCTCTGTGTCACTGAGTGCAAGTATCCATTCCATATCTGTGCGGCATTTTTGTGAGCAGTATATATAGTATTACAGTGCAGCATTTTGGTGACCCAACAGTATATAGTTGTGTACAGTAGGCCATTGCTGTATCTTGCAGCTCTGTGTCACTGCACGTATCCATTCCATATCTTTGCGGCATTTTTGTGAGCAGTATATATAGTATTACAGTGCAGCATTTTGGTGACCCAACAGTATATAGTTGTGCAGTTGGCCATTGCTGTATCTTGCAGCTCTGTGTCACTGCATGTATCCATTCCATATCTGTGCGGCATTTTTGTGAGCAGTATATATAGTATTACAGTGCAGCATTTTGGTGACCCAACAGTATATAGTTGTGTACAGTAGGCCATTGCTGTATCTTGCAGCTCTGTGTCACTGCACGTATTCATTCCATATCTGTGCGGCATTTTTGTGAGCAGTATATATAGTATTACAGTGCAGCATTTTGGTGACCCAACAGTATATAATTGTGCAGCTGGCCATTGCTGCATCCTGCAGCTCTGTGTCACTGCACGTATCCATTCCATATCTGTAAAGCATTTTTGTGAGCAGTATATATAGTATTACAGTGCAGCATTTTGGTGACCCAACAGTATATAGTTGTGTACAGTAGGCCATTGCTGTATCTTGCAGCTCTGTGTCACTGCACGTATCCATTCCATATCTGTGCGGCATTTTTGTGAGCAGTATATATAGTATTACAGTGCAGCATTTTGGTGACCCAACAGTATATAATTGTGTACAGTAGGCCATTGCTGTATCTTGCAGCTCTGTGTCACTGCACGTATCCATTCCATATCTGTGCGGCATTTTTGTGAGCAGTATATATAGTATTACAGTGCAGCATTTTGGTGACCCAACAGTATATAGTTGTGTACAGTAGGCCATTGCTGTATCTTGCAGCTCTGTGTCACTGCACGTATCCATTCCATATCTGTGCGGCATTTTTGTGAGCAGTATATATAGTATTACAGTGCAGCATTTTGGTGACCCAACAGTATATAGTTGTGTACAGTAGGCCATTGCTGTATCTTGCAGCTCTGTGTCACTGAGTGCTAGTATCCATTCCATATCTGTGCGGCATTTTTGTGAGCAGTATATATAGTATTACAGTGCAGCATTTTGGTGACCCAACAGTATATAGTTGTGTACAGTAGGCCATTGCTGTATCTTGCAGCTCTGTGTCACTGCACGTATCCATTCCATATCTGTGCGTCATTTTTGTGAGCAGTATATATAGTATTGCAGTGCAGCACTTTGGTGACCCAACAGTATATAGTTGTGCAGTTGGCCATTGCTGTACCTTGCAGCTCTGTGTCACTGCATGTATACATTCCATATCTGTGCGGCATTTTTGTGAGCAGTATATATAGTATTACAGTGCAGCATTTTGGTGACCCAACAGTCTATAGTATATAGTTGTGTACAGTAGGCCATTGCTGTATATTGCAGCTCTGTGTCACTGCACGTATCCATTCCATATCTGTGCGGCATTTTTGTGAGCAGTATATATAGTATTACAGTGCAGCATTTTGGTGACCCAACAGTATATAGTTGTGTACAGTAGGCCATTGCTGTATCTAGCAGCTCTGTGTCACTGAGTGCAAGTATCCATTCCATATCTGTGCGGCATTTTTGTGAGCAGTATATATAGTATTACAGTGCAGCATTTTGGTGACCCAACAGTATATAGTTGTGTACAGTAGGCCATTGCTGTATCTTGCAGCTCTGTGTCACTGCACGTATCCATTCCATATCTTTGCGGCATTTTTGTGAGCAGTATATATAGTATTACAGTGCAGCATTTTGGTGACCCAACAGTATATAGTTGTGCAGTTGGCCATTGCTGTATCTTGCAGCTCTGTGTCACTGCATGTATCCATTCCATATCTGTGCGGCATTTTTGTGAGCAGTATATATAGTATTACAGTGCAGCATTTTGGTGACCCAACAGTATATAGTTGTGTACAGTAGGCCATTGCTGTATCTTGCAGCTCTGTGTCACTGCACGTATTCATTCCATATCTGTGCGGCATTTTTGTGAGCAGTATATATAGTATTACAGTGCAGCATTTTGGTGACCCAACAGTATATAATTGTGCAGCTGGCCATTGCTGCATCCTGCAGCTCTGTGTCACTGCACGTATCCATTCCATATCTGTAAAGCATTTTTGTGAGCAGTATATATAGTATTACAGTGCAGCATTTTGGTGACCCAACAGTATATAGTTGTGTACAGTAGGCCATTGCTGTATCTTGCAGCTCTGTGTCACTGCACGTATCCATTCCATATCTGTGCGGCATTTTTGTGAGCAGTATATATAGTATTACAGTGCAGCATTTTGGTGACCCAACAGTATATAATTGTGTACAGTAGGCCATTGCTGTATCTTGCAGCTCTGTGTCACTGCACGTATCCATTCCATATCTGTGCGGCATTTTTGTGAGCAGTATATATAGTATTACAGTGCAGCATTTTGGTGACCCAACAGTATATAGTTGTGTACAGTAGGCCATTGCTGTATCTTGCAGCTCTGTGTCACTGCACGTATCCATTCCATATCTGTGCGGCATTTTTGTGAGCAGTATATATAGTATTACAGTGCAGCATTTTGGTGACCCAACATTATATAGTTGTGTACAGTAGGCCATTGCTGTATCTTGCAGCTCTGTGTCACTGAGTGCAAGTATCCATTCCATATCTGTGCGGCATTTTTGTGAGCAGTATATATAGTATTACAGTGCAGCATTTTGGTGACCCAACAGTATATAGTTGTGTACAGTATGCCATTGCTGTATCTTGCAGCTCTGTGTCACTGCACGTATCCATTCCATATCTTTGCGGCATTTTTGTGAGCAGTATATATAGTATTACAGTGCAGCATTTTGGTGACCCAACAGTATATAGTTGTGCAGTTGGCCATTGCTGTATCTTGCAGCTCTGTGTCACTGCACGTATCCATTCCATATCTGTGCGGCATTTTTGTGAGCAGTATATATAGTATTACAGTGCAGCATTTTGGTGACCCAACATTATATAGTTGTGTACAGTAGGCCATTGCTGTATCTTGCAGCGCTGTGTCACTGAGTGCAAGTATCCATTCCATATCTGTGCGGCATTTTTGTGAGCAGTATATATAGTATTACAGTGCAGCATTTTGGTGACCCAACAGTATATAGTTGTGTACAGTAGGCCATTGCTGTATCTTGCAGCTCTGTGTCACTGCACGTATCCATTCCATATCTTTGCGGCATTTTTGTGAGCAGTATATATAGTATTACAGTGCAGCATTTTGGTGACCCAACAGTATATAGTTGTGCAGTTGGCCATTGCTGTATCTTGCAGCTCTGTGTCACTGCATGTGTCCATTCCATATCTGTGCGGCATTTTTGTGAGCAGTATATATAGTATTACAGTGCAGCATTTTGGTGACCCAACAGTATATAGTTGTGTACAGTAGGCCATTGCTGTATCTTGCAGCTCTGTGTCACTGCACGTATTCATTCCATATCTGTGCGGCATTTTTGTGAGCAGTATATATAGTATTACAGTGCAGCATTTTGGCGACCCAACAGTATATAGTTGTGCAGCTGGCCATTGCTGCATCCTGCAGCTCTGTGTCACTGCACGTATCCATTCCATATCTGTGCAGCATTTTTGTGAGCAGTATATATAGTATTACAGTGCAGCATTTTGGTGACCCAACACTATATAGTTGTGTACAGTAGGCCATTGCTGTATATTGCAGCTCTGTGTCACTGCACGTATCCATTCCATATCTGTGCGGCATTTTTGTGAGCAGTATATATAGTATTACAGTGCAGCATTTTGGTGACCCAACAGTATATAGTTGTGTACAGTAGGCCATTGCTGTATCTTGCAGCTCTGTGTCACTGCACGTATCCATTCCATATCTGTGCGGCATTTTTGTGAGCAGTATATATAGTATTACAGTGCAGCATTTTGGTGACCCAACAGTATATAATTGTGTACAGTAGGCCATTGCTGTATCTTGCAGCTCTGTGTCACTGCACGTATCCATTCCATATCTGCGCGGCATTTTTGTGAGCAGTATATATAGTATTACAGTGCAGCATTTTGGTGACCCAACAGTATATAGTTGTGTACAGTAGGCCATTGCTGTATCTTGCAGCTCTGTGTCACTGCACGTATCCATTCCATATCTGTGCGGCATTTTTGTGAGCAGTATATATAGTATTACAGTGCAGCATTTTGGTGACCCAACATTATATAGTTGTGTACAGTAGGCCATTGCTGTATCTTGCAGCTCTGTGTCACTGAGTGCAAGTATCCATTCCATATCTGTGCGGCATTTTTGTGAGCAGTATATATAGTATTACAGTGCAGCATTTTGGTGACCCAACATTATATAGTTGTGTACAGTAGGCCATTGCTGTATCTTGCAGCTCTGTGTCACTGAGTGCAAGTATCCATTCCATATCTGTGCGGGATTTTTGTGAGCAGTATATATAGTATTACAGTGCAGCATTTTGGTGACCCAACAGTATATAGTTGTGTACAGTAGGCCATTGCTGTATCTTGCAGCTCTGTGTCACTGCACGTATCCATTCCATACCTTTGCGGCATTTTTGTGAGCAGTATATATAGTAGTACAGTGCAGCATTTTGGTGACCCAACAGTATAAAGTTGTGCAGTTGGCCATTGCTGTATCTTGCAGCTCTGTGTCACTGCATGTATCCATTCCATATCTGTGCGGCATTTTTGTGAGCAGTATATATAGTATTACAGTGCAGCATTTTGGTGACCCAACAGTATATAGTTGTGTACAGTAGGCCATTGCTGTATCTTGCAGCTCTGTGTCACTGCACGTATTCATTCCATATCTGTGCGGCATTTTTGTGAGCAGTATATATAGTATTACAGTGCAGCATTTTGGTGACCCAACAGTATATAGTTGTGCAGCTGGCCATTGCTGCATCCTGCAGCTCTGTGTCACTGCACGTATCCATTCCATATCTGTGCAGCATTTTTGTGAGCAGTATATATAGTATTACAGTGCAGCATTTTGGTGACCCAACAGTATATAGTTGTGTACAGTAGGCCATTGCTGTATCTTGCAGCTCTGTGTCACTGCACGTATCCATTCCATATCTGTGCGGCATTTTTGTGAGCAGTATATATAGTATTACAGTGCAGCATTTTGGTGACCCAACAGTATATAATTGTGTACAGTAGGCCATTGCTGTATCTTGCAGCTCTGTGTCACTGCACGTATCCATTCCATATCTGCGCGGCATTTTTGTGAGCAGTATATATAGTATTACAGTGCAGCATTTTGGTGACCCAACAGTATATAGTTGTGTACAGTAGGCCATTGCTGTATCTTGCAGCTCTGTGTCACTGAGTGCAAGTATCCATTCCATATCTGTGCGGCATTTTTGTGAGCAGTATATATAGTATTACAGTGCAGCATTTTGGTGACCCAACAGTATATAGTTGTGTACAGTAGGCCATTGCTGTATCTTGCAGCTCTGTGTCACTGCATGTATCCATTCCATATCTGTGCGTCATTTTTGTGAGCAGTATATATAGTATTGCAGTGCAGCACTTTGGTGACCCAACAGTATATAGTTGTGCAGTTGGCCATTGCTGTATCTTGCAGCTCTGTGTCACTGCATGTATACATTCCATATCTGTGCGGCATTTTTGTGAGCAGTATATATAGTATTACAGTGCAGCATTTTGGTGACCCAACAGTCTATAGTATATAGTAGTGTACAGTAGGCCATTGCTGTATATTGCAGCTCTGTGTCACTGCACGTATCCATTCCATATCTGTGCGGCATTTTTGTGAGCAGTATATATAGTATTACAGTGCAGCATTTTGGTGACCCAACAGTATATAGTTGTGTACAGTAGGCCATTGCTGTATCTTGCAGCTCTGTGTCACTGAGTGCAAGTATCCATTCCATATCTGTGCGGCATTTTTGTGAGCAGTATATATAGTATTACAGTGCAGCATTTTGGTGACCCAACAGTATATAGTTGTGTACAGTAGGCCATTGCTGTATCTTGCAGCTCTGTGTCACTGCACGTATCCATTCCATATCTTTGCGGCATTTTTGTGAGCAGTATATATAGTATTACAGTGCAGCATTTTGGTGACCCAACAGTATATAGTTGTGCAGTTGGCCATTGCTGTATCTTGCAGCTCTGTGTCACTGCATGTATCCATTCCATATCTGTGCGGCATTTTTGTGAGCAGTATATATAGTATTACAGTGCAGCATTTTGGTGACCCAACAGTATATAGTTGTGTATAGTAGGCCATTGCTGTATCTTGCAGCTCTGTGTCACTGCACGTATTCATTCCATATCTGTGCGGCATTTTTGTGAGCAGTATATATAGTATTACAGTGCAGCATTTTGGTGACCCAACAGTATATAGTTGTGCAGCTGGCCATTGCTGCATCCTGCAGCTCTGTGTCACTGCACGTATCCATTCCATATCTGTGCAGCATTTTTGTGAGCAGTATATATAGTATTACAGTGCAGCATTTTGGTGACCCAACAGTATATAGTTGTGTACAGTAGGCCATTGCTGTATCTTGCAGCTCTGTGTCACTGCACGTATCCATTCCATATCTGTGCGGCATTTTTGTGAGCAGTATATATAGTATTACAGTGCAGCATTTTGGTGACCCAACAGTATATAATTGTGTACAGTAGGCCATTGCTGTATCTTGCAGCTCTGTGTCACTGCACGTATCCATTCCATATCTGTGCGGCATTTTTGTGAGCAGTATATATAGTATTACAGTGCAGCATTTTGGTGACCCAACATTATATAGTTGTGTACAGTAGGCCATTGCTGTATCTTGCAGCTCTGTGTCACTGAGTGCAAGTATCCATTCCATATCTGTGCGGGATTTTTGTGAGCAGTATATATAGTATTACAGTGCAGCATTTTGGTGACCCAACAGTATATAGTTGTGTACAGTAGGCCATTGCTGTATCTTGCAGCTCTGTGTCACTGCACGTATCCATTCCATATCTTTGCGGCATTTTTGTGAGCAGTATATATAGTAGTACAGTGCAGCATTTTGGTGACCCAACAGTATAAAGTTGTGCAGTTGGCCATTGCTGTATCTTGCAGCTCTGTGTCACTGCATGTATCCATTCCATATCTGTGCGGCATTTTTGTGAGCAGTATATATAGTATTACAGTGCAGCATTTTGGTGACCCAACAGTATATAGTTGTGTACAGTAGGCCATTGCTGTATCTTGCAGCTCTGTGTCACTGCACGTATTCATTCCATATCTGTGCGGCATTTTTGTGAGCAGTATATATAGTATTACAGTGCAGCATTTTGGTGACCCAACAGTATATAGTTGTGCAGCTGGCCATTGCTGCATCCTGCAGCTCTGTGTCACTGCACGTATCCATTCCATATCTGTGCAGCATTTTTGTGAGCAGTATATATAGTATTACAGTGCAGCATTTTGGTGACCCAACAGTATATAGTTGTGTACAGTAGGCCATTGCTGTATCTTGCAGCTCTGTGTCACTGCACGTATCCATTCCATATCTGTGCGGCATTTTTGTGAGCAGTATATATAGTATTACAGTGCAGCATTTTGGTGACCCAACAGTATATAATTGTGTACAGTAGGCCATTGCTGTATCTTGCAGCTCTGTGTCACTGCACGTATCCATTCCATATTTGCGCGGCATTTTTGTGAGCAGTATATATAGTATTACAGTGCAGCATTTTGGTGACCCAACAGTATATAGTTGTGTACAGTAGGCCATTGCTGTATCTTGCAGCTCTGTGTCACTGAGTGCAAGTATCCATTCCATATCTGTGCGGCATTTTTGTGAGCAGTATATATAGTATTACAGTGCAGCATTTTGGTGACCCAACAGTATATAGTTGTGTACAGTAGGCCATTGCTGTATCTTGCAGCTCTGTGTCACTGCACGTATCCATTCCATATCTGTGCGTCATTTTTGTGAGCAGTATATATAGTATTGCAGTGCAGCACTTTGGTGACCCAACAGTATATAGTTGTGCAGTTGGCCATTGCTGTACCTTGCAGCTCTGTGTCACTGCATGTATACATTCCATATCTGTGCGGCATTTTTGTGAGCAGTATATATAGTATTACAGTGCAGCATTTTGGTGACCCAACAGTCTATAGTATATAGTTGTGTACAGTAGGCCATTGCTGTATATTGCAGCTCTGTGTCACTGCACGTATCCATTCCATATCTGTGCGGCATTTTTGTAAGCATTATATATAGTATTACAGTGCAGCATTTTGGTGACCCAACAGTATATAGTTGTGTACAGTAGGCCATTGCTGTATCTTGCAGCTCTGTGTCACTGAGTGCAAGTATCCATTCCATATCTGTGCGGCATTTTTGTGAGCAGTATATATAGTATTACAGTGCAGCATTTTGGTGACCCAACAGTATATAGTTGTGTACAGTAGGCCATTGCTGTATCTTGCAGCTCTGTGTCACTGCACGTATCCATTCCATATCTTTGCGGCATTTTTGTGAGCAGTATATATAGTATTACAGTGCAGCATTTTGGTGACCCAACAGTATATAGTTGTGCAGTTGGCCATTGCTGTATCTTGCAGCTCTGTGTCACTGCATGTATCCATTCCATATCTGTGCGGCATTTTTGTGAGCAGTATATATAGTATTACAGTGCAGCATTTTGGTGACCCAACAGTATATAGTTGTGTACAGTAGGCCATTGCTGTATCTTGCAGCTCTGTGTCACTGCACGTATTCATTCCATATCTGTGCGGCATTTTTGTGAGCAGTATATATAGTATTACAGTGCAGCATTTTGGTGACCCAACAGTATATAATTGTGCAGCTGGCCATTGCTGCATCCTGCAGCTCTGTGTCACTGCACGTATCCATTCCATATCTGTAAAGCATTTTTGTGAGCAGTATATATAGTATTACAGTGCAGCATTTTGGTGACCCAACAGTATATAGTTGTGTACAGTAGGCCATTGCTGTATCTTGCAGCTCTGTGTCACTGCACGTATCCATTCCATATCTGTGCGGCATTTTTGTGAGCAGTATATATAGTATTACAGTGCAGCATTTTGGTGACCCAACAGTATATAATTGTGTACAGTAGGCCATTGCTGTATCTTGCAGCTCTGTGTCACTGCACGTATCCATTCCATATCTGTGCGGCATTTTTGTGAGCAGTATATATAGTATTACAGTGCAGCATTTTGGTGACCCAACAGTATATAGTTGTGTACAGTAGGCCATTGCTGTATCTTGCAGCTCTGTGTCACTGCACGTATCCATTCCATATCTGTGCGGCATTTTTGTGAGCAGTATATATAGTATTACAGTGCAGCATTTTGGTGACCCAACAGTATATAGTTGTGTACAGTAGGCCATTGCTGTATCTTGCAGCTCTGTGTCACTGAGTGCTAGTATCCATTCCATATCTGTGCGGCATTTTTGTGAGCAGTATATATAGTATTACAGTGCAGCATTTTGGTGACCCAACAGTATATAGTTGTGTACAGTAGGCCATTGCTGTATCTTGCAGCTCTGTGTCACTGCACGTATCCATTCCATATCTGTGCGTCATTTTTGTGAGCAGTATATATAGTATTGCAGTGCAGCACTTTGGTGACCCAACAGTATATAGTTGTGCAGTTGGCCATTGCTGTACCTTGCAGCTCTGTGTCACTGCATGTATACATTCCATATCTGTGCGGCATTTTTGTGAGCAGTATATATAGTATTACAGTGCAGCATTTTGGTGACCCAACAGTCTATAGTATATAGTTGTGTACAGTAGGCCATTGCTGTATATTGCAGCTCTGTGTCACTGCACGTATCCATTCCATATCTGTGCGGCATTTTTGTGAGCAGTATATATAGTATTACAGTGCAGCATTTTGGTGACCCAACAGTATATAGTTGTGTACAGTAGGCCATTGCTGTATCTTGCAGCTCTGTGTCACTGAGTGCAAGTATCCATTCCATATCTGTGCGGCATTTTTGTGAGCAGTATATATAGTATTACAGTGCAGCATTTTGGTGACCCAACAGTATATAGTTGTGTACAGTAGGCCATTGCTGTATCTTGCAGCTCTGTGTCACTGCACGTATCCATTCCATATCTTTGCGGCATTTTTGTGAGCAGTATATATAGTATTACAGTGCAGCATTTTGGTGACCCAACAGTATATAGTTGTGCAGTTGGCCATTGCTGTATCTTGCAGCTCTGTGTCACTGCATGTATCCATTCCATATCTGTGCGGCATTTTTGTGAGCAGTATATATAGTATTACAGTGCAGCATTTTGGTGACCCAACAGTATATAGTTGTGTACAGTAGGCCATTGCTGTATCTTGCAGCTCTGTGTCACTGCACGTATTCATTCCATATCTGTGCGGCATTTTTGTGAGCAGTATATATAGTATTACAGTGCAGCATTTTGGTGACCCAACAGTATATAATTGTGCAGCTGGCCATTGCTGCATCCTGCAGCTCTGTGTCACTGCACGTATCCATTCCATATCTGTAAAGCATTTTTGTGAGCAGTATATATAGTATTACAGTGCAGCATTTTGGTGACCCAACAGTATATAGTTGTGTACAGTAGGCCATTGCTGTATCTTGCAGCTCTGTGTCACTGCACGTATCCATTCCATATCTGTGCGGCATTTTTGTGAGCAGTATATATAGTATTACAGTGCAGCATTTTGGTGACCCAACAGTATATAATTGTGTACAGTAGGCCATTGCTGTATCTTGCAGCTCTGTGTCACTGCACGTATCCATTCCATATCTGTGCAGCATTTTTGTGAGCAGTATATATAGTATTACAGTGCAGCATTTTGGTGACCCAACAGTATATAGTTGTGTACAGTAGGCCATTGCTGTATCTTGCAGCTCTGTGTCACTGCACGTATCCATTCCATATCTGTGCGGCATTTTTGTGAGCAGTATATATAGTATTACAGTGCAGCATTTTGGTGACCCAACATTATATAGTTGTGTACAGTAGGCCATTGCTGTATCTTGCAGCTCTGTGTCACTGAGTGCAAGTATCCATTCCATATCTGTGCGGCATTTTTGTGAGCAGTATATATAGTATTACAGTGCAGCATTTTGGTGACCCAACAGTATATAGTTGTGTACAGTATGCCATTGCTGTATCTTGCAGCTCTGTGTCACTGCACGTATCCATTCCATATCTTTGCGGCATTTTTGTGAGCAGTATATATAGTATTACAGTGCAGCATTTTGGTGACCCAACAGTATATAGTTGTGCAGTTGGCCATTGCTGTATCTTGCAGCTCTGTGTCACTGCACGTATCCATTCCATATCTGTGCGGCATTTTTGTGAGCAGTATATATAGTATTACAGTGCAGCATTTTGGTGACCCAACATTATATAGTTGTGTACAGTAGGCCATTGCTGTATCTTGCAGCGCTGTGTCACTGAGTGCAAGTATCCATTCCATATCTGTGCGGCATTTTTGTGAGCAGTATATATAGTATTACAGTGCAGCATTTTGGTGACCCAACAGTATATAGTTGTGTACAGTAGGCCATTGCTGTATCTTGCAGCTCTGTGTCACTGCACGTATCCATTCCATATCTTTGCGGCATTTTTGTGAGCAGTATATATAGTATTACAGTGCAGCATTTTGGTGACCCAACAGTATATAGTTGTGCAGTTGGCCATTGCTGTATCTTGCAGCTCTGTGTCACTGCATGTGTCCATTCCATATCTGTGCGGCATTTTTGTGAGCAGTATATATAGTATTACAGTGCAGCATTTTGGTGACCCAACAGTATATAGTTGTGTACAGTAGGCCATTGCTGTATCTTGCAGCTCTGTGTCACTGCACGTATTCATTCCATATCTGTGCGGCATTTTTGTGAGCAGTATATATAGTATTACAGTGCAGCATTTTGGCGACCCAACAGTATATAGTTGTGCAGCTGGCCATTGCTGCATCCTGCAGCTCTGTGTCACTGCACGTATCCATTCCATATCTGTGCAGCATTTTTGTGAGCAGTATATATAGTATTACAGTGCAGCATTTTGGTGACCCAACACTATATAGTTGTGTACAGTAGGCCATTGCTGTATCTTGCAGCTCTGTGTCACTGCACGTATCCATTCCATATCTGTGCGGCATTTTTGTGAGCAGTATATATAGTATTACAGTGCAGCATTTTGGTGACCCAACAGTATATAATTGTGTACAGTAGGCCATTGCTGTATCTTGCAGCTCTGTGTCACTGCACGTATCCATTCCATATCTGCGCGGCATTTTTGTGAGCAGTATATATAGTATTACAGTGCAGCATTTTGGTGACCCAACAGTATATAGTTGTGTACAGTAGGCCATTGCTGTATCTTGCAGCTCTGTGTCACTGCACGTATCCATTCCATATCTGTGCGGCATTTTTGTGAGCAGTATATATAGTATTACAGTGCAGCATTTTGGTGACCCAACATTATATAGTTGTGTACAGTAGGCCATTGCTGTATCTTGCAGCTCTGTGTCACTGAGTGCAAGTATCCATTCCATATCTGTGCGGCATTTTTGTGAGCAGTATATATAGTATTACAGTGCAGCATTTTGGTGACCCAACATTATATAGTTGTGTACAGTAGGCCATTGCTGTATCTTGCAGCTCTGTGTCACTGAGTGCAAGTATCCATTCCATATCTGTGCGGGATTTTTGTGAGCAGTATATATAGTAGTACAGTGCAGCATTTTGGTGACCCAACAGTATAAAGTTGTGCAGTTGGCCATTGCTGTATCTTGCAGCTCTGTGTCACTGCATGTATCCATTCCATATCTGTGCGGCATTTTTGTGAGCAGTATATATAGTATTACAGTGCAGCATTTTGGTGACCCAACAGTATATAGTTGTGTACAGTAGGCCATTGCTGTATCTTGCAGCTCTGTGTCACTGCACGTATTCATTCCATATCTGAGCGGCATTTTTGTGAGCAGTATATATAGTATTACAGTGCAGCATTTTGGTGACCCAACAGTATATAGTTGTGCAGCTGGCCATTGCTGCATCCTGCAGCTCTGTGTCACTGCACGTATCCATTCCATATCTGTGCAGCATTTTTGTGAGCAGTATATATAGTATTACAGTGCAGCATTTTGGTGACATAACAGTATATAGTTGTGTACAGTAGGCCATTGCTGTATCTTGCAGCTCTGTGTCACTGCACGTATCCATTCCATATCTGTGCGGCATTTTTGTGAGCAGTATATATAGTATTACAGTGCAGCATTTTGGTGACCCAACAGTATATAATTGTGTACAGTAGGCCATTGCTGTATCTTGCAGCTCTGTGTCACTGCACGTATCCATTCCATATCTGCGCGGCATTTTTGTGAGCAGTATATATAGTATTACAGTGCAGCATTTTGGTGACCCAACAGTATATAGTTGTGTACAGTAGGCCATTGCTGTATCTTGCAGCTCTGTGTCACTGCACGTATCCATTCCATATCTGTGCGTCATTTTTGTGAGCAGTATATATAGTATTGCAGTGCAGCATTTTGGTGACCCAACAGTATATAGTTGTGCAGTTGGCCATTGCTGTATCTTGCAGCTCTGTGTCACTGCATGTATATATTCCATATCTGTGCGGCATTTTTGTGAGCAGTATATATAGTATTACAGTGCAGCATTTTGGTGACCCAACAGTCTATAGTATATAGTTGTGTACAGTAGGCCATTGCTGTATATTGCAGCTCTGTGTCACTGCACGTATCCATTCCATATCTGTGCGGCATTTTTGTGAGCAGTATATATAGTATTACAGTGCAGCATTTTGGTGACCCAACAGTATATAGTTGTGTACAGTAGGCCATTGCTGTATCTTGCAGCTCTGTGTCACTGAGTGCAAGTATCCATTCCATATCTGTGCGGCATTTTTTTGAGCAGTATATATAGTATTACAGTGCAGCATTTTGGTGACCCAACAGTATATAGTTGTGTACAGTAGGCCATTGCTGTATCTTGCAGCTCTGTGTCTCTGCACGTATCCATTCCATATCTTTGCGGCATTTTTGTGAGCAGTATATATAGTATTACAGTGCAGCATTTTGGTGACCCAACAGTATATAGTTGTGCAGTTGGCCATTGCTGTATCTTGCAGCTCTGTGTCACTGCATGTATCCATTCCATATCTGTGCGGCATTTTTGTGAGCAGTATATATAGTATTACAGTGCAGCATTTTGGTGACCCAACAGTATATAGTTGTGTACAGTAGGCCATTGCTGTATCTTGCAGCTCTGTGTCACTGCACGTATTCATTCCATATCTGTGCGGCATTTTTGTGAGCAGTATATATAGTATTACAGTGCAGCATTTTGGTGACCCAACAGTATATAGTTGTGCAGCTGGCCATTGCTGCATCCTGCAGCTCTGTGTCACTGCACGTATCCATTCCATATCTGTGCAGCATTTTTGTGAGCAGTATATATAGTATTACAGTGCAGCATTTTGGTGACCCAACAGTATATAGTTGTGTACAGTAGGCCATTGCTGTATCTTGCAGCTCTGTGTCACTGCACGTATCCATTCCATATCTGTGCGGCATTTTTGTGAGCAGTATATATAGTATTACAGTGCAGCATTTTGGTGACCCAACAGTATATAATTGTGTACAGTAGGCCATTGCTGTATCTTGCAGCTCTGTGTCACTGCACGTATCCATTCCATATCTGTGCGGCATTTTTGTGAGCAGTATATATAGTATTACAGTGCAGCATTTTGGTGACCCAACATTATATAGTTGTGTACAGTAGGCCATTGCTGTATCTTGCAGCTCTGTGTCACTGAGTGCAAGTATCCATTCCATATCTGTGCGGCATTTTTGTGAGCAGTATATATAGTATTACAGTGCAGTATTTTGGTGACCCAACAGTATATAGTTGTGTACAGTAGGCCATTGCTGTATCTTGCAGCTCTGTGTCACTGCACGTATCCATTCCATATTTTTGCGGCATTTTTGTGAGCAGTATATATAGTAGTACAGTGCAGCATTTTGGTGACCCAACAGTATATAGTTGTGCAGTTGGCCATTGCTGTATCTTGCAGCTCTGTGTCACTGCATGTATCCATTCCATATCTGTGCGGCATTTTTGTGAGCAGTATATATAGTATTACAGTGCAGCATTTTGGTGACCCAACAGTATATAGTTGTGTACAGTAGGCCATTGCTGTATCTTGCAGCTCTGTGTCACTGCACGTATTCATTCCATATCTGTGCGGCATTTTTGTGAGCAGTATATATAGTATTACAGTGCAGCATTTTGGTGACCCAACAGTATATAGTTGTGCAGCTGGCCATTGCTGCATCCTGCAGCTCTGTGTCACTGCACGTATCCATTCCATATCTGTGCAGCATTTTTGTGAGCAGTATATATAGTATTACAGTGCAGCATTTTGGTGACCCAACAGTATATAGTTGTGTACAGTAGGCCATTGCTGTATCTTGCAGCTCTGTGTCACTGCACGTATCCATTCCATATCTGTGCAGCATTTTTGTGAGCAGTATATATAGTATTACAGTGCAGCATTTTGGTGACCCAACAGTATATAATTGTGTACAGTAGGCCATTGCTGTATCTTGCAGCTCTGTGTCACTGCACGTATCCATTCCATATCTGCGCGGCATTTTTGTGAGCAGTATATATAGTATTACAGTGCAGCATTTTGGTGACCCAACAGTATATAGTTGTGTACAGTAGGCCATTGCTGTATCTTGCAGCTCTGTGTCACTGAGTGCAAGTATCCATTCCATATCTGTGCGGCATTTTTGTGAGCAGTATATATAGTATTACAGTGCAGCATTTTGGTGACCCAACAGTATATAGTTGTGTACAGTAGGCCATTGCTGTATCTTGCAGCTCTGTGTCACTGCATGTATACATTCCATATCTGTGCGGCATTTTTGTGAGCAGTATATATAGTATTACAGTGCAGCATTTTGGTGACCCAACAGTATATAGTTGTGTACAGTAGGCCATTGCTGTATCTTGCAGCTCTGTGTCACTGCACGTATCCATTCCATATCTTTGCGGCATTTTTGTGAGCAGTATATATAGTATTACAGTGCAGCATTTTGGTGACCCAACAGTATAAAGTTGTGCAGTTGGCCATTGCTGTATCTTGCAGCTCTGTGTCACTGCATGTATCCATTCCATATCTGTGCGGCATTTTTGTGAGCAGTATATATAGTATTACAGTGCAGCATTTTGGTGACCCAACAGTATATAGTTGTGTACAGTAGGCCATTGCTGTATCTTGCAGCTCTGTGTCACTGCACGTATCCATTCCATATCTTTGCGGCATTTTTGTGAGCAGTATATATAGTAGTACAGTGCAGCATTTTGGTGACCCAACAGTATATAGTTGTGCAGTTGGCCATTGCTGTATCTTGCAGCTCTGTGTCACTGCATGTATCCATTCCATATCTGTGCGGCATTTTTGTGAGCAGTATATATAGTATTACAGTGCAGCATTTTGGTGACCCAACAGTATATAGTTGTGTACAGTAGGCCATTGCTGTATCTTGCAGCTCTGTGTCACTGCACGTATTCATTCCATATCTGTGCGGCATTTTTGTGAGCAGTATATATAGTATTACAGTGCAGCATTTTGGTGACCCAACAGTATATAGTTGTGCAGCTGGCCATTGCTGCATCCTGCAGCTCTGTGTCACTGCACGTATCCATTCCATATCTGTGCAGCATTTTTGTGAGCAGTATATATAGTATTACAGTGCAGCATTTTGGTGACCCAACAGTATATAGTTGTGTACAGTAGGCCATTGCTGTATCTTGCAGCTCTGTGTCACTGCACGTATCCATTCCATATCTGTGCAGCATTTTTGTGAGCAGTATATATAGTATTACAGTGCAGCATTTTGGTGACCCAACAGTATATAATTGTGTACAGTAGGCCATTGCTGTATCTTGCAGCTCTGTGTCACTGCACGTATCCATTCCATATCTGCGCGGCATTTTTGTGAGCAGTATATATAGTATTACAGTGCAGCATTTTGGTGACCCAACAGTATATAGTTGTGTACAGTAGGCCATTGCTGTATCTTGCAGCTCTGTGTCACTGAGTGCAAGTATCCATTCCATATCTGTGCGGCATTTTTGTGAGCAGTATATATAGTATTACAGTGCAGCATTTTGGTGACCCAACAGTATATAGTTGTGTACAGTAGGCCATTGCTGTATCTTGCAGCTCTGTGTCACTGCATGTATACATTCCATATCTGTGCGGCATTTTTGTGAGCAGTATATATAGTATTACAGTGCAGCATTTTGGTGACCCAACAGTATATAGTTGTGTACAGTAGGTCATTGCTGTATCTTGCAGCTCTGTGTCACTGCACGTATCCATTCCATATCTTTGCGGCATTTTTGTGAGCAGTATATATAGTATTACAGTGCAGCATTTTGGTGACCCAACAGTATAAAGTTGTGCAGTTGGCCATTGCTGTATCTTGCAGCTCTGTGTCACTGCATGTATCCATTCCATATCTGTGCGGCATTTTTGTGAGCAGTATATATAGTATTACAGTGCAGCATTTTGGTGACCCAACAGTATATAGTTGTGTACAGTAGGCCATTGCTGTATCTTGCAGCTCTGTGTCACTGCACGTATTCATTCCATATCTGTGCGGCATTTTTGTGAGCAGTATATATAGTATTACAGTGCAGCATTTTGGTGACCCAACAGTATATAGTTGTGCAGCTGGCCATTGCTGCATCCTGCAGCTCTGTGTCACTGCACGTATCCATTCCATATCTGTGCAGCATTTTTGTGAGCAGTATATATAGTATTACAGTGCAGCATTTTGGTGACCCAACAGTATATAGTTGTGTACAGTAGGCCATTGCTGTATCTTGCAGCTCTGTGTCACTGCACGTATCCATTCCATATCTGTGCGGCATTTTTGTGAGCAGTATATATAGTATTACAGTGCAGCATTTTGGTGACCCAACAGTATATAATTGTGTACAGTAGGCCATTGCTGTATCTTGCAGCTCTGTGTCACTGCACGTATCCATTCCATATCTGTGCGGCATTTTTGTGAGCAGTATATATAGTATTACAGTGCAGCATTTTGGTGACCCAACATTATAAAGTTGTGTACAGTAGGCCATTGCTGTATCTTGCAGCTCTGTGTCACTGAGTGCAAGTATCCATTCCATATCTGTGCGGCATTTTTGTGAGCAGTATATATAGTATTACAGTGCAGCATTTTGGTGACCCAACAGTATATAGTTGTGTACAGTAGGCCATTGCTGTATCTTGCAGCTCTGTGTCACTGCACGTATCCATTCCATATCTTTGCGGCATTTTTGTGAGCAGTATATATAGTAGTACAGTGCAGCATTTTGGTGACCCAACAGTATATAGTTGTGCAGTTGGCCATTGCTGTATCTTGCAGCTCTGTGTCACTGCATGTATCCATTCCATATCTGTGCGGCATTTTTGTGAGCAGTATATATAGTATTACAGTGCAGCATTTTGGTGACCCAACAGTATATAGTTGTGTACAGTAGGCCATTGCTGTATCTTGCAGCTCTGTGTCACTGCACGTATTCATTCCATATCTGTGCGGCATTTTTGTGAGCAGTATATATAGTATTACAGTGCAGCATTTTGGTGACCCAACAGTATATAGTTGTGCAGCTGGCCATTGCTGCATCCTGCAGCTCTGTGTCACTGCACGTATCCATTCCATATCTGTGCAGCATTTTTGTGAGCAGTATATATAGTATTACAGTGCAGCATTTTGGTGACCCAACAGTATATAGTTGTGTACAGTAGGCCATTGCTGTATCTTGCAGCTCTGTGTCACTGCACGTATCCATTCCATATCTGTGCGGCATTTTTGTGAGCAGTATATATAGTATTACAGTGCAGCATTTTGGTGACCCAACAGTATATAATTGTGTACAGTAGGCCATTGCTGTATCTTGCAGCTCTGTGTCACTGCACGTATCCATTCCATATCTGCGCGGCATTTTTGTGAGCAGTATATATAGTATTACAGTGCAGCATTTTGGTGACCCAACAGTATATAGTTGTGTACAGTAGGCCATTGCTGTATCTTGCAGCTCTGTGTCACTGAGTGCAAGTATCCATTCCATATCTGTGCGGCATTTTTGTGAGCAGTATATATAGTATTACAGTGCAGCATTTTGGTGACCCAACAGTATATAGTTGTGTACAGTAGGCCATTGCTGTATCTTGCAGCTCTGTGTCACTGCATGTATACATTCCATATCTGTGCGGCATTTTTGTGAGCAGTATATATAGTATTACAGTGCAGCATTTTGGTGACCCAACAGTCTATAGTATATAGTTGTGTACAGTAGGCCATTGCTGTATATTGCAGCTCTGTGTCACTGCACGTATCCATTCCATATCTGTGCGGCATTTTTGTGAGCAGTATATATAGTATTACAGTGCAGCATTTTGGTGACCCAACAGTATATAGTTGTGTACAGTAGGCCATTGCTGTATCTTGCAGCTCTGTGTCACTGCACGTATCCATTCCATATCTTTGCAGCATTTTTGTGAGCAGTATATATAGTATTACAGTGCAGCATTTTGGTGACCCAACAGTATATAGTTGTGCAGTTGGCCATTGCTGTATCTTGCAGCTCGTTGTCACTGCATGTATACATTCCATATCTGTGCGGCATTTTTGTGAGCAGTATATGTAGTATTACAGTGCAGCATTTTGGTAACCCAACAGTATATAGTTGTGTACAGTAGGCCATTGCTGTATCTTGCAGCTCTGTGTCACTGCACGTATCCATTCCATATCTGTGCGGCATTTTTGTGAGCAGTATATATAGTATTACAGTGCAGCATTTTAGTGACCCAACAGTATATAGTTGTGCAGTTGGCCATTGCTGTATCTTGCAGCTCTGTGTCACTGCATGTATACATTCCATATCTGTGCGGCATTTTTGTGAGCAGTATATATAGTATTACAGTGCAGCATTTTAGTGACCCAACAGTATATAGTTGTGCAGTTGGCCATTGCTGTATCTTGCAGCTCTGTGTCACTGCATGTATACATTCCATATCTGTGCGGCATTTTTGTGAGCAGTATATATAGTATTACAGTGCAGCATTTTGGTGACCTAACAGTATATAGTTGTGCAGCTGGCCATTGCTGCATCCTGCAGCTCTGTGTCACTGCACGTATCCATTCCATATCTGTGCAGCATTTTTGTGAGCAGTATATATAGTATTACAGTGCAGCATTTTGGTGACCCAACAGTATATAGTTGTGTACAGTAGGCCATTGCTGTATCTTGCAGCTCTGTGTCACTGCACGTATCCATTCCATATCTGTGCGGCATTTTTGTGAGCAGTATATATAGTATTACAGTGCAGCATTTTGGTGACCCAACAGTATATAGTTGTGTACAGTAGGCCATTGCTGTATCTTGCAGCTCTGTGTCAATGCACGTATCCATTCCATATCTGTGCGGCATTTTTGTGAGCAGTATATATAGTATTACAGTGCAGCATTTTGGTGACCTAACAGTATATAATTGTGTACAGTAGGCCATTGCTGTATCTTGCAGCTCTGTGTCACTGCACGTATCCATTCCATATCTGTGCGGCATTTTTGTGAGCAGTATATATAGTATTACAGTGCAGCATTTTGGTGACCCAACATTATATAGTTGTGTACAGTAGGCCATTGCTGTATCTTGCAGCTCTGTGTCACTGAGTGCAAGTATCCATTCCATATCTGTGCGGGATTTTTGTGAGCAGTATATATAGTATTACAGTGCAGCATTTTGGTGACCCAACAGTATATAGTTGTGTACAGTAGGCCATTGCTGTATCTTGCAGCTCTGTGTCACTGCACGTATCCATTCCATATCTTTGCAGCATTTTTGTGAGCAGTATATATAGTATTACAGTGCAGCATTTTGGTGACCCAACAGTATATAGTTGTGCAGTTGGCCATTGCTGTATCTTGCAGCTCGTTGTCACTGCATGTATACATTCCATATCTGTGCGGCATTTTTGTGAGCAGTATATGTAGTATTACAGTGCAGCATTTTGGTAACCAAACAGTATATAGTTGTGTACAGTAGGCCATTGCTGTATCTTGCAGCTCTGTGTCACTGCACGTATCCATTCCATATCTGTGCGGCATTTTTGTGAGCAGTATATATAGTATTACAGTGCAGCATTTTAGTGACCCAACAGTATATAGTTGTGCAGTTGGCCATTGCTGTATCTTGCAGCTCTGTGTCACTGCATGTATACATTCCATATCTGTGCGGCATTTTTGTGAGCAGTATATATAGTATTACAGTGCAGCATTTTGGTGACCTAACAGTATATAGTTGTGCAGCTGGCCATTGCTGCATCCTGCAGCTCTGTGTCACTGCACGTATCCATTCCATATCTGTGCAGCATTTTTGTGAGCAGTATATATAGTATTACAGTGCAGCATTTTGGTGACCCAACAGTATATAGTTGTGTACAGTAGGCCATTGCTGTATCTTGCATCTCTGTGTCACTGCACGTATCCATTCCATATCTGTGCGGCATTTTTGTGAGCAGTATATATAGTATTACAGTGCAGCATTTTGGTGACCCAACAGTATATAGTTGTGTACAGTAGGCCATTGCTGTATCTTGCAGCTCTGTGTCAATGCACGTATCCATTCCATATCTGTGCGGCATTTTTGTGATCAGTATATATAGTATTACAGTGCAGCATTTTGGTGACCTAACAGTATATAATTGTGTACAGTAGGCCATTGCTGTATCTTGCAGCTCTGTGTCACTGCACGTATCCATTCCATATCTGTGCGGCATTTTTGTGAGCAGTATATATAGTATTACAGTGCAGCATTTTGGTGACCCAACATTATATAGTTGTGTACAGTAGGCCATTGCTGTATCTTGCAGCTCTGTGTCACTGAGTGCAAGTATCCATTCCATATCTGTGCGGGATTTTTGTGAGCAGTATATATAGTATTACAGTGCAGCATTTTGGTGACCCAACAGTATATAGTTGTGTACAGTAGGCCATTGCTGTATCTTGCAGCTCTGTGTCACTGCACGTATCCATTCCATACCTTTGCGGCATTTTTGTGAGCAGTATATATAGTAGTACAGTGCAGCATTTTGGTGACCCAACAGTATAAAGTTGTGCAGTTGGCCATTGCTGTATCTTGCAGCTCTGTGTCACTGCATGTATCCATTCCATATCTGTGCGGCATTTTTGTGAGCAGTATATATAGTATTACAGTGCAGCATTTTGGTGACCCAACAGTATATAGTTGTGTACAGTAGGCCATTGCTGTATCTTGCAGCTCTGTGTCACTGCACGTATTCATTCCATATCTGTGCGGCATTTTTGTGAGCAGTATATATAGTATTACAGTGCAGCATTTTGGTGACCCAACAGTATATAGTTGTGCAGCTGGCCATTGCTGCATCCTGCAGCTCTGTGTCACTGCACGTATCCATTCCATATCTGTGCTGCATTTTTGTGAGCAGTATATATAGTATTACAGTGCAGCATTTTGGTGACCCAACAGTATATAGTTGTGTACAGTAGGCCATTGCTGTATCTTGCAGCTCTGTGTCACTGCACGTATCCATTCCATATCTGTGCGGCATTTTTGTGAGCAGTATATATAGTATTACAGTGCAGCATTTTGGTGACCCAACAGTATATAATTGTGTACAGTAGGCCATTGCTGTATCTTGCAGCTCTGTGTCACTGCACGTATCCATTCCATATCTGCGCGGCATTTTTGTGAGCAGTATATATAGTATTACAGTGCAGCATTTTGGTGACCCAACAGTATATAGTTGTGTACAGTAGGCCATTGCTGTATCTTGCAGCTCTGTGTCACTGAGTGCAAGTATCCATTCCATATCTGTGCGGCATTTTTGTGAGCAGTATATATAGTATTACAGTGCAGCATTTTGGTGACCCAACAGTATATAGTTGTGTACAGTAGGCCATTGCTGTATCTTGCAGCTCTGTGTCACTGCACGTATCCATTCCATATCTGTGCGTCATTTTTGTGAGCAGTATATATAGTATTGCAGTGCAGCACTTTGGTGACCCAACAGTATATAGTTGTGCAGTTGGCTATTGCTGTATCTTGCAGCTCTGTTTCACTGCATGTATACATTCCATATCTGTGCGGCATTTTTGTGAGCAGTATATATAGTATTACAGTGCAGCATTTTGGTGACCCAACAGTCTATAGTATATAGTTGTGTACAGTAGGCCATTGCTGTATATTGCAGCTCTGTGTCACTGCACGTATCCATTCCATATCTGTGCGGCATTTTTGTGAGCAGTATATATAGTATTACAGTGCAGCATTTTGGTGACCCAACAGTATATAGTTGTGTACAGTAGGCCATTGCTGTATCTTGCAGCTCTGTGTCACTGAGTGCAAGTATCCATTCCATATCTGTGCGGCATTTTTGTGAGCAGTATATATAGTATTACAGTGCAGCATTTTGGTGACCCAACAGTATATAGTTGTGTACAGTAGGCCATTGCTGTATCTTGCAGCTCTGTGTCACTGCACGTATCCATTCCATATCTTTGCGGCATTTTTGTGAGCAGTATATATAGTATTACAGTGCAGCATTTTGGTGACCCAACAGTATATAGTTGTGCAGTTGGCCATTGCTGTATCCTGCAGCTCTGTGTCACTGCATGTATCCATTCCATATCTGTGCGGCATTTTTGTGAGCAGTATATATAGTATTACAGTGCAGCATTTTGGTGACCCAACAGTATATAGTTGTGTACAGTAGGCCATTGCTGTATCTTGCAGCTCTGTGTCACTGCACGTATTCATTCCATATCTGTGCGGCATTTTTGTGAGCAGTATATATAGTATTACAGTGCAGCATTTTGGTGACCCAACAGTATATAGTTGTGCAGCTGGCCATTGCTGCATCCTGCAGCTCTGTGTCACTGCACGTATCCATTCCATATCTGTGCAGCATTTTTGTGAGCAGTATATATAGTATTACAGTGCAGCATTTTGGTGACCCAACAGTATATAGTTGTGTACAGTAGGCCATTGCTGTATCTTGCAGCTCTGTGTCACTGCACGTATCCATTCCATATCTGTGCGGCATTTTTGTGAGCAGTATATATAGTATTACAGTGCAGCATTTTGGTGACCCAACAGTATATAATTGTGTACAGTAGGCCATTGCTGTATCTTGCAGCTCTGTGTCACTGCACGTATCCATTCCATATCTGTGCGGCATTTTTGTGAGCAGTATATATAGTATTACAGTGCAGCATTTTGGTGACCCAACATTATATAGTTGTGTACAGTAGGCCATTGCTGTATCTTGCAGCTCTGTGTCACTGAGTGCAAGTATCCATTCCATATCTGTGCGGTATTTTTGTGAGCAGTATATATAGTATTACAGTGCAGCATTTTGGTGACCCAACAGTATATAGTTGTGTACAGTAGGCCATTGCTGTATCTTGCAGCTCTGTGTCACTGCACGTATCCATTCCATATCTTTGCGGCATTTTTGTGAGCAGTATATATAGTAGTACAGTGCAGCATTTTGGTGACCCAACAGTTTAAAGTTGTGCAGTTGGCCATTGCTGTATCTTGCAGCTCTGTGTCACTGCATGTATCCATTCCATATCTGTGCGGCATTTTTGTGAGCAGTATATATAGTATTACAGTGCAGCATTTTGGTGACCCAACAGTATATAGTTGTGTACAGTAGGCCATTGCTGTATCTTGCAGCTCTGTGTCACTGCACGTATTCATTCCATATCTGTGCGGCATTTTTGTGAGCAGTATATATAGTATTACAGTGCAGCATTTTGGTGACCCAACAGTATATAGTTGTGCAGCTGGCCATTGCTGCATCCTGCAGCTCTGTGTCACTGCACGTATCCATTCCATATCTGTGCAGCATTTTTGTGAGCAGTATATATAGTATTACAGTGCAGCATTTTGGTGACCCAACAGTATATAGTTGTGTACAGTAGGCCATTGCTGTATCTTGCAGCTCTGTGTCACTGCACGTATCCATTCCATATCTGTGCGGCATTTTTGTGAGCAGTATATATAGTATTACAGTGCAGCATTTTGGTGACCCAACAGTATATAATTGTGTACAGTAGGCCATTGCTGTATCTTGCAGCTCTGTGTCACTGCACGTATCCATTCCATATCTGCGCGGCATTTTTGTGAGCAGTATATATAGTATTACAGTGCAGCATTTTGGTGACCCAACAGTATATAGTTGTGTACAGTAGGCCATTGCTGTATCTTGCAGCTCTGTGTCACTGAGTGCAAGTATCCATTCCATATCTGTGCGGCATTTTTGTGAGCAGTATATATAGTATTACAGTGCAGCATTTTGGTGACCCAACAGTATATAGTTGTGTACAGTAGGCCATTGCTGTATCTTGCAGCTCTGTGTCACTGAGTGCAAGTATCCATTCCATATCTGTGCGGCATTTTTGTGAGCAGTATATATAGTATTACAGTGCAGCATTTTGGTGACCCAACAGTATATAGTTGTGTACAGTAGGCCATTGCTGTATCTTGCAGCTCTGTGTCACTGCACGTATCCATTCCATATCTTTGCGGCATTTTTGTGAGCAGTATATATAGTATTACAGTGCAGCATTTTGGTGACCCAACAGTATATAGTTGTGCAGTTGGCCATTGCTGTATCTTGCAGCTCTGTGTCACTGCATGTATCCATTCCATATCTGTGCGGCATTTTTGTGAGCAGTATATATAGTATTACAGTGCAGCATTTTGGTGACCCAACAGTATATAGTTGTGTACAGTAGGCCATTGCTGTATCTTGCAGCTCTGTGTCACTGCACGTATTCATTCCATATCTGTGCGGCATTTTTGTGAGCAGTATATATAGTATTACAGTGCAGCATTTTGGTGACCCAACAGTATATAGTTGTGCAGCTGGCCATTGCTGCATCCTGCAGCTCTGTGTCACTGCACGTATCCATTCCATATCTGTAAAGCATTTTTGTGAGCAGTATATATAGTATTACAGTGCAGCATTTTGGTGACCCAACAGTATATAGTTGTGTACAGTAGGCCATTGCTGTATCTTGCAGCTCTGTGTCACTGCACGTATCCATTCCATATCTGTGCGGCATTTTTGTGAGCAGTATATATAGTATTACAGTGCAGCATTTTGGTGACCCAACAGTATATAATTGTGTACAGTAGGCCATTGCTGTATCTTGCAGCTCTGTGTCACTGCACGTATCCATTCCATATCTGTGCGGCATTTTTGTGAGCAGTATATATAGTATTACAGTGCAGCATTTTGGTGACCCAACATTATATAGTTGTGTACAGTAGGCCATTGCTGTATCTTGCAGCTCTGTGTCACTGAGTGCAAGTATCCATTCCATATCTGTGCGGGATTTTTGTGAGCAGTATATATAGTATTACAGTGCAGCATTTTGGTGACCCAACAGTATATAGTTGTGTACAGTAGGCCATTGCTGTATCTTGCAGCTCTGTGTCACTGCACGTATCCATTCCATATCTTTGCGGCATTTTTGTGAGCAGTATATATAGTAGTACAGTGCAGCATTTTGGTGACCCAACAGTATAAAGTTGTGCAGTTGGCCATTGCTGTATCTTGCAGCTCTGTGTCACTGCATGTATCCATTCCATATCTGTGCGGCATTTTTGTGAGCAGTATATATAGTATTACAGTGCAGCATTTTGGTGCCCCAACAGTATATAGTTGTGTACAGTAGGCCATTGCTGTATCTTGCAGCTCTGTGTCACTGCACGTATTCATTCCATATCTGTGCGTCATTTTTGTGAGCAGTATATATAGTATTACAGTGCAGCATTTTGGTGACCCAACAGTATATAGTTGTGCAGCTGGCCATTGCTGCATCCTGCAGCTCTGTGTCACTGCACGTATCCATTCCATATCTGTGCGGCATTTTTGTGAGCAGTATATATAGTATTACAGTGCAGCATTTTGGTGACCCAACAGTATATAGTTGTGTACAGTAGGCCATTGCTGTATCTTGCAGCTCTGTGTCACTGCACGTATTCATTCCATATCTGTGCGGCATTTTTGTGAGCAGTATATATAGTATTACAGTGCAGCATTTTGGTGACCCAACAGTATATAGTTGTGCAGCTGGCCATTGCTGCATCCTGCAGCTCTGTGTCACTGCACGTATCCATTCCATATCTGTGCAGCATTTTTGTGAGCAGTATATATAGTATTACAGAGCAGCATTTTGGTGACCCAACAGTATATAGTTGTGTACAGTAGGCCATTGCTGTATCTTGCAGCTCTGTGTCACTGCACGTATCCATTCCATATCTGTGTGGCATTTTTGTGAGCAGTATATATAGTATTACAGTGCAGCATTTTGGTGACCCAACAGTATATAATTGTGTACAGTAGGCCATTGCTGTATCTTGCAGCTCTGTGTCACTGCACGTATCCATTCCATATCTGCGCGGCATTTTTGTGAGCAGTATATATAGTATTACAGTGCAGCATTTTGGTGACCCAACAGTATATAGTTGTGTACAGTAGGCCATTGCTGTATCTTGCAGCTCTGTGTCACTGAGTGCAAGTATCCATTCCATATCTGTGCGGCATTTTTGTGAGCAGTATATATAGTATTACAGTGCAGCATTTTGGTGACCCAACAGTATATAGTTGTGTACAGTAGGCCATTGCTGTATCTTGCAGCTCTGTGTCACTGCATGTATACATTCCATATCTGTGCGGCATTTTTGTGAGCAGTATATATAGTATTACAGTGCAGCATTTTGGTGACCCAACAGTCTATAGTATATAGTTGTGTACAGTAGGCCATTGCTGTATATTGCAGCTCTGTGTCACTGCACGTATCCATTCCATATCTGTGCGGCATTTTTGTGAGCAGTATATATAGTATTACAGTGCAGCATTTTGGTGACCCAACAGTATATAGTTGTGTACAGTAGGCCATTGCTGTATCTTGCAGCTCTGTGTCACTGCACGTATCCATTCCATATCTTTGCAGCATTTTTGTGAGCAGTATATATAGTATTACAGTGCAGCATTTTGGTGACCCAACAGTATATAGTTGTGCAGTTGGCCATTGCTGTATCTTGCAGCTCTGTGTCACTGCATGTATACATTCCATATCTGTGCGGCATTTTTGTGAGCAGTATATGTAGTATTACAGTGCAGCATTTTGGTAACCCAACAGTATATAGTTGTGTACAGCAGGCCATTGCTGTATCTTGCAGCTCTGTGTCACTGCACGTATCCATTCCATATCTGTGCGGCATTTTTGTGAGCAGTATATATAGTATTACAGTGCAGCATTTTAGTGACCCAACAGTATATAGTTGTGCAGTTGGCCATTGCTGTATCTTGCAGCTCTGTGTCACTGCATGTATACATTCCATATCTGTGCGGCATTTTTGTGAGCAGTATATATAGTATTACAGTGCAGCATTTTGGTGACCTAACAGTATATAGTTGTGCAGCAGGCCATTGCTGCATCCTGCAGCTCTGTGTCACTGCACGTATCCATTCCATATCTGTGCAGCATTTTTGTGAGCAGTATATATAGTATTACAGTGCAGCATTTTGGTGACCCAACAGTATATAGTTGTGTACAGTAGGCCATTGCTGTATCTTGCAGCTCTGTGTCACTGCACGTATCCATTCCATATCTGTGCGGCATTTTTGTGAGCAGTATATATAGTATTACAGTGCAGCATTTTGGTGACCCAACATTATATAGTTGTGTACAGTAGGCCATTGCTGTATCTTGCAGCTCTGTGTCACTGAGTGCAAGTATCCATTCCATATCTGTGCGGGATTTTTGTGAGCAGTATATATAGTATTACAGTGCAGCATTTTGGTGACCCAACAGTATATAGTTGTGTACAGTAGGCCATTGCTGTATCTTGCAGCTCTGTGTCACTGCACGTATCCATTCCATACCTTTGCGGCATTTTTGTGAGCAGTATATATAGTAGTACAGTGCAGCATTTTGGTGAACCAACAGTATAAAGTTGTGCAGTTGGCCATTGCTGTATCTTGCAGCTCTGTGTCACTGCATGTATCCATTCCATATCTGTGCGGCATTTTTGTGAGCAGTATATATAGTATTACAGTGCAGCATTTTGGTGACCCAACAGTATATAGTTGTGTACAGTAGGCCATTGCTGTATCTTGCAGCTCTGTGTCACTGCACGTATTCATTCCATATCTGTGCGGCATTTTTGTGAGCAGTATATATAGTATTACAGTGCAGCATTTTGGTGACCCAACAGTATATAGTTGTGCAGCTGGCCATTGCTGCATCCTGCAGCTCTGTGTCACTGCACGTATCCATTCCATATCTGTGCAGCATTTTTGTGAGCAGTATATATAGTATTACAGTGCAGCATTTTGGTGACCCAACAGTATATAGTTGTGTACAGTAGGCCATTGCTGTATCTTGCAGCTCTGTGTCACTGCACGTATCCATTCCATATCTGTGCGGCATTTTTGTGAGCAGTATATATAGTATTACAGTGCAGCATTTTGGTGACCCAACAGTATATAATTGTGTACAGTAGGCCATTGCTGTATCTTGCAGCTCTGTGTCACTGCACGTATCCATTCCATATCTGCGCGGCATTTTTGTGAGCAGTATATATAGTATTACAGTGCAGCATTTTGGTGACCCAACAGTATATAGTTGTGTACAGTAGGCCATTGCTGTATCTTGCAGCTCTGTGTCACTGCACGTATCCATTCCATATCTGTGCGGCATTTTTGTGAGCAGTATATATAGTATTACAGTGCAGCATTTTGGTGACCCAACAGTATATAATTGTGTACAGTAGGCCATTGCTGTATCTTGCAGCTCTGTGTCACTGCACGTATCCATTCCATATCTGTGCGGCATTTTTGTGAGCAGTATATATAGTATTACAGTGCAGCATTTTGGTGACCCAACATTATATAGTTGTGTACAGTAGGCCATTGCTGTATCTTGCAGCTCTGTGTCACTGAGTGCAAGTATCCATTCCATATCTGTGCGGGATTTTTGTGAGCAGTATATATAGTATTACAGTGCAGCATTTTGGTGACCCAACAGTATATAGTTGTGTACAGTAGGCCATTGCTGTATCTTGCAGCTCTGTGTCACTGCACGTATCCATTCCATATCTTTGCGGCATTTTTGTGAGCAGTATATATAGTAGTACAGTGCAGCATTTTGGTGACCCAACAGTATAAAGTTGTGCAGTTGGCCATTGCTGTATCTTGCAGCTCTGTGTCACTGCATGTATCCATTCCATATCTGTGCGGCATTTTTGTGAGCAGTATATATAGTATTACAGTGCAGCATTTTGGTGCCCCAACAGTATATAGTTGTGTACAGTAGGCCATTGCTGTATCTTGCAGCTCTGTGTCACTGCACGTATTCATTCCATATCTGTGCGTCATTTTTGTGAGCAGTATATATAGTATTACAGTGCAGCATTTTGGTGACCCAACAGTATATAGTTGTGCAGCTGGCCATTGCTGCATCCTGCAGCTCTGTGTCACTGCACGTATCCATTCCATATCTGTGCGGCATTTTTGTGAGCAGTATATATAGTATTACAGTGCAGCATTTTGGTGACCCAACAGTATATAGTTGTGTACAGTAGGCCATTGCTGTATCTTGCAGCTCTGTGTCACTGCACGTATTCATTCCATATCTGTGCGGCATTTTTGTGAGCAGTATATATAGTATTACAGTGCAGCATTTTGGTGACCCAACAGTATATAGTTGTGCAGCTGGCCATTGCTGCATCCTGCAGCTCTGTGTCACTGCACGTATCCATTCCATATCTGTGCAGCATTTTTGTGAGCAGTATATATAGTATTACAGAGCAGCATTTTGGTGACCCAACAGTATATAGTTGTGTACAGTAGGCCATTGCTGTATCTTGCAGCTCTGTGTCACTGCACGTATCCATTCCATATCTGTGTGGCATTTTTGTGAGCAGTATATATAGTATTACAGTGCAGCATTTTGGTGACCCAACAGTATATAATTGTGTACAGTAGGCCATTGCTGTATCTTGCAGCTCTGTGTCACTGCACGTATCCATTCCATATCTGCGCGGCATTTTTGTGAGCAGTATATATAGTATTACAGTGCAGCATTTTGGTGACCCAACAGTATATAGTTGTGTACAGTAGGCCATTGCTGTATCTTGCAGCTCTGTGTCACTGAGTGCAAGTATCCATTCCATATCTGTGCGGCATTTTTGTGAGCAGTATATATAGTATTACAGTGCAGCATTTTGGTGACCCAACAGTATATAGTTGTGTACAGTAGGCCATTGCTGTATCTTGCAGCTCTGTGTCACTGCATGTATACATTCCATATCTGTGCGGCATTTTTGTGAGCAGTATATATAGTATTACAGTGCAGCATTTTGGTGACCCAACAGTCTATAGTATATAGTTGTGTACAGTAGGCCATTGCTGTATATTGCAGCTCTGTGTCACTGCACGTATCCATTCCATATCTGTGCGGCATTTTTGTGAGCAGTATATATAGTATTACAGTGCAGCATTTTGGTGACCCAACAGTATATAGTTGTGTACAGTAGGCCATTGCTGTATCTTGCAGCTCTGTGTCACTGCACGTATCCATTCCATATCTTTGCAGCATTTTTGTGAGCAGTATATATAGTATTACAGTGCAGCATTTTGGTGACCCAACAGTATATAGTTGTGCAGTTGGCCATTGCTGTATCTTGCAGCTCTGTGTCACTGCATGTATACATTCCATATCTGTGCGGCATTTTTGTGAGCAGTATATGTAGTATTACAGTGCAGCATTTTGGTAACCCAACAGTATATAGTTGTGTACAGCAGGCCATTGCTGTATCTTGCAGCTCTGTGTCACTGCACGTATCCATTCCATATCTGTGCGGCATTTTTGTGAGCAGTATATATAGTATTACAGTGCAGCATTTTAGTGACCCAACAGTATATAGTTGTGCAGTTGGCCATTGCTGTATCTTGCAGCTCTGTGTCACTGCATGTATACATTCCATATCTGTGCGGCATTTTTGTGAGCAGTATATATAGTATTACAGTGCAGCATTTTGGTGACCTAACAGTATATAGTTGTGCAGCTGGCCATTGCTGCATCCTGCAGCTCTGTGTCACTGCACGTATCCATTCCATATCTGTGCAGCATTTTTGTGAGCAGTATATATAGTATTACAGTGCAGCATTTTGGTGACCCAACAGTATATAGTTGTGTACAGTAGGCCATTGCTGTATCTTGCAGCTCTGTGTCACTGCACGTATCCATTCCATATCTGTGCGGCATTTTTGTGAGCAGTATATATAGTATTACAGTGCAGCATTTTGGTGACCCAACAGTATATAATTGTGTACAGTAGGCCATTGCTGTATCTTGCAGCTCTGTGTCACTGCACGTATCCATTCCATATCTGTGCGGCATTTTTGTGAGCAGTATATATAGTATTACAGTGCAGCATTTTGGTGACCCAACATTATATAGTTGTGTACAGTAGGCCATTGCTGTATCTTGCAGCTCTGTGTCACTGAGTGCAAGTATCCATTCCATATCTGTGCGGGATTTTTGTGAGCAGTATATATAGTATTACAGTGCAGCATTTTGGTGACCCAACAGTATATAGTTGTGTACAGTAGGCCATTGCTGTATCTTGCAGCTCTGTGTCACTGCACGTATCCATTCCATACCTTTGCGGCATTTTTGTGAGCAGTATATATAGTAGTACAGTGCAGCATTTTGGTGAACCAACAGTATAAAGTTGTGCAGTTGGCCATTGCTGTATCTTGCAGCTCTGTGTCACTGCATGTATCCATTCCATATCTGTGCGGCATTTTTGTGAGCAGTATATATAGTATTACAGTGCAGCATTTTGGTGACCCAACAGTATATAGTTGTGTACAGTAGGCCATTGCTGTATCTTGCAGCTCTGTGTCACTGCACGTATTCATTCCATATCTGTGCGGCATTTTTGTGAGCAGTATATATAGTATTACAGTGCAGCATTTTGGTGACCCAACAGTATATAGTTGTGCAGCTGGCCATTGCTGCATCCTGCAGCTCTGTGTCACTGCACGTATCCATTCCATATCTGTGCAGCATTTTTGTGAGCAGTATATATAGTATTACAGTGCAGCATTTTGGTGACCCAACAGTATATAGTTGTGTACAGTAGGCCATTGCTGTATCTTGCAGCTCTGTGTCACTGCACGTATCCATTCCATATCTGTGCGGCATTTTTGTGAGCAGTATATATAGTATTACAGTGCAGCATTTTGGTGACCCAACAGTATATAATTGTGTACAGTAGGCCATTGCTGTATCTTGCAGCTCTGTGTCACTGCACGTATCCATTCCATATCTGCGCGGCATTTTTGTGAGCAGTATATATAGTATTACAGTGCAGCATTTTGGTGACCCAACAGTATATAGTTGTGTACAGTAGGCCATTGCTGTATCTTGCAGCTCTGTGTCACTGAGTGCAAGTATCCATTCCATATCTGTGCGGCATTTTTGTGAGCAGTATATATAGTATTACAGTGCAGCATTTTGGTGACCCAACAGTATATAGTTGTGTACAGTAGGCCATTGCTGTATCTTGCAGCTCTGTGTTACTGCACGTATCCATTCCATATCTGTGCGTCATTTTTGTGAGCAGTATATATAGTATTGCAGTGCAGCACTTTGGTGACCCAACAGTATATAGTTGTGCAGTTGGCCATTGCTGTATCTTGCAGCTCTGTGTCACTGCATGTATACATTCCATATCTGTGCGGCATTTTTGTGAGCAGTATATATAGTATTACAGTGCAGCATTTTGGTGACCCAACAGTCTATAGTATATAGTTGTGTACAATAGGCCATTGCTGTATATTGCAGCTCTGTGTCACTGCACGTATCCATTCCATATCTGTGCGGCATTTTTGTGAGCAGTATATATAGTATTACAGTGCAGCATTTTGGTGACCCAACAGTATATAGTTGTGTACAGTAGGCCATTGCTGTATCTTGCAGCTCTGTGTTACTGAGTGCAAGTATCCATTCCATATCTGTGCGGCATTTTTGTGAGCAGTATATATAGTATTACAGTGCAGCATTTTGGTGACCCAACAGTATATAGTTGTGTACAGTAGGCCATTGCTGTATCTTGCAGCTCTGTGTCACTGCACGTATCCATTCCATATCTTTGCGGCATTTTTGTGAGCAGTATATATAGTATTACAGTGCAGCATTTTGGTGACCCAACAGTATATAGTTGTGCAGTTGGCCATTGCTGTATCTTGCAGCTCTGTGTCACTGCATGTATCCATTCCATATCTGTGCGGCATTTTTGTGAGCAGTATATATAGTATTACAGTGCAGCATTTTGGTGACCCAACAGTATATAGTTGTGTACAGTAGGCCATTGCTGTATCTTGCAGCTCTGTGTCACTGCACGTATTCATTCCATATCTGTGCGGCATTTTTGTGAGCAGTATATATAGTATTACAGTGCAGCATTTTGGTGACCCAACATTATATAGTTGTGTACAGTAGGCCATTGCTGTATCTTGCAGCTCTGTGTCACTGAGTGCAAGTATCCATTCCATATCTGTGCGGGATTTTTGTGAGCAGTATATATAGTATTACAGTGCAGCATTTTGGTGACCCAACAGTATATAGTTGTGTACAGTAGGCCATTGCTGTATCTTGCAGCTCTGTGTCACTGCACGTATCCATTCCATATCTTTGCGGCATTTTTGTGAGCAGTATATATAGTAGTACAGTGCAGCATTTTGGTGACCCAACAGTATAAAGTTGTGCAGTTGGCCATTGCTGTATCTTGCAGCTCTGTGTCACTGCATGTATCCATTAAATATCTGTGCGGCATTTTTGTGAGCAGTATATATAGTATTACAGTGCAGCATTTTGGTGACCCAACAGTATATAGTTGTGTACAGTAGGCCATTGCTGTATCTTGCAGCTCTGTGTCACTGCACGTATTCATTCCATATCTGTGCGGCATTTTTGTGAGCAGTATATATAGTATTACAGTGCAGCATTTTGGTGACCCAACATTATATAGTTGTGTACAGTAGGCCATTGCTGTATCTTGCAGCTCTGTGTCACTGAGTGCAAGTATCCATTCCATATCTGTGCGGGATTTTTGTGAGCAGTATATATAGTATTACAGTGCAGCATTTTGGTGACCCAACAGTATATAGTTGTGTACAGTAGGCCATTGCTGTATCTTGCAGCTCTGTGTCACTGCACGTATCCATTCCATATCTTTGCGGCATTTTTGTGAGCAGTATATATAGTAGTACAGTGCAGCATTTTGGTGACCCAACAGTATAAAGTTGTGCAGTTGGCCATTGCTGTATCTTGCAGCTCTGTGTCACTGCATGTATCCATTCCATATCTGTGCGGCATTTTTGTGAGCAGTATATATAGTATTACAGTGCAGCATTTTGGTGACCCAACAGTATATAGTTGTGCAGCTGGCCATTGCTGCATCCTGCAGCTCTGTGCCACTGCACGTATCCATTCCATATCTGTGCAGCGTTTTTGTGAGCAGTATATATAGTATTACAGTGCAGCATTTTGGTGACCCAACAGTATATAGTTGTGTACAGTAGGCCATTGCTGTATCTTGCAGCTCTGTGTCACTGCACGTATCCATTCCATATCTGTGCGGCATTTTTGTGAGCAGTATATATAGTATTACAGTGCAGCATTTTGGTGACCCAACAGTATATAATTGTGTACAGTAGGCCATTGCTGTATCTTGCAGCTCTGTGTCACTGCACGTATCCATTCCATATCTGCGCGGCATTTTTGTGAGCAGTATATATAGTATTACAGTGCAGCATTTTGGTGACCCAACAGTATATAGTTGTGTACAGTAGGCCATTGCTGTATCTTGCAGCTCTGTGTCACTGAGTGCAAGTATCCATTCCATATCTGTGCGGCATTTTTGTGAGCAGTATATATAGTATTACAGTGCAGCATTTTGGTGACCCAACAGTATATAGTTGTGTACAGTAGGCCATTGCTGTATCTTGCAGCTCTGTGTCACTGCACGTATCCATTCCATATCTTTGCGGCATTTTTGTGAGCAGTATATATAGTATTACAGTGCAGCATTTTGGTGACCCAACAGTATATAGTTGTGCAGTTGGCCATTGCTGTATCTTGCAGCTCTGTGTCACTGCATGTATCCATTCCATATCTGTGCGGCATTTTTGTGAGCAGTATATATAGTATTACAGTGCAGCATTTTGGTGACCCAACAGTATATAGTTGTGTACAGTAGGCCATTGCTGTATCTTGCAGCTCTGTGTCACTGCACGTATTCATTCCATATCTGTGCGGCATTTTTGTGAGCAGTATATATAGTATTACAGTGCAGCATTTTGGTGACCCAACAGTATATAGTTGTGCAGCTGGCCATTGCTGCATCCTGCAGCTCTGTGTCACTGCACGTATCCATTCCATATCTGTAAAGCATTTTTGTGAGCAGTATATATAGTATTACAGTGCAGCATTTTGGTGACCCAACAGTATATAGTTGTGTACAGTAGGCCATTGCTGTATCTTGCAGCTCTGTGTCACTGCACGTATCCATTCCATATCTGTGCGGCATTTTTGTGAGCAGTATATATAGTATTACAGTGCAGCATTTTGGTGACCCAACAGTATATAATTGTGTACAGTAGGCCATTGCTGTATCTTGCAGCTCTGTGTCACTGCACGTATCCATTCCATATCTGTGCGGCATTTTTGTGAGCAGTATATATAGTATTACAGTGCAGCATTTTGGTGACCCAACATTATATAGTTGTGTACAGTAGGCCATTGCTGTATCTTGCAGCTCTGTGTCACTGAGTGCAAGTATCCATTCCATATCTGTGCGGGATTTTTGTGAGCAGTATATATAGTATTACAGTGCAGCATTTTGGTGACCCAACAGTATATAGTTGTGTACAGTAGGCCATTGCTGTATCTTGCAGCTCTGTGTCACTGCACGTATCCATTCCATATCTTTGCGGCATTTTTGTGAGCAGTATATATAGTAGTACAGTGCAGCATTTTGGTGACCCAACAGTATAAAGTTGTGCAGTTGGCCATTGCTGTATCTTGCAGCTCTGTGTCACTGCACGTATCCATTCCATATCTGTGCGTCATTTTTGTGAGCAGTATATATAGTATTGCAGTGCAGCACTTTGGTGACCCAACAGTATATAGTTGTGCAGTTGGCCATTGCTGTATCTTGCAGCTCTGTGTCATGCATGTATACATTCCATATCTGTGCGGCATTTTTGTGAGCAGTATATATAGTATTACAGTGCAGCATTTTGGTAACCCAACAGTATATAGTTGTGTACAGCAGGCCATTGCTGTATCTTGCAGCTCTGTGTCACTGCACGTATCCATTCCATATCTGTGCGGCATTTTTGTGAGCAGTATATATAGTATTACAGTGCAGCATTTTAGTGACCCAACAGTATATAGTTGTGCAGTTGGCCATTGCTGTATCTTGCAGCTCTGTGTCACTGCATGTATACATTCCATATCTGTGCGGCATTTTTGTGAGCAGTATATATAGTATTACAGTGCAGCATTTTGGTGACCTAACAGTATATAGTTGTGCAGCTGGCCATTGCTGCATCCTGCAGCTCTGTGTCACTGCACGTATCCATTCCATATCTGTGCAGCATTTTTGTGAGCAGTATATATAGTATTACAGTGCAGCATTTTGGTGACCCAACAGTATATAGTTGTGTACAGTAGGCCATTGCTGTATCTTGCAGCTCTGTGTCACTGCACGTATCCATTCCATATCTGTGCGGCATTTTTGTGAGCAGTATATATAGTATTACAGTGCAGCATTTTGGTGACCCAACAGTATATAATTGTGTACAGTAGGCCATTGCTGTATCTTGCAGCTCTGTGTCACTGCACGTATCCATTCCATATATGTGCGGCATTTTTGTGAGCAGTATATATAGTATTACAGTGCAGCATTTTGGTGACCCAACATTATATAGTTGTGTACAGTAGGCCATTGCTGTATCTTGCAGCTCTGTGTCACTGAGTGCAAGTATCCATTCCATATCTGTGCGGGATTTTTGTGAGCAGTATATATAGTATTACAGTGCAGCATTTTGGTGACCCAACAGTATATAGTTGTGTACAGTAGGCCATTGCTGTATCTTGCAGCTCTGTGTCACTGCACGTATCCATTCCATACCTTTGCGGCATTTTTGTGAGCAGTATATATAGTAGTACAGTGCAGCATTTTGGTGAACCAACAGTATAAAGTTGTGCAGTTGGCCATTGCTGTATCTTGCAGCTCTGTGTCACTGCATGTATCCATTCCATATCTGTGCGGCATTTTTGTGAGCAGTATATATAGTATTACAGTGCAGCATTTTGGTGACCCAACAGTATATAGTTGTGTACAGTAGGCCATTGCTGTATCTTGCAGCTCTGTGTCACTGCACGTATTCATTCCATATCTGTGCGGCATTTTTGTGAGCAGTATATATAGTATTACAGTGCAGCATTTTGGTGACCCAACAGTATATAGTTGTGCAGCTGGCCATTGCTGCATCCTGCAGCTCTGTGTCACTGCACGTATCCATTCCATATCTGTGCAGCATTTTTGTGAGCAGTATATATAGTATTACAGTGCAGCATTTTGGTGACCCAAATGTATATAGTTGTGTACAGTAGGCCATTGCTGTATCTTGCAGCTCTGTGTCACTGCACGTATCCATTCCATATCTGTGCGGCATTTTTGTGAGCAGTATATATAGTATTACAGTGCAGCATTTTGGTGACCCAACAGTATATAATTGTGTACAGTAGGCCATTGCTGTATCTTGCAGCTCTGTGTCACTGCACGTATCCATTCCATATCTGCGCGGCATTTTTGTGAGCAGTATATATAGTGTTACAGTGCAGCATTTTGGTGACCCAACAGTATATAGTTGTGTACAGTAGGCCATTGCTGTATCTTGCAGCTCTGTGTCACTGAGTGCAAGTATCCATTCCATATCTGTGCGGCATTTTTGTGAGCAGTATATATAGTATTACAGTGCAGCATTTTGGTGACCCAACAGTATATAGTTGTGTACAGTAGGCCATTGCTGTATCTTGCAGCTCTGTGTTACTGCACGTATCCATTCCATATCTGTGCGTCATTTTTGTGAGCAGTATATATAGTATTGCAGTGCAGCACTTTGGTGACCCAACAGTATATAGTTGTGCAGTTGGCCATTGCTGTATCTTGCAGCTCTGTGTCACTGCATGTATACATTCCATATCTGTGCGGCATTTTTGTGAGCAGTATATATAGTATTACAGTGCAGCATTTTGGTGACCCAACAGTCTATAGTATATAGTTGTGTACAATAGGCCATTGCTGTATATTGCAGCTCTGTGTCACTGCACGTATCCATTCCATATCTGTGCGGCATTTTTGTGAGCAGTATATATAGTATTACAGTGCAGCATTTTGGTGACCCAACAGTATATAGTTGTGTACAGTAGGCCATTGCTGTATCTTGCAGCTCTGTGTTACTGAGTGCAAGTATCCATTCCATATCTGTGCGGCATTTTTGTGAGCAGTATATATAGTATTACAGTGCAGCATTTTGGTGACCCAACAGTATATAGTTGTGTACAGTAGGCCATTGCTGTATCTTGCAGCTCTGTGTCACTGCACGTATCCATTCCATATCTTTGCGGCATTTTTGTGAGCAGTATATATAGTATTACAGTGCAGCATTTTGGTGACCCAACAGTATATAGTTGTGCAGTTGGCCATTGCTGTATCTTGCAGCTCTGTGTCACTGCATGTATCCATTCCATATCTGTGCGGCATTTTTGTGAGCAGTATATATAGTATTACAGTGCAGCATTTTGGTGACCCAACAGTATATAGTTGTGTACAGTAGGCCATTGCTGTATCTTGCAGCTCTGTGTCACTGCACGTATTCATTCCATATCTGTGCGGCATTTTTGTGAGCAGTATATATAGTATTACAGTGCAGCATTTTGGTGACCCAACATTATATAGTTGTGTACAGTAGGCCATTGCTGTATCTTGCAGCTCTGTGTCACTGAGTGCAAGTATCCATTCCATATCTGTGCGGGATTTTTGTGAGCAGTATATATAGTATTACAGTGCAGCATTTTGGTGACCCAACAGTATATAGTTGTGTACAGTAGGCCATTGCTGTATCTTGCAGCTCTGTGTCACTGCACGTATCCATTCCATATCTTTGCGGCATTTTTGTGAGCAGTATATATAGTAGTACAGTGCAGCATTTTGGTGACCCAACAGTATAAAGTTGTGCAGTTGGCCATTGCTGTATCTTGCAGCTCTGTGTCACTGCATGTATCCATTCCATATCTGTGCGGCATTTTTGTGAGCAGTATATATAGTATTACAGTGCAGCATTTTGGTGACCCAACAGTATATAGTTGTGTACAGTAGGCCATTGCTGTATCTTGCAGCTCTGTGTCACTGCACGTATTCATTCCATATCTGTGCGGCATTTTTGTGAGCAGTATATATAGTATTACAGTGCAGCATTTTGGTGACCCAACATTATATAGTTGTGTACAGTAGGCCATTGCTGTATCTTGCAGCTCTGTGTCACTGAGTGCAAGTATCCATTCCATATCTGTGCGGGATTTTTGTGAGCAGTATATATAGTATTACAGTGCAGCATTTTGGTGACCCAACAGTATATAGTTGTGTACAGTAGGCCATTGCTGTATCTTGCAGCTCTGTGTCACTGCACGTATCCATTCCATATCTTTGCGGCATTTTTGTGAGCAGTATATATAGTAGTACAGTGCAGCATTTTGGTGACCCAACAGTATAAAGTTGTGCAGTTGGCCATTGCTGTATCTTGCAGCTCTGTGTCACTGCATGTATCCATTCCATATCTGTGCGGCATTTTTGTGAGCAGTATATATAGTATTACAGTGCAGCATTTTGGTGACCCAACAGTATATAGTTGTGCAGCTGGCCATTGCTGCATCCTGCAGCTCTGTGCCACTGCACGTATCCATTCCATATCTGTGCAGCGTTTTTGTGAGCAGTATATATAGTATTACAGTGCAGCATTTTGGTGACCCAACAGTATATAGTTGTGTACAGTAGGCCATTGCTGTATCTTGCAGCTCTGTGTCACTGCACGTATCCATTCCATATCTGTGCGGCATTTTTGTGAGCAGTATATATAGTATTACAGTGCAGCATTTTGGTGACCCAACAGTATATAATTGTGTACAGTAGGCCATTGCTGTATCTTGCAGCTCTGTGTCACTGCACGTATCCATTCCATATCTGCGCGGCATTTTTGTGAGCAGTATATATAGTATTACAGTGCAGCATTTTGGTGACCCAACAGTATATAGTTGTGTACAGTAGGCCATTGCTGTATCTTGCAGCTCTGTGTCACTGAGTGCAAGTATCCATTCCATATCTGTGCGGCATTTTTGTGAGCAGTATATATAGTATTACAGTGCAGCATTTTGGTGACCCAACAGTATATAGTTGTGTACAGTAGGCCATTGCTGTATCTTGCAGCTCTGTGTCACTGCACGTATCCATTCCATATCTTTGCGGCATTTTTGTGAGCAGTATATATAGTATTACAGTGCAGCATTTTGGTGACCCAACAGTATATAGTTGTGCAGTTGGCCATTGCTGTATCTTGCAGCTCTGTGTCACTGCATGTATCCATTCCATATCTGTGCGGCATTTTTGTGAGCAGTATATATAGTATTACAGTGCAGCATTTTGGTGACCCAACAGTATATAGTTGTGTACAGTAGGCCATTGCTGTATCTTGCAGCTCTGTGTCACTGCACGTATTCATTCCATATCTGTGCGGCATTTTTGTGAGCAGTATATATAGTATTACAGTGCAGCATTTTGGTGACCCAACAGTATATAGTTGTGCAGCTGGCCATTGCTGCATCCTGCAGCTCTGTGTCACTGCACGTATCCATTCCATATCTGTAAAGCATTTTTGTGAGCAGTATATATAGTATTACAGTGCAGCATTTTGGTGACCCAACAGTATATAGTTGTGTACAGTAGGCCATTGCTGTATCTTGCAGCTCTGTGTCACTGCACGTATCCATTCCATATCTGTGCGGCATTTTTGTGAGCAGTATATATAGTATTACAGTGCAGCATTTTGGTGACCCAACAGTATATAATTGTGTACAGTAGGCCATTGCTGTATCTTGCAGCTCTGTGTCACTGCACGTATCCATTCCATATCTGTGCGGCATTTTTGTGAGCAGTATATATAGTATTACAGTGCAGCATTTTGGTGACCCAACATTATATAGTTGTGTACAGTAGGCCATTGCTGTATCTTGCAGCTCTGTGTCACTGAGTGCAAGTATCCATTCCATATCTGTGCGGGATTTTTGTGAGCAGTATATATAGTATTACAGTGCAGCATTTTGGTGACCCAACAGTATATAGTTGTGTACAGTAGGCCATTGCTGTATCTTGCAGCTCTGTGTCACTGCACGTATCCATTCCATATCTTTGCGGCATTTTTGTGAGCAGTATATATAGTAGTACAGTGCAGCATTTTGGTGACCCAACAGTATAAAGTTGTGCAGTTGGCCATTGCTGTATCTTGCAGCTCTGTGTCACTGCACGTATCCATTCCATATCTGTGCGTCATTTTTGTGAGCAGTATATATAGTATTGCAGTGCAGCACTTTGGTGACCCAACAGTATATAGTTGTGCAGTTGGCCATTGCTGTATCTTGCAGCTCTGTGTCATGCATGTATACATTCCATATCTGTGCGGCATTTTTGTGAGCAGTATATATAGTATTACAGTGCAGCATTTTGGTGACCCAACAGTCTATAGTATATAGTTGTGTACAGTAGGCCATTGCTGTATATTGCAGCTCTGTGTCACTGCACGTATCCATTCCATATCTGTGCGGCATTTTTGTGAGCAGTATATATAGTATTACAGTGCAGCATTTTGGTGACCCAACAGTATATAGTTGTGTACAGTAGGCCATTGCTGTATCTTGCAGCTCTGTGTCACTGCACGTATCCATTCCATATCTTTGCGGCATTTTTGTGAGCAGTATATATAGTATTACAGTGCAGCATTTTGGTGACCCAACAGTATATAGTTGTGCAGTTGGCCATTGCTGTATCTTGCAGCTCTGTGTCACTGCATGTATCCATTCCATATCTGTGCGGCATTTTTGTGAGCAGTATATATAGTATTACAGTGCAGCATTTTGGTGACCCAACAGTATATAGTTGTGTACAGTAGGCCATTGCTGTATCTTGCAGCTCTGTGTCACTGCACGTATTCATTCCATATCTGTGCGACATTTTTGTGAGCAGTATATATAGTATTACAGTGCAGCATTTTGGTGACCCAACAGTATATAGTTGTGCAGCTGGCCATTGCTGCATCCTGCAGCTCTGTGTCACTGCACGTATCCATTCCATATCTGTGCAGCATTTTTGTGAGCAGTATATATAGTATTACAGTGCAGCATTTTGGTGACCCAACAGTATATAGTTGTGTACAGTAGGCCATTGCTGTATCTTGCAGCTCTGTGTCACTGCACGTATCCATTCCATATCTGTGCGGCATTTTTGTGAGCAGTATATATAGTATTACAGTGCAGCATTTTGGTGACCCAACAGTATATAGTTGTGTACAGTAGGCCATTGCTGTATCTTGCAGCTCTGTGTCACTGCACGTATCCATTCCATATCTTTGCGGCATTTTTGTGAGCAGTATATATAGTATTACAGTGCAGCATTTTGGTGACCCAACAGTATATAGTTGTGCAGTTGGCCATTGCTGTATCTTGCAGCTCTGTGTCACTGCATGTATCCATTCCATATCTGTGCGGCATTTTTGTGAGCAGTATATATAGTATTACAGTGCAGCATTTCGGTGACCCAACAGTATATAGTTGTGTACAGTAGGCCATTGCTGTATCTTGCAGCTCTGTGTCACTGCACGTATTCATTCCATATCTGTGCGGCATTTTTGTGAGCAGTATATATAGTATTACAGTGCAGCATTTTGGTGACCCAACAGTATATAGTTGTGTACAGTAGGCCATTGCTGTATCTTGCAGCTCTGTGTCACTGCACGTATTCATTCCATATCTGTGCGGCATTTTTGTGAGCAGTATATATAGTATTACAGTGCAGCATTTTGGTGACCCAACAGTATATAGTTGTGCAGCTGGCCATTGCTGCATCCTGCAGCTCTGTGTCACTGCACGTATCCATTCCATATCTGTAAAGCATTTTTGTGAGCAGTATATATAGTATTACAGTGCAGCATTTTGGTGACCCAACAGTATATAGTTGTGTACAGTAGGCCATTGCTGTATCTTGCAGCTCTGTGTCACTGCACGTATCCATTCCATATCTGTGCGGCATTTTTGTGAGCAGTATATATAGTATTACAGTGCAGCATTTTGGTGACCCAACAGTATATAATTGTGTACAGTAGGCCATTGCTGTATCTTGCAGCTCTGTGTCACTGCACGTATCCATTCCAAATCTGTGCGACATTTTTGTGAGCAGTATATATAGTATTACAGTGCAGCATTTTGGTGACCCAACAGTATATAGTTGTGCAGTTGGCCATTGCTGTATCTTGCAGCTCTGTGTCACTGCATGTATCCATTCCATATCTGTGCGGCATTTTTGTGAGCAGTATATATAGTATTACAGTGCAGCATTTTGGTGACCCAACAGTATATAGTTGTGTACAGTAGGCCATTGCTGTATCTTGCAGCTCTGTGTCACTGCACGTATTCATTCCATATCTGTGCGGCATTTTTGTGAGCAGTATATATAGTATTACAGTGCAGCATTTTGGTGACCCAACAGTATATAGTTGTGTACAGTAGGCCATTGCTGTATCTTGCAGCTCTGTGTCACTGCACGTATCCATTCCATATCTTTGCGGCATTTTTGTGAGCAGTATATATAGTATTACAGTGCAGCATTTTGGTGACCCAACAGTATATAGTTGTGCAGTTGGCCATTGCTGTATCTTGCAGCTCTGTGTCACTGCATGTATCCATTCCATATCTGTGCGGCATTTTTGTGAGCAGTATATATAGTATTACAGTGCAGCATTTCGGTGACCCAACAGTATATAGTTGTGTACAGTAGGCCATTGCTGTATCTTGCAGCTCTGTGTCACTGCACGTATTCATTCCATATCTGTGCGGCATTTTTGTGAGTAGTATATATAGTATTACAGTGCAGCATTTTGGTGACCCAACAGTATATAGTTGTGCAGCTGGCCATTGCTGCATCCTGCAGCTCTGTGTCACTGCACGTATCCATTCCATATCTGTGCAGCATTTTTGTGAGCAGTATATATAGTATTGCAGTGCAGCATTTTGGTGACCCAACAGTATATAGTTGTGTACAGTAGGCCATTGCTGTATCTTGCAGCTCTGTGTCACTGCACGTATCCATTCCATATCTGTGCGGCATTTTTGTGAGCAGTATATATAGTATTACAGTGCAGCATTTTGGTGAACCAACAGTATATAATTGTGTACAGTAGGCCATTGCTGTATCTTGCAGCTCTGTGTCACTGCACGTATCCATTCCAAATCTGTGCGGCATTTTTGTGAGCAGTATATATAGTATTACAGTGCAGCATTTTGGTGACCCAACAGTATATAGTTGTGCAGTTGGCCATTGCTGTATCTTGCAGCTCTGTGTCACTGCATGTATCCATTCCATATCTGTGCGGCATTTTTGTGAGCAGTATATATAGTATTACAGTGCAGCATTTTGGTGACCCAACAGTATATAGTTGTGTACAGTAGGCCATTGCTGTATCTTGCAGCTCTGTGTCACTGCACGTATTCATTCCATATCTGTGCGGCATTTTTGTGAGCAGTATATATAGTATTACAGTGCAGCATTTTGGTGACCCAACAGTATATAGTTGTGTACAGTAGGCCATTGCTGTATCTTGCAGCTCTGTGTCACTGCACGTATCCATTCCATATCTGTGCGGCATTTTTGTGAGCAGTATATATAGTATTACAGTGCAGCATTTTGGTGACCCAACAGTATATAGTTGTGTACAGTAGGCCATTGCTGTATCTTGCAGCTCTGTGTCACTGCACGTATCCATTCCATATCTTTGCGGCATTTTTGTGAGCAGTATATATAGTATTACAGTGCAGCATTTTGGTGACCCAACAGTATATAGTTGTGCAGTTGGCCATTGCTGTATCTTGCAGCTCTGTGTCACTGCATGTATCCATTCCATATCTGTGCGGCATTTTTGTGAGCAGTATATATAGTATTACAGTGCAGCATTTCGGTGACCCAACAGTATATAGTTGTGTACAGTAGGCCATTGCTGTATCTTGCAGCTCTGTGTCACTGCACGTATTCATTCCATATCTGTGCGGCATTTTTGTGAGCAGTATATATAGTATTACAGTGCAGCATTTTGGTGACCCAACAGTATATAGTTGTGCAGCTGGCCATTGCTGCATCCTGCAGCTCTGTGTCACTGCACGTATCCATTCCATATCTGTGCAGCATTTTTGTGAGCAGTATATATAGTATTACAGTGCAGCATTTTGGTGACCCAACAGTATATAGTTGTGTACAGTAGGCCATTGCTGTATCTTGCAGCTCTGTGTCACTGCACGTATCCATTCCATATCTGTGCAGCATTTTTGTGAGCAGTATATATAGTATTACAGTGCAGCATTTTGGTGACCCAACAGTATATAATTGTGTACAGTAGGCCATTGCTGTATCTTGCAGCTCTGTGTCACTGCACGTATCCATTCCATATCTGTGCGGCATTTTTGTGAGCAGTATATATAGTATTACAGTGCAGCATTTTGGTGACCCAACATTATATAGTTGTGTACAGTAGGCCATTGCTGTATCTTGCAGCTCTGTGTCACTGAGTGCAAATATCCATCCATTCCATATCTGTGCGGCATTTTTGTGAGCAGTATATATAGTATTATAGTGCAGCATTTTGGTGACCCAACAGTATATAGTTGTGTACAGTAGGCCATTGCTGTATCTTGCAGCTCTGTGTCACTGCACGTATCCATTCCATATCTTTGCGGAATTTTTGTGAGCAGTATATATAGTATTACAGTGCAGCATTTTGGTGACCCAACAGTATATAGTTGTGCAGTTGGCCATTGCTGTATCTTGCAGCTCTGTGTCACTGCATGTATCCATTCCATATCTGTGCGGCATTTTTGTGAGCAGTATATATAGTATTACAGTGCAGCATTTCGGTGACCCAACAGTATATAGTTGTGTACAGTAGGCCATTGCTGTATCTTGCAGCTCTGTGTCACTGCACGTATTCATTCCATATCTGTGCGGCATTTTTGTGAGCAGTATATATAGTATTACAGTGCAGCATTTTGGTGACCCAACAGTATATAGTTGTGCAGCTGGCCATTGCTGCATCCTGCAGCTCTGTGTCACTGCACGTATCCATTCCATATCTGTGCAGCATTTTTGTGAGCAGTATATATAGTATTACAGTGCAGCATTTTGGTGACCCAACAGTATATAGTTGTGTACAGTAGGCCATTGCTGTATCTTGCAGCTCTGTGTCACTGCACGTATCCATTCCATATCTGTGCGGCATTTTTGTGAGCAGTATATATAGTATTACAGTGCAGCATTTTGGTGACCCAACAGTATATAATTGTGTACAGTAGGCCATTGCTGTATCTTGCAGCTCTGTGTCACTGCACGTATCCATTCCATATCTGTGCGGCATTTTTGTGAGCAGTACATATAGTATTACAGTGCAGCATTTTGGTGACCCAACATTATATAGTTGTGTACAGTAGGCCTTTGCTGTATCTTGCAGCTCTGTGTCACTGAGTGCAAGTATCCATCCATTCCATATCTGTGCGGCATTTTTGTGAGCAGTATATATAGTATTACAGTGCAGCATTTTGGTGACCCAACAGTATATAGCTGTGTACAGTAGGCCATTGCTGTATCTTGCAGCTCTGTGTCACTGCACGTATCCATTCCATATCTTTGCGGCATTTTTGTGAGCAGTATATATAGTAGTACAGTGCAGCATTTTGGTGACCCAACAGTATATAGTTGTGCAGTTGGCCATTGCTGTATCTTGCAGCTCTGTGTCACTGCATGTATCCATTCCATATCTGTGCGGCATTTTTGTGAGCAGTATATATAGTATTACAGTGCAGCATTTTGGTGACCCAACAGTATATAGTTGTGTACAGTAGGCCATTGCTGTATCTTGCAGCTCTGTGTCACTGCACGTATTCATTCCATATCTGTGCGGCATTTTTGTGAGCAGTATATATAGTATTACAGTGCAGCATTTTGGTGACCCAACAGTATATAGTTGTGCAGCTGGCCATTGCTGCATCCTGCAGCTCTGTGTCACTGCACGTATCCATTCCATATCTGTGCAGCATTTTTGTGAGCAGTATATATAGTATTACAGTGCAGCATTTTGGTGACCCAACAGTATATAGTTGTGTACAGTAGGCCATTGCTGTATCTTGCAGCTCTGTGTCACTGCACGTATCCATTCCATATCTTTGCGGCATTTTTGTGAGCAGTACATATAGTAGTACAGTGCAGCATTTTGGTGACCCAACAGTATATAGTTGTGTAGTTGGCCATTGCTGTATCTTGCAGCTCTGTGTCACTGCATGTATCCATTCCATATCTGTGCGGCATTTTTGTGAGCAGTATATATAGTATTACAGTGCAGCATTTTGGTGACCCAACAGTATATAGTTGTGCATTTGGTCATTGCTGTATCTTGCAGCTCTGTGTCACTGCATGTATCCATTCCATATCTGTGCGGCATTTTTGTGAGCAGTATATATAGTATTACAGTGCAGCATTTTGGTGACCCAACAGTATATAGTTGTGTACAGTAGGCCATTGCTGTATCTTGCAGCACTGTGTCACTGCACGTATTCATTCCATATCTGTGCGGCATTTTTGTGAGCAGTATATATAGTATTACAGTGCAGCATTTTGGTGACCCAACAGTATATAGTTGTGCAGCTGGCCATTGCTGCATCCTGCAGCTCTGTGTCACTGCACGTATCCATTCCATATCTGTGCAGCATTTTTATGAGCAGTATATATAGTATTACAGTGCAGCATTTTGGTGACCCAACAGTATATAGTTGTGTACAGTAGGCCATTGCTGTATCTTGCAGCTCTGTGTCACTGCACGTATCCATTCCATATCTTTGCGGCATTTTTGTGAGCAGTATATATAGTATTACAGTGCAGCATTTTGGTGACCCAACAGTATATAGTTGTGCAGTTGGCCATTGCTGTATCTTGCAGCTCTGTGTCACTGCATGTATCCATTCCATATCTGAGCGGCATTTTTGTGAGCAGTATATATAGTATTACAGTGCAGCATTTTGGTGACCCAACAGTATATAGTTGTGTACAGTAGGCCATTGCTGTATCTTGCAGCTCTGTGTCACTGCACGTATTCATTCCATATCTGTGCGGCATTTTTGTGAGCAGTATATATAGTATTACAGTGCAGCATTTTGGTGACCCAACAGTATATAGTTGTGCAGCTGGCCATTGCTGCATCCTGCAGCTCTGTGTCACTGCACGTATCCATTCCATATCTGTGCAGCATTTTTGTGAGCAGTATATATAGTATTACAGTGCAGCATTTTGGTGACCCAACAGTATATAGTTGTGTACAGTAGGCCATTGCTGTATCTTGCAGCTCTGTGTCACTGCATGTATCCATTCCATATCTGTGCGGCATTTTTGTGAGCAGTATATATAGTATTACAGTGCAGCATTTTGGTGACCCAACAGTATATAATTGTGTACAGTAGGCCATTGCTGTATCTTGCAGCTCTGTGTCACTGCACGTATCCATTCCATATCTGTGCTGCATTTTTGTGAGCAGTATATATAGTATTACAGTGCAGCATTTTGGTGACCCAACATTATATAGTTGTGTACAGTAGGCCATTGCTGTATCTTGCAGCTCTGTGTCACTGAGTGCAAGTATCCATTCCATATCTGTGCGGGATTTTTGTGAGCAGTATATATAGTATTACAGTGCAGCATTTTGGTGACCCAACAGTATATAGTTGTGTACAGTAGGCCATTGCTGTATCTTGCAGCTCTGTGTCACTGCACGTATCCATTCCATATCTTTGCGGCATTTTTGTGAGCAGTATATATAGTAGTACAGTGCAGCATTTTGGTGACCCAACAGTATAAAGTTGTGCAGTTGGCCATTGCTGTATCTTGCAGCTCTGTGTCACTGCATGTTTCCATTCCATATCTGTGCGGCATTTTTGTGAGCAGTATATATAGTATTACAGTGCAGCATTTTGGTGACCCAACAGTATATAGTTGTGTACAGTAGGCCATTGCTGTATCTTGCAGCTCTGTGTCACTGCACGTATTCATTCCATATCTGTGCGGCATTTTTGTGAGCAGTATATATAGTATTACAGTGCAGCATTTTGGTGACCCAACAGTATATAGTTGTGCAGCTGGCCATTGCTGCATCCTGCAGCTCTGTGTCACTGCACGTATCCATTCCATATCTGTGCAGCATTTTTGTGAGCAGTATATATAGTATTACAGTGCAGCATTTTGGTGACCCAACAGTATATAGTTGTGTACAGTAGGCCATTGCTGTATCTTGCAGCTCTGTGTCACTGCACGTATCCATTCCATATCTTTGCGGCATTTTTGTGAGCAGTATATATAGTATTACAGTGCAGCATTTTGGTGACCCAACAGTATATAGTTGTGCATTTGGTCATTGCTGTATCTTGCAGCTCTGTGTCACTGCATGTATCCATTCCATATCTGTGCGGCATTTTTGTGAGCAGTATATATAGTATTACAGTGCAGCATTTTGGTGACCCAACAGTATATAGTTGTGTACAGTAGGCCATTGCTGTATCTTGCTGCACTGTGTCACTGCACGTATTCATTCCATATCTGTGCGGCATTTTTGTGAGCAGTATATATAGTATTACAGTGCAGCATTTTGGTGACCCAACAGTATATAGTTGTGCAGCTGGCCATTGCTGCATCCTGCAGCTCTGTGTCACTGCACGTATCCATTCCATATCTGTGCAGCATTTTTATGAGCAGTATATATAGTATTACAGTGCAGCATTTTGGTTACCCAACAGTATATAGTTGTGTACAGTAGGCCATTGCTGTATCTTGCAGCTCTGTGTCACTGCACGTATCCATTCCATATCTTTGCGGCATTTTTGTGAGCAGTATATATAGTATTACAGTGCAGCATTTTGGTGACCCAACAGTATATAGTTGTGCAGTTGGCCATTGCTGTATCTTGCAGCTCTGTGTCACTGCATGTATCCATTCCATATCTGTGCGGCATTTTTGTGAGCAGTATATATAGTATTACAGTGCAGCATTTTGGTGACCCAACAGTATATAGTTGTGTACAGTAGGCCATTGCTGTATCTTGCAGCTCTGTGTCACTGCACGTATTCATTCCATATCTGTGCGGCATTTTTGTGAGCAGTATATATAGTATTACAGTGCAGCATTTTGGTGACCCAACAGTATATAGTTGTGCAGCTGGCCATTGCTGCATCCTGCAGCTCTGTGTCACTGCACGTATCCATTCCATATCTGTGCAGCATTTTTGTGAGCAGTATATATAGTATTACAGTGCAGCATTTTGGTGACCCAACAGTATATAGTTGTGTACAGTAGGCCATTGCTGTATCTTGCAGCTCTGTGTCACTGCACGTATCCATTCCATATCTGTGCAGCATTTTTGTGAGCAGTATATATAGTATTACAGTGCAGCATTTTGGTGACCCAACAGTATATAATTGTGTACAGTAGGCCATTGCTGTATCTTGCAGCTCTGTGTCACTGCACGTATCCATTCCATATCTGCGCGGCATTTTTGTGAGCAGTATATATAGTATTACAGTGCAGCATTTTGGTGACCCAACATTATATAGTTGTGTACAGTAGGCCATTGCTGTATCTTGCAGCTCTGTGTCACTGAGTGCAAGTATCCATTCCATATCTGTGCGGGATTTTTGTGAGCAGTATATATAGTATTACAGTGCAGCATTTTGGTGACCCAACAGTATATAGTTGTGTACAGTAGGCCATTGCTGTATCTTGCAGCTCTGTGTCACTGCACGTATCCATTCCATATCTTTGCGGCATTTTTGTGAGCAGTATATATAGTAGTACAGTGCAGCATTTTGGTGACCCAACAGTATAAAGTTGTGCAGTTGGCCATTGCTGTATCTTGCAGCTCTGTGTCACTGCATGTATCCATTCCATATCTGTGCGGCATTTTTGTGAGCAGTATATATAGTATTACAGTGCAGCATTTTGGTGACCCAACAGTATATAGTTGTGTACAGTAGGCCATTGCTGTATCTTGCAGCTCTGTGTCACTGCACGTATCCATTCCATATCTGTGCGGCATTTTTGTGAGCAGTATATATAGTATTACAGTGCAGCATTTTGGTGACCCAACAGTATATAATTGTGTACAGTAGGCCATTGCTGTATCTTGCAGCTCTGTGTCACTGCACGTATCCATTCCATATCTGCGCGGCATTTTTGTGAGCAGTATATATAGTATTACAGTGCAGCATTTTGGTGACCCAACAGTATATAGTTGTGTACAGTAGGCCATTGCTGTATCTTGCAGCTCTGTGTCGCTGCAGGTATCCATTCCATATCTGTGCATCATTTTTGTGAGCAGTATATATAGTATTGCAGTGTAGCACTTTGGTGACCCAACAGTATATAGTTGTGCAGTTGGCCATTGCTGTATCTTGCAGCTCTGTGTCACTGCATGTATACATTCCATATCTGTGCGGCATTTTTGTGAGCAGTATATATAGTATTACAGTGCAGCATTTTGGTGACCCAACAGTCTATAGTATATAGTTGTGTACAGTAGGCCATTGCTGTATATTGCAGCTTTGTGTCACTGCACGTATCCATTCCATATCTGTGCGGCATTTTTGTGAGCAGTATATATAGTATTACAGTGCAGCATTTTGGTGACCCAACAGTATATAGTTGTGTACAGTAGGCCATTGCTGTATCTTGCAGCTCTGTGTCACTGCACGTATCCATTCCATATCTTTGCGGCATTTTTGTGAGCAGTATATATAGTATTACAGTGCAGCATTTTGGTGACCCAACAGTATATAGTTGTGCAGTTGGCCATTGCTGTATCTTGCAGCTCTGTGTCACTGCATGTATCCATTCCATATCTGTGCGGCATTTTTGTGAGCAGTATATATAGTATTACAGTGCAGCATTTTGGTGACCCAACAGTATATAGTTGTGTACAGTAGGCCAGTGCTGTATCTTGCAGCTCTGTGTCACTGCACGTATTCATTCCATATCTGTGCGGCATTTTTGTGAGCAGTATATATAGTATTACAGTGCAGCATTTTGGTGACCCAACAGTATATAGTTGTGCAGCTGGCCATTGCTGCATCCTGCAGCTCTGTGTCACTGCACGTATCCATTCCATATCTGTAAAGCATTTTTGTGAGCAGTATATATAGTATTACAGTGCAGCATTTTGGTGACCCAACAGTATATAGTTGTGTACAGTAGGCCATTGCTGTATCTTGCAGCTCTGTGTCACTGCACGTATCCATTCCATATCTGTGCGGCATTTTTGTGAGCAGTATATATAGTATTACAGTGCAGCATTTTGGTGACCCAACAGTATATAATTGTGTACAGTAGGCCATTGCTGTATCTTGCAGCTCTGTGTCACTGCACGTATCCATTCCATATCTGCGCGGCATTTTTGTGAGCAGTATATATAGTATTACAGTGCAGCATTTTGGTGACCCAACAGTATATAGTTGTGTACAGTAGGCCATTGCTGTATCTTGCAGCTCTGTGTCGCTGCAGGTATCCATTCCATATCTGTGCATCATTTTTGTGAGCAGTATATATAGTATTGCAGTGTAGCACTTTGGTGACCCAACAGTATATAGTTGTGCAGTTGGCCATTGCTGTATCTTGCAGCTCTGTGTCACTGCATGTATACATTCCATATCTGTGCGGCATTTTTGTGAGCAGTATATATAGTATTACAGTGCAGCATTTTGGTGACCCAACAGTCTATAGTATATAGTTGTGTACAGTAGGCCATTGCTGTATATTGCAGCTTTGTGTCACTGCACGTATCCATTCCATATCTGTGCGGCATTTTTGTGAGCAGTATATATAGTATTACAGTGCAGCATTTTGGTGACCCAACAGTATATAGTTGTGTACAGTAGGCCATTGCTGTATCTTGCAGCTCTGTGTCACTGCACGTATCCATTCCATATCTTTGCAGCATTTTTGTGAGCAGTATATATAGTATTACAGTGCAGCATTTTGGTGACCCAACAGTATATAGTTGTGCAGTTGGCCATTGCTGTATCTTGCAGCTCTGTGTCACTGCATGTATCCATTCCATATCTGTGCGGCATTTTTGTGAGCAGTATATATAGTATTACAGTGCAGCATTTTGGTGACCCAACAGTATATAGTTGTGTACAGTAGGCCATTGCTGTATCTTGCAGCTCTGTGTCACTGCACGTATTCATTCCATATCTGTGCGGCATTTTTGTGAGCAGTATATATAGTATTACAGTGCAGCATTTTGGTGACCCAACAGTATATAGTTGTGCAGCTGGCCATTGCTGCATCCTGCAGCTCTGTGTCACTGCACGTATCCATTCCATATCTGTAAAGCATTTTTGTGAGCAGTATATATAGTATTACAGTGCAGCATTTTGGTGACCCAACAGTATATAGTTGTGTACAGTAGGCCATTGCTGTATCTTGCAGCTCTGTGTCACTGCACGTATCCATTCCATATCTGTGCGGCATTTTTGTGAGCAGTATATATAGTATTACAGTGCAGCATTTTGGTGACCCAACAGTATATAATTGTGTACAGTAGGCCATTGCTGTATCTTGCAGCTCTGTGTCACTGCACGTATCCATTCCATATCTGCGCGGCATTTTTGTGAGCAGTATATATAGTATTACAGTGCAGCATTTTGGTGACCCAACAGTATATAGTTGTGTACAGTAGGCCATTGCTGTATCTTGCAGCACTGTGTCACTGCACGTATTCATTCCATATCTGTGCGGCATTTTTGTGAGCAGTATATATAGTATTACAGTGCAGCATTTTGGTGACCCAACAGTATATAGTTGTGCAGCTGGCCATTGCTGCATCCTGCAGCTCTGTGTCACTGCACGTATCCATTCCATATCTGTGCAGCATTTTTATGAGCAGTATATATAGTATTACAGTGCAGCATTTTGGTGACCCAACAGTATATAGTTGTGTACAGTAGGCCATTGCTGTATCTTGCAGCTCTGTGTCACTGCACGTATCCATTCCATATCTTTGCGGCATTTTTGTGAGCAGTATATATAGTATTACAGTGCAGCATTTTGGTGACCCAACAGTATATAGTTGTGCAGTTGGCCATTGCTGTATCTTGCAGCTCTGTGTCACTGCATGTATCCATTCCATATCTGTGCGGCATTTTTGTGAGCAGTATATATAGTATTACAGTGCAGCATTTTGGTGACCCAACAGTATATAGTTGTGTACAGTAGGCCATTGCTGTATCTTGCAGCTCTGTGTCACTGCACGTATTCATTCCATATCTGTGCGGCATTTTTGTGAGCAGTATATATAGTATTACAGTGCAGCATTTTGGTGACCCAACAGTATATAGTTGTGCAGCTAGCCATTGCTGCATCCTGCAGCTCTGTGTCACTGCACGTATCCATTCCATATCTGTGCAGCATTTTTGTGAGCAGTATATATAGTATTACAGTGCAGCATTTTGGTGACCCAACAGTATATAGTTGTGTACAGTAGGCCATTGCTGTATCTTGCAGCTCTGTGTCACTGCACGTATCCATTCCATATCTGTGCGGCATTTTTGTGAGCAGTATATATAGTATTACAGTGCAGCATTTTGGTGACCCAACAGTATATAATTGTGTACAGTAGGCCATTGCTGTATCTTGCAGCTCTGTGTCACTGCACGTATCCATTCCATATCTGTGCTGCATTTTTGTGAGCAGTATATATAGTATTACAGTGCAGCATTTTGGTGACCCAACAGTCTATAGTATATAGTTGTGTACAGTAGGCCATTGCTGTATATTGCAGCTTTGTGTCACTGCACGTATCCATTCCATATCTGTGCGGCATTTTTGTGAGCAGTATATATAGTATTACAGTGCAGCATTTTGGTGACCCAACAGTATATAGTTGTGTACAGTAGGCCATTGCTGTATCTTGCAGCACTGTGTCACTGCACGTATTCATTCCATATCTGTGCGGCATTTTTGTGAGCAGTATATATAGTATTACAGTGCAGCATTTTGGTGACCCAACAGTATATAGTTGTGCAGCTGGCCATTGCTGCATCCTGCAGCTCTGTGTCACTGCACGTATCCATTCCATATCTGTGCAGCATTTTTATGAGCAGTATATATAGTATTACAGTGCAGCATTTTGGTGACCCAACAGTATATAGTTGTGTACAGTAGGCCATTGCTGTATCTTGCAGCTCTGTGTCACTGCACGTATCCATTCCATATCTTTGCGGCATTTTTGTGAGCAGTATATATAGTATTACAGTGCAGCATTTTGGTGACCCAACAGTATATAGTTGTGCAGTTGGCCATTGCTGTATCTTGCAGCTCTGTGTCACTGCATGTATCCATTCCATATCTGAGCGGCATTTTTGTGAGCAGTATATATAGTATTACAGTGCAGCATTTTGGTGACCCAACAGTATATAGTTGTGTACAGTAGGCCATTGCTGTATCTTGCAGCTCTGTGTCACTGCACGTATTCATTCCATATCTGTGCGGCATTTTTGTGAGCAGTATATATAGTATTACAGTGCAGCATTTTGGTGACCCAACAGTATATAGTTGTGCAGCTGGCCATTGCTGCATCCTGCAGCTCTGTGTCACTGCACGTATCCATTCCATATCTGTGCAGCATTTTTGTGAGCAGTATATATAGTATTACAGTGCAGCATTTTGGTGACCCAACAGTATATAGTTGTGTACAGTAGGCCATTGCTGTATCTTGCAGCTCTGTGTCACTGCATGTATCCATTCCATATCTGTGCGGCATTTTTGTGAGCAGTATATATAGTATTACAGTGCAGCATTTTGGTGACCCAACAGTATATAATTGTGTACAGTAGGCCATTGCTGTATCTTGCAGCTCTGTGTCACTGCACGTATCCATTCCATATCTGTGCTGCATTTTTGTGAGCAGTATATATAGTATTACAGTGCAGCATTTTGGTGACCCAACATTATATAGTTGTGTACAGTAGGCCATTGCTGTATCTTGCAGCTCTGTGTCACTGAGTGCAAGTATCCATTCCATATCTGTGCGGGATTTTTGTGAGCAGTATATATAGTATTACAGTGCAGCATTTTGGTGACCCAACAGTATATAGTTGTGTACAGTAGGCCATTGCTGTATCTTGCAGCTCTGTGTCACTGCACGTATCCATTCCATATCTTTGCGGCATTTTTGTGAGCAGTATATATAGTAGTACAGTGCAGCATTTTGGTGACCCAACAGTATAAAGTTGTGCAGTTGGCCATTGCTGTATCTTGCAGCTCTGTGTCACTGCATGTTTCCATTCCATATCTGTGCGGCATTTTTGTGAGCAGTATATATAGTATTACAGTGCAGCATTTTGGTGACCCAACAGTATATAGTTGTGTACAGTAGGCCATTGCTGTATCTTGCAGCTCTGTGTCACTGCACGTATTCATTCCATATCTGTGCGGCATTTTTGTGAGCAGTATATATAGTATTACAGTGCAGCATTTTGGTGACCCAACAGTATATAGTTGTGCAGCTGGCCATTGCTGCATCCTGCAGCTCTGTGTCACTGCACGTATCCATTCCATATCTGTGCAGCATTTTTGTGAGCAGTATATATAGTATTACAGTGCAGCATTTTGGTGACCCAACAGTATATAGTTGTGTACAGTAGGCCATTGCTGTATCTTGCAGCTCTGTGTCACTGCACGTATCCATTCCATATCTTTGCGGCATTTTTGTGAGCAGTATATATAGTATTACAGTGCAGCATTTTGGTGACCCAACAGTATATAGTTGTGCATTTGGTCATTGCTGTATCTTGCAGCTCTGTGTCACTGCATGTATCCATTCCATATCTGTGCGGCATTTTTGTGAGCAGTATATATAGTATTACAGTGCAGCATTTTGGTGACCCAACAGTATATAGTTGTGTACAGTAGGCCATTGCTGTATCTTGCTGCACTGTGTCACTGCACGTATTCATTCCATATCTGTGCGGCATTTTTGTGAGCAGTATATATAGTATTACAGTGCAGCATTTTGGTGACCCAACAGTATATAGTTGTGCAGCTGGCCATTGCTGCATCCTGCAGCTCTGTGTCACTGCACGTATCCATTCCATATCTGTGCAGCATTTTTATGAGCAGTATATATAGTATTACAGTGCAGCATTTTGGTTACCCAACAGTATATAGTTGTGTACAGTAGGCCATTGCTGTATCTTGCAGCTCTGTGTCACTGCACGTATCCATTCCATATCTTTGCGGCATTTTTGTGAGCAGTATATATAGTATTACAGTGCAGCATTTTGGTGACCCAACAGTATATAGTTGTGCAGTTGGCCATTGCTGTATCTTGCAGCTCTGTGTCACTGCATGTATCCATTCCATATCTGTGCGGCATTTTTGTGAGCAGTATATATAGTATTACAGTGCAGCATTTTGGTGACCCAACAGTATATAGTTGTGTACAGTAGGCCATTGCTGTATCTTGCAGCTCTGTGTCACTGCACGTATTCATTCCATATCTGTGCGGCATTTTTGTGAGCAGTATATATAGTATTACAGTGCAGCATTTTGGTGACCCAACAGTATATAGTTGTGCAGCTGGCCATTGCTGCATCCTGCAGCTCTGTGTCACTGCACGTATCCATTCCATATCTGTGCAGCATTTTTGTGAGCAGTATATATAGTATTACAGTGCAGCATTTTGGTGACCCAACAGTATATAGTTGTGTACAGTAGGCCATTGCTGTATCTTGCAGCTCTGTGTCACTGCACGTATCCATTCCATATCTGTGCAGCATTTTTGTGAGCAGTATATATAGTATTACAGTGCAGCATTTTGGTGACCCAACAGTATATAATTGTGTACAGTAGGCCATTGCTGTATCTTGCAGCTCTGTGTCACTGCACGTATCCATTCCATATCTGCGCGGCATTTTTGTGAGCAGTATATATAGTATTACAGTGCAGCATTTTGGTGACCCAACATTATATAGTTGTGTACAGTAGGCCATTGCTGTATCTTGCAGCTCTGTGTCACTGAGTGCAAGTATCCATTCCATATCTGTGCGGGATTTTTGTGAGCAGTATATATAGTATTACAGTGCAGCATTTTGGTGACCCAACAGTATATAGTTGTGTACAGTAGGCCATTGCTGTATCTTGCAGCTCTGTGTCACTGCACGTATCCATTCCATATCTTTGCGGCATTTTTGTGAGCAGTATATATAGTAGTACAGTGCAGCATTTTGGTGACCCAACAGTATAAAGTTGTGCAGTTGGCCATTGCTGTATCTTGCAGCTCTGTGTCACTGCATGTATCCATTCCATATCTGTGCGGCATTTTTGTGAGCAGTATATATAGTATTACAGTGCAGCATTTTGGTGACCCAACAGTATATAGTTGTGTACAGTAGGCCATTGCTGTATCTTGCAGCTCTGTGTCACTGCACGTATCCATTCCATATCTGTGCGGCATTTTTGTGAGCAGTATATATAGTATTACAGTGCAGCATTTTGGTGACCCAACAGTATATAATTGTGTACAGTAGGCCATTGCTGTATCTTGCAGCTCTGTGTCACTGCACGTATCCATTCCATATCTGCGCGGCATTTTTGTGAGCAGTATATATAGTATTACAGTGCAGCATTTTGGTGACCCAACAGTATATAGTTGTGTACAGTAGGCCATTGCTGTATCTTGCAGCTCTGTGTCGCTGCAGGTATCCATTCCATATCTGTGCATCATTTTTGTGAGCAGTATATATAGTATTGCAGTGTAGCACTTTGGTGACCCAACAGTATATAGTTGTGCAGTTGGCCATTGCTGTATCTTGCAGCTCTGTGTCACTGCATGTATACATTCCATATCTGTGCGGCATTTTTGTGAGCAGTATATATAGTATTACAGTGCAGCATTTTGGTGACCCAACAGTCTATAGTATATAGTTGTGTACAGTAGGCCATTGCTGTATATTGCAGCTTTGTGTCACTGCACGTATCCATTCCATATCTGTGCGGCATTTTTGTGAGCAGTATATATAGTATTACAGTGCAGCATTTTGGTGACCCAACAGTATATAGTTGTGTACAGTAGGCCATTGCTGTATCTTGCAGCTCTGTGTCACTGCACGTATCCATTCCATATCTTTGCGGCATTTTTGTGAGCAGTATATATAGTATTACAGTGCAGCATTTTGGTGACCCAACAGTATATAGTTGTGCAGTTGGCCATTGCTGTATCTTGCAGCTCTGTGTCACTGCATGTATCCATTCCATATCTGTGCGGCATTTTTGTGAGCAGTATATATAGTATTACAGTGCAGCATTTTGGTGACCCAACAGTATATAGTTGTGTACAGTAGGCCAGTGCTGTATCTTGCAGCTCTGTGTCACTGCACGTATTCATTCCATATCTGTGCGGCATTTTTGTGAGCAGTATATATAGTATTACAGTGCAGCATTTTGGTGACCCAACAGTATATAGTTGTGCAGCTGGCCATTGCTGCATCCTGCAGCTCTGTGTCACTGCACGTATCCATTCCATATCTGTAAAGCATTTTTGTGAGCAGTATATATAGTATTACAGTGCAGCATTTTGGTGACCCAACAGTATATAGTTGTGTACAGTAGGCCATTGCTGTATCTTGCAGCTCTGTGTCACTGCACGTATCCATTCCATATCTGTGCGGCATTTTTGTGAGCAGTATATATAGTATTACAGTGCAGCATTTTGGTGACCCAACAGTATATAATTGTGTACAGTAGGCCATTGCTGTATCTTGCAGCTCTGTGTCACTGCACGTATCCATTCCATATCTGCGCGGCATTTTTGTGAGCAGTATATATAGTATTACAGTGCAGCATTTTGGTGACCCAACAGTATATAGTTGTGTACAGTAGGCCATTGCTGTATCTTGCAGCTCTGTGTCGCTGCAGGTATCCATTCCATATCTGTGCATCATTTTTGTGAGCAGTATATATAGTATTGCAGTGTAGCACTTTGGTGACCCAACAGTATATAGTTGTGCAGTTGGCCATTGCTGTATCTTGCAGCTCTGTGTCACTGCATGTATACATTCCATATCTGTGCGGCATTTTTGTGAGCAGTATATATAGTATTACAGTGCAGCATTTTGGTGACCCAACAGTCTATAGTATATAGTTGTGTACAGTAGGCCATTGCTGTATATTGCAGCTTTGTGTCACTGCACGTATCCATTCCATATCTGTGCGGCATTTTTGTGAGCAGTATATATAGTATTACAGTGCAGCATTTTGGTGACCCAACAGTATATAGTTGTGTACAGTAGGCCATTGCTGTATCTTGCAGCTCTGTGTCACTGCACGTATCCATTCCATATCTTTGCAGCATTTTTGTGAGCAGTATATATAGTATTACAGTGCAGCATTTTGGTGACCCAACAGTATATAGTTGTGCAGTTGGCCATTGCTGTATCTTGCAGCTCTGTGTCACTGCATGTATCCATTCCATATCTGTGCGGCATTTTTGTGAGCAGTATATATAGTATTACAGTGCAGCATTTTGGTGACCCAACAGTATATAGTTGTGTACAGTAGGCCATTGCTGTATCTTGCAGCTCTGTGTCACTGCACGTATTCATTCCATATCTGTGCGGCATTTTTGTGAGCAGTATATATAGTATTACAGTGCAGCATTTTGGTGACCCAACAGTATATAGTTGTGCAGCTGGCCATTGCTGCATCCTGCAGCTCTGTGTCACTGCACGTATCCATTCCATATCTGTAAAGCATTTTTGTGAGCAGTATATATAGTATTACAGTGCAGCATTTTGGTGACCCAACAGTATATAGTTGTGTACAGTAGGCCATTGCTGTATCTTGCAGCTCTGTGTCACTGCACGTATCCATTCCATATCTGTGCGGCATTTTTGTGAGCAGTATATATAGTATTACAGTGCAGCATTTTGGTGACCCAACAGTATATAATTGTGTACAGTAGGCCATTGCTGTATCTTGCAGCTCTGTGTCACTGCACGTATCCATTCCATATCTGCGCGGCATTTTTGTGAGCAGTATATATAGTATTACAGTGCAGCATTTTGGTGACCCAACAGTATATAGTTGTGTACAGTAGGCCATTGCTGTATCTTGCAGCACTGTGTCACTGCACGTATTCATTCCATATCTGTGCGGCATTTTTGTGAGCAGTATATATAGTATTACAGTGCAGCATTTTGGTGACCCAACAGTATATAGTTGTGCAGCTGGCCATTGCTGCATCCTGCAGCTCTGTGTCACTGCACGTATCCATTCCATATCTGTGCAGCATTTTTATGAGCAGTATATATAGTATTACAGTGCAGCATTTTGGTGACCCAACAGTATATAGTTGTGTACAGTAGGCCATTGCTGTATCTTGCAGCTCTGTGTCACTGCACGTATCCATTCCATATCTTTGCGGCATTTTTGTGAGCAGTATATATAGTATTACAGTGCAGCATTTTGGTGACCCAACAGTATATAGTTGTGCAGTTGGCCATTGCTGTATCTTGCAGCTCTGTGTCACTGCATGTATCCATTCCATATCTGTGCGGCATTTTTGTGAGCAGTATATATAGTATTACAGTGCAGCATTTTGGTGACCCAACAGTATATAGTTGTGTACAGTAGGCCATTGCTGTATCTTGCAGCTCTGTGTCACTGCACGTATTCATTCCATATCTGTGCGGCATTTTTGTGAGCAGTATATATAGTATTACAGTGCAGCATTTTGGTGACCCAACAGTATATAGTTGTGCAGCTAGCCATTGCTGCATCCTGCAGCTCTGTGTCACTGCACGTATCCATTCCATATCTGTGCAGCATTTTTGTGAGCAGTATATATAGTATTACAGTGCAGCATTTTGGTGACCCAACAGTATATAGTTGTGTACAGTAGGCCATTGCTGTATCTTGCAGCTCTGTGTCACTGCACGTATCCATTCCATATCTGTGCGGCATTTTTGTGAGCAGTATATATAGTATTACAGTGCAGCATTTTGGTGACCCAACAGTATATAATTGTGTACAGTAGGCCATTGCTGTATCTTGCAGCTCTGTGTCACTGCACGTATCCATTCCATATCTGTGCTGCATTTTTGTGAGCAGTATATATAGTATTACAGTGCAGCATTTTGGTGACCCAACAGTCTATAGTATATAGTTGTGTACAGTAGGCCATTGCTGTATATTGCAGCTTTGTGTCACTGCACGTATCCATTCCATATCTGTGCGGCATTTTTGTGAGCAGTATATATAGTATTACAGTGCAGCATTTTGGTGACCCAACAGTATATAGTTGTGTACTGTAGGCCATTGCTGTATCTTGCAGCTCTGTGTCACTGCACGTATCCATTCCATATCTTTGCTGCATTTTTGTGAGCAGTATATATAGTATTACAGTGCAGCATTTTGGTGACCCAACAGTATATAGTTGTGCAGTTGGCCATTGCTGTATCTTGCAGCTCTGTGTCACTGCATGTATCCATTCCATATCTGTGCGGCATTTTTGTGAGCAGTATATATAGTATTACAGTGCAGCATTTTGGTGACCCAACAGTATATAGTTGTGTACAGTAGGCCATTGCTGTATCTTGCAGCTCTGTGTCACTGCACGTATTCATTCCATATCTGTGCGGCATTTTTGTGAGCAGTATATATAGTATTACAGTGCAGCATTTTGGTGACCCAACAGTATATAGTTGTGCAGCTGGCCATTGCTGCATCCTGCAGCTCTGTGTCACTGCACGTATCCATTCCATATCTGTGCAGCATTTTTGTGAGCAGTATATATAGTATTACAGTGCAGCATTTTGGTGACCCAACAGTATATAGCTGTGTACAGTAGGCCATTGCTGTATCTTGCAGCTCTGTGTCACTGCACGTATCCATTCCATATCTGTGCGGCATTTTTGTGAGCAGTATATATAGTATTACAGTGCAGCATTTTGGTGACCCAACAGTATATAATTGTGTACAGTAGGCCATTGCTGTATCTTGCAGCTCTGTGTCACTGCACGTATCCATTCCATATCTGCGCGGCATTTTTGTGAGCAGTATATATAGTATTACAGTGCAGCATTTTGGTGACCCAACAGTATATAGTTGTGTACAGTAGGCCATTGCTGTATCTTGCAGCACTGTGTCACTGCACGTATTCATTCCATATCTGTGCGGCATTTTTGTGAGCAGTATATATAGTATTACAGTGCAGCATTTTGGTGACCCAACAGTATATAGTTGTGCAGCTGGCCATTGCTGCATCCTGCAGCTCTGTGTCACTGCACGTATCCATTCCATATCTGTGCAGCATTTTTATGAGCAGTATATATAGTATTACAGTGCAGCATTTTGGTGACCCAACAGTATATAGTTGTGTACAGTAGGCCATTGCTGTATCTTGCAGCACTGTGTCACTGCACGTATTCATTCCATATCTGTGCGGCATTTTTGTGAGCAGTATATATAGTATTACAGTGCAGCATTTTGGTGACCCAACAGTATATAGTTGTGCAGTTGGCCATTGCTGTATCTTGCAGCTCTGTGTCACTGCATGTATCCATTCCATATCTGTGCGGCATTTTTGTGAGCAGTATATATAGTATTACAGTGCAGCATTTTGGTGACCCAACAGTATATAGTTGTGTACAGTAGGCCATTGCTGTATCTTGCAGCTCTGTGTCACTGCACGTATTCATTCCATATCTGTGCGGCATTTTTGTGAGCAGTATATATAGTATTACAGTGCAGCATTTTGGTGACCCAACAGTATATAGTTGTGCAGCTGGCCATTGCTGCATCCTGCAGCTCTGTGTCACTGCACGTATCCATTCCATATCTGTGCAGCATTTTTGTGAGCAGTATATATAGTATTACAGTGCAGCATTTTGGTGACCCAACAGTATATAGTTGTGTACAGTAGGCCATTGCTGTATCTTGCAGCTCTGTGTCACTGCACGTATCCATTCCATATCTGTGCGGCATTTTTGTGAGCAGTATATATAGTATTACAGTGCAGCATTTTGGTGACCCAACAGTATATAATTGTGTACAGTAGGCCATTGCTGTATCTTGCAGCTCTGTGTCACTGCACGTATCCATTCCATATCTGTGCTGCATTTTTGTGAGCAGTATATATAGTATTACAGTGCAGCATTTTGGTGACCCAACATTATATAGTTGTGTACAGTAGGCCATTGCTGTATCTTGCAGCTCTGTGTCACTGAGTGCAAGTATCCATTCCATATCTGTGCGGCATTTTTGTGAGCAGTATATATAGTATTACAGTGCAGCATTTTGGTGACCCAACAGTATATAGTTGTGTACAGTAGGCCATTGCTGTATCTTGCAGCTCTGTGTCACTGCACGTATCCATTCCATATCTTTGCGGCATTTTTGTGAGCAGTATATATAGTAGTACAGTGCAGCATTTTGGTGACCCAACAGTATAAAGTTGTGCAGTTGACCATTGCTGTATCTTGCAGCTCTGTGTCACTGCATGTATCCATTCCATATCTGTGCGGCATTTTTGTGAGCAGTATATATAGTATTACAGTGCATCATTTTGGTGACCCAACAGTATATAGTTGTGTACAGTAGGCCATTGCTGTATCTTGCAGCTCTGTGTCACTGCACGTATTCATTCCATATCTGTGCGGCATTTTTGTGAGCAGTATATATAGTATTACAGTGCAGCATTTTGGTGACCCAACAGTATATAGTTGTGCAGCTGGCCATTGCTGCATCCTGCAGCTCTGTGTCACTGCACGTATCCATTCCATATCTGTGCAGCATTTTTGTGAGCAGTATATATAGTATTACAGTGCAGCATTTTGGTGACCCAACAGTATATAGTTGTGTACAGTAGGCCATTGCTGTATCTTGCAGCTCTGTGTCACTGCACGTATCCATTCCATATCTGTGCGGCATTTTTGTGAGCAGTATATATAGTATTACAGTGCAGCATTTTGGTGACCCAACAGTATATAATTGTGTACAGTAGGCCATTGCTGTATCTTGCAGCTCTGTGTCACTGCACGTATCCATTCCATATCTGTGCGGCATTTTTGTGAGCAGTATATATAGTATTACAGTGCAGCATTTTGGTGACCCAACATTATATAGTTGTGTACAGTAGGCCATTGCTGTATCTTGCAGCTCTGTGTCACTGAGTGCAAGTATCCATCCATTCCATATCTGTGCGGCATTTTTGTGAGCAGTATATATAGTATTACAGTGCAGCATTTTGGTGACCCAACAGTATATAGCTGTGTACAGTAGGCCATTGCTGTATCTTGCAGCTCTGTGTCACTGCACGTATCCATTCCATATCTTTGCGGCATTTTTGTGAGCAGTATATATAGTAGTACAGTGCAGCATTTTGGTGACCCAACAGTATATAGTTGTGCAGTTGGCCATTGCTGTATCTTGCAGCTCTGTGTCACTGCATGTATCCATTCCATATCTGTGCGGCATTTTTGTGAGCAGTATATATAGTATTACAGTGCAGCATTTTGGTGACCCAACAGTATATAGTTGTGTACAGTAGGCCATTGCTGTATCTTGCAGCTCTGTGTCACTGCACGTATTCATTCCATATCTGTGCGGCATTTTTGTGAGCAGTATATATAGTATTACAGTGCAGCATTTTGGTGACCCAACAGTATATAGTTGTGCAGCTGGCCATTGCTGCATCCTGCAGCTCTGTGTCACTGCACGTATCCATTCCATATCTGTGCAGCATTTTTGTGAGCAGTATATATAGTATTACAGTGCAGCATTTTGGTGACCCAACAGTATATAGTTGTGTACAGTAGGCCATTGCTGTATCTTGCAGCTCTGTGTCACTGCACGTATCCATTCCATATCTTTGCGGCATTTTTGTGAGCAGTATATATAGTAGTACAGTGCAGCATTTTGGTGACCCAACAGTATATAGTTGTGTAGTTGGCCATTGCTGTATCTTGCAGCTCTGTGTCACTGCATGTATCCATTCCATATCTGTGCGGCATTTTTGTGAGCAGTATATATAGTATTACAGTGCAGCATTTTGGTGACCCAACAGTATATAGTTGTGCATTTGGTCATTGCTGTATCTTGCAGCTCTGTGTCACTGCATGTATCCATTCCATATCTGTGCGGCATTTTTGTGAGCAGTATATACAGTATTACAGTGCAGCATTTTGGTGACCCAACAGTATATAGTTGTGTACAGTAGGCCATTGCTGTATCTTGCAGCACTGTGTCACTACACGTATTCATTCCATATCTGTGCGGCATTTTTGTGAGCAGTATATATAGTATTACAGTGCAGCATTTTGGTGACCCAACAGTATATAGTTGTGCAGCTGGCCATTGCTGCATCCTGCAGCTCTGTGTCACTGCACGTATCCATTCCATATCTGTGCAGCATTTTTATGAGCAGTATATATAGTATTACAGTGCAGCATTTTGGTGACCCAACAGTATATAGTTGTGTACAGTAGGCCATTTCTGTATCTTGCAGCTCTGTGTCACTGCACGTATCCATTCCATATCTTTGCGGCATTTTTGTGAGCAGTATATATAGTATTACAGTGCAGCATTTTGGTGACCCAACAGTATATAGTTGTGCAGTTGGCCATTGCTGTATCTTGCAGCTCTGTGTCACTGCATGTATCCATTCCATATCTGTGCGGCATTTTTGTGAGCAGTATATATAGTATTACAGTGCATCATTTTGGTGACCCAACAGTATATAGTTGTGTACAGTAGGCCATTGCTGTATCTTGCAGCTCTGTGTCACTGCACGTATCCATTCCATATCTGTGCAGCATTTTTGTGAGCAGTATATATAGTATTACAGTGCAGCATTTTGGTGACCCAACAGTATATAGTTGTGTACAGTAGGCCATTGCTGTATCTTGCAGCTCTGTGTCACTGCACGTATCCATTCCATATCTGTGCGGCATTTTTGTGAGCAGTATATATAGTATTACAGTGCAGCATTTTGGTGACCCAACAGTATATAATTGTGTACAGTAGGCCATTGCTGTATCTTGCAGCTCTGTGTCACTGCACGTATCCATTCCATATCTGTGCTGCATTTTTGTGAGCAGTATATATAGTATTACAGTGCAGCATTTTGGTGACCCAACATTATATAGTTGTGTACAGTAGGCCATTGCTGTATCTTGCAGCTCTGTGTCACTGAGTGCAAGTATCCATTCCATATCTGTGCGGCATTTTTGTGAGCAGTATATATAGTATTACAGTGCAGCATTTTGGTGACCCAACAGTATATAGTTGTGTACAGTAGGCCATTGCTGTATCTTGCAGCTCTGTGTCACTGCACGTATCCATTCCATATCTTTGCGGCATTTTTGTGAGCAGTATATATAGTAGTACAGTGCAGCATTTTGGTGACCCAACAGTATAAAGTTGTGCAGTTGACCATTGCTGTATCTTGCAGCTCTGTGTCACTGCATGTATCCATTCCATATCTGTGCGGCATTTTTGTGAGCAGTATATATAGTATTACAGTGCATCATTTTGGTGAACCAACAGTATATAGTTGTGTACAGTAGGCCATTGCTGTATCTTGCAGCTCTGTGTCACTGCACGTATTCATTCCATATCTGTGCGGCATTTTTGTGAGCAGTATATATAGTATTACAGTGCAGCATTTTGGTGACCCAACAGTATATAGTTGTGCAGCTGGCCATTGCTGCATCCTGCAGCTCTGTGTCACTGCACGTATCCATTCCATATCTGTGCAGCATTTTTGTGAGCAGTATATATAGTATTACAGTGCAGCATTTTGGTGACCCAACAGTATATAGTTGTGTACAGTAGGCCATTGCTGTATCTTGCAGCTCTGTGTCACTGCACGTATCCATTCCATATCTGTGCGGCATTTTTGTGAGCAGTATATATAGTATTACAGTGCAGCATTTTGGTGACCCAACAGTATATAATTGTGTACAGTAGGCCATTGCTGTATCTTGCAGCTCTGTGTCATTGCACGTATCCATTCCATATCTGTGCTGCATTTTTGTGAGCAGTATATATAGTATTACAGTGCAGCATTTTGGTGACCCAACATTATATAGTTGTGTACAGTAGGCCATTGCTGTATCTTGCAGCTCTGTGTCACTGAGTGCAAGTATCCATCCATTCCATATCTGTGCGGCATTTTTGTGAGCAGTATATATAGTATTACAGTGCAGCATCTTGGTGACCCAACAGTATATAGCTGTGTACAGTAGGCCATTGCTGTATCTTGCAGCTCTGTGTCACTGCACGTATCCATTCCATATCTTTGCGGCATTTTTGTGAGCAGTATATATAGTAGTACAGTGCAGCATTTTGGTGACCCAACAGTATATAGTTGTGCAGTTGGCCATTGCTGTATCTTGCAGCTCTGTGTCACTGCATGTATTCATTCCATATCTGTGCGGCATTTTTGTGAGCAGTATATATAGTATTACAGTGCAGCATTTTGGTGACCCAACAGTATATAGTTGTGTACAGTAGGCCATTGCTGTATCTTGCAGCTCTGTGTCACTGCACGTATTCATTCCATATCTGTGCGGCATTTTTGTGAGCAGTATATATAGTATTACAGTGCAGCATTTTGGTGACCCAACAGTATATAGTTGTGCAGCTGGCCATTGCTGCATCCTGCAGCTCTGTGTCACTGCACGTATCCATTCCATATCTGTGCAGCATTTTTGTGAGCAGTATATATAGTATTACAGTGCAGCATTTTGGTGACCCAACAGTATATAGTTGTGTACAGTAGGCCATTGCTGTATCTTGCAGCTCTGTGTCACTGCACGTATCCATTCCATATCTTTGCGGCATTTTTGTGAGCAGTATATATAGTAGTACAGTGCAGCATTTTGGTGACCCAACAGTATATAGTTGTGTAGTTGGCCATTGCTGTATCTTGCAGCTCTGTGTCACTGCATGTATCCATTCCATATCTGTGCGGCATTTTTGTGAGCAGTATATATAGTATTACAGTGCAGCATTTTGGTGACCCAACAGTATATAGTTGTGCATTTGGTCATTGCTGTATCTTGCAGCTCTGTGTCACTGCATGTATCCATTCCATATCTGTGCGGCATTTTTGTGAGCAGTATATATAGTATTACAGTGCAGCATTTTGGTGACCCAACAGTATATAGTTGTGTACAGTAGGCCATTGCTGTATCTTGCAGCACTGTGTCACTGCACGTATTCATTCCATATCTGTGCGGCATTTTTGTGAGCAGTATATATAGTATTACAGTGCAGCATTTTGGTGACCCAACAGTATATAGTTGTGCAGCTGGCCATTGCTGCATCCTGCAGCTCTGTGTCACTGCACGTATCCATTCCATATCTGTGCAGCATTTTTATGAGCAGTATATATAGTATTACAGTGCAGCATTTTGGTGACCCAACAGTATATAGTTGTGTACAGTAGGCCATTGCTGTATCTTGCAGCTCTGTGTCACTGCACGTATCCATTCCATATCTTTGCGGCATTTTTGTGAGCAGTATATATAGTATTACAGTGCAGCATTTTGGTGACCCAACAGTATATAGTTGTGCAGTTGGCCATTGCTGTATCTTGCAGCTCTGTGTCACTGCATGTATCCATTCCATATCTGTGCGGCATTTTTGTGAGCAGTATATATAGTATTACAGTGCAGCATTTTGGTGACCCAACAGTATATAGTTGTGTACAGTAGGCCATTGCTGTATCTTGCAGCTCTGTGTCACTGCACGTATTCATTCCATATCTGTGCGGCATTTTTGTGAGCAGTATATATAGTATTACAGTGCAGCATTTTGGTGACCCAACAGTATATAGTTGTGCAGCTGGCCATTGCTGCATCCTGCAGCTCTGTGTCACTGCACGTATCCATTCCATATCTGTAAAGCATTTTTGTGAGCAGTATATATAGTATTACAGTGCAGCATTTTGGTGACCCAACAGTATATAGTTGTGTACAGTAGGCCATTGCTGTATCTTGCAGCTCTGTGTCACTGCACGTATCCATTCCATATCTGTGCGGCATTTTTGTGAGCAGTATATATAGTATTACAGTGCAGCATTTTGGTGACCCGACAGTATATAATTGTGTACAGTAGGCCATTGCTGTATCTTGCAGCTCTGTGTCACTGCACGTATCCATTCCATATCTGTGCTGCATTTTTGTGAGCAGTATATATAGTATTACAGTGCAGCATTTTGGTGACCCAACATTATATAGTTGTGTACAGTAGGCCATTGCTGTATCTTGCAGCTCTGTGTCACTGAGTGCAAGTATCCATTCCATATCTGTGCGGGATTTTTGTGAGCAGTATATATAGTATTACAGTGCAGCATTTTGGTGACCCAACAGTATATAGTTGTGTACAGTAGGCCATTGCTGTATCTTGCAGCTCTGTGTCACTGCACGTATCCATTCCATATCTTTGCGGCATTTTTGTGAGCAGTATATATAGTAGTACAGTGCAGCATTTTGGTGACCCAACAGTATAAAGTTGTGCAGTTGGCCATTGCTGTATCTTGCAGCTCTGTGTCACTGCATGTATCCATTCCATATCTGTGCGGCATTTTTGTGAGCAGTATATATAGTATTACAGTGCAGCATTTTGGTGACCCAACAGTATATAGTTGTGTACAGTAGGCCATTGCTGTATCTTGCAGCTCTGTGTCACTGCACGTATTCATTCCATATCTGTGCGGCATTTTTGTGAGCAGTATATATAGTATTACAGTGCAGCATTTTGGTGACCCAACAGTATATAGTTGTGCAGCTGGCCATTGCTGCATCCTGCAGCTCTGTGTCACTGCACGTATCCATTCCATATCTGTGCAGCATTTTTGTGAGCAGTATATATAGTATTACAGTGCAGCATTTTGGTGACCCAACAGTATATAATTGTGTACAGTAGGCCATTGCTGTATCTTGCAGCTCTGTGTCACTGCACGTATCCATTCCATATCTGTGCGGCATTTTTGTGAGCAGTATATATAGTATTACAGTGCAGCATTTTGGTGACCCAACATTATATAGTTGTGTACAGTAGGCCATTGCTGTATCTTGCAGCTCTGTGTCACTGAGTGCAAGTATCCATCCATTCCATATCTGTGCGGCATTTTTGTGAGCAGTATATATAGTATTACAGTGCAGCATTTTGGTGACCCAACAGTATATAGCTGTGTACAGTAGGCCATTGCTGTATCTTGCAGCTCTGTGTCACTGCACGTATCCATTCCATATCTTTGCGGCATTTTTGTGAGCAGTATATATAGTAGTACAGTGCAGCATTTTGGTGACCCAACAGTATATAGTTGTGCAGTTGGCCATTGCTGTATCTTGCAGCTCTGTGTCACTGCATGTATCCATTCCATATCTGTGCGGCATTTTTGTGAGCAGTATATATAGTATTACAGTGCAGCATTTTGGTGACCAAACAGTATATAGTTGTGTACAGTAGGCCATTGCTGTATCTTGCAGCTCTGTGTCACTGCACGTAGTGTTCACTCTAAGCTTATTTTGCAGGGCGCTGCGCCCTGCCCCTTTTTTGAGTGACAGAATGCCGCCCTGCCCGTTTGTGCCCGCCCTGCCGCCCTGCTAAGGACTGCTCTTCTCCCCCCGCCGCGCTGTCACTTCTTTCCCCCGCCGCGCTGTCACTTCTTTCCCCTGCCGCGCTGTCACTTCTCCCCCCCGCCGCGCTGGCACTTCTCCCCCCCGCCGCGCTGGCACTTCTCCCCCCCGCCGCGCTGATAGCTCTCAGCTGAAGGCGGAGACAGGGCCAGCGTGCAGTGGGGAGGAGCAGCCAATCAGAGCCTGCGGTGTCTCCCGCCAGTCCTCCGGCATGGTTTGATTCCCCCTCACCATGGCGCTGCGCGCTGACCTGGGCTCCGCCGTCAGCATCAAGAGACCGACCCCGCTGACCCGGCACAGCGCTTTCCTCCGCAACTGTGAGTGCCGCTCTGCATCTGCCCTGTGCCCGTCCTCCCCTTCCTCCTAGTGTTCTCTCCCTGTTACAGTGTGCCTCAGTGTTCTCTCCCTGGTGCAATGTGCCTCAGTGTTCTCTCCCTGGTGCAATGTGCCTCAGTGTTCTCTCCCTGGTGCAGTGTGCCTCAGTGTTCTCTCCCTAGTGCAGTGTGCCTCAGTGTTCTCTCCCTAGTGCAGTGTGCCTCAGCGTTCTCTCCCTAGTGCAGTGTGCCTCAGTGTTCTCTCCCTAGTGCAGTGTGCCTCAGTGTTCTCTCCCTGGTGCAGTGTGCCTCAGTGCTCTACCTGCCGCAGTGTGTATAGGAGGTTCTACCTGGTGCAATGTGTATAACGTGCTCTATCTGGCGCAATATGTATAACGTGCTCTACCTGGCGCAGTGTGTATAGGAGGTTCTACCTGGTGCAATGTGTATAACGTGCTCTACCTGGTGCAATGTGTATAACGTGCTCTACCTGGCGCAATGTGTATAACGTGCTCTACCTGGCGCAATATGTATAACGTGCTCTACCTGGCGCAGTGTGTATAGGAGGTTCTACCTAGTGCAATGTGTATAACGTGCTCTATCTGGCGCAATATGTATAACGTGCTCTACCTGGCGCAGTGTGTATAGGAGGTTCTACCTGGTGCAATGTGTATAACGTGCTCTACCTGGCGCAATATGTATAACGTGCTCTACCTGCCGCAGTGTGTATAGGAGGTTCTACCTGGTGCAATGTGTATAACGTGCTCTATCTGGCGCAATATGTATAACGTGCTCTACCTGGCGCAGTGTGTATAGGAGGTTCTACCTGGTGCAATGTGTATAAGCAGCACTATTGTGTGGTATAATGTGATTTGGTACTATTATGTGGTCACGCCCCTTCCCCACGAAACAACTCCCCTAAATTTTTGCTGCACGCCTCCGGCGCGCACTGTCCATGCTTTCACCTATAGGAATGGGAGCACCAAGCATTATAGTATGTACCTGATTTGGCCCTTCTAACTTAAAAATGTGCCCTCACGAATGAAAAATGTGCCCTCACGAATGAAAAATGTGCCCTCCCCGTGATCAGCACCCTGCCCTAAAAAAATCCTAGAGTGAACACTATGCACGTATTCATTCCATATCTGTGCGGCATTTTTGTGAGCAGTATATATAGTATTACAGTGCAGCATTTTGGTGACCCGACAGTATATAATTGTGTACAGTAGGCCATTGCTGTATCTTGCAGCTCTGTGTCACTGCACGTATCCATTCCATATCTGTGCTGCATTTTTGTGAGCAGTATATATAGTATTACAGTGCAGCATTTTGGTGACCCAACATTATATAGTTGTGTACAGTAGGCCATTGCTGTATCTTGCAGCTCTGTGTCACTGAGTGCAAGTATCCATTCCATATCTGTGCAGGATTTTTGTGAGCAGTATATATAGTATTACAGTGCAGCATTTTGGTGACCCAACAGTATATAGTTGTGTACAGTAGGCCATTGCTGTATCTTGCAGCTCTGTGTCACTGCACGTATCCATTCCATATCTTTGCGGCATTTTTGTGAGCAGTATATATAGTAGTACAGTGCAGCATTTTGGTGACCCAACAGTATAAAGTTGTGCAGTTGGCCATTGCTGTATCTTGCAGCTCTGTGTCACTGCATGTATCCATTCCATATCTGTGCGGCATTTTTGTGAGCAGTATATATAGTATTACAGTGCAGCATTTTGGTGACCCAACAGTATATAGTTGTGTACAGTAGGCCATTGCTGTATCTTGCAGCTCTGTGTCACTGCACGTATTCATTCCATATCTGTGCGGCATTTTTGTGAGCAGTATATATAGTATTACAGTGCAGCATTTTGGTGACCCAACAGTATATAGTTGTGCAGCTGGCCATTGCTGCATCCTGCAGCTCTGTGTCACTGCACGTATCCATTCCATATCTGTGCAGCATTTTTGTGAGCAGTATATATAGTATTACAGTGCAGCATTTTGGTGACCCAACAGTATATAATTGTGTACAGTAGGCCATTGCTGTATCTTGCAGCTCTGTGTCACTGCACGTTTCCATTCCATATCTGTGCGGCATTTTTGTGAGCAGTATATATAGTATTACAGTGCAGCATTTTGGTGACCCAACATTATATAGTTGTGTACAGTAGGCCATTGCTGTATCTTGCAGCTCTGTGTCACTGAGTGCAAGTATCCATCCATTCCATATCTGTGCGGCATTTTTGTGAGCAGTATATATAGTATTACAGTGCAGCATTTTGGTGACCCAACAGTATATAGCTGTGTACAGTAGGCCATTGCTGTATCTTGCAGCTCTGTGTCACTGCACGTATCCATTCCATATCTTTGCGGCATTTTTGTGAGCAGTATATATAGTAGTACAGTGCAGCATTTTGGTGACCCAACAGTATATAGTTGTGCAGTTGGCCATTGCTGTATCTTGCAGCTCTGTGTCACTGCATGTATCCATTCCATATCTGTGCGGCATTTTTGTGAGCAGTATATATAGTATTACAGTGCAGCATTTTGGTGACCCAACAGTATATAGTTGTGTACAGTAGGCCATTGCTGTATCTTGCAGCTCTGTGTCACTGCACGTATTCATTCCATATCTGTGCGGCATTTTTGTGAGCAGTATATATAGTATTACAGTGCAGCATTTTGGTGACCCAACAGTATATAGTTGTGCAGCTGGCCATTGCTGCATCCTGCAGCTCTGTGTCACTGCACGTATCCATTCCATATCTGTGCAGCATTTTTGTGAGCAGTATATATAGTATTACAGTGCAGCATTTTGGTGACCCAACAGTATATAGTTGTGTACAGTAGGCCATTGCTGTATCTTGCAGCTCTGTGTCACTGCACGTATCCATTCCATATCTTTGCGGCATTTTTGTGAGCAGTATATATAGTAGTACAGTGCAGCATTTTGGTGACCCAACAGTATATAGTTGTGTAGTTGGCCATTGCTGTATCTTGCAGCTCTGTGTCACTGCATGTATCCATTCCATATCTGTGCGGCATTTTTGTGAGCAGTATATATAGTATTACAGTGCAGCATTTTGGTGACCCAACAGTATATAGTTGTGCATTTGGTCATTGCTGTATCTTGCAGCTCTGTGTCACTGCATGTATCCATTCCATATCTGTGCGGCATTTTTGTGAGCAGTATATATAGTATTACAGTGCAGCATTTTGGTGACCCAACAGTATATAGTTGTGTACAGTAGGCCATTGCTGTATCTTGCAGCACTGTGTCACTGCACGTATTCATTCCATATCTGTGCGGCATTTTTGTGAGCAGTATATATAGTATTACAGTGCAGCATTTTGGTGACCCAACAGTATATAGTTGTGCAGCTGGCCATTGCTGCATCCTGCAGCTCTGTGTCACTGCACGTATCCATTCCATATCTGTGCAGCATTTTTATGAGCAGTATATATAGTATTACAGTGCAGCATTTTGGTGACCCAACAGTATATAGTTGTGTACAGTAGGCCATTGCTGTATCTTGCAGCTCTGTGTCACTGCACGTATCCATTCCATATCTGTGCGGCATTTTTGTGAGCAGTATATATAGTATTACAGTGCAGCATTTTGGTGACCCGACAGTATATAATTGTGTACAGTAGGCCATTGCTGTATCTTGCAGCTCTGTGTCACTGCACGTATCCATTCCATATCTGTGCTGCATTTTTGTGAGCAGTATATATAGTATAACAGTGCAGCATTTTGGTGACCCAACATTATATAGTTGTGTACAGTAGGCCATTGCTGTATCTTGCAGCTCTGTGTCACTGAGTGCAAGTATCCATTCCATATCTGTGCGGGATTTTTGTGAGCAGTATATATAGTATTACAGTGCAGCATTTTGGTGACCCAACAGTATATAGTTGTGTACAGTAGGCCATTGCTGTATCTTGCAGCTCTGTGTCACTGCACGTATTCATTCCATATCTGTGCGGCATTTTTGTGAGCAGTATATATAGTATTACAGTGCAGCATTTTGGTGACCCAACAGTATATAGTTGTGCAGCTGGCCATTGCTGCATCCTGCAGCTCTGTGTCACTGCACGTATCCATTCCATATCTGTGCAGCATTTTTGTGAGCAGTATATATAGTATTACAGTGCAGCATTTTGGTGACCCAACAGTATATAATTGTGTACAGTAGGCCATTGCTGTATCTTGCAGCTCTGTGTCACTGCACGTATCCATTCCATATCTGTGCGGCATTTTTGTGAGCAGTATATATAGTATTACAGTGCAGCATTTTGGTGACCCAACATTATATAGTTGTGTACAGTAGGCCATTGCTGTATCTTGCAGCTCTGTGTCACTGAGTGCAAGTATCCATCCATTCCATATCTGTGCGGCATTTTTGTGAGCAGTATATATAGTATTACAGTGCAGCATTTTGGTGACCCAACATTATATAGCTGTGTACAGTAGGCCATTGCTGTATCTTGCAGCTCTGTGTCACTGCACGTATCCATTCCATATCTTTGCGGCATTTTTGTGAGCAGTATATATAGTAGTACAGTGCAGCATTTTGGTGACCCAACAGTATATAGTTGTGCAGCTGGCCATTGCTGTATCTTGCAGCTCTGTGTCACTGCATGTATCCATTCCATATCTGTGCGGCATTTTTGTGAGCAGTATATATAGTATTACAGTGCAGCATTTTGGTGACCCAACAGTATATAGTTGTGTACAGTAGGCCATTGCTGTATCTTGCAGCTCTGTGTCACTGCACGTATTCATTCCATATCTGTGCGGCATTTTTGTGAGCAGTATATATAGTATTACAGTGCAGCATTTTGGTGACCCAACAGTATATAGTTGTGCAGCTGGCCATTGCTGCATTCTGCAGCTCTGTGTCACTGCACGTATCCATTCCATATCTGTGCAGCATTTTTGTGAGCAGTATATATAGTATTACAGTGCAGCATTTTGGTGACCCAACAGTATATAGTTGTGTACAGTAGGCCATTGCTGTATCTTGCAGCTCTGTGTCACTGCACGTATCCATTCCATATCTTTGCGGCATTTTTGTGAGCAGTATATATAGTAGTACAGTGCAGCATTTTGGTGACCCAACAGTATATAGTTGTGTAGTTGGCCATTGCTGTATCTTGCAGCTCTGTGTCACTGCATGTATCCATTCCATATCTGTGCGGCATTTTTGTGAGCAGTATATATAGTATTACAGTGCAGCATTTTGGTGACCCAACAGTATATAGTTGTGCATTTGGTCATTGCTGTATCTTGCAGCTCTGTGTCACTGCATGTATCCATTCCATATCTGTGCGGCATTTTTGTGAGCAGTATATATAGTATTACAGTGCAGCATTTTGGTGACCCAACAGTATATAGTTGTGTACAGTAGGCCATTGCTGTATCTTGCAGCACTGTGTCACTGCACGTATTCATTCCATATCTGTGCGGCATTTTTGTGAGCAGTATATATAGTATTACAGTACAGCATTTTGGTGACCCAACAGTATATAGTTGTGCAGCTGGCCATTGCTGCATCCTGCAGCTCTGTGTCACTGCACGTATCCATTCCATATCTGTGCAGCATTTTTATGAGCAGTATATATAGTATTACAGTGCAGCATTTTGGTGACCCAACAGTATATAGTTGTGTACAGTAGGCCATTGCTGTATCTTGCAGCTCTGTGTCACTGCACGTATCCATTCCATATCTGTGCGGCATTTTTGTGAGCAGTATATATAGTATTACAGTGCAGCATTTTGGTGACCCGACAGTATATAATTGTGTACAGTAGGCCATTGCTGTATCTTGCAGCTCTGTGTCACTGCACGTATCCATTCCATATCTGTGCTGCATTTTTGTGAGCAGTATATATAGTATTACAGTGCAGCATTTTGGTGACCCAACATTATATAGTTGTGTACAGTAGGCCATTGCTGTATCTTGCAGCTCTGTGTCACTGAGTGCAAGTATCCATTCCATATCTGGGCGGGATTTTTGTGAGCAGTATATATAGTATTACAGTGCAGCATTTTGGTGACCCAACAGTATATAGTTGTGTACAGTAGGCCATTGCTGTATCTTGCAGCTCTGTGTCACTGCACGTATCCATTCCATATCTTTGCGGCATTTTTGTGAGCAGTATATATAGTAGTACAGTGCAGCATTTTGGTGACCCAACAGTATAAAGTTGTGCAGTTGGCCATTGCTGTATCTTGCAGCTCTGTGTCACTGCATGTATCCATTCCATATCTGTGCGGCATTTTTGTGAGCAGTATATATAGTATTACAGTGCAGCATTTTGGTGACCCAACAGTATATAGTTGTGTACAGTAGGCCATTGCTGTATCTTGCAGCTCTGTGTCACTGCACGTATTCATTCCATATCTGTGCGGCATTTTTGTGAGCAGTATATATAGTATTACAGTGCAGCATTTTGGTGACCCAACAGTATATAGTTGTGCAGCTGGCCATTGCTGCATCCTGCAGCTCTGTGTCACTGCACGTATCCATTCCATATCTGTGCAGCATTTTTGTGAGCAGTATATATAGTATTACAGTGCAGCATTTTGGTGACCCAACAGTATATAATTGTGTACAGTAGGCCATTGCTGTATCTTGCAGCTCTGTGTCACTGCACGTATCCATTCCATATCTGTGCGGCATTTTTGTGAGCAGTATATATAGTATTACAGTGCAGCATTTTGGTGACCCAACATTATATAGTTGTGTACAGTAGGCCATTGCTGTATCTTGCAGCTCTGTGTCACTGAGTGCAAGTATCCATCCATTCCATATCTGTGCGGCATTTTTGTGAGCAGTATATATAGTATTACAGTGCAGCATTTTGGTGACCCAACAGTATATAGCTGTGTACAGTAGGCCTTTGCTGTATCTTGCAGCTCTGTGTCACTGCACGTATCCATTCCATATCTTTGCGGCATTTTTGTGAGCAGTATATATAGTAGTACAGTGCAGCATTTTGGTGACCCAACAGTATATAGTTGTGCAGTTGGCCATTGCTGTATCTTGCAGCTCTGTGTCACTGCATGTATCCATTCCATATCTGTGCGGCATTTTTGTGAGCAGTATATATAGTATTACAGTGCAGCATTTTGGTGACCCAACAGTATATAGTTGTGTACAGTAGGCCATTGCTGTATCTTGCAGCTCTGTGTCACTGCACGTATTCATTCCATATCTGTGCGGCATTTTTGTGAGCAGTATATATAGTATTACAGTGCAGCATTTTGGTGACCCAACAGTATATAGTTGTGCAGCTGGCCATTGCTGCATCCTGCAGCTCTGTGTCACTGCACGTATCCATTCCATATCTGTGCAGCATTTTTGTGAGCAGTATATATAGTATTACAGTGCAGCATTTTGGTGACCCAACAGTATATAGTTGTGTACAGTAGGCCATTGCTGTATCTTGCAGCTCTGTGTCACTGCACGTATCCATTCCATATCTTTGCGGCATTTTTGTGAGCAGTATATATAGTAGTACAGTGCAGCATTTTGGTGACCCAACAGTATATAGTTGTGTAGTTGGCCATTGCTGTATCTTGCAGCTCTGTGTCACTGCATGTATCCATTCCATATCTGTGCGGCATTTTTGTGAGCAGTATATATAGTATTACAGTGCAGCATTTTGGTGACCCAACAGTATATAGTTGTGCATTTGGTCATTGCTGTATCTTGCAGCTCTGTGTCACTGCATGTATCCATTCCATATCTGTGCGGCATTTTTGTGAGCAGTATATATAGTATTACAGTGCAGCATTTTGGTGACCCAACAGTATATAGTTGTGTACAGTAGGCCATTGCTGTATCTTGCAGCACTGTGTCACTGCACGTATTCATTCCATATCTGTGCGGCATTTTTGTGAGCAGTATATATAGTATTACAGTGCAGCATTTTGGTGACCCAACAGTATATAGTTGTGCAGCTGGCCATTGCTGCATCCTGCAGCTCTGTGTCACTGCACGTATCCATTCCATATCTGTGCAGCATTTTTATGAGCAGTATATATAGTATTACAGTGCAGCATTTTGGTGACCCAACAGTATATAGTTGTGTACAGTAGGCCATTGCTGTATCTTGCAGCTCTGTGTCACTGCACGTATCCATTCCATATCTTTGCGGCATTTTTGTGAGCAGTATATATAGTATTACAGTGCAGCATTTTGGTGACCCAACAGTATATAGTTGTGCAGTTGGCCATTGCTGTATCTTGCAGCTCTGTGTCACTGCATGTATCCATTCCATATCTGTGCGCCATTTTTGTGAGCAGTATATATAGTATTACAGTGCAGCATTTTGGTGACCCAACAGTATATAGTTGTGTACAGTAGGCCATTGCTGTATCTTGCAGCTCTGTGTCACTGCACGTATTCATTCCATATCTGTGCGGCATTTTTGTGAGCAGTATATATAGTATTACAGTGCAGCATTTTGGTGACCCAACAGTATATAGTTGTGCAGCTGGCCATTGCTGCATCCTGCAGCTCTGTGTCACTGCACGTATCCATTCCATATCTGTGCAGCATTTTTGTGAGCAGTATATATAGTATTACAGTGCAGCATTTTGGTGACCCAACAGTATATAGTTGTGTACAGTAGGCCATTGCTGTATCTTGCAGCTCTGTGTCACTGCACGTATCCATTCCATATCTGTGCGGCATTTTTGTGAGCAGTATATATAGTATTACAGTGCAGCATTTTGGTGACCCGACAGTATATAATTGTGTACAGTAGGCCATTGCTGTATCTTGCAGCTCTGTGTCACTGCACGTATCCATTCCATATCTGTGCTGCATTTTTGTGAGCAGTATATATAGTATTACAGTGCAGCATTTTGGTGACCCAACATTATATAGTTGTGTACAGTAGGCCATTGCTGTATCTTGCAGCTCTGTGTCACTGAGTGCAAGTATCCATTCCATATCTGTGCAGGATTTTTGTGAGCAGTATATATAGTATTACAGTGCAGCATTTTGGTGACCCAACAGTATATAGTTGTGTACAGTAGGCCATTGCTGTATCTTGCAGCTCTGTGTCACTGCACGTATCCATTCCATATCTTTGCGGCATTTTTGTGAGCAGTATATATAGTAGTACAGTGCAGCATTTTGGTGACCCAACAGTATAAAGTTGTGCAGTTGGCCATTGCTGTATCTTGCAGCTCTGTGTCACTGCATGTATCCATTCCATATCTGTGCGGCATTTTTGTGAGCAGTATATATAGTATTACAGTGCAGCATTTTGGTGACCCAACAGTATATAGTTGTGTACAGTAGGCCATTGCTGTATCTTGCAGCTCTGTGTCACTGCACGTATTCATTCCATATCTGTGCGGCATTTTTGTGAGCAGTATATATAGTATTACAGTGCAGCATTTTGGTGACCCAACAGTATATAGTTGTGCAGCTGGCCATTGCTGCATCCTGCAGCTCTGTGTCACTGCACGTATCCATTCCATATCTGTGCAGCATTTTTGTGAGCAGTATATATAGTATTACAGTGCAGCATTTTGGTGACCCAACAGTATATAGTTGTGTACAGTAGGCCATTGCTGTATCTTGCAGCTCTGTGTCACTGCACGTATCCATTCCATATCTGTGCGGCATTTTTGTGAGCAGTATATATAGTATTACAGTGCAGCATTTTGGTGACCCAACAGTATATAATTGTGTACAGTAGGCCATTGCTGTATCTTGCAGCTCTGTGTCACTGCACGTATCCATTCCATATCTGCGCTGCATTTTTGTGAGCAGTATATATAGTATTACAGTGCAGCATTTTGGTGACCCAACAGTATATAGTTGTGTACAGTAGGCCATTGCTGTATCTTGCAGCTCTGTGTCACTGAGTGCAAGTATCCATTCCATATCTGTGCGGCATTTTTGTGAGCAGTATATATAGTATTACAGTGCAGCATTTTGGTGACCCAACAGTATATAGTTGTGTACAGTAGGCCATTGCTGTATCTTGCAGCTCTGTGTCGCTGCACGTATCCATTCCATATCTGTGCGTCATTTTTGTGAGCAGTATATATAGTATTGCAGTGTAGCACTTTGGTGACCCAACAGTATATAGTTGTGCAGTTGGCCATTGCTGTATCTTGCAGCTCTGTGTCACTGCATGTATACATTCCATATCTGTGCGGCATTTTTGTGAGCAGTATATATAGTATTACAGTGCAGCATTTTGGTGACCCTACAGTCTATAGTATATAGTTGTGTACAGTAGGCCATTGCTGTATCTTGCAGCTCTGTGTCACTGCACGTATCCATTCCATATCTTTGCGGCATTTTTGTGAGCAGTATATATAGTATTACAGTGCAGCATTTTGGTGACCCAACAGTATATAGTTGTGCAGTTGGCCATTGCTGTATCTTGCAGCTCTGTGTCACTGCATGTATCCATTCCATATCTGTGCGGCATTTTTGTGAGCAGTATATATAGTATTACAGTGCAGCATTTTGGTGACCCAACAGTATATAGTTGTGTACAGTAGGCCAATGCTGTATCTTGCAGCTCTGTGTCACTGCACGTATTCATTCCATATCTGTGCGGCATTTTTGTGAGCAGTATATATAGTATTACAGTGCAGCATTTTGGTGACCCAACAGTATATAGTTGTGCAGCTGGCCATTGCTGCATCCTGCAGCTCTGTGTCACTGCACGTATCCATTCCATATCTGTAAAGCATTTTTGTGAGCAGTATATATAGTATTACAGTGCAGCATTTTGGTGACCCAACAGTATATAGTTGTGTACAGTAGGCCATTGCTGTATCTTGCAGCTCTGTGTCACTGCACGTATCCATTCCATATCTGTGCGGCATTTTTGTGAGCAGTATATATAGTATTACAGTGCAGCATTTTGGTGACCCAACAGTATATAATTGTGTACAGTAGGCCATTGCTGTATCTTGCAGCTCTGTGTCACTGCACGTATCCATTTCATATCTGTGCAGCATTTTTGTGAGCAGTATATATAGTATTACAGTGCAGCATTTTGGTGACCCAACATTATATAGTTGTGTACAGTAGGCCATTGCTGTATCTTGCAGCTCTGTGTCACTGAGTGCAAGTATCCATTCCATATCTGTGCGGGATTTTTGTGAGCAGTATATATAGTATTACAGTGCAGCATTTTGGTGACCCAACAGTATATAGTTGTGTACAGTAGGCCATTGCTGTATCTTGCAGCTCTGTGTCACTGCACGTATCCATTCCATATCTTTGCGGCATTTTTGTGAGCAGTATATATAGTAGTACAGTGCAGCATTTTGGTGACCCAACAGTATAAAGTTGTGCAGTTGGCCATTGCTGTATCTTGCAGCTCTGTGTCACTGCATGTATCCATTCCATATCTGTGCGGCATTTTTGTGAGCAGTATATATAGTATTACAGTGCAGCATTTTGGTGACCCAACAGTATATAGTTGTGTACAGTAGGCCATTGCTGTATCTTGCAGCTCTGTGTCACTGCACGTATTCATTCCATATCTGTGCGGCATTTTTGTGAGCAGTATATATAGTATTACAGTGCAGCATTTTGGTGACCCAACAGTATATAGTTGTGCAGCTGGCCATTGCTGCATCCTGCAGCTGTGTGTCACTGCACGTATCCATTCCATATCTGTGCAGCATTTTTGTGAGCAGTATATATAGTATTACAGTGCAGCATTTTGGTGACCCAACAGTATATAGTTGTGTACAGTAGGCCATTGCTGTATCTTGCAGCTCTGTGTCACTGCACGTATCCATTCCATATCTGTGCGGCATCTTTGTGAGCAGTATATATAGTATTACAGTGCAGAATTTTGGTGACCCAACAGTATATAATTGTGTACAGTAGGCCATTGCTGTATCTTGCAGCTCTGTGTCACTGCACGTATCCATTCCATATCTGCGCGGCATTTTTGTGAGCAGTATATATAGTATTACAGTGCAGCATTTTGGTGACCCAACAGTATATAGTTGTGTACAGTAGGCCATTGCTGTATCTTGCAGCTCTGTGTCACTGAGTGCAAGTATCCATTCCATATCTGTGCGGCATTTTTGTGAGCAGTATATATAGTATTACAGTGCAGCATTTTGGTGACCCAACAGTATATAGTTGTGTACAGTAGGCCATTGCTGTATCTTGCAGCTCTGTGTCACTGCACGTATCCATTCCATATCTGTGCGTCATTTTTGTGAGCAGTATATATAGTATTGCAGTGCAGCACTTTGGTGACCCAACAGTATATAGTTGTGCAGTTGGCCATTGCTGTATCTTGCAGCTCTGTGTCACTGCATGTATACATTCCATATCTGTGCGGCATTTTTGTGAGCAGTATATATAGTATTACAGTGCAGCATTTTGGTGACCCAACAGTCTATAGTATATAGTTGTGTACAGTAGGCCATTGCTGTATATTGCAGCTCTGTGTCACTGCACGTATCCATTCCATATCTGTGCGGCATTTTTGTGAGCAGTATATATAGTATTACAGTGCAGCATTTTGGTGACCCAACAGTATATAGTTGTGTACAGTAGGCCATTGCTGTATCTTGCAGCTCTGTGTCACTGCACGTATCCATTCCATATCTTTGCGGCATTTTTGTGAGCAGTATATATAGTATTACAGTGCAGCATTTTGGTGACCCAACAGTATATAGTTGTGCAGTTGGCCATTGCTGTATCTTGCAGCTCTGTGTCACTGCATGTATCCATTCCATATCTGTGCGGCATTTTTGTGAGCAGTATATATAGTATTACAGTGCAGCATTTTGGTGACCCAACAGTATATAGTTGTGTACAGTAGGCCATTGCTGTATCTTGCAGCTCTGTGTCACTGCACGTATTCATTCCATATCTGTGCGGCATTTTTGTGAGCAGTATATATAGTATTACAGTGCAGCATTTTGGTGACCCAACAGTATATAGTTGTGCAGCTGGCCATTGCTGCATCCTGCAGCTCTGTGTCACTGCACGTATCCATTCCATATCTGTGCAGCATTTTTGTGAGCAGTATATATAGTATTACAGTGCAGCATTTTGGTGACCCAACAGTATATAGTTGTGTACAGTAGGCCATTGCTGTATCTTGCAGCTCTGTGTCACTGCACGTATTCATTCCATATCTGTGCGGCATTTTTGTGAGCAGTATATATAGTATTACAGTGCAGCATTTTGGTGACCCAACAGTATATAGTTGTGCAGCTGGCCATTGCTGCATCCTGCAGCTCTGTGTCACTGCACGTATCCATTCCATATCTGTAAAGCATTTTTGTGAGCAGTATATATAGTATTACAGTGTAGCATTTTGGTGACCCAACAGTATATAGTTGTGTACAGTAGGCCATTGCTGTATCTTGCAGCTCTGTGTCACTGCACGTATCCATTCCATATCTGTGCGGCATTTTTGTGAGCAGTATATATAGTATTACAATGCAGCATTTTGGTGACCCAACAGTATATAATTGTGTACAGTAGGCCATTGCTGTATCTTGCAGCTCTGTGTCACTGCACGTATCCATTTCATATCTGTGCAGCATTTTTGTGAGCAGTATATATAGTATTACAGTGCAGCATTTTGGTGACCCAACATTATATAGTTGTGTACAGTAGGCCATTGCTGTATCTTGCAGCTCTGTGTCACTGAGTGCAAGTATCCATTCCATATCTGTGCGGGATTTTTGTGAGCAGTATATATAGTATTACAGTGCAGCATTTTGGTGACCCAACAGTATATAGTTGTGTACAGTAGGCCATTGCTGTATCTTGCAGCTCTGTGTCACTGCACGTATCCATTCCATATCTTTGCGGCATTTTTGTGAGCAGTATATATAGTAGTACAGTGCAGCATTTTGGTGACCCAACAGTATAAAGTTGTGCAGTTGGCCATTGCTGTATCTTGCAGCTCTGTGTCACTGCATATATCCATTCCATATCTGTGCGGCATTTTTGTGAGCAGTATATATAGTATTACAGTGCAGCATTTTGGTGACCCAACAGTATATAGTTGTGTACAGTAGGCCATTGCTGTATCTTGCAGCTCTGTGTCACTGCACGTATTCATTCCATATCTGTGCGGCATTTTTGTGAGCAGTATATATAGTATTACAGTGCAGCATTTTGGTGACCCAACAGTATATAGTTGTGCAGCTGGCCATTGCTGCATCCTGCAGCTCTGTGTCACTGCACGTATCCATTCCATATCTGTGCAGCATTTTTGTGAGCAGTATATATAGTATTACAGTGCAGCATTTTGGTGACCCAACAGTATATAGTTGTGTACAGTAGGCCATTGCTGTATCTTGCAGCTCTGTGTCACTGCACGTATCCATTCCATATCTGTGCGGCATTTTTGTGAGCAGTATATATAGTATTACAGTGCAGCATTTTGGTGACCCAACAGTATATAATTGTGTACAGTAGGCCATTGCTGTATCTTGCAGCTCTGTGTCACTGCACGTATCCATTCCATATCTGCGCGGCATTTTTGTGAGCAGTATATATAGTATTACAGTGCAGCATTTTGGTGACCCAACAGTATATAGTTGTGTACAGTAGGCCATTGCTGTATCTTGCAGCTCTGTGTCACTGAGTGCAAGTATCCATTCCATATCTGTGCGGCATTTTTGTGAGCAGTATATATAGTATTACAGTGCAGCATTTTGGTGACCCAACAGTATATAGTTGTGTACAGTAGGCCATTGCTGTATCTTGCAGCTCTGTGTCACTGCACGTATCCATTCCATATCTGTGCGTCATTTTTGTGAGCAGTATATATAGTATTGCAGTGCAGCACTTTGGTGACCCAACAGTATATAGTTGTGCAGTTGGCCATTGCTGTATCTTGCAGCTCTGTGTCACTGCATGTATACGTTCCATATCTGTGCGGCATTTTTGTGAGCAGTATATATAGTATTACAGTGCAGCATTTTGGTGACCCAACAGTCTATAGTATATAGTTGTGTACAGTAGGCCATTGCTGTATATTGCAGCTCTGTGTCACTGCACGTATCCATTCCATATCTGTGCGGCATTTTTGTGAGCAGTATATATAGTATTACAGTGCAGCATTTTGGTGACCCAACAGTATATAGTTGTGTACAGTAGGCCATTGCTGTATCTTGCAGCTCTGTGTCACTGCACGTATCCATTCCATATCTTTGCGGCATTTTTGTGAGCAGTATATATAGTATTACAGTGCAGCATTTTGGTGACCCAACAGTATATAGTTGTGCAGTTGGCCATTGCTGTATCTTGCAGCTCTGTGTCACTGCATGTATCCATTCCATATCTGTGCGGCATTTTTGTGAGCAGTATATATAGTATTACAGTGCAGCATTTTGGTGACCCAACAGTATATAGTTGTGTACAGTAGGCCATTGTTGTATCTTGCAGCTCTGTGTCACTGCACGTATTCATTCCATATCTGTGCGGCATTTTTGTGAGCAGTATATATAGTATTACAGTGCAGCATTTTGGTGACCCAACAGTATATAGTTGTGCAGCTGGCCATTGCTGCATCCTGCAGCTCTGTGTCACTGCACGTATCCATTCCATATCTGTGCAGCATTTTTGTGAACAGTATATATAGTATTACAGTGCAGCATTTTGGTGACCCAACAGTATATAGTTGTGTACAGTAGGCCATTGCTGTATCTTGCAGCTCTGTGTCACTGCACGTATCCATTCCATATCTGTGCGGCATTTTTGTGAGCAGTATATATAGTATTACAGTGCAGCATTTTGGTGACCCAACAGTATATAGTTGTGTACAGTAGGCCATTGCTGTATCTTGCAGCTCTGTGTCACTGCACGTATCCATTCCATATCTTTGCGGCATTTTTGTGAGCAGTATATATAGTATTACAGTGCAGCATTTTGGTGACCCAACAGTATATAGTTGTGCAGTTGGCCATTGCTGTATCTTGCAGCTCTGTGTCACTGCATGTATCCATTCCATGTCTGTGCGGCATTTTTGTGAGCAGTATATATAGTATTACAGTGCAGCATTTTGGTGACCCAACAGTATATAGTTGTGTACAGTAGGCCATTGCTGTATCTTGCAGCTCTGTGTCACTGCACGTATTCATTCCATATCTGTGCGGCATTTTTGTGAGCAGTATATATAGTATTACAGTGCAGCATTTTGGTGACCCAACAGTATATAGTTGTGCAGCTGGCCATTGCTGCATCCTGCAGCTCTGTGTCACTGCACGTATCCATTCCATATCTGTGCAGCATTTTTGTGAGCAGTATATATATTACAGTGCAGCATTTTGGTGACCCAACAGTATATAGTTGTGTACAGTAGGCCATTGCTGTATCTTGCAGCTCTGTGTCACTGCACGTATCCATTCCATATCTGTGCGGCATTTTTGTGAGCAGTATATATAGTATTACAGTGCAGCATTTTGGTGACCCAACAGTATATAATTGTGTACAGTAGGCCATTGCTGTATCTTGCAGCTCTGTGTCACTGCACGTATCCATTCCATATCTGTGCGGCATTTTTGTGAGCAGTATATATAGTATTACAGTGCAGCATTTTGGTGACCCAACATTATATAGTTGTGTACAGTAGGCCATTGCTGTATCTTGCAGCTCTGTGTCACTGAGTGCAAGTATCCATTCCATATCTGTGCGGCATTTTTGTGAGCAGTATATATAGTATTACAGTGCAGCATTTTGGTGACCCAACAGTATATAGCTGTGTACAGTAGGCCATTGCTGTATCTTGCAGCTCTGTGTCACTGCACGTATCCATTCCATATCTTTGCGGCATTTTTGTGAGCAGTATATATAGTAGTACAGTGCAGCATTTTGGTGACCCAACAGTATATAGTTGTGCACTTGGCCATTGCTGTATCTTGCAGCTCTGTGTCACTGCATGTATCCATTCCATATCTGTGCGGCATTTTTGTGAGCAGTATATATAGTATTACAGTGCAGCATTTTGGTGACCCAACAGTATATAGTTGTGTACAGTAGGCCATTGCTGTATCTTGCAGCTCTGTGTCACTGCACGTATTCATTCCATATCTGTGCGGCATTTTTGTGAGCAGTATATATAGTATTACAGTGCAGCATTTTGGTGACCCAACAGTATATAGTTGTGCAGCTGGCCATTGCTGCATCCTGCAGCTCTGTGTCACTGCACGTATCAATTCCATATCTGTGCAGCATTTTTGTGAGCAGTATATATAGTATTACAGTGCAGCATTTTGGTGACCCAACAGTATATAATTGTGTACAGTAGGCCATTGCTGTATCTTGCAGCTCTGTGTCACTGCACGTATCCATTCCATATCTTTGCGGCATTTTTGTGAGCAGTATATATAGTATTACAGTGCAGCATTTTGGTGACCCAACAGTATATAGTTGTGTAGTTGGCCATTGCTGCATCTTGCAGCTCTGTGTCACTGCATGTATCCATTCCATATCTGTGCAGCATTTTTGTGAACAGTATATATAGTATTACAGTGCAGCATTTTGGTGACCCAACAGTATATAGTTGTGCAGTTGGCCATTGCTGTATCTTGCAGCTCTGTGTCACTGCATGTATCCATTCCATATCTGTGCGGCATTTTTGTGAGCAGTATATATAGTATTACAGTGCAGCATTTTGGTGACCCAACAGTATATAGTTGTGTACAGTAGGCCATTGCTGTATCTTGCAGCACTGTGTCACTGCACGTATTCATTCCATATCTGTGCGGCATTTTTGTGAGCAGTATATATAGTATTACAGTGCAGCATTTTGGTGACCCAACAGTATATAGTTGTGCAGCTGGCCATTGCTGCATCCTGCAGCTCTGTGTCACTGCACGTATCCATTCCATATCTGTGCAGCATTTTTGTGAGCAGTATATATAGTATTACAGTGCAGCATTTTGGTGACCCAACAGTATATAGTTGTGTACAGTAGGCCATTGCTGTATCTTGCAGCTCTGTGTCACTGCACGTATCCATTCCATATCTTTGCGGCATTTTTGTGAGCAGTATATATAGTATTACAGTGCAGCATTTTGGTGACCCAACAGTATATAGTTGTGCAGTTGGACATTGCTGTATCTTGCAGCTCTGTGTCACTGCATGTATCCATTCCATATCTGAGCGGCATTTTTGTGAGCAGTATATATAGTATTACAGTGCAGCATTTTGGTGACCCAACAGTATATAGTTGTGTACAGTAGGCCATTGCTGTATCTTGCAGCTCTGTGTCACTGCACGTATTCATTCCATATCTGTGCGGCATTTTTGTGAGCAGTATATATAGTATTACAGTGCAGCATTTTGGTGACCCAACAGTATATAGTTGTGCAGCTGGCCATTGCTGCATCCTGCAGCTCTGTGTCACTGCACGTATCCATTCCATATCTGTGCAGCATTTTTCTGAGCAGTATATATAGTATTACAGTGCAGCATTTTGGTGACCCAACACTATATAGTTGTGTACAGTAGGCCATTGCTGTATCTTGCAGCTCTGTGTCACTGCACGTATCCATTCCATATCTGTGCGGCATTTTTGTGAGCAGTATATATAGTATTACAGTGCAGCATTTTGGTGACCCAACAGTATATAATTGTGTACAGTAGGCCATTGCTGTATCTTGCAGCTCTGTGTCACTGCACGTATCCATTCCATATCTGTGCGGCATTTTTGTGAGCAGCATATATAGTATTACAGTGCAGCATTTTGGTGACCCAACATTATATAGTTGTGTACAGTAGGCCATTGCTGTATCTTGCAGCTCTGTGTCACTGAGTGCAAGTATCCATTCCATATCTGTGCGGGATTTTTGTGAGCAGTATATATAGTATTACAGTGCAGCATTTTGGTGACCCAACAGTATATAGTTGTGTACAGTAGGCCATTGCTGTATCTTGCAGCTCTGTGTCACTGCACGTATCCATTCCATATCTTTGCGGCATTTTTGTGAGCAGTATATATAGTAGTACAGTGCAGCATTTTGGTGACCCAACAGTATAAAGTTGTGCAGTTGGCCATTGCTGTATCTTGCAGCTCTGTGTCACTGCATGTATCCATTCCATATCTGTGCGGCATTTTTGTGAGCAGTATATATAGTATTACAGTGCAGCATTTTGGTGACCCAACAGTATATAGTTGTATACAGTAGGCCATTGCTGTATCTTGCAGCTCTGTGTCACTGCACGTATTCATTCCATATCTGTGCGGCATTTTTGTGAGCAGTATATATAGTATTACAGTGCAGCATTTTGGTGACCCAACAGTATATAGTTGTGCAGCTGGCCATTGCTGCATCCTGCAGCTCTGTGTCACTGCACGTATCCATTCCATATCTGTGCAGCATTTTTGTGAGCAGTATATATAGTATTACAGTGCAGCATTTTGGTGACCCAACAGTATATAGTTGTGTACAGTAGGCCATTGCTGTATCTTGCAGCTCTGTGTCACTGCACGTATCCATTCCATATCTGTGCGGCATTTTTGTGAGCAGTATATATAGTATTACAGTGCAGCATTTTGGTGACCCAACAGTATATAATTGTGTACAGTAGGCCATTGCTGTATCTTGCAGCTCTGTGTCACTGCACGTATCCATTCCATATCTGCGCGGCATTTTTGTGAGCAGTATATATAGTATTACAGTGCAGCATTTTGGTGACCCAACAGTATATAGTTGTGTACAGTAGGCCATTGCTGTATCTTGCAGCTCTGTGTCACTGAGTGCAAGTATCCATTCCATATCTGTGCGGCATTTTTGTGAGCAGTATATATAGTATTACAGTGCAGCATTTTGGTGACCCAACAGTAAATAGTTGTGTACAGTAGGCCATTGCTGTATCTTGCAGCTCTGTGTCACTGCACGTATCCATTCCATATCTGTGCGTCATTTTTGTGAGCAGTATATATAGTATTGCAGTGCAGCACTTTGGTGACCTAACAGTATATAGTTGTGCAGTTGGCCATTGCTGTATCTTGCAGCTCTGTGTCACTGCATGTATACATTCCATATCTGTGCGGCATTTTTGTGAGCAGTATATATAGTATTACAGTGAAGCTTTTTGGTGACCCAACAGTCTATAGTATATAGTTGTGTACAGTAGGCCATTGCTGTATATTGCAGCTCTGTGTCACTGCACGTATCCATTCCATATCTGTGCGGCATTTTTGTGAGCAGTATATATAGTATTACAGTGCAGCATTTTGGTGACCCAACAGTATATAGTTGTGTACAGTAGGCCATTGCTGTATCTTGCAGCTCTGTGTCACTGCACGTATCCATTCCATATCTTTGCGGCATTTTTGTGAGCAGTATATATAGTATTACAGTGCAGCATTTTGGTGACCCAACAGTATATAGTTGTGCAGTTGGCCATTGCTGTATCTTGCAGCTCTGTGTCACTGCATGTATCCATTCCATATCTGTGCGGCTTTTTTGTGAGCAGTATATATAGTATTACAGTGCAGCATTTTGGTGACCCAACAGTATATAGTTGTATACAGTAGGCCATTGCTGTATCTTGCAGCTCTGTGTCACTGCACGTATTCATTCCATATCTGTGCGGCATTTTTGTGAGCAGTATATATAGTATTACAGTGCAGCATTTTGGTGACCCAACAGTATATAGTTGTGCAGCTGGCCATTGCTGCATCCTGCAGCTCTGTGTCACTGCACGTATCCATTCCATATCTGTGCAGCATTTTTGTGAGCAGTATATATAGTATTACAGTGCAGCATTTTGGTGACCCAACAGTATATACAGATGTAGCCACCTTTATCTTGAGTGGCCGCGGCGGTTGTCCCGTTCGACCATACGCAGCGTACTGTGGCGTAGCGAGGCGCGCCTAGCCACAGAGAGGCTATCTAATCGCACGGAGACAGACATTTGACGTTTGGCGTTACCTTTACGTGTAATACCTGCGATCAGCCACCAGATGTCGCTTTTTACAATCACCACTGCGCATGCGTGTGGTCTCCCGTAAAATACAATACTGACATACATAATAAGGACTACTTTACTAAGGCGTCTCATTACGCTGCATACAGCAAATACTGTACTCATTACGCTGCATTATTTAATACAGTACTGTATATACAGTACGACACCGACGCAAATACAGTAGTACAGCATACAGTATATGATCCGTCTACAATACTTTATGAATACTGTATGTGAGCGTCCAAGTCCCGCAGACAAAACACAGTACTGTAAAACCAGTAGTGTACACTGTCGCAAATGGATGTGTGTTACAAGTTCACTATTGCCTCTCAAGATTAGGAATTTTCTACAGTATGTTATCGTCCTAATCCCGTAGCCATTACAGCATAATCAAAACCAACGGATTTATACATTTGTCTGCGGCGAAGTGGTGAAGTGTTTCGCTTCCTATACTCAGAGTCCAGGGTTCGATTCCTTAAGTACGAATGCATGTTACTGTAGTTTTTTTCAGACACTTTATTATTTTTTTTATTCACATACTGTAAACCAGGGCATACAGTAGCTGCATGAGCGGTTCTATGCGATCGAGTCCGGTGTACCATAATGTGCAGGTTCTATGCAGGTTAAGGTACTATGCTCCGTACACAGTACACATACAATTCTGTAGCTGGGCAGACTGAATAGAAATGGCTACCACCTATGACTCCTTGCCCCACAGAGGCCCTAGGCTACGGAGCAAGTAATAGTCCAGATTGTACAGACTATGGGGCAATGCTGAAGGAGCGTCACAATCCCCTAGCTAAAATACACAGTATGCATATTATGGTACACCGGACTCGATGACATACTGTAGCACACTGGCAAAATGGCCGCCGCCCCTGAACCCTTGTGCAGGTTATGGGGCAATGCTGAAGGAGCGTCACAATCCCCTAGCCAAAATACACAGGGGAGGGATAAGCTACTGTAGGATTGCATACAGTATTACGGTACACCGGACTCAATCGCATAGCACACTGTCAAAACGACCACTACCCCTGAACCCCCACCTCGTGGCAGGCAGCAGTTGGGTATGGAATGAGAAATGGCATAAGCTGTGCAGGCTACGGGGCGATGCTGAAGGAGCGTCACAATCCCCTAGCCAAAATACACAGAGATACTGTAAGCGAGGTCTATGCACATTACAGTACTGTACGTTACACCGGGCTCGGTCGCATAGCAAACTGACAAAACACAAGTTTTACAGTACATACAGTAAAGCAGGCCAAAGCTGCAGGAGAGTTTCTACTGTAAAGGTTCTATGCACCGTACGGTAATGTACACATACCTGTACAATTCTATAGCAGGGCAGACTCAATTGAAATGGCTACCGCCTGTGACTCCTACAGTAGCTCCTAGGAGGCACTCAGCTATGGAGCAAATAACAGCACAGATTTTGCAGGCTACGGGGCAATGCTGAAGGAGCGTCACAATCCCCTAGCTACAATACACAGGGGTGATAGAGATAATCGAGTGGCTGGAGGGGGGTCCCCTTGATTTAAGGGGCCCCCACTCCTCCAGGGTACTCCGGCCAGGTGTGACTAGTTGGGTATTTAATTCCATGGCCGCAGGGACCGGTATAAAAGTCTCCCCCGGCTGTGCATTATCTGTCCAGCTAGTGGAGCCCAGTGCTGATTCAAAAAATATGGGGAACCCCTACGCTTTTTTTGTCCCCCTTATTTTTTGCACCAGGACCAGGCGCAGAGCCCGGTGCTGGTTCTAAAAAGATGGGGGATCCCGTGTCCATTTTTTCCGTATTCCTTCCGGAATTCGACTGCAATTGCATATACAGTACTGTACCCCTTAATGTCACTGCTTACAGTATACAGTATTTAGACATGAGCTTGTGTACAGTATCTGTCATGAGGTGCTTTTTTCACTGACACTATAACTTTTTTCTATTGTGATATACTGTACAGAGGCGGCAAACTAGCCAAACGGGAATAATCAGCTTCTGCAGAATAAAATGAGATGCTACAGTACATGCCTATATTCTGTGAGTGACTGCGGCTCTATGAAATTAAATCAGAAAATTTAAATATGAAATGCATTACTAATGTGTGGCATTACTGTACTGTATGTGTATAAGGTGTACTACAATATTTTCTGGTGTAACATAAGGAAAGGGCACTACTGCATGGTCTAATGCAGTGGTTCTCAAACTTGGTCCTCAGGACCCCACACAGTGCATGTTTTGCAGGTAAACCAGCAAGTGCACAGATGTATTCATTACTAACTGACACATTTTAGAAGGTCCATACAGTAGGTGGAGCTAATTTTTTCACTTGTGATTCTGTGAGACCTGCAAAACCTGCACTGTGTGGGGTCCTGAGGACTGAGTTTGAGAACCTGTGGTCTAATGTAAATAAAGATGAATGTGGTGGGGTGTAATGTGAATAAGGGGCATTACTGTTAGGAGTAATGTGGTACTATGATATGATGTCATGAGAATAAGAGACACCACTGCATGATATAATGTGAATAAAGTTGCAGTACTGTGTTGTGTCATTTCATCTTCGGGTATTATTGTGTTACCATGCCCCTTCCCAGCAAGAACATACTGTACACTGTTTTGGGCTGGCACTAAATGTGCACATTGTTCTTATTTAGATTATAGGGGGTAGGAGCGCCAAAATGGGTGATGGTGCTGGGAAAGGGGTGCAGGGTTAGAGGCGGAACTACGTAGCATCTGTGCAAGAGGGCATCAGCCAAAATCTAGCCTAGGGCATCATGTTGGTCAGGTTTGGCTCTGATAATACTGTATACTGTACTCTTACTGTACTTTGCATTCAATACAGATACTGTTTGCACACAGGTTTTACATGAATCATTGGCAATGCTGCAGGAGTGTCTCATTAGGCAATCTAAAATATACCACGACTATGGGTGGGGATACAGTAGGGAAGTTCTGTCACCATAAGCTGTCTGCTGTGTATAGCATATTTCCATCTGAGATGCATTTGTGTGTTTGTAATAAGAAAAAAACATTTTACTGTACATTTAGTGGATACAGTATTTCTCCCCCATAATGACGTATCATACTGTACAGGTACCCTCATGTACTGTACCGTACCATACTGTAAAATTGAATATTTATTGGAAAAACATCAATATTAATGTAAAAATAAAGTATTACAACATCCGATTCCATGTACTGCACTGATCAAAATGTACAGTACTCTTATTCAGGACTTATAAAACTGAAAATAACTGTTCATACAGTACACATCAATAACATTACTACTGTATAATATTCTACATTAGTTTATGCAATAATCAGACAAAGGCAATTTTATCATTTTTTTTAATAATGCACCAATTTAAAATTTTAAACAGAAAATACAGAACTACATATTTGTGGCTTGACCATTTCTTTCAACTACAACAGGTAATACTTTATACAGGTGATTTATATAATTATTACAATGTTCAGGTGTGAGTACTTCTAGCCAAAATTTCTTTATCCCATCCACCAGTTGCTGTTTTGTTGTTGGCTTTGCAACACTCCTAACGTACCTCTTCAATTGAGCCCACACTAATTCGATTGGGTTCATGTCTGGTGATCTATATAAAAATAAAAAAAAAGCGTATAGAAAAAATTAATTACATTACAGTAAATAGAGAAAATTAAACATACAATATTGTACTGTTTATTAAACAAAATTTTTTTTTACAGTACTAGAGTGCTATCCAAAATTTTACTTGTACACTGTTGAAAGAATACTCACTCTGGTGGTGTGCGTTCCCAATTCATACCTTTCTCTTCCATAAATTTGGCTGAGGCGGAGTGTTTAGGATCATTGTCTTGGAATATCCTATGGTGAGTTGGGTAATATTTATTCACAAATGGCACCATACATTTCTCTACTATTGTTTCTTGGAAATATTTCTTATCCATGATTCCTACAGAAATCAAAAAATGTTGTTCATTAATAAGCAACTCCTTTTATTGTGCAGTTACACGTACTCTACAGTACAACATGTATTTTTACAGAACACAGGCACAGAATAAAGTATAGTACTGTACCTTCGAAAAATAATAGGGGACCAGCTCCTAATCGTGATATGCCTCCCCATACATGGATTTTCAATGGATGCTTTGGGCGTGGTTTTAAAGAGATATGGTTACGTTTCCTGAATGACATTCTGGAGAACCGCTCAAGGGCAACAGACGATTCATCTGTGAAAATGACATCATCAAATGTTTCACCACTCTCAATCCATCGCCGTGCCTGTTCCACTCTCTTTTCTTTATTCACATCTCTTATCATTGGAGATATCCTGTGAAGAGCCAAAAATAATGAAATCAGATACAGTTATGAAATTACAGATTTACAGATTACTGTATATACAGTAGACTGTATGTGCAGTATACTGTATTATATACCTACTGTATACATTAAACTGTACATACAGTACATTAAGTTACATACAGAGTAATATATATATATACATACTGTACATACACACAAACACACACACACACACAGTATACAGTATGTAATCATCACAATAAGCCGGCAATGCTTCATTGCTGTCTCTGAGTGCCTATACAGTAGGTATCTCTTTTGGGATAGAATATATACAGTATATACACACACACATACTGTATATAGTATAAAGTACACACTCTGTATAATGATTTATGGCATTATTATATCACGTATCAAGGGATTATTAACAGTGCATTTACTGTATGGTTTATACTGCTTTCAGTATTTTACCTTGTTGCGCCAAAGGTCCATCCCATTTTCCGTCGCATCCTTCTGATGCTGGTGGCCGATATGTCCAGGTCATACTTGGAATGGAGAATTCGTTTTATTTGCAGAGCAGTACGCTCATCATCCTCACGAGTTAGTTCCTCCACAATTTGTTGCACTCTCCTACAGTACAATACAGTATGAAAAATATGAATTCATGAACAGCACAATCACAGTTACAATTGATGAAGTTTTTATTTTATTTCAAAAAAATTGTTTATGGTATAAAGCAAGTCATTTAAACATTACAGTAGTGTACAGTACGTACCATGTGCATTTTGTAGGAAATACAAATCTGGGCGTTGTTCTCTCGAATGCATGATAGCGCACCGTTTCTAAAGTGACTATAATGCCACTTTCCTTGAGCCATGCATGGATCTCTTTGATGGTTTTATTTTCTTTTTTCATGTTGGCGATTATCTTGCTCATCGTTTTGTTGATAGTTACTGGCATGTTGTCCAACTATAATTCCTGTATGGAGAGAAAACATTTGTGAATACTGTAGTCTAAAATTTACACATCTGAAAATGCATAAGAGTTTTATGATAGAAGTTAATACTGTACATGTTTACTATCCAGTACCTGATGTTCAAATTTAAGTATTGTATACTGTACAGTACTGAAAATACAACTTCAGTGTTATGGACTGTATGAAACAGATACAGTACAGTAAATAACCCTCCTTGGAAGTGCATGGGCCCTGTGAGACTTACAGTAGTGTACAGCATAAGGGTCGACTGACATGATGTACAAGCATTACATACAGTACATGTCAGTACTGTATGTAAATTCTTCAATTATTGCCTAACAACAATGCTGCTTACTGTATATTAAATACTGTAGGCCTAGAAATGTGCATCTCAATATAGTAGTTAAAAACACAGGGGCCTATGTGGATAAGCGAGTTCTATGCACACTAAAAATGGCCACCGACCGTGAACCCCCAGCACGTGGCAGCGCTCGGATATGTAGCGAGATACAGTATGGCATACATTTCACAGTTCAGGGGGCAATGCTGAAGGAGCGTCACAATCCCCTAGCTCAATTACACTGGGATAAGCGAGGTCTACTGTATGCACATTACGGTATACCGAGCTGGATCGCTTAGCAACCTGACAAAATGGCCGCCGACCGTGAACTCCCAGCACGTGGCAGCGCTCGGATATGGAGTGAGATACAGTATGGTACAGTCCAGGGGCAATGCTGAAGGAGCGTCACAATCCCCTAGCTCAATTACATTGGGATAAGCGAGGTCTATGCACATTACGGTATACCGAGCTGGATCGCTTAGCAACCTGACAACATGGCCGCCGACCGTGAACTCCCAGCACGTGGCAGCGCTCGGATATGGAGTGAGAGATGGTATACATTTTAAAATACACCGGGATAAGTTGTATAGGCCATGGAGCAATGCACAGGGACATTCATCATTTACGTACAGTATATAAATAATTGTAAACCGTAAATGAAAGAATTACCGGTCAAATACTGTATGACGAAACTGTGTCAATGAGCTGGAACAGTATGGCCTGTGAAGAAGTTTTCGAAGGCAGAAACGGAGAGCAAATTATCAGGAGATTTCTGAAAGGTCGGAGAAGATCCACACAGCAAGTCTGCTTACGAGGAAACAGCTTTGCAAAGTGGGTAGCGGGGCGGTGACTGAGACGCTCTTTTATTCACATTCACACAAAAGGAATTCTTACCGCTGTGATTGGTGCCAATATAGGCGCATTCATCCTTACACCAATCACAGAGCATACTGTACTTTTGAATGTGAATAAAAGAGCGTCTCAGTCACCGCCCGCTACCCACTTTGCACATCTGTTTCCTCGTAGGCAGACTTGCTGTGTGGATCTTCTCCGACCTTTCAGAAATCTCCTGATAATTTGCTCTCCGTTTCTGCCTTCGAAAACTTCTTCACAGGCCATACTGTTCCAGCTCATTGACACAGTTTCGTCATACAGTATTTGACCGGTAATTCTTTCATTTACGGTTTACAATTATTTTTCTCTAACGTCCTAGTGGATGCTGGGAACTCCGTAAGGACCATGGGGAATAGCGGGCTCCGAAGGAGGCTGGGCACTCTAGAAAGATCTTAGACTACCTGGTGTGCACTGGCTCCTCCCACTATGACCCTCCTCCAAGCCTCTGTTAGATTTCGTGCCCGGCCGAGGTTGGATGCACACTAGGGGCTCTCCTGAGCTCTTAGAAAGTTATAGTCTTAGAATTTGTTCTTTTCAGTGAGACCTGCTGGCAACAGGCTCACTGCAGCGAGGGACTAAGGGGAGAAGAAGCGAACTCGCCTGCTTGCAGCCGGATTGGGCTTCTTAGGCTACTGGACACCATTAGCTCCAGAGGGATCGACCGCAGGCCCAGCCTTGATGTTCGGTCCCGGAGCCGCGCCGCCGTCCCCCTTACAGAGCCAGAAGCAAGAAGATGGTCCGGAAAATCGGCGGCATGAAGACTCAGTCTTCACCAAGGTAGCGCACAGCACTGCAGCTGTGCGCCATTGCTCCTCTCACACACTTCATACTCCGGTCACTGAGGGTGCAGGGCGCTGGGGGGGGGGCGCCCTGAGGCAGCAATAAAAACACCTTGGCTGGCAAAAATACCTCAATATATAGCCCCAGGGGCTATATATGAGGTAAATACCCCTGCCAGAAGTCCATAAAAAACGGGAGAATAGGCCGCGAAAAAGGGGCGGAGCCTATCTCCTCAGCACACTGGCGCCATTTTCCCTCACAGCTCCGTTGGAGGGAAGCTCCCTGGCTCTCCCCTGCAGTCTACAAGGGTTAAAAAAAGAGAGAGGGGGCACTAAATTTAGGCGCAGTATACATTATATATATATATAGATATAAAGCTATAGGGGACATAACTCAGTTAGTCCCTGCAGTATATAGCGCTCTGGTGTGTGCTGGCATACTCTCACTCTGTCCCCCCAAAGGGCTTTTGTGGGTCCTGTCCTCGTTTAGAGCATTCCTTGTGTGTCTGCGGTGTGTCGGTACGGCTGTGTCGACATGTTGAATGAGGAGGCTTATATGGTGACGGAACAGAGGCCGATATATGTGATGTCGCCCCCTGTGGGGCCGACACCAGAGTGGATAGAGAGGTAAAAGGTATTAACCGACAGTGTCAACTCCTTACATAAAAGGGTGGATGACGTAACAGCTGTGGGACAGCCGGCTTCGCAGCCCGCGCCTGCCCAGGCGTCTCAAAGGCCATCAGGGGCTCAAAAACGCCCGCTCTCTCAGATGGCAGACACAGATGTCGACACGGAGTCTGACTCCAGTGTCGACAAGGTGGAGACATATACACCATCCAATCCGTGACTTGATCCCGGCAATAAAAAATGTGTTATACATTTCTGACTTTAACCTCTATAAATGGGTTTTAGGTTTGGGGAGAAAAAACAGGCAGTGTTTTGTTCCCCCATCAGATGAATAAATGAAGTGTGTGAAAAGCGTGGGTTCCCCCGTTAAGAAACTGGTAATTTATAAAAAGTTACTGATGGCGTACCCTTTCCCGCCAGGAGGATAAGTTACGCTGGGAGATATCCCCTAGGGTGGATAAGGCGCTCACACGTTTGTCAAAAAAGGTGGCACTGCCGTCTTAGGATACGGCCACTTTAATAGGTACCTGTTGATAAAAAAAAAAAACAAAAAAAAAAAAAAACAAAAAAAAAAAAAAAAAACAGGAGGCTATCCTGAAGTCTGTATTTACACACTCAGGTACTAGACTGAGACCTGCAGATAGTGCTGCTGCAGCGTGGTTGGTGACCCTGTCAAACAGGGATAATAGTTGGCAAACATAAAAACATATTAAAGACGTCTTATATATGGGGGATGCACAGAGGGATATTTTGCCGGCTGGCATCCAAAATAAATGTAATGTCCATTCTGTCAGGAGGGTATTAGAGACCTGTCACTGGACAGGTGATGCTGACTTAAAAAGCGCATAGAGAGCCTTATAAGAGTGAGGAATTATTTGGGGATGGTCTCTGGGACCTCGTATCCACAGCAACTGCTGGGAAGAAATAATTTTACCTCAGGTTTCCTCACAGAAAAAGGTACAGTCCTTTCGGCTTCAGAAAAGCAAGCGGGTCAAATGGCGCTTCCTTTCTGTACAGAGACAAGGGTAGAGGGAAAAAGCTGCACCAGTCAGCCTGTTCCCAGAATCAAGATTCTTCCCCCGCCTCCTGTGAGTACACACCATGACGCGGGTGCTCCACAGGTGTAGCCAGGTACGGTGGGGGGCCGCCTCAAAAATTTCAGCAATTAGTGGGCTCGCTCACAGGTGGATCCCTGTTTCTTCCAAGTAGTATTTCAGGGGTACAAGCTGGAATTAGAGATGTCTCCCCCCAGCCGTTTCCTAAAATATGCCTTGCTGACAACTCCCTCAAGCAGGGAGGCTGTGCTAGAGGCAATTAATAAGCGGTATTCCCAGCAGGTAATACTCAAGGTGCCCCTACTTCAACAAGGACGGGGTTACTATTCCACACGGGTTGGGGTACCGAAACCGCATGGTTCGGTGTGACCCATTTTATATTTAAAATCCTTGAACATAAAAAAATTCAAGTTCAAGATGGAATCGCTCAGGGCGGTTATTGCAAGCCTGGACGAGGGGGATTACATGGTATCCCGGGACATCAAGGATGCTTACCTGCATGTCCCCATTTACCATCCTCGCCAGGAGTACCTCAGATTTGTGGTACAGGATTACCATTACCAAGTCCAGACACTGCCGTTTGGACTGTACATGGCACCGAGGGTGTTTTATCAAGGTAATGGCCGAAATGATGATACTCCTTCAAAAAAAGTGAGTTGTAATTATCCCGTAATTGGACAATCTCGTTATAAGGGCGAGGTCCAAGGAGCAGTTGGTAGTCGGGGTAGCACTATTTTGGAAAGTGCTACAACAGCATAGGTGGATTCTAAACAGTCCAAAGTCACAGCTGGTTCCTATGACACGTCTACTGTTCCTGGGGATGGTTCTGGACATAAACCAGAAATAGTGTTTCTCCCGGAGGAGAAAGCCAAGGAGTTGTCATCTCTAGTCAGAGACCTCCTGAAACCAAAATAGGTAGCGGTGCATCATTGCACGCGAGTCCTGGGAAAAATGGTAGCTTCTTACGAAGCAATCCCATTAGGCAGGTTCCATACAAGAACTTTTCAGAGGGACCTGTTGGACAAGTGGTCCGGATCGCATCTTCCGATGCATAGGCTGATAACCCTGTCTCCAAGGACCAGGGTATCTCTACTGTGGTGGCTGCAGAGTGCCCATCTTCAAGAGGGCCGCAGGTTCGGCATACAGGACTAGGTCCTAGTGACCATGGATTCCAGCCTTTGAGGCTGGGGGGCAGTCGCATAGGGAAGAAACTTCCAGGGACTTTGGTCAAGTCAGGTTATTTCCCTACACATAAATATTCTGGATCTGAGGGCCATTTACAATGCCCCGAGGCCAGCAAGGCCTCTGCTTCAAAACCAGCCGGTACTGATCCAATCAGACAACATCACGGCAGTCGCCCATGTAATCAACAGGGCGGCACAAAAAGCAGGATGGCGATGGCAGAAGCCACAAGGATTCTCCGATAGGCGGAAAATCATGTGTTAGCACTGTCAGCAGTGTTCATTCCCGGAGTGGACAACTGGGAAGCAGATCTTCTCAACAGACACGACCTCCACCCGGGAGAATGGGGACTTCCTCCAGAAGTCTTCCAATAGGATTGTACACCATTGGGAAAGGCCACAGGTGGACATGATGGCGTCCCGCCTTAACAAAAAGCTAAAAAAGATATTGCTCCAGGTCAAGGGACCCTCAGGCGATAGCTATGGACGCTCTGGTAACACCGTGGGTGTACCAGTCGGTTTAGGTGTTCTCCCCTCTGCCTCTCATACCAAAGGTACTGAGAATAATAAGAAGGCGAGGAGTAAGAACGATACTCGTGGATGGCCAAGAAGAGCTTGGTACCCAGAACTTCAAGAATTTATATCAGAGGACCAATGGCCTCTGCCACTCAGTCAGGACCTGCGGCAGCAGGGGCCCTGTCTGTTCCAAGACTTACCGCGGCTGCGTTTGACGGCATGGCGGTTGAACGCCGGATCCTGAAGGAAAAGGGTATTCCGGAGGAAGTAATTCCTACGCTTACTAAAGCCAGGAAAGTGGTTACAGCAACTCATTATCAACGCATATGGCGAAAATATGTTGCATGGTGTGAGGCCGAAAGGGCCCCAACAGAGGAATTTCAACTAGGTCGATTTCTGCATTTCCTGCAAGCAGGAGTGACTATGGGCCTTAAATTGGGTTCCATTAAGGTACAGATCTCGGCTCTGTCGATTTTCTTTCAAAAAAGAACTAGCTTCAGTACCTGAAGTTCAGACATTTATAAAAGGAGTGCTGCATAGTCAGCCCCCGTTTGTGCCTCCTGTGGCACCTTGGGATCTCAACGTGGTGTTGAGTTTTCTTAAAATCACTTTGGTTTGAACCACTAAAAACCGTGGATCTGAAATATCTCACATGGAAGGTGGTTATGTTATTGGCCTTGGCTTCTGCCAGGCGAGTATCAAAATTGGCGGCTTTGTCTTGTAAAAGCCCTTATTTGATTTTCCATATGGATAGGGCAGAATTGAGGACTCGTCCCCAGTTTCTCCTTAAGGTGGTGTCAGCGTTTCACCTGAACCAGCCTATTGTGGTGCCTGCGGCTACTAAGGATTTGGAGGACTCCAAGTTGCTAGACGTTGTCAGGGCCCTGAAAATATATGTTTCCAGGACGGCTGGAGTCAGAAAATCTGACTCGCTGTTTACCCTATATGCACCCAACAAGCGGGGTGCTCCTGCTTCTAAGCAGACTATTGCTCGTTGGATTTGTAGTACAATTCAGCTTGCACATACTGTGGCAGGCCTGCCACAGCCAAAATCTGTCAATGCCCATTCCACAAGGAAGGTGGGCTCATCTTGGGCGGCTGCCCGAGGGGTCTCGGCTTTACAACTTTGCCGAGCAGCTACTTGGTCAGGGGCAAACACGTTTGCAAAATTCTACAAATTTGATACCCTGGCTGAGGAGGACCTGGAGTTCTCTCATTCGGTGCTGCAGAGTCATCCGCACTCTCCCGCCCGTTTGGGAGCTTTGGTATAATCCCCATGGTCCTTACGGAGTTCCCAGCATCCACTAGGACGTTAGAGAAAATAAGAATTTACTCACCGGTAATTCTATTTCTCGTAGTCCGTAGTGGATGCTGGGCGCCCATCCCAAGTGCGGTTTATCTGCATTACTTGTACATAGTTATTGTTAACTAAATCGGGTTATTGTTGAGCCATCTGTTGAGAGACTCTATTGTTTCATACTGTTAACTGTGTTTCATATCACGAGTTGTACGGTGTGATTGGTGTGGCTGGTATGAGTCTTACCCGGGATTCAAAATCCTTCCTTATTGTGTACGCTCGTCCGGGCACAGTACCTAACTGAGGCTTGGAGGAGGGTCATAGTGGGAGGAGCCAGTGCACACCAGGTAGTCTAAGATCTTTCTAGAGTGCCCAGCCTCCTTCGGAGCCCGCTATTCCCCATGGTCCTTACGGAGTTCCCAGCATCCACTACGGACTACGAGAAATAGAATTACCGGTGAGTAAATTCTTATTATATACTGTACGTAAATGATGAATGTCCCTGTGCATTGCTCCATGGCCTGTACAACTTATCCCGGTGTATTTTAAAATGTATGCCATACTGTATCTCACTACATATCCGAGCGCTGCCACGTGCTGGGAGTTCACGGTCGGTGGCCATTTTGTCAGGTTGCTAAGCGATCCAGCTCGGTATACCGTAATGTGCATAGACCTCGCTTATCCCAATGTAATTGAGCTAGGGGATTGTGACGCTCCTTCAGCATTGCCCCCTGAACTGTGAAATGTATGCCATATTGTATCTCACTACATATCCGAGCGCTGCCACGTGCTGGGAGTTCACGGTCGGCGGCCATTTTGTCAGGTTGCTAAGCGATCCAGCTCGGTATACCGTAATGTGCATACAGTAGACCTCGCTTATCCCAGTGTAATTGAGCTAGGGGATTGTGATGCTCCTTCAGCATTGCCCCCTGAACTGTGAAATGTATGCCATATTGTATCTCACTCCATATCCGAGCGCTGCCACGTGCTGGGAGTTCACGGTCGGCGGCCATTTTGTCAGGATGCTAAGCGATCCAGCTCGGTATACCGTAATGTGCATAGACCTCGCTTATCCCAATGTAATTGAGCTAGGGGATTGTGACGCTCCTTCAGCATTGCCCCCTGAACTGTGAAATGTATGCCATATTGTATCTCACTACATATCCGAGCGCTGCCACGTGCTGGGAGTTCACGGTCGGCGGCCATTTTGTCAGGTTGCTAAGCGATCCAGCTCGGTATACCGTAGTGTGCATAGACCTCGCTTATCCCAATGTAATTGAGCTAGGGGATTGTGACGCTCCTTCAGCATTGCCCCCTGAACTGTGAAATGTATGCCATACTGTATCTCACTACATATCCGAGCGCTGCCACGTGCTGGGGGTTCACGGTCGGTGGCCATTTTTAGTGTGCATAGAACTCGCTTATCCACATAGGCCCCTGTGTTTTTAACTACTATATTGAGATGCACATTTCTAGGCCTACAGTATTTAATATACAGTAAGCAGCATTGTTGTTAGGCAATAATTGAAGAATTTACATACAGTACTGACATGTACTGTATGTAATGCTTGTACATCATGTCAGTCGACCCTTATGCTGTACACTACTGTAAGTCTCACAGGGCCCATGCACTTCCAAGGAGGGTTATTTACTGTACTGTATCTGTTTCATACAGGAAACTAATTGCAGTCCATAACACTAATATTAAGCCCACTCCATTATCCACTCCTCCCCTGTGTATTAAACACCCCCTACCACCCTGGAAGTCATGTACCAGGGCCCCTTCATTCAGCACAATGCCCCCTTCTACAGTTTAGTGTTCTCCTTCCTGCCCCATCTGTGCAGTAAAGGAATAATTAGCAGAAATTATTTCTCCAGGTCCTACTGTACATACTGAGCGAAAGATAGAACCCCCCCTATCCCCCGCGGAGCATCAAAGCTGCCGCTGATAGCTCCCCCCACCCCTTCCGCTGGTGAGTGGGTAGGGGCCCCAGTGCATTGCTGTGTCCAGGGGCCCACACTGCTGTTAAGATGGCTCTAGTAATTGAGCTAGGGGATTGTGACGCTCCTTCAGCATTGCCCCTGGACTGTACCATACTGTATCTCACTCCATATCCAAGCGCTGCCACGTGCTGGGAGTTCACGGTCGGTGGCCATTTTGTCAGGTTGCTAAGCGATCCAGCCCGGTATAACGTAATGTACATAGACCTTGCTTATCCCGGTGTACTACAGGTATGTGCAGTAGTACTGAATGATTGCTATCACTTGTGGTGAAACACCTATCTTATCAAATACAGTAACTACTGTACAGTATAGTTGTTCGCACAGGTGATGGTAATCATACTGTATATTTAAACTGAAGTCCGTAACAGAGCATTCTGTCCCTCCTGCAGAGGTTCTTGTTGGGAGGCACAGGGAAAAAAGGCAAATACTGTACAGTATTTGCACTTTACTGTTGTGCACTTTATTTGAAAATGTACAGTTGTTTGCTATTTTTAGCATGCTGTGCTTTACATGTTTTCTTATTGTGGTTTTTATATTTTTAGACAAAAGACAAAGAATGCAGACTACCAGATTTTACGGGAGTGCCAAAACCCACCCATCAGTGGCACAGAAACTTGCTGCATTAGTCCCACAAAAGAAGAAGAAAACTGCCAAGGCGGCTCAGAAAGAAAATGTGGTGAAACCACGAAAAAATGCCAAGGCAAAGAATAATACGTTGGAGATGATATGTGGTGTGGCAAATGATGTAATTGTTCCATCTCCTGCAGATCACAGTGTTCAGCCAATGAATCTGGAAATACCGGTGCTAGAGGACGTGACAAACACGCTGCATCAGGAAGCTTCTTTTTTGGACCATGTAGCCACCCCTGGACAAGAAGACATGACACATTCACCACGAAGAAGGTTGCATTTCACAGATGTGAACACCAAAGTGCAGGACTGCCAGTGTACCTGTCCTGTTTTACTAAAGGAGCTACTCAGTAAGGTGACCAATATGGAGTCAGAAGTTGGTGGACAGGTCAATCAGCTGCAGACCGATGTGGCTGGCCTTAAAGAAGGCATAAAGGAACAGATGGTAGAAGCCATGAAGAAAGTCATTGAACAAACGAGGGAAGAATGGCAAGTTGGAGTTTGCCGCACCATCATTGCAACACACCACCAAGCGGTTCAAGTCAGCGGCCTGGACGACCGAGGCCTGGAGGACCGCAGAGGAGGCCTGGAGGACCGCAGAGGAGGCCTGGAGGACCGCAGAGGAGGCCTGGAGGACCGCAGCGGACTGGACGAAGTCAGCGGCATGGACGACCACAGAGGAGGCCTGGAGGACCGCAGAGGAGGCCTGGAGGACCGCAGAGGAGGCCTGGAGGACCGCAGAGGAGGCCTGGACGACCGCAGAGGAGGCCTGGACGACCGCAGAGGAGGCCTGGAGGACCGCAGAGGAGGCCTGGAGGACCGCAGCGGACTGGACGAAGTCAGCGGCATGGACGACCACAGAGGAGGCCTGGAGGACCGCAGAGGAGGCCTGGAGGACCGCAGAGGAGGCCTGGAGGACCGCAGAGGAGGCCTGGAGGACCGCAGAGGAGGCCTGGACGACCGCAGAGGAGGCCTGGACGACCGCAGAGGAGGCCTGGACGACCATAGAGGAGGCCTGGGGGACCGCAGCAGCGGACTGGACGAAGTCAGCGACTTGGACGACCGCAGAGGAGGCCTGGAGGACCGCAGAGGAGGCCTGGAGGACCGCAGAGGAGGCCTGGAGGACCGCAGAGGAGGCCTGGACGACCGCAGAGGAGGCCTGGACGACCGCAGAGGAGGCCTAGACGACCGTAGAGGAGGCCTGGGGGACCGCAGCAGCGGACTGGACGAAGTCAGCGACTTGGACGACCGCAGAGGAGGCCTGGAGGACCGCAGAAGAGGCCTGGAGGACCGCAGAAGAGACCTGGAGGACCGCAGAAGAGACCTGGAGGACCGCAGAGGCCTGGACCACAGCAGCGGACTGGACGAAGTCAGCGACTTGGGCGACCGCAGAGGAGGCCTGGACGACCGCAGAGGAGGCCTGGACGACCGCAGAGGAGGCCTGGACGACCGCAGAGGAGGCCTGGGGGACCGCAGCAGCGGACTGGACGAAGTCAGCGACTTGGACGACCGCAGAGGAGGCCTGGAGGACCGCAGAAGAGACCTGGAGGACCGCAGAGGCCTGGACCACAGCAGCGGACTGGACGAAGTCAGCGACTTGGGCGACCGCAGAGGAGGCCTGGACGACCACAGAGGCCTGGAGGACCGCAGAGGAAACATGGAGGACCGCAGAGGAGGCCTGGAGGACCGCAGAGGAGGCCTGGAGGACCGCAGAAGAGACCTGGAGGACAGCAGAGGAGGCCTGGAGGACCGCAGAGGAGGCCTGGAGGACCGCAGAAGAGACCTGGAGGACAGCAGAGGAGGCCTGGAGGACCGCAGAGGAGGCCTGGAGGACCGCAGAGGAGGCCTGGAGGACCGCAGAGGAGGCCTGGAGGACCGCAGAGGAGGCCTGGAGGACCGCAGAGGAGGCCTAGAGGACCGCAGAAGAGACCTGGAGGACCGCAGAGGAGGCCTGGAGGACCGCAGAGGAGGCCTGGAGGACCGCAGAGGAGGCCTGGAGGACCGCAGAGGCCTGGACCACAGCAGCGGACTGGACGAAGTCAGCGACTTGGACGACCGCAGAGGAGGCCTGGAGGACCGCAGAAGAGACCTGGAGGACCGCAGAAGAGACCAGGAGGACCGCAGAAGAGACCTGGAGGACCGCAGAGGAGGCCTGGAGGACCGCAGAGGGCTGGACGACCGCAGAGGCCTGGATTCAAGTGTGCTGTTGCCAGGAACACCAATGATGACCAGCACACCTGCTCACAGGCCACTTCGCAATACATTCGGAGGCTCTCTGAACAATATTGCCCTGGCTGTCATCTCAACTTCCCTGGACGACCATCTGTACAGAGCTTCAAATGGACATATTCAGAAATATGCATATTCTCTGTTCCAGCACCATGTACGGTACGACAAATACTTGACGTGGGCCAATCGTGTGAACTTTGATGGTTCCAAGGGCAAACTTCCGCTGCCCAAAAATCTGGTACATGACATCATGGCTAGGTGTGAACGCCGCGTGAGGATTGGTGATCCAGAAAAGAGGAAGATAAGGGATACCATAAACTCTGTGCTGAGAACGAAGAGGAAAATGACTTGGAAGCTCGACTATGATGAAACCAGATCATTACCTACCTCCTAGCTTCAGCACATCAGCTTCACACAGCTGAAGCTAAAAAATTGTGTCAATGTACCTGTATGACCTGTACATTTTCTGGGGCTGCATGCACTGTGCTGAATCCACTTGGAGCAGCTCGGTTACTCAAAGGGGAGTGCATGAACTTGGCTCACCACATTCCTGGTAATGTAAGGGCCTGTTACAAGTTGCCCCTTTTATTCCTGTTGATTTTTTGGGCGCTGCTGTATCTATCCAGTAGCAGCCGAGTCCATTGTGCTGTGTCCATCTGGGGCCTTGGGCTGCGTTTCCATCCAGGGGCTGCTGTTGTCAGTCCTCTATTCTGGTGTCCGTATGCGACAGTGTTAAAAAGCAAAAGACAAAAACGAAAAATAATTCAAAAAAGCAAAACCTAAAAATAAAGTACAAAAACCATTACCCCGCACCACCACCACAAAAAAATAAATTATAAAAATGTTAAAGTTGATATTGTTACTGTATTTGTGCTGTTACCTTTTGATTAAAGTACCGTACAGTATGTGTGATGTTGGCTTTATTACAATACAGTACAGTATGTGTGATGTTACATGTTCCAAATGATTTTGTCCGTAAATAAAGTGTTTCTTAAAATAAACATGACGTGGTTTCCAATGTTTGTATTCCCAACTTCCTGTACTGTATAAATTAGTACTACTGTATGATGGGAATTCAATTAAGAGTGGTATACTGTATGTAAAACAACTTGGTTAGGCATCTTGCATTTCATATTTTAATAAAAACCACAGGAAACTTCTATTTTTAAAAGTTTATTGAAGAAAAAAAGGTGTTTTTTTTAAAATAAAGTTTGAAAGTTAATTAAAACAAAAAAGTAGTTTGTTCTTCGTTACATTCTTTTCTTGTGTATATAGATATCTGTGGGGGAAAAAAAAAAAAAGTATTAAAGTAAAGACACTCATGTTCATTTGTTTTCCAAGAAAATTTGTGGAACCACACAGCCCAGCAATAAGTCATGCTGGGCTGTGTGGTTCCACAAAAGGCATGCGGTACAAAGTGAAATAGTGGTGTCAGTGGTCAGCACTTTGACACGCTAACATTTGTGGAACCACACAGCAATGGCTGACACACATAAAATGGCTGACACACACAAAATGCCTGACACACACAAAATGCCTGACACACACAAAATGCCTGACACACACATGCTGGAGTGAAAACACATGTTTGCCAAACAGTCGACAGCACATGTCGGCCAGATGGCCGACCAAACTTGCTCCAAATCACCCCAAACTGGCCAGAAAGCACCCCAGCACACTCAGGAGGTACTGTACACCACAGCTAAATTAGGAGAGAATTTCATTACAAACAGCCAGATCTTGCAGATTATCTGCCAGATAATTGTATGGTGTACAGTATGCCTATCTTATACAGTAGAAAAAGATACTATACAATGGAGTACAAGAACAAAATTTTTTATTAAATAAAATTAAATTAATCTTAATAAAACATTAAAAAAGTGGTCCACTAAGAGGTGGACCACCACCCGCAGGAGCTGGATGGCACGCTGCAACTGTTCTGTGGGAAAAAAAGGACAGTATTACAAAACAAATACTGAATACTTTACAGTGTAGTAATGGCAATACAGTACTTTACTCTATATTAGACAATATTGTTATTTACAATGTACAGTACTGTATTGTCAGTACAGTAAATCAAACACTACTGTATGCTGTCGAGGTAATTTAAACATTGCTTTAGTTTACCTCTTGTATAAGTGGGCTGCTGCCTGCCCGCTTCTGGGCCAGCCCACCTATCTTGCCCCTGTCTGGGGCCCCCATAAATAATTGGCACTATATTGGAGAAAAAAAAACATTTAGTCACATTCAAATAGTAAACAATTATTACTGTATACTGTAGGTACAGTATTATACTGTATTGCTGGTATTCAAAATATAAAGTACTGTACAAGAGTTTAGCTTCAATAGGTCATAAACAAATTGTCAAAGGAATTAAACACCACAGTACAAATACTGTAGACATTTACTGTATGTATTAGCAGTCATGACATTTCATGACCGCTTCAGAAAAAAGAGGGTTACAGTACTGTAGGTGGTGTTGTAGGGAGTACTATCCATAATAGTGGACTGTACTCAGAGCCAGCCATAAATAATATGATTCCCTAGTCAAGTTTTTGGATGCTGCCCCCTTGCACAGATGCTATTTCCGCCTCTGAGCCTGTACCCCTTTCCCAGCACCATCACCCCTCAACCATAGCAGTCCTCATTTTGGTGCTCCTCCAACTTACTGTACTGTATGTTTAAAATAGCAACAGTGTGCACATTCGGTGTGCATCCCAAAACGGTGCATGTTCTTGCTGGGAAGGGGCAAGGCCACACAGTAATTCCCCAATCTGAAATGACGCCACACAGTACTGCAACTTTATTCACAACATATCATGCAATAGTGTCTCTTTTTCTCGTTACATCATATGATAGTACCACATTACTCCTCAAAGTATTCCCACTTATTCACATTGCATCACATCATATTGCTCTTTGTTCACATTAGACCACACAGTAGTGCCCTTGCTACAGTATATGTTACACAACAAAGTACTGTATACACATAATGCTGCACATTAGTAATGCATTTTGTATGCACAGAATATACTGTAGGCATGCTGCATATCATATTAATCAGCAGAAGCTGCTTGTGCCCCTGGGCATTTGGCAAGTATGCCTATGCCTAGGGCAGGCTCAGACTGGAGATCAGTACGTAATCCCGCTGGACGGGATCCCGGCAGTCAAAATACAGACGCCGGAATCCCGACCACACAATCCCGACAGGGGCGGCGAGCGGAAAGCAGCCCCTTGCATGCTTGCTTCGCTCGCCACGCGGTGGGCACGGTGCCTCGCTACGCTCTACACACTATTATATCAGTAGTCAGGAAACGCAGCATGCATTTGTGGAGTGAAGAGGGTGAAAAAGGAGAGAAAGTACAGTTTGTACTGTAAGGTTATGTCAGAGGGTGTGAAGATGATCAGCTCAGTGTTATACATGTTACAGTAAGTTAGAATACAGTACAGTGCATTATGTATTTCTATTTTATTACCAGGTGTCTCCTCCACTGGTTGGCGACGGACTGTAAAAAGATAATACAGTACAGTTAGTCATATCAGTTTGACTTAAAATAATGTTGGAGAAAAAAAAATACTGTAATTACAGTACCAACTATTGCTACTGTACAGTATATTTACCAAAAATGTATTCTGGCTCGTCGTCTGTGGGTAAAAGAGAAGAATATTATAAGATACAGTATACAGTAAAAAGTATAGTAATAGTACACTAGTGTCCAGGCCCAGTGTCAGGTGGGTAAAAAAAGGTATGCTTGTGACAGGCATGGTGATTCCAAGGGACCCCACCGAGACCATCAGAAAATTTGTGAGTGACCCGTATGCCGGTGATTATGACTAGAATAAGGTAGCAACTCTTTTTTCTTTTGAATTATGTATACTGTACAGTACTGTATGTGCATATTGTACAGTACACTTAAAATATTTAGCAGTTACTGTAGTGGTAATTTTTGGGATGACAGTATTAGCATACTGTAAGCATCCAACTGAGGCCCCCAAACAGATGCCGCCACTAGGTACAGTACGTGCCTCTCGTGCCTAATGGGAAATTCATCACTGACAGTATCTAGAGAGATGAATGGAGAGACAGTGACAAGGGGTGAGAGAGAGAGAGAGAGAGAAATTGAGTAAGATGGGTGTTTTTTTTAGAACAGGATGTTGTCCATACAGTAGCAACCAATCAAATATTACCTACTGTACTGTATTATCGTCTGTAAGTGTAACTAGATACTGTAAATGTTAATGTGGGATGTGATCGGTTGCTACTGTATGGGCAATATCACCAGTTCAAACAAAAACAATTTTCATCCGATTTCTACGCATTTGCCAGAAAAATCTGATGAAAAGTGCTACTCTGATGGCATCAGATCAATGTCAGTAATAATTCTTACCACTAAATGCAGCAGCATCATCATCATCCTCCTCCTCCTCCGTGGCCTGTTCCAGTGTAGGGCCTGTGAAAAAAAACATTAATGTGAAAAAAAAAAAGGTTCATTCCAGGAAATACACATACCCTCCAACATGACCCGCCCCACTAGGTACAAAATGCTCTGGTTCTGGACTTCCCTCTTAATTTATTATTGCCATCACCTGTGAAGAAACAGCTTTCTTATCATATAACTAGTTCAACACAGGTGATGGAAATCATAAATTAAGAGGGAAGTCTAGAAACAGAGCAGTGCGGCGGGTCATGTTGGAGGGTCTGCATACAGAAACATAGAATTTGATGACAAATACTGTAAGAACCACTTTGCCCATCTAATCTGCCTCTTTTTTTTAACCTTTTTTTTACATCAAACCTTATAACAATTTTCCCCAAACATCACATGATGCAAAGATAAATAAATAAAAAAAGAGGTGCAAGATGGAATTGTGATTGGGCCCTCCCAACCACCCTTATGTTATATAAACAGGGTCTGCCACACGACTGTGGCTGAAATGACTGGTTGGTTTGGGCCCCCACCAAAAAAAGAAGCAATCAATCTCTCCTTGCTCAAACTGGCTCTACAGAGGCACGATGTACCGGACTGGACTTACTTAATGGGTGCAGTGAGGTGATGGACATAGAGATAGAGTCCTGGTCCTCCTCCTCCGCCACCGCCTGTGACAGTGTAGGGCCTGTGAAAGCAAAAAATCCATGAAATATACTTTTGTATTCTGTGTTGAATACAGTAAAGCAAAAATTCAGTCAGGAATTGGAGGAGGAGAGTAAATTTCGCACACAGAGACGAGAATGTCGAGGCCAGAATCAGGGGGTAGTGGAGGAGGGTTAGGATACCGTACCTCACCCTGTTGGGATTGCTGCAATCAGGATGCCACTGTCGGTCACCTGACCGCTAGAATCCTGACTGCTGGTCACGCAAACCCAACCCATTGGTTTAACACAATGTACAGTACAGTACAATACTGCAGTTTACTTACCAAGTTGGGGAGAGGGTTTTTCATCCTCACTGTCAATAATTACTGAGTTGAAAATAAAAAAATATTATAAACAAAATACAGTAGAGTACAGTTACTACAAAATTGCACAGTAGTACAGTGCTACAGGAGGCAGAGATATATTCATAATACAGTAGGAGCAGAATGACTGTCCAGCGGTAGGGGACATACAGTACTGTATTTAAAAGACCTGCTGTCTGGATCCCGACATTCAGAATGCAGAGTGTGGATTCAGAGTATGATTGGAGGGTTAGGCTAGTGGAGGGTGGGTCGGATGCACAATTTTGGGCACCATAATACAAAATGGATATCGTGGAACTACAAAAGGTTTAGAGGCGGGCGACCAAAGTGATGAAGTGGATTGAGAAGATGGAATACAAGGAAAGGCAGGCTAGGCATGTTTACATTGGAAAAGAGGAGATTAAGAGGGGACATGATTAACCTTTACAAATATACTGTATACAGTAAGGGGACAATACACAGGAACGGTTTTTGATAAGATGGACACAGAGGACACGTGCACAGTAACTCTTGTTGAAGTAGAGGCGATTTCGCACAGAGGCGAAAAGGGGTCTTCACAGTGAGGGAAATACTGTACAGTACATGTTTGGAATTCCCTGCCTGAAAAGTAATAAAAGTGGACTTGGTCAATACTTTTAAGAATGGGCTTGAGAAAATCCTACTGTACTTACTATAATCTGGCTCCTCTTCCTCCCCCGAATCAATGGGAATGAGCTCCTCCTCTGTATCAATTACGAGGCGGTCTGTGTGTAAAAGATGACAAGTATTGTAAAATACAAAAATTACAGTAATACTGTAGGAAACTAGTGTGTCTGTAACAAAAAGTAATTATTACCACTTCCGGAGCTCTCGGATGGTGGTGGTGGTGTTGGTACTGTGGGAAAAAAAATAACAGTACTGTAAGTGAAGCTGTCAATTTGAAACATGTACTGTACAGTATCCAGGACACATGTACAGTAGTGTAACAACGATGACAGTAGCACCAGAATTCTCATTACACAATACCTGGCAGCGCAGCAGGTGGTGGTGGTGGTGGTGGTGGTACTGTGGGAAAAAAAATAACAGTACTGTAAGTGAAGCTGTCAATTTGAAACATGTACTGTACAGTATCCAGGACACATGTACAGTAGTGTAACGATGACAGTCACACCAGAATTCTCGTTACACAATACCTGGCAGCGCAGCAGGTGGTGGTGGTGGTGGTGGTGGTGGTGGTACTGTGGGAAAAAAAATAACAGTACTGTAAGTGAAGCTGTCAATTGGAAACATGTACTGTACAGTATCCAGGACACATGTACAGTAGTGTAACGATGACAGTCACACCAGAATTCTCGTTACACAATACCTGGCAGCGCAGCAGGTGGTGGTGGTGGTGGTGGTGTTGTTGGTACTGTGGGAAAAAAAATAACAGTACTGTAAGTGAAGCTGTCAATTTGAAACATGTACTGCACAGTATCCAAGACACATGTACAGTAGTGTAACAACGATGACAGTAGCACCAGAATTCTCGTTACACAATACCTGGCAGCGCAGCAGGTGGTGGTGGTGGTGGTGGTGGTGGTACTGTGGGAAAAAAAATAACAGTACTGTAAGTGAAGCTGTCAATTGGAAACATGTACTGTACAGTATCCAGGACACATGTACAGTAGTGTAACAACGATGACAGTAGCACCAGAATTCTCGTTACACAATACCTGGCAGCGCAGCAGGTGGTGGTGGTGGTGGTGGTGGTGGTGGTACTGTGGGAAAAAAAATAACAGTACTGTAAGTGAAGCTGTCAATTTGAAACATGTACTGTACAGTATCCAGGACACATGTACAGTAGTGTAACGATGACAGTCACACCAGAATTCTCGTTACACAATACCTGGCAGCGCAGCAGGTGGTGGTGGTGGTGGTACTGTGGGAAAAAAAATAACAGTACTGTAAGTGAAGCTGTCAATTGGAAACATGTACTGTACAGTATCCAGGACACATGTACAGTAGTGTAACAACGATGACAGTAGCACCAGAATTCTCGTTACACAATACCTGGCAGCGCAGCAGGTGGTGGTGGTGGTGGTGGTGGTACTGTGGGAAAAAAAATAACAGTACTGTAAGTGAAGCTGTCAATTGGAAACATGTACTGTACAGTATCCAGGACACATGTACAGTAGTGTAACAACGATGACAGTAGCACCAGAATTCTCGTTACACAATACCTGGCAGCGCAGCAGGTGGTGGTGGTGGTGGTGGTGGTACTGTGGGAAAAAAAATAACAGTACTGTAAGTGAAGCTGTCAATTTGAAACATGTACTGTACAGTATCCAGGACACATGTACAGTAGTGTAACAACGATGACAGTAGCACCAGAATTCTCGTTACACAATACCTGGCAGCGCAGCAGGTGGTGGTGGTGGTGGTACTGTGGGAAAAAAAATAACAGTACTGTAAGTGAAGCTGTCAATTTGAAACATGTACTGCACAGTATCCAGGACCAAAAAGGGGTCCGGCCAATAAACAATCTGCATCAGAGAAGCAAGATACAGTATGCTTAAAGTATACAGTACTATATACTAGATCGCCAACAAACGTAAATTAACAAACAACTATCACTGGAATTTACCATCCTCATCCCGTAGCGAAGCACGGGTATTCAGCTATCTACAATGTTATTTATACTTTGTGTTTAATATTTACATTTAGTTTTGTAAACAGACATTCTTAACATTAACGGATTGCAGCGAGTTATCTGTGATGGTCAGGACAGGGGGTTGGGACTATAGAAATCACTATGTACTGTACACTACTGTATTTGACAATACTTACCAGCTTGGCGGCGCCTGTCCCGCCTCCTGTGACGTCGTGCTACCAGCCCTGTAAAAATATATATACAGTATAATGGCAGCATACTGTACAGCCAATGAAATTCAACATTGACAGCATCTTTATGACATCACAATAAATGGAATTGTTCATTCTAGTACCCTGCACCTAATCACTCAGGAGGGCATAGTGTACTGTACTGTCTTCAAAACTTAAGGGGCACATTTCTAAATGTGACATACAGTACACTTACAGTATCGCTACAGTACAGTAGGTCCAGGGTATTAGACAGAACACTACCTTTATAGACATTGTAACACACATAAGCATTGCCCTTATAAACATTATGACACACATCAGCATGCAGCCCTCCCACCCTTAACCATCTCAGTACTGTTCATTACATTACAAATTGATTTCATGACAGATGATGCAGTACTCACCTGAATTCATCTTATTCACGTCATGTCACAGTAGTGCAGTTTATTCACGTCACAGTACTGTCCTTGATTCACGTTGTGTCACACAGTAGAGCACCGTATTCACGTCACAGTACTGTCCTTGATTCACGTTGTGTCACACAGTAGAGCACCGTATTCACGTCACAGTACTGTCCTTGATTCACGTTGTGTCACACAGTAGAGCACCGTATTCACGTCACAGTACTGTCCTTGATTCACGTTGTGTCACACAGTAGAGCACCGTATTCACGTCACAGTACTGTCCTTGATTCACGTTGTGTCACACAGTAGAGCACCTTATTCACGTTACTGTACGTCACAGTAGTGCAGTAGTATATCCACATTACGTCACAAAGTAGAGATCTGCCAGTCATGAACCTTATGCAAGAGTAATGCACGTCAGAACACATTAGGCCACTGTAACATCCCTTAGAATAATTTCTGCCAAAGTAACATCCCTTAGAACACTGTACTATCTGAAACACAAATTTCGGCACACTGCACGACACACTGCAATTAAACCACACAATGCACTGCACGACTGCGTGATATGACAAACTGCACATTTCCCTGCAAAATATGATACAATGTACACTACACAAAAAACTGCAATTACCACATGTGTATACAGTACACTGCACGACAGTGCTGGCCCTAGCCAGGTACAGATACAGCCGCAGTCACGCAAAATATAGGCATGCCGCATATCATTTTAATCAGCAGAAGCTGCTGGTGCCCCTAAGCATAGCAAATGCCCTAGGCATTTGCCTACTGTAGTTTGCCTATGCCTAAGGCCGGCTCTGCTGCACGATGTGATTCACTATGTATTACACTCACTGCACAATACCATATACTGAATGTACACTGCATGACACGCTGCAATTACGCAGCACGATACACTGTGATACATTGCATATACTGTACACTGCATGATACTGTACACTGCACAATCGTAGACCACCTGGATTGTAAAGAACTACTGTATATACACAAGTTTAAAAAAATAACAATTGTTTTTGTAAAACGCATGTCGATCTTTTTCCATGTCAACTTAACGACCATGTCAACCTACAGTAACTGGTGTCAACCAATTTCAAAAGCCGCACCATCTAGGTCGACGCAAAAAAACAAATTGACCTTTTGACCCGGGTTAATGTTTGGTCCTTGTTTAACCATTTGTTTACCACAAATACTGTACAGTGCTGTATAGACCGGATACCTGCTGCTACAGCAGCCCCTGCTATAATGTACTGTACCTGTAACTACAGTAACTTAAAGTACAGTAATCTACAGTAATGTACTGTACTTACAATCCCTTATGGCCTGCAGGCGTCGTGGGGTCCTCCTCACGAGGTCGCTCCATCTCCTCTGGAGAGACCTCACCGTTCTCCTCCGGTTGTAGGTCCGGAGGATATCCCTGCTGGCCCTCCTATATGCCCTAACTTTCTCCTCGTTGCTGGCGAGAGTTCTGTCCCGCCAGCGAACGAGGAGACGCAGCTCACCCAGAGCATAGGGACGGTCACGTACTACAGGTACAGCAGCCATGCTTATGCTCAATGAGCGATCCAGACGTCGTGCGTCTCAGACGTCGTGCGTCTCAGACGTCGTGCGTTCCATGCATTCAACGTACAGTACTGTAGTTACTGTACTTTGTGACAGTTTCCCTTAGTTTTACATATGCCCTTTCTTTGACCACAGTATTTTCCACTGTCTTGCCCTACGCCCTTCCCTCCTGGGAGCCTTCACAGGTCTTATGCTATACACAAATACCGAAGATGCACAGTCCGTCAGAATACACTCATTTCATTCACGCTGTTTGGGTGCATTTAGCGTAAAGAATCGCTCCTGCAGATGTACTTTGATTTATGTGAAACCTGTGTGCATCCTTCCATTGACTGTCTTACAATGTAAATAAAATAATACAGTGCATTATTACAGAAAAAGAAAAAAAAAGAAAGAAAGCACATCATGTCTCGAACCCTGGACCCCCAGTGAGGGAGGTGGGAGCCTTCACCCCTAGCCCACGACGCCTCATGAGAGATTTCTAATTTCATGTGTGAAAGTACTGCAAACAGCGCCCGGCCCTCGCCCCATTGCTGTTGGTTTATGCCTTAGAGGACTCGGACGCTCGCATTTGTAAAGCACGGTGTTTTCCTCCGCCTCCTGCTAGCCTGTTGCCCTTCCCCCATGGGAGCCTGCACAGATCATGCAGTAGACAGGGAGGGAATGCAGGTCATGTGCAATACACAAACGCCCACTGTAGTACTATTTTGCTCACTTACAGTACCGTACTGTAGGTTGCATTTAGCGTAAAGAATCGCTCCTGCAGATGTACTTTGATTTATGTGAAACCTGTGTGCATCCTTCCATTGGATGTACTGTATTGGAGAGAAAAAAAAAAATGTTAAAGTGAATGTCACGGGAACACATTAAAAATAAGGTTGGCACTTCCTTCCCATTGGTGTTGGTTTACAGTATGCCGTAGTGTACTCGGACGCTCATGTAATTGCATTTCAAAGGCACAGTATTTTCCATCGTCTCCCCCCTACCCCCATCGCCCTTCCCCCCTGGGGGCCTGCACAGGGAGGAAATTCAGGTCCTGTGCAATGCACAAACGCTGAAGATCTACAGTACTGTTTTGCTTAGTTGGTAGCGCCAGAATACACTCATTTCATTCACGCTGTTTGGGTGCATTTAGCGTAAAGAATCGCTCCTGCAGATGTACTTTGATTTATGTGAAACCTGTGTGCATCCTTCCATTGACTGTCTTACAATGTAAATAAAATAATACAGTGCATTATTACAGAAAAAAAAAAAAAAAAGAAAGAAAGCACATCATGTCTCGAACCCTGGACCCCCAGTGAGGGAGGTGGGAGCCTTCACCCCTAGCCCACGACGCCTCATGAGAGATTTCTAATTTCATGTGTGAAAGTACTGCAAACAGCGCCCGGCCCTCGCCCCATTGCTGTTGGTTTATGCCTTAGAGGACTCGGACGCTCGCATTTGTAAAGCACGGTGTTTTCCTCCGCCTCCTGCTAGCCTGTTGCCCTTCCCCCATGGGAGCCTGCACAGATCATGCAGTAGACAGGGAGGGAATGCAGGTCATGTGCAATACACAAACGCCCACTGTAGTACTATTTTGCTCACTTACAGTACCGTACTGTAGGTTGCATTTAGCGTAAAGAATCGCTCCTGCAGATGTACTTTGATTTATGTGAAACCTGTGTGCATCCTTCCATTGGATGTACTGTATTGGAGAGAAAAAAAAAAATGTTAAAGTGAATGTCACGGGAACACATTAAAAATAAGGTTGGCACTTCCTTCCCATTGGTGTTGGTTTACAGTATGCCGTAGTGTACTCGGACGCTCATGTAATTGCATTTCAAAGGCACAGTATTTTCCATCGTCTCCCCCCTACCCCCATCGCCCTTCCCCCCTGGGGGCCTGCACAGGGAGGAAATTCAGGTCCTGTGCAATGCACAAACGCTGAAGATCTACAGTACTGTTTTGCTTAGTTGGTAGCGCCAGAATACACTCATTTCATTCACGCTGTTTGGGTGCATTTAGCGTAAAGAATCGCTCCTGCAGATGTACTTTGATTTATGTGAAACCTGTGTGCATCCTTCCATTGACTGTCTTACAATGTAAATAAAATAATACAGTGCATTATTACAGAAAAAAAAAAAAAAAAGAAAGAAAGCACATCATGTCTCGAACCCTGGACCCCCAGTGAGGGAGGTGGGAGCCTTCACCCCTAGCCCACGACGCCTCATGAGAGATTTCTAATTTCATGTGTGAAAGTACTGCAAACAGCGCCCGGCCCTCGCCCCATTGCTGTTGGTTTATGCCTTAGAGGACTCGGACGCTCGCATTTGTAAAGCACGGTGTTTTCCTCCGCCTCCTGCTAGCCTGTTGCCCTTCCCCCATGGGAGCCTGCACAGATCATGCAGTAGACAGGGAGGGAATGCAGGTCATGTGCAATACACAAACGCCCACTGTAGTACTATTTTGCTCACTTACAGTACCGTACTGTAGGTTGCATTTAGCGTAAAGAATCGCTCCTGCAGATGTACTTTGATTTATGTGAAACCTGTGTGCATCCTTCCATTGGATGTACTGTATTGGAGAGAAAAAAAAAAATGTTAAAGTGAATGTCACGGGAACACATTAAAAATAAGGTTGGCACTTCCTTCCCATTGGTGTTGGTTTACAGTATGCCGTAGTGTACTCGGACGCTCATGTAATTGCATTTCAAAGGCACAGTATTTTCCATCGTCTCCCCCCTACTCCCATCGCCCTTCCCCCCTGGGGGCCTGCACAGGGAGGAAATTCAGGTCCTGTGCAATGCACAAACGCTGAAGATCTACAGTACTGTTTTGCTTAGTTGGTAGCGCCAGAATACACTCATTTCATTCACGCTGTTTGGGTGCATTTAGCGTAAAGAATCGCTCCTGCAGATGTACTTTGATTTATGTGAAACCTGTGTGCATCCTTCCATTGACTGTCTTACAATGTAAATAAAATAATACAGTGCATTATTACAGAAAAAAAAAAAAAAAAGAAAGAAAGCACATCATGTCTCGAACCCTGGACCCCCAGTGAGGGAGGTGGGAGCCTTCACCCCTAGCCCACGACGCCTCATGAGAGATTTCTAATTTCATGTGTGAAAGTACTGCAAACAGCGCCCGGCCCTCGCCCCATTGCTGTTGGTTTATGCCTTAGAGGACTCGGACGCTCGCATTTGTAAAGCACGGTGTTTTCCTCCGCCTCCTGCTAGCCTGTTGCCCTTCCCCCATGGGAGCCTGCACAGATCATGCAGTAGACAGGGAGGGAATGCAGGTCATGTGCAATACACAAACGCCCACTGTAGTACTATTTTGCTCACTTACAGTACCGTACTGTAGGTTGCATTTAGCGTAAAGAATCGCTCCTGCAGATGTACTTTGATTTATGTGAAACCTGTGTGCATCCTTCCATTGACTGTCTTACAATGTAAATAAAATAATACAGTGCATTATTACAGAAAAAAAAAAAAAAAGAAAGAAAGCACATCATGTCTCGAACCCTGGACCCCCAGTGAGGGAGGTGGGAGCCTTCACCCCTAGCCCACGACGCCTCATGAGAGATTTCCAATTTCATGTGTGAAAGTACTGCAAACAGCGCCCGGCCCCCGCCCCATTGCTGTTGGTTTATGCCTTAGAGGACTCGGACGCTCGCATTTGTAAAGCACGGTGTTTTCCTCCGCCTTCTGCTAGTCCTCCATTCCCATTATGCATTAGCGAACTCAGACGCTCATATATTTTAAAAGCACGGTGTTTATACATTGTACTGTACATTCTTCCTTTTACACAATTACTGTAGTTGCGTCTCCATACACATACAGTACTGTACTCCATACTTTTTCCACCGCCTCCCGTTACGCCTACAGTATTGCCAGAGCTGTAGATCAATCCGCCGCTATACTGTACGATCGAAAGTACTGGATTAGTGGAGCATTAGCCACACAGTGGTGGAGATGTGTAATGCATGATGAGTATCTAGATCGTCTCAACGCGCCTGCCTGTGATTAAACTCAGCTATCGCCTTAGCGTGGCTAAACGCCCGTCTCGGCGGAGAAACAGTCAAGATAAAGGTGGCTACATCTGTAGTTGTGTACAGTAGGCCATTGCTGTATCTTGCAGCTCTGTGTCACTGCACGTATCCATTCCATATCTGTGCGGCATTTTTGTGAGCAGTATATATAGTATTACAGTGCAGCATTTTGGTGACCCAACAGTATATAGTTGTGTACAGTAGGCCATTGCTGTATCTTGCAGCTCTGTGTCACTGCACGTATCCATTCCATATCTTTGCGGCATTTTTGTGAGCAGTATATATAGTATTACAGTGCAGCATTTTGGTGACCCAACAGTATATAGTTGTGCAGTTGGCCATTGCTGTATCTTGCAGCTCTGTGTCACTGCATGTATCCATTCCATATCTGTGCGGCATTTTTGTGAGCAGTATATATAGTATTACAGTGCAGCATTTTGGTGACCCAACAGTATATAGTTGTGTACAGTAGGCCATTGCTGTATCTTGCAGCTCTGTGTCACTGCACGTATTCATTCCATATCTGTGCGGCATTTTTGTGAGCAGTATATATAGTATTACAGTGCAGCATTTTGGTGACCCAACAGTATATAGTTGTGCAGCTGGCCATTGCTGCATCCTGCAGCTCTGTGTCACTGCACGTATCCATTCCATATCTGTGCAGCATTTTTGTGAGCAGTATATATAGTATTACAGTGCAGCATTTTGGTGACCCAACAGTATATAGTTGTGTACAGTAGGCCATTGCTGTATCTTGCAGCTCTGTGTCACTGCACGTATCCATTCCATATCTGTGCGGCATTTTTGTGAGCAGTATATATAGTATTACAGTGCAGCATTTTGGTGACCCAACAGTATATAGTTGTGTACAGTAGGCCATTGCTGTATCTTGCAGCTCTGTGTCACTGCACGTATCCATTCCATATCTGTGCGGCATTTTTGTGAGCAGTATATATAGTATTACAGTGCAGCATTTTGGTGACCCAACAGTATATAATTGTGTACAGTAGGCCATTGCCGTATCTTGCAGCTCTGTGTCACTGCACGTATCCATTCCATATCTATGCGGCATTTTTGTGAGCAGTATATATAGTATTACAGTGCAGCTGTCACAACTGAGGGCCTGAGCTGACGGGAGGCAGCCTCAGTTGTAGGGGCTGAGATGTAACGGAACCTGGGAGGTTGTATCAGACCCCTAGACATGTAAGTAACATGTAGAATAACTGCCCGAAGGCGTGACCACGACAACCAGGATAAAAGTCAATGATGTTTATTATGACAAACTCCGTAACACAGCAGCAGTAAAAGGAAACATAAAAGTCAACAGAGGATAAATACAATTCCTGGGTACTACAGGGTGGCAAGGGCCACAGGCACTGGTAGTGTGAGACAGTTCTTATAATCTTCTAGTTGGAAAGTCCTTACCAGGCCTGACTGTAGCAATGGAGAGAACCCAGGATCGTACCAGCTGATGTTCCAGGAAAGGCTGGGCTGCTGAAGGTAAAACGGCTGCTGTGGATACTGGCTGGAACCAGACTGTTGTTGGTACGGAGTCGATACTGGCTGGAACCAGTTAAATAATAAAACGAACTTGAGAGCGATGAAATAATAATGAAGTTTGGAGTTTGAGAGCGGTGAAATAATAATACCGGTGGAGAGTGGTAAACTGCAGAAAAGGACACCGGCCCTTTAAGAGAAGCTATACACTGCTGGAAGCTGGGCTGGAAGCAGGTGATTGTTTGAGAGCGGTGAAATAATAATGAAGTTTGGAGTTTGAGAGCGGTGAAATAATAATACCGGTGGAGAGTGGTAAACTGCAGAAAAGGACACCGGCCCTTTAAGAGAAGCTATACACTGCTGGAAGCTGGGCTGGAAGCAGGTGATTGTTGTAGCTGGAAACAGGTGAGTCCAGAATGGATCGGAGAGTCAGGCTACACCGCAGATGGAATGCTGGTGCGGGTCTCTATAGCAGAAGTCTGGAGACAGGAGCTGGAACCTGGAAGACAACCACAGGAGAGAGACAAACTGGAACTAGGTTAGACAACCAAAGCACTGACGCCTTCCTTGCTCAGGCACAGCTTACTTATACCTGCAGCAAGGAAGGGGTTGGCTAGGCAATTATGCAAATCAACAATACAGACAGCAGATTGGTGGAAATGATCAGATGACAAAATCCAAGATGGCTGCGCCCATGCAGACACTTGGAGGAAATTTTGGTTTATAATCCATGTGAGAATTGAAACAGTAATGGCGACGCCGGCCACAGGAGACAGGAGACGCCAGACTGACAAGCGCACATTTAACCACGCGGGCACAGCGGAGGCCGCGGCTGATGAAATCATCACTCTGACATTCTGCATGTGGAAACTCAGGAACAGCGGGATCCGGTCCTGGAACGCTGAGCCAGCCTTAGGAGGGATCTGAAGGGTAAGTAATGGCGTCCAGATACCCGGATCGTGACAGCACCCCCCACTTTAGGAGTGGCCCCAGGACACTTCTTAGGCTTTAAAGTAAACTTTGCGTGGAAATTTCGGACCAAGGCAGGAGCATGGACGTCTGAGGCATTGGTCCAAGAGCGTTCTTCAGGACCATAGCCCTTCCAGTCAATAAGGTATTGTAACTGACCGTAACGGAAACGTGAGTCCAAAATCTTGGCCACCTCGTACTCGACTCCCCGTTGAGTCTGAACTTTGGGAGCTGGAGGAAGTGCGGAATGAAACCGATTCAGGATCAGCGGTTTCAACAAAGAAACATGAAATGTCCTGGGTATTTTCAAGAAGGATGGTAACTGTAACCTGTAGGCAACAGGATTGATGACTTGTTCAATCTTGAAGGGTCCGATGTAGCGAGGTGCAAATTTCATGCTGGGAACTCTCAACCTCAAATTCTTCGTGGACAGCCACACACGATCACCCACCTTGAGAGCAGGAACCGCTCTACGCTTCCTATCGGCAAACTTCTTATACCTGAATGAGGCTTTAAGCAGGGCTGCGCGGACGTTCCTCCAGTTATTTGAAAACTGACGCAAGGTGACATCCACTGCTGGAACAGAAGTTGCGGGAAGCGGTTGGAATTCTGGGACTTTAGGGTGGAATCCATAATTAATGAAGAATGGTGTAGAAGAAGATGAGGAATGGTATTGATTGTTGTGGCTGAACTCGGCCCAAGGAAGGAGTTGAACCCAGTCATCTTGAGAGGAAGACACATATGGAGGAAGGCCTCCAAGTCCTGATTCACCCTCTCGGTTTGACCATTGGTCTGAGGATGGTAAGCCGTGGAAAACTTTAACTTGACTTGGAGGGCTTGACACAAACTTCGCCAAAATTTGGCTACAAATTGTACTCCACGATCCGAGATGATCTCTTCAGGAAGACCGTGAAGTCGGAAGATCTCTTGTATAAACACTTGAGCCAACTTGGAAGCTGACGGAAGACCGGTGAGAGGGATGAAATGTGCCATCTTGGTGAACCGGTCAACTACCACCCAGATGGTATTAAACTTGTTGCAGATAGGTAGATCGGAAACAAAGTCCATCGACAAATGGGTCCAAGGTCGACGGGGAACAGATAATGGAACCAGTTGCCCCGCAGGCGACTGGCGGGAGACTTTGTGTTGGGCACACTTTGGGCAGGAGGCAATAAATTCCATAACGTCCTTCTTCAGAGTTGGCCACCAGTAGGACCTAGAAATAAATTCAAGGGTTTTCTGAATGCCTGTATGTCCAGCAAAACGGGAAGCATGGGCCCAATGCATGAGCTTCTTCCTTAGAACTGGCTTAACAAAACTTTTCCCTGGTGGAGGCGTAGAGTCCATCCCTACCGTGGAGAATGCCAACGGATTAATAATAGGATGCTTGTCTGCAGACTCGGACTCATTTTCTTGCTCCCATGAGCGGGAAAGGGCATCGGCCTTACGATTCTGAGAACCCGGACAGAACTGGAGTTTAAAGTCAAACCTAGAGAAGAAAAGTGCCCATCTGGCCTGACGAGGATTCAGACATTGTGCGCCTTTGAGATATAAAAGATTTTTGTGGTCGGTAAGTATGGTGATTGAGTGGGAAGCTCCCTCCAACAGGTATCTCCACTCCTCCAGAGCGAGCTTGATGGCTAGCAACTCCTGATCGCCAATGGCATAGTTGCGCTCAGCTGGGGAGAACTTCCGGGAGAAGAAACTGCAAGGATGTAGATGTCCATCTTTGGCCCTCTGGGATAACACTGCTCCTACTCCAACGGAGGAGGCATCTACCTCTAAGATAAAAGGAGAGTCGGTGTCGGGCTGTTTCAGAACTGGTGCAGAGATGAACCGTTGCTTCAGAAGGTGAAAGGCCTGTGTAGCTTCCTCGGACCACTTGGACGGATTAGCACCTTTCTTGGTTAATGCAGTGATAGGCGCCACAATGGTGGAAAAGTCTCGTATAAATTTTCTATAATAATTGGCGAACCCTAAGAACCTCTGGACCCCTTTGAGGCTTAAGGGTATAGGCCAATTCTGGATTGCTTGGAGTTTCTCAGGATCCATCTCTAGTCCGGAACCGGACACAATGTAACCTAGAAACGGAATGGTTTTAACTTCAAACACACACTTCTCCAATTTACAATAGAGGTGATTGACACGGAGACGGGAAAGAACCTCTTTTACCCAGAAACGATGATCTTCGAGATTATTAGCAAAGATGAGGATGTCGTCTAGATAAACCACGACATGGCGGTACAAGATGTCCCTGAAAATCTCATTCACGAAGTGCTGGAAGACTGCTGGAGCGTTGCTCAATCCGAAGGGCATGACGAGGTACTCATAATGTCCGTCACGGGTGTTAAAGGCGGTCTTCCACTCGTCACCCTCACGGATTCGGATGAGATTGTAGGCACCCCTCAAGTCCAGCTTTCTGAAAATAGTTCCACCACTAACTCTATCAAAGAGCTCGGTAATCAGGGGTAAAGGGTATCGGTTCTTGACGGTAATGTCGTTCAGACCTCTGTAGTCGATGCACGGACGCAGACCACCGTCTTTCTTCTTAACGAAGAAGAAGCCTGCGCCGGCTGGAGAAGAAGATGGTCGGATGAAACCCTTCGCCAGGTTCTCTTTGATGTACTCTTCCATGGAGTGTGTCTCAGGCAGAGACAACGGATAAGTTCGGCCTCGCGGTGGAACCTTCCCTGGAATGAGGTCGATTGGGCAGTCCCATTCTCTATGAGGAGGAAGGATATCAGCAGAGGCTTTACTGAACACGTCCGTGAAGTCTTGATATGGAGGAGGCGGAACATCAGATGACCTGGGGAAGGAAGAACAAACAGGAAGAACTTTGGCTAAACAAGTCTCAGCACAGGAGGGACCCCATGCCAGTATTTGCGTAGTCGTCCAGTCAATTGATGGGTTGTGGAGACGGAGCCATGGAAGGCCTAAAACCACTGGATGTGTGGCTCTTGGAATCACTAAAAAAGAAATATACTCAGAATGAAGAACTCCCACTCTCAGACGAACTGGAAGAGTCCTTAAGGAAATGACTGCGTCAAAAATCTTGCTGCCATCCACGGCAGTCAAAGAGATGGACGAGGACAGTCTCTCGGTGGGTAGGGACCACCATTTAACATAAGCTTCGGTTATGAAATTCCCAGCTGCTCCGGAATCAAGGAGGGCAATGACGTTCCTGTAACGTTGAGCAATTTGGAGCGACACTGGGAGGTTACAGTCATGAGGAGATGGAGAGGAGATCATTACTCCTAGCCGGCCCTCTCCTTGGCGAGCTAGGATCTGGAGTTTCCCGGACGTTTGGGACAGGCATTGATAGTGTGCGACGGAGCTGCACAGTAGAGACAGAGAGACTCAGAGAGACGTCTTCGGCGCTCAGCGGGAGATAGACGGGAACGACTAATTTGCATAGGCTCATCCTTGGATGGAGATGGTTGACGAGGAGGAGGAGCAGAAGATTTAGGAGTAGATGATCTTCCTCGCTCGGTTGCTCTCTCTCTGAAACGTAGATCAACCTTCGTGCAAAGAGAAATTAGCTCATCCAACTTAGAGGGCAAGTCTCTGGTAGCTAACTCATCCTTGATGCGTTCTGATAAGCCATGCCAGAATGCAGCATACAGGGCCTCGTCGTTCCATGCCAGTTCGGAGGCCAGGATTTTAAACTGTATAAGATACTGTCCCACAGTACGTGTTCCCTGGCGTAAACGGAGAATCTCAGATGAAGCAGATGTTATCCGGCCTGGCTCGTCGAAGATGCGCCTGAATGTAGCTACAAAGTCAGTATAGGAGGATAGCAGGGGATCAGACTTCTCCCATAAAGGTGATGCCCAGTCAAGGGCTGAGCCACTGAGAAGGGAGATGATATAGGCAATTTTGGTACGGTCACTGAAGAAATTGCCAGGTAGAAGCTCAAAGTGGATTTCACATTGATTGAGAAATCCCCTGCAGAACCTTGGAGATCCATCAAATTTTGCTGGCGTTGGAAGATGAAGATGTGGACTGGAAATGGGTAAGGTGGGTGGGGTTACAGCTGGTGTTACTGTAGTGGACGCACCGGACGTGCCAGGTCCACGGAGGGTCGTTTGAATCCCATCCAGCCGTGTAGAGAGATCCTGGAGACAGCGGATGATGTGGCCCTGTGCAGCCTCCTGATGTTCAAGTCGGGCTGCCAGTTCTTGCATCGGCCTGGCCGCTTGATCCTGGTCTCCGGCTGGATTCATTAGGTCAGTGCTTACTGTCACAACTGAGGGCCTGAGCTGACGGGAGGCAGCCTCAGTTGTAGGGGCTGAGATGTAACGGAACCTGGGAGGTTGTATCAGACCCCTAGACATGTAAGTAACATGTAGAATAACTGCCCGAAGGCGTGACCACGACAACCAGGATAAAAGTCAATGATGTTTATTATGACAAACTCCGTAACACAGCAGCAGTAAAAGGAAACATAAAAGTCAACAGAGGATAAATACAATTCCTGGGTACTACAGGGTGGCAAGGGCCACAGGCACTGGTAGTGTGAGACAGTTCTTATAATCTTCTAGTTGGAAAGTCCTTACCAGGCCTGACTGTAGCAATGGAGAGAACCCAGGATCGTACCAGCTGATGTTCCAGGAAAGGCTGGGCTGCTGAAGGTAAAACGGCTGCTGTGGATACTGGCTGGAACCAGACTGTTGTTGGTACGGAGTGGATACTGGCTGGAACCAGTTAAATAATAAAACGAACTTGAGAGCGATGAAATAATAATGAAGTTTGGAGTTTGAGAGCGGTGAAATAATAATACCGGTGGAGAGTGGTAAACTGCAGAAAAGGACACCGGCCCTTTAAGAGAAGCTATACACTGCTGGAAGCTGGGCTGGAAGCAGGTGATTGTTTGAGAGCGGTGAAATAATAATGAAGTTTGGAGTTTGAGAGCGGTGAAATAATAATACCAGTGGAGAGTGGTAAACTGCAGAAAAGGACACCGGCCCTTTAAGAGAAGCTATACACTGCTGGAAGCTGGGCTGGAAGCAGGTGATTGTTGTAGCTGGAAACAGGTGAGTCCAGAATGGATCGGAGAGTCAGGCTACACCGCAGATGGAATGCTGGTGCGGGTCTCTATAGCAGAAGTCTGGAGACAGGAGCTGGAACCTGGAAGACAACCACAGGAGAGAGACAAACTGGAACTAGGTTAGACAACCAAAGCACTGACGCCTTCCTTGCTCAGGCACAGCTTACTTATACCTGCAGCAAGGAAGGGGTTGGCTAGGCAATTATGCAAATCAACAATACAGACAGCAGATTGGTGGAAATGATCAGATGACAAAATCCAAGATGGCTGCGCCCATGCAGACACTTGGAGGGAAGTTTGGTTTATAATCCATGTGAGAATTGAAACAGTAATGGCGACGCCGGCCACAGGAGACAGGAGACGCCAGACTGACAAGCGCACATTTAACCACGCGGGCACAGCGGAGGCCGCGGCTGATGAAATCACCACTCTGACATTCTGCATGTGGAAACTCAGGAACAGCGGGATCCGGTCCTGGAACGCTGAGCCAGCCTTAGGAGGCATCTGAAGGGTAAGTAATGGCGTCCAGAAACCCGGATCGTGACAGCAGCATTTTGGTGACCCAACATTATATAGTTGTGTACAGTAGGCCATTGCTGTATCTTGCAGCTCTGTGTCACTGAGTGCAAGTATCCATTCCATATCTGTGCGGCATTTTTGTGAGCAGTATATATAGTATTACAGTGCAGCATTTTGGTGACCCAACAGTATATAGCTGTGTACAGTAGGCCATTGCTGTATCTTGCAGCTCTGTGTCACTGCACGTATCCATTCCATATCTTTGCGGCATTTTTGTGAGCAGTATATATAGTAGTACAGTGCAGCATTTTGGTGACCCAACCAGTGGCGGTTCTTGCCACGGGCAAGCAGGACTTTTGCCCGGGGCGCCGCCTTATCCGGAGGGCGCCGGCGCCATCCGGAGGGCGCCGCACCGTGGCAAGATCCGCCACTGCTGCCCGCTGTGTCCCCCGTCCGCCTCCGCTGCCCGCTGCCGTCCCCGTCCTCGGCGCCTCCTGTGAAGGGAACTAGACGCTATGCGTCTAGTTTCCCTTCGTGGAGAGTAACTGCTGAGCGGTGCGCGATGACGTCATCGCGCACCGCACAGCAAAGGTCCTCTCCAAGAAGGGAACTAGACGCATAGCGTCTAGTTTCTCTTCGTGGAGAGGACCTTTTGCTGTGCGGTGCGTGATGACGTCATCGCGCAACGCTCAGCATTCAAGCGGCGCTTTCAATGTACAGGGGGCGTGACTCACCACGCCCCCTGTATTAGGCCACGACCCTTTCCTGCCCGGGGCGCTCTGCGCCCTTGAACCGGCACTGGACCCAACAGTATATAGTTGTGCAGTTGGCCATTGCTGTATCTTGCAGCTCTGTGTCACTGCATGTATCCATTCCATATCTGTGCGGCATTTTTGTGAGCAGTATATATAGTATTACAGTGCAGTATTTTGGTGACCCAACAGTATATAGTTGTGTACAGTAGGCCATTGCTGTATCTTGCAGCTCTGTGTCACTGCACGTATTCATTCCATATCTGTGCAGCATTTTTGTGAGCAGTATATATAGTATTACAGTGCAGCATTTTGGTGACCCAACAGTATATAGTTGTGCAGCTGGCCATTGCTGCATCCTGCAGCTCTGTGTCACTGCACGTATCCATTCCATATCTGTGCAGCATTTTTGTGAGCAGTATATATAGTATTACAGTGCAGCATTTTGGTGACCCAACAGTATATAGTTGTGTACAGTAGGCCATTGCTGTATCTTGCAGCTCTGTGTCACTGCACGTATCCATTCCATATCTTTGCGGCATTTTTGTGAGCAGTATATATAGTAGTACAGTGCAGCATTTTGGTGACCCAACAGTATATAGTTGTGTAGTTGGCCATTGCTGTATCTTGCAGCTCTGTGTCACTGCATGTATCCATTCCATATCTGTGCGGCATTTTTGTGAGCAGTATATATAGTATTACAGTGCAGCATTTTGGTGACCCAACAGTATATAGTTGTGCAGTTGGCCATTGCTGTATCTTGCAGCTCTGTGTCACTGCATGTATCCATTCCATATCTGTGCGGCATTTTTGTGAGCAGTATATATAGTATTACAGTGCAGCATTTTGGTGACCCAACAGTATATAGTTGTGTACAGTAGGCCATTGCTGTCTCTTGCAGCACTGTGTCACTGCACGTATTCATTCCATATCTGTGCGGCATTTTTGTGAGCAGTATATATAGTATTACAGTGCAGCATTTTGGTGACCCAACAGTATATAGTTGTGCAGCTGGCCATTGCTGCATCCTGCAGCTCTGTGTCACTGCACGTATCCATTCCATATCTGTGCAGCATTTTTGTGAGCAGTATATATAGTATTACAGTGTAGCATTTTGGTGACCCAACAGTATATAGTTGTGTACAGTAGGCCATTGCTGTATCTTGCAGCTCTGTGTCACTGCACGTATCCATTCCATATCTGTGCGGCATTTTTGTGAGCAGTATATATAGTATTACAGTGCAGCATTTTGGTGACCCAACAGTATATAATTGTGTACAGTAGGCCATTGCTGTATCTTGCAGCTCTGTGTCACTGCACGTATCCATTCCATATCTGTGCGGCATTTTTGTGAGCAGTATATATAGTATTACAGTGCAGCATTTTGGTGACCCAACATTATATAGTTGTGTACAGTAGGCCATTGCTGTATCTTGCAGCTCTGTGTCACTGAGTGCAAGTATCCATTCCATATCTGTGCGGGATTTTTGTGAGCAGTATATATAGTATTACAGTGCAGCATTTTGGTGACCCAACAGTATATAGTTGTGTACAGTAGGCCATTGCTGTATCTTGCAGCTCTGTGTCACTGCACGTATCCATTCCATATCTTTGCGGCATTTTTGTGAGCAGTATATATAGTAGTACAGTGCAGCATTTTGGTGACCCAACAGTATAAAGTTGTGCAGTTGGCCATTGCTGTATCTTGCAGCTCTGTGTCACTGCATGTATCCATTCCATATCTGTGCGGCATTTTTGTGAGCAGTATATATAGTATTACAGTGTAGCATTTTGGTGACCCAACAGTATATAGTTGTGTACAGTAGGCCATTGCTGTATCTTGCAGCTCTGTGTCACTGCACGTATTCATTCCATATCTGTGCGGCATTTTTGTGAGCAGTATATATAGTATTACAGTGCTGCATTTTGGTGACCCAACAGTATATAGTTGTGCAGCTGGCCATTGCTGCATCCTGCAGCTCTGTGTCACTGCACGTATCCATTCCATATCTGTGCAGCATTTTTGTGAGCAGTATATATAGTATTACAGTGCAGCATTTTGGTGACCCAACAGTATATAGTTGTGTACAGTAGGCCATTGCTGTATCTTGCAGCTCTGTGTCACTGCACGTATCCATTCCATATCTGTGCGGCATTTTTGTGAGCAGTATATATAGTATTACAGTGCAGCATTTTGGTGACCCAACAGTATATAATTGTGTACAGTAGGCCATTGCTGTATCTTGCAGCTCTGTGTCACTGAACGTATCCATTCCATATCTGCGCGGCATTTTTGTGAGCAGTATATATAGTATTACAGTGCAGCATTTTGGTGACCCAACAGTATATAGTTGTGTACAGTAGGCCATTGCTGTATCTTGCAGCTCTGTGTCACTGAGTGCAAGTATCCATTCCATATCTGTGCGGCATTTTTGTGAGCAGTATATATAGTATTACAGTGCAGCATTTTGGTGACCCAACAGTATATAGTTGTGTACAGTAGGCCATTGCTGTATCTTGCAGCTCTGTGTCACTGCACGTATCCATTCCATATCTGTGCGGCATTTTTGTGAGCAGTATATATAGTATTACAGTGCAGCATTTTGGTGACCCAACAGTATATAATTGTGTACAGTAGGCCATTGCTGTATCTTGCAGCTCTGTGTCACTGCACGTATCCATTCCATATCTGTGCGGCATTTTTGTGAGCAGTATATATAGTATTACAGTGCAGCATTTTGGTGACCCAACATTATATAGTTGTGTACAGTAGGCCATTGCTGTATCTTGCAGCTCTGTGTCACTGAGTGCAAGTATCCATTCCATATCTTTGCGGCATTTTTGTGAGCAGTATATATAGTAGTACAGTGCAGCATTTTGGTGACCCAACAGTATATAGTTGTGCAGTTGGCCATTGCTGTATCTTGCAGCTCTGTGTCACTGCATGTATCCATTCCATATCTGTGCGGCATTTTTGTGAGCAGTATATATAGTATTACAGTGCAGCATTTTGGTGACCCAACAGTATATAGTTGTGTACAGTAGGCCATTGCTGTATCTTGCAGCTCTGTGTCACTGCACGTATTCATTCCATATCTGTGCGGCATTTTTGTGAGCAGTATATATAGTATTACAGTGCAGCATTTTGGTGACCCAACAGTATATAGTTGTGCAGCTGGCCATTGCTGCATCCTGCAGCTCTGTGTCACTGCACGTATCCATTCCATATCTGTGCGGCATTTTTGTGAGCAGTATATATAGTATTACAGTGCAGCATTTTGGTGACCCAACAGTATATAATTGTGTACAGTAGGCCATTGCTGTATCTTGCAGCTCTGTGTCACTGCACGTATCCATTCCATATCTGTGCGGCATTTTTGTGAGCAGTATATATAGTATTACAGTGCAGCATTTTGGTGACCCAACATTATATAGTTGTGTACAGTAGGCCATTGCTGTATCTTGCAGCTCTGTGTCACTGCACGTATCCATTCCATATCTGCGCGGCATTTTTGTGAGCAGTATATATAGTATTACAGTGCAGCATTTTGGTGACCCAACAGTATATAGTTGTGTACAGTAGGCCATTGCTGTATCTTGCAGCTCTGTGTCACTGAGTGCAAGTATCCATTCCATATCTGTGCGGCATTTTTGTGAGCAGTATATATAGTATTACAGTGCAGCATTTTGGTGACCCAACAGTATATAGTTGTGTACAGTAGGCCATTGCTGTATCTTGCAGCTCTGTGTCACTGCACGTATCCATTCCATATCTGTGCGTCATTTTTGTGAGCAGTATATATAGTATTGCTGTGCAGCATTTTGGTGACCCAACAGTATATAGTTGTGCAGTTGGCCATTGCTGTATCTTGCAGCTCTGTGTCACTGCATGTATACATTCCATATCTGTGCGGCATTTTTGTGAGCAGTATATATAGTATTACAGTGCAGCATTTTGGTGACCCAACAGTCTATAGTATATAGTTGTGTACAGTAGGTTATTGCTGTATATTGCAGCTCTGTGTCACTGCACGTATCCATTCCATATCTGTGCGGCATTTTTGTGAGCAGTATATATAGTATTACAGTGCAGCATTTTGGTGACCCAACAGTATATAGTTGTGTACAGTAGGCCATTACTGTATCTTGCAGCTCTGTGTCACTGCACGTATCCATTCCATATCTTTGCAGCATTTTTGTGAGCAGTATATATAGTATTACAGTGCAGCATTTTGGTGACCCAACAGTATATAGTTGTGCAGTTGGCCATTGCTGTATCTTGCAGCTCTGTGTCACTGCATGTATACATTCCATATCTGTGCGGCATTTTTGTGAGCAGTATATATAGTATTACAGTGCAGCATTTTGGTAACCCAACAGTATATAGTTGTGCACAGTAGGCCATTGCTGTATCTTGCAGCTCTGTGTCACTGCACGTATCCATTCCATATCTGTGCGGCATTTTTGTGAGCAGTATATATAGTATCACAGTGCAGCATTTTAGTGACCCAACAGTATATAGTTGTGCAGTTGGCCATTGCTGTATCTTGCAGCTCTGTGTCACTGCATGTATACATTCCATATCTGTGCGGCATTTTTGTGAGCAGTATATATAGTATTACAGTGCAGCATTTTGGTGACCCAACAGTATGTAGTTGTGTACAGTAGGCCATTGCTGTATCTTGCTGCTCTGTGTCACTGCAAGTATCCATTCCATATTTGTGCGGCATTTTTGTGAGCAGTATATATAGTATTACAGTGCAGCATTTTGGTGACCCAACAGTATATTGTTGTGTACAGTAGGCCATTGCTGTATCTTGCAGCTCTGTGTCACTGCACGTATCCATTCCATATCTTTGCAGCATTTTTGTGAGCAGTATATATAGTATTACAGTGCAGCATTTTGGTGACCCAACAGTATATAGTTGTGCAGTTGGCCATTGCTGTATCTTGCATCTCTGTGTCACTGCATGTATACATTCCATATCTGTGCGGCATTTTTGTGAGCAGTTTATATAGTATTACAGTGCAGCATTTTGGTGACCCAACAGTATATAGTTGTGTACAGTAGGCCATTGCTGTATCTTGCAGCTCTGTGTCACTGCACGCATCAATTCCATATCTGTGCGGCATTTTTGTGAGCAGTATATATAGTATAACAGTGCAGCATTTTGGTGACCCAACAGTATATAGTTGTGTACAGTAGGCCATTGCTGTATCTTGCAGCTCTGTGTCACTGCAAGTATCCATTCCATATTTGTGCAGCATTTTTGTGAGCAGTATATATAGTATTACAGTGCAGCATTTTGGTGACCCAACAGTATATAGTTGTGTACAGTAGGCCATTGCTGTATCTTGCAGCTCTGTGTCACTGCACGTATCCATTCCATATCTGTGCGGCATTTTTGTGAGCAGTATATATAGTATTACAGTGCAGCATTTTGGTGACCCAACAGTATATAGTTGTGCAGTTGGCCATTGCTGTATCTTGCAGCTCTGTGTCACTGCATGTATCCATTCCATATCTGTGCGGCATTTTTGTGAGCAGTATATATAGTATTACAGTGCAGCATTTTGGTGACCCAACAGTATATAGTTGTGTACAGTAGGCCATTGCTGTATCTTGCAGCTCTGTGTCACTGCACGTATCCATTCCATATCTGTGCGGCATTTATGTGAGCAGTATATATAGTATTACAGTGCAGCATTTTGGTGACCCAACAGTATATAGTTGTGTACAGTAGGCCATTGCTGTATCTTGCAGCTCTGTGTCACTGCACGTATCCATTCCATATCTGTGCTGCATTTTTGTGAGCAGTATATATAGTATTACAGTGCAGCATTTTGGTGACCCAACAGTATATAGTTGTATACAGTAGGCCATTGCTGTATCTTGCAGCTCTGTGTCACTGCACGTATCCATTCCATATCTGTGCGGCATTTTTGTGAGCAGTATATATAGTATTACAGTGCAGCATTTTGGTGACCCAACAGTATATAGTTGTGCAGTTGGCCATTGCTGTATATTGCAGCTCTGTGTCACTGCATGTATCCATTCCATATCTGTGCGCATTTTTGTGAGCAGTATATATAGTATTACAGTGCAGCATTTTGGTGACCCAACAGTATATAGTTGTGTACAGTAGGCCATTGCTGTATCTTGCAGCTCTGTGTCACTGCACGTATCCATTCCATATCTGTGCGGCATTTTTGTGAGCAGTATATATAGTATTACAGTGCAGCATTTTGGTGACCCAACAGTATATAGTTGTGTACAGTAGGCCATTGCTGTATCTTGCAGCTCTGTGTCACTGAGTGCAAGTATCCATTCCATATCTGTGCGGCATTTTTGTGAGCAGTATATATAGTATTACAGGGCAGCATTTTGTTGACCCAACAGTATATAGTTGTGTACAGTAGGCCATTGCTGCATCTTGCAGCTCTGTGTCACTGCACATATCCATTCCATATCTGTGCAGCATTTTTGTGAGCAGTATATATAGTATTACAGTGCAGCATTTTGGTGACCCAACAGTATATAGTTGTGCAGTTGGCCATTGCTGTATCTTGCAGCTCTGTGTCACTGCACGTATCCATTCCATATCTGTGCGGCATTTTTGTGAGCAGTATATATAGTATTACAGTGCAGCATTTTGGTGACCCAACAGTATATAGTTGTGTACAGTAGGCCATTGCTGTATCTTACAGCTCTGTGTCACTGCACGTATCCATTCCATATCTGTGCGTCATTTTTGTGAGCAGTATATATAGTATTACAGTGCAGCATTTTGGTGACCAACAATATACATATATAGTACAGTACAGTAGGCCATTGCTATTGATATATTACTGGCATATAATTCCACACATTAAAAATGGAGAACAAAAATGTGGAGGGTAAAATAGGGAAAGATCAAGATCCACTTCCACCTTGTGCTGGAGCTTATGCCACTAGTCATGGCCGAGACTATGAAATGCCATCAACGTCGTCTGCCAAGGCCGATGCCCAGTGTCATAGTAGAGAGCATGTAAAATACAAAAAACAAAAGTTCAGTAAAATGACCCAAAAATCTAAATTAAAAGCGTCTGAGGAGAAGCGTAAACTTGCCAATATGCCATTTACGACACGGAGTGGCAAGGAATGGCTGATGCCCTGGCCTATGTTCATTGCTAGTGGTTCAGCTTCACATGAGGATGGAAGCACTCATCCTCCCGCTAGAAAAATGAAAAGACTTAAGCTGGCAAAAGCACAGCAAAGAACTGTGCGTTCATCTAAATCACAAATCCCCAAGGAGAGTCCAATTGTGTCGGTTGCGATGCCTGACCTTCCCAACACTGGACGGGAAGAGGTGGCGCCTTCCACCATTTGCACACCCCCTGCAAGTGCTGGAAGGAGCACCCGCAGTCCAGTTCCTGAGAGTCAAATTGAAGATGTCACTGTTGAAGTACACCAGGATGAGGATATGGGTGTTGCTGGCGCTGAGGAGGAAATTGACAAGGAGGATTCTGATGGTGAGGTGGTTTGTTTAAGTCTGGCACCCGGGGAGACACCTGTTGTCCGTGGGACGAATATGGCCATTGACATGCCTGGTCAAATTACAAAACAAATCACCTCTTCGGTGTGGAATTATTTTAACAGAAATGAGGACAACAGGTGTCAAGCCGTGTGTTGCCTTTGTCAAGCTGTAATAAGTAGAGGTAAGGACGTTAACCACCTAGGAACATCCTCCCTTATACGTCACCTGGAGCGCATTCATCAGAAGTCATTGATGGGGCGTGGCCTAGCCTATGAGCTGTGTGGAGGGGATTTTGGAGAGCTCCTGCCAGCCCATCTTTCATAATCGACCTAATAGTGCCTCAGGGGCTTCTAACTCTATTTACCCTCTGCTGCCTTCTTCCTAAACTGCTGGGTTTTGGAGGGTCTAGGTTGCGGAGCCGGGGGGCCCTTTTCAGGGTACCTGCGGGTTGCGGCCTTTCCCTCCACCTGAAGTCGGGGACTGCAGTGTGCTCTGCTCCTGACCGGAAGTGCGGAGGTGCAGGCCACCCGGCGGATGACCTGTGGAGAGACGCGGTTACCCCTGTGAGCAGTTCAGAGGAGACACCATAGACCGCTCCCCCTGCGTCCCGGCGGCCGAGGTCCAATCCGCGTAGCAGTGGAAGCGGCGGCCCCGTGCGGCCGGTAAGGCACCCCCCCCCCCGCTAGCCCATCAGCATGTTACTGCAGACGCCAGCCCGCGGCTGCGGGTGGATCATAGCGCGTCTCGCACTGTTGCCTGCACCTATTGGTTTCTGTGGAGTGTAGACGAGCTGAAGCCCTGTGGAGACTCTGTGGGGTGTGAGGCCACAGGGGATCCCAGACGTCTGCCTCTTTCCCCTGGTGCAGACTGCTGTGGAGGGGCTGAAGCTCCGTGGCCCCCATATTTGTACACAGGGCTGCCGTATAATATTACCAGGGCCTATTCTAATTCTAATTCAACTTCAAAACAGGCTAGTATGTTTGGATGGTGCTGTTCTTGCACCAATAGTTATATTACTACCCTCCTGCTCGTATAGGTGCATATTGCTTTTGCTTTGGAATTGACACATATTGCTTGCAGTGCGGATTGCTCTCTTTGCTGGAACTGAGTGGTTGGGTGCGAGAACCGGCTACTCCTGGATATTGAATCTGCCGCTGATCCATTGAGATGTGACCTCCTCTAACATGTGCCTCCTACGTGCCTCCCTGCAGTCAATTTAGCCGACTCTCTTTTGCACGCGGCAGGACCGCTTCTATGCTGTTTTGAGGCCCCTCCTGAGCTCCCCCTTACTACTGATTTTGAAAGTCTCACTGAACGGTGCCACGCCATGCCTCCTAACAAGCATAAAGCCTCCAAACCGATCTCCCAGGTCGCCTTCTTTAAGCCTACTCCTTATCGCAACAAGTCACAGGAGACTGAGGTGCCTGCTACCAGATCGAGCCCCTCGCCTATGCGGTCCTCCCCTATGGCGACTGCTTCCCCAACTCAGGATTCCCCTCCCTCGCCACGGCTGGAGGATGGTGAGGCCTTGACAGTTGGCAACATGAAGCTCTTGTTACGAGGTGGCATCCGAGTTTAGGACGAGGTGGCATCCGAGTTTAGGGCGATGTTGCACTCCTGCCAAAGCTCTATCGATGACTTGGGTGAAAGAACCGGTCAACTGGAAACAAAGATGGGGGGAGTAGTGGGCTCGCATAACTCCCTTCTTGATTCACATGATACCCTCGAAGGGGAAGTGACCGCCCTGCGAGATAAGGTGGCAGATTTAGAAGACCGCTCGCGCAGAAACAATCTTAAACTCAGGGGGGTCCCTGAATCAGTTTCTAATAGTAGCTTGCATGACTATACTATGGAAGTCTTCAAGAAACTCCTGCCCTCCGCCACCTCTTCCGATCTGATCATAGACCGAATCCATCGGGTTCCGAAGGCTCACAATGCTCCGGAAGGATCAACGAGAGATGTCCTCATGAGAGTTCACTTCTATCATATTAAAGAGTCCTTACTCAAGGCGGCTAGACCTTCGTCTGACACGGCTGAGGCCTTGGGCCCGCTTCAACTCTTTGGGGACTTGTCGCAGTACACTCTCACCAAAAGACGTTCCTTTCAACCTGTCACCGTTGCCCTTAGGAAAGCTGGCATCGTCTATAGGTGGGGTTTCCCCACACGTCTGCTGATCTCTAGAGAAGGTTCCACTATCGCTGTGTCCTCCGTAGAGGACGGAATGAGACTTCTGTATAAATGGAATTTAGGGGGAGATCGCGGGACTGGCTCTCCAGACCGCCGACTTCAGCAGGACTGGTCGACGGTTGAGAAATAGAGCCTTACCTTCGTTACCTTTGATACGTCCATTTGCCAAGACCGGCCTTGATTGGGCTGGTATTTTCAGTGATGTTTTGCTACAAAATCGATACTGATATTGTCTTTGTTGCTCACTGTCCTTACATTTCTGCTATTGGTTTCCTCTTTCTCCAGTTATAATTTTATATATATGTTTGTTTAGAGTTCTGTTTTAGGAGACGAGGATGCACAACATGTTTCAGTCTGTTTTACCTACTATACTTACTAGGATAACTCGTTTGTATTTTAAACCTAGTGTTTGCTCAAGATAACATGTTGATGCTGCCCTGCCGTTATTTGTTCTCTATGCCGTGTGCTTCTGTTGATATTTCACTCCCTGAATTTGCATTTCTCGGCTGCTTGACTGCGGGGAGGTTGGCCACTAACCTCTCTATTTTAGTAGTGTGAGGCGCTGGATATATTGGCGCCTTACTATGACTCTGTATCTTTACGGGGTCAGTTCCTTTCCTTTTCTTTCTGTCTTTTCTCTTCTTTGCCCCACTGTTTGTTTCCCTTTTGTGTCTCGTCTTCCCCTTGGGTATTGAGCTCCAATGTCAAAGTATTCAGGATACGGATATTGTCCGGTATGCACCTGTTGGATTGAGCGTTTGGTCCGCTTCCCGATTAGTCAGTTATGGTTAAATTGATGTCACTGAATGTTAAGGGACTGAATTCTCCGCAGAAGCGTAGGTTGGCTTTGTCCACCTTCTACAAAATGAAGGCGGATGTGGTTGCGATTCAGGAAACTCATTTTAGGAAATTAGACCCCCCTAGACTCCGTGATAATCGTTTCCCTACCTGCTACATGGCGAATGGTCCCACAAAAAAGGCCGGTGTTGCGATATTAATTTCCTTGCGCTGCTCTTTAACACTAGACTCCCAAATCGTAGATCCTGAAGGTCGGTACCTCATGTTGTTAGGACACCTGGAAAATATTAGGGTCACCCTAGTCTCATGCTATGCACCCAATGCAGGTCAAATCGCATTCTGCAAGAAACTATGTTCTCTGATACAGAAACATGCTAAGGGAACCGTTTTGATATTGGGGGATTTTAATAAGGTCGTTGACCCTATCATGGATAGATCTCGTCCTACTGGATATACCTTACCAAGGAATCGAACCAATCCTGAGAGAAATGTTAGCCTTCGCCACTTACTGGGTGAATATGACCTATATGATGAGTGGAGAACTAAACATCCCACGGTTAGGGACTATTCATTCTATTCGCATGTCCATTCCTCATATTCCAGAATTGATCTTGTTTTGACTAATAAAGATACGTTATCGTCCATAAGGGAACTTACCTTATTGCCAATGACCTGGTCCGACCATTCGCCAATATTGGTAGTATGGGACCCGGGGCCCTGTAAAGTTTTACCGGGCCCCTGGAGGTTAGGGAATTTCCTACTTAGTCACCCTGAAGCCTTCCTTGCCATACGCAATGCCATACAATTATATCTAGACACTAATAAACCCGAGGATACCTCGATTTTTAATAACATGTGTGCCTTTAAAGCTGTAATACGTGGATCGGCCATTCAAACGGAGTCGCGACTTAAACGTTCTCAACAACAGGAACGTGTGTTGGCTGAAAATGAAGCGGCCAAGTTGGAGTTTGCACATAAAGCTGATCCCCTAAATAGATCTCTTTTTAAACTTTTGTTGGCCGCCAGAGAAAAAGTAAATGTATTCTCTCTTCGGGATGTGCAACGTAATATTGCACACCTGAACCAGAGATTCTATGTGTTTGGTAATAAGTCTTTTGGGCCGAAAGTTGCAGAATAGGCGAGCTAGGGCTAGAATCCATTATGGGGTATATGCGCAGAGCCCGGTGCTGGTTTTAAAAATACGGGGGATCCCATGTCAGTTTTCCCCCCGGATTTTTAGAACCAGGACCGGCTCGAAGAGCCCGAGGCTGGTTATGCTTAGGAGGGGGGACCCCACGTATTTTTTTTTCTGATTTTTACCATTCCATTTAAAAAAAAATAATAATAATGATAATAATAATATTTTTAAAAAATATATAAATAATACTTGTGCCTCCAAAATAGACAAACCAAGTACCTAATCCCTTCTAATATAAATATCCTATTACCAATAAAAAAAACACAAAAAAACCTTGGGGGTCATTCCGAGTTGTTCACTCTGTAATTTTTTTCGCATCGCAGCGATTTTCCGCTTAGTGCGCATGCGCAATGTCCGCAGTGCGACTGCGCCAAGTAAATTTGCTATGCAGTTAGGAATTTTACTCACGGCTTTTTCTTCGTTCTGGTGATCGTAGTGTGATTGACAGGAAGTGGGTGTTACTGGGCGGAAACTGGCCGTTTTATGGGTGTGTGCGGAAAAACGCTACAGTTTCTGGGAAAACCGCGGGAGTGGCTGGAGAAACGGAGGAGTGTCTGGGCGAACGCTGGGTGTGTTTATGACGTCAAACCAGGAACGACAAGCACTGAACTGATCGCAGATGCCGAGTAAGGTTGAAGCTACTCAGAAACTGCTAAGAGGTGTGTAATCGCAATTTTGAGAATCTTTCGTTCGCAATTTTAAGATGCTAAGATTCACTCCCAGTAGGCGGCGGCTTAGCGTGTGTAAAGCTGCTAAAAACAGCTTGCGAGCAAACAACTCGGAATGACCCCCCTTGTTTTTAATTTTTTTTATTAGATTCCGCCAGCAAAGTGTGGCGGATTGAAAATGACGAATTTACTGTCTAAAAGCTCTGTTGTCGAATTTACAATCTTCAATTTAATATACTTTTGTCGAATTGCCGCATTTGTACCATTGCAGAAATGTCGAATTTGACAAATGTCGAATTTCAAAAAGTCGAATTTTAAAAGTCCGTTTTTTTGACGAAAAGTACTGAATTGCATTGTCGAATTTTTTTTTTTTTTTGGCGAAAATGTCCCGTTTTTCGACAATTTCGGGAATTCGACCGCAATTGCATATACCCCTATGTCTGTTCCTCCACGGGATCCAGGGTGTCGGACCCTTATGACATTGCAAACACCTTTGCAGACTATTATTTCCAGCTTTATAATTTGCCGTCTGACTCGGCTACTCCCCAGCCCGTTGAGGATGAAATCCAATCTTTTTTGGAGAAAATCTCCCTCCCGAGGTTGGACTCGGCGACCTGCCTGTCCCTTAGCTCCCCTTGGACTATGAAGGAACTAGAAGTGGCTATTGATAATCTCCCGAGAGATAAGGCCCCTGGGCCTGACGGCTTCCCATCCAATTTTTATAAAACTTATAAAGCTGAATTGGCCCCAGTGCTGTTGCCCGTTTTTAACGAGGCGTCAGATGTGGGGCGGCTTTCGAGGGAAATGCTTGAAGCACAAATTGTTGCTATCCCTAAACCCGGTAAGCCTCCCACGTCTGTTCAAAATTACCGCCCTATAGCTTTGCTGAACACAGAAATTAAGCTCTTTGCGAAGCTTATAGCTAATCGTCTCTCCCCGCTTCTACCATCTCTAATAGCTGCTGATCAGGTTGGTTTTGTTCCGGGCAGGCAGGCCCCGGACAACACTCGGAGAGTATTTAACGTCATGGAGTACTGCAATGCATATAAAACCCCCCTGTTAATTCTTCCATTGGACATCGAAAAGGCGTTCGACAGGCTCCATTGGGGATATTTGAGAGCTGTTCTGGGGAAATTTGGATTTCTTGGGAGGTTTCTAGATTAAATTTTTGCTCTGTACTCCACCCCCTCTGCAAGGGTGTTTGCTAATGGGTGTCAGTCAGGTGGGTTTGCTATATCAAACGGCACTAGACAGGGCTGCCCACTATCACCTCTCATTTTCGCTCTGGCTATTGAACCCCTGGCTGAAACTATTAGGTCTGCGACGACAGTTACGGGCCCCGAGATTGGAGGATTGACTCACAAAATTAGCTTGTATGCTGATGATATCTTGCTCTGTTTGACTCGTTCTGACGCCTCCCTCCCCGCCCTTCATAGTATCCTCGACAAATATTCTAGAATTTCCTACTATAAATTAAACACTTCCAAAACAGAAGCCCTACCAATCCACATCCCGCCACGTACTCTGACTTTGCTCAAGGATAAGTACAGATACGATTGGCAAATGAGATCCATCAAATATTTGGGTACTTATCTCTCCTTGGACAAAGACTTATTTGATTGTAACTATGTACCTTTATTGAATGCGTTTGACAATTGATTAAAGAATGGTTCCTCCACAAAATCTCCTGGTTGGGGCATATCTCTGCAACTAAAATGATTCTGCTCCCTAAACTTCTCTACTTGTTCCGGGCTATCCCTCGCAGCTTCCCCAAACCTCTCATTGTTAGGGCTAATAAAATTTTGTCTAACTTTATTTGGAAGGGGTCTAGGCCCCGCATTGCTAGGCAGATCTTGATCTTACCCAAGAACGTGGGAGGGGTAGCTTACCCGAGTTTAGAGGCATACCACTCTGCGTGTCTCCTCAGTCAGGCTCGGGACTGGTTCACCGTACATAACGCCAAGCCTTGGGTCCTCATTGAAAGGTCTTTTTTGGGTCTGTTTGACATTGGAGATCTTTTTTTGTTACCAGCTCATAGCGTTCCTCAATGGCAGGGCCCTGGGGAAGCAATTAGGAGTACCTTGAAGATGTGGCATTCAATGGTTGCGTCTGACCCAACCATCTTACTGCCGTCAGCCGATCTATCTATTAGAACTGTGGCCTGTACTATACCTAATCTTGCGCTTGAAGCTTGGACGGATGCTGGGATTGTGAATCTGAGAGATCTCTGCTCGGAAGGGGGTTTAGAACCCTTCATCAGCTTGCAATCCCGCTTCCATTTTTCAAAGCATGATTTCTTTAAGTACTTGCAAATACGCCACTGGTTTCATTCTTGTGTTGGAGGGTCGGGAGGCCCCGTTCCCCTTCCTGCTTCTGTGTATTCTAGATTATCTTCCCCTGGTCCCAGGGGCGGGATATCTGGATGGTATCAATATATTGTCCTTCTGTATAAAAAGGGTAAAATTCCCTCGCAGCTTAAATGGTTAAGGGATCTTTCTATAGGTCTTCGAGAGGAGGAGTGGGATAATATCTCTTTATTGTGTTTTAAGATTTCTAAATGTCTCCAACATTCTGAAATGTATTACAAATTATGTCACAGGGCGTACTTTACTCCGCAGCGGCTTCATAGCATTTGGCCCTCGATTTCCCAACTCTGTTGGAGGAATTGTGGACAGGTGGGCAATATTCTACATATTTTCTAGGAGTGCCCGCTTTTGGGGCCGCTGTGGAGGGAAGTGTTCTTCCTTATGCGGGAGGTGTTGGGGGTGGAGGTGCCACTGAATCCCCTGTTTGCTTTGTTTCATTATTCATCATGTCCGTTACTGAATTGTGATAGTTATGTGGCTGGTCATATCCTTATCTCCACCAAGGCGCCAATCGGACAGCTGTGGAAATCGCAGTCGATACCCGTTATCCAAACTATTATTAATAATACCCACAAACACTTCTTATTTGAAACAGCGGTGGTGTATATTCTATGTTACCTCCTTCAGTGCAGAGGAATTGGTCGAAATGGAGGGAATTTCGGGAACGGCACGGTCATACTGTATTTGTCACTGATTCCACGGACCTGTCGCAATTACACTCCCCACATTCAGTTTCTAATTGAATGTACCAGCCGCTTCACGTCTAAACCTCCATACCATCCCCTGGTTGTGCCGTTTCTAGGAACACATTTATTGAAGAGCTATACCTTTGTCTTATGCTCCCCCTTGTGTGTCTTTGTCTAGTATCTCTTTTTTTATCTTTCTTTTCTTTCTGCACTATTAATTGTTTTCTCTGTTCTGTTTCTGCTATGTATGTTATGTATTTTATTTATATGCTGGCATGGTACCATGATTAGGAGTACTCGATGGTTGAATTGAACGCTCTGTCTTAAATGTTCCAGTATTGTGTAAACTTAAACTTCGGTCGTTCACTCAGTTCAGCTACCTTTGTTGACATTTTATGTGAAATGTACTGTTATTCTTGGATTTTTCTTTATTTCTCTAAAAATCTAGACGCTTCTGAGGAAGGACTTGACGTCCGATACGCATTAAGCGTTGCTCCTTTTGCACTTTATACCTGACTCTGACACATACGGACTTTAACATCTGCCTGGGGACTAATCCTGTATGCTGCCAGGCATCCGGAGAGCCTGCCAGTATTCCACACTCTTTACATCGGTGGTCCTGGGATCCTCATGGTGATATATCCGTTGTGCCATTTGATGGAGTCTTTTATGATATGCTGTTTTAATTCATTTATCCTGTGAGTTTAATCTGTGGCATTAAAAATTGTGCGTGTCTTTTAACCTACTACACTATGGTCTGTTGCCTTTAGTACCTCCTATTTCATCCCATTCATATTAGGAAAAGAGGTACTTATCTTTTCAGGTCGTTTAAAGGATTATTCAGTCCTGCCTGTACCCTTTATGTGAAGGAAAAAGGATCTCTTAGGAGAAAAAAGAATCCTCCATCCATTCTGCTATTTTATTGAGAAATATCATCCTATTAAGGGTGAATGTTTTCATTTCCTATCACTATGTTCACTATACACATGGGGCATCATGGTATTTTGTGAGCGCTGCAATCTGTTGTGCATTAATTTTGTCTACATGCTTTACTCTGTTTGATGTGTGGGATACACTTTTTTTTTGCACACTTGTAGCCGCACACTAATTTTGTTGCGCACATACATCTGTAAAACCTGTTGTTCTATTTCTCTAAAGATCTAATAAAAATCATTATTCAAAAAAAAAAAAAAAAAAAAAGTAATTGACAAGTTCAAAAGTTTGGGTGACAGCGGAAGCAGTCCACTGACAACTAAATCCCTTCCTCTTGTAACCAAGCTCCTGCAAACCACACCACCAACTCCCTCAGTGTCAATTTCCTCATTAGACAGGAAAACCAATAGTCCTGCAGGCCATGTCACTGGCAAGTCTGACGAGTCCTCTCCTGCCTGGGATTCCTCCGATGCATCCTTGAGTGTAACGCCTACTGCTGCTGGCGCTGCTGTTGTTGCTGCTGGGAGTCAATCGTCATCCCAGAGGGGAAGTCGGAAGACCACTTGTACTATTTCCAGTAAGCAATTGACTGTCCAACAGCCCTTTGCGAGGAAGATGAAATATCACACCAGTCATCCTGCTGCAAAGCGGATAACTCAGGTCTTGCAGCTGCGTTGGTGTTAAACGTGTGTCCGGTATCCACCGTTAATTCACAGGGAATTAGAGAATTGTTTGAGGTACTGTGTCCCTGGTGCCAAATACCATCTAGGCAGGCGATACCGAGAATGTACACAGACGTCAGAAAAAGACTCACGTGTCCTAAAAAATGCAGTTGTACCCAATGTCCACTTAACCACGGACATGTGGACAAGTGGAGCAGGACAGACTCAGGACTATATGACTGTGACAACCCACTGGGTAGATGTATTGCCTCCCGCAGGAAGAACAGCAGCAGCGGCACCAGTAGCAGCATCTCGCAAACGCCAAATCGTTCCTAGGCAGGCTACGCTTTCTATCACCGCTTTTCATAAGAGGCACACAGCTGACAACCTCTTACGGAAACTGAGGAACATCATCGCAGAATGGCTTACCTCAATTGGACTCTCTCTCTTGGGGATTTGTGACATCGGACAACGCCACCAATATTGTGCGTGCATTACACGTGGGCAAATTCCAGCACGTCCCATGTTTTGCACATACATTGAATTTGGTGGTGGAGAATTTTTTTAAAAACGACAGGGGCGTGCAAGAGATGCTGTCGGTGGCCCGAAGAATTGCGGGCCACTTTCGGCATTCAGCCACCGCGTGCCGAAGACTGGAGAACCAGCAAACACTCCTGAACCTGCCCCGTCATCAGCTGAAGCAAGAGGTGGTAACGAGGTGGAATTCAACCCTCTATATGCTTCAGAGGATGGAGGAGCAGCAAAAGGCCATTCAAGCCTATTAATCTGCCTACGATATAGGCAAAGGAGGGGGAATGCACCTGACTCAAGCGCAGTGGAGAATGATTTCAACATTGTGCCAGGTTCTGCAACCCTTTGAACTTGCCACACGTGAAGTCAGTTCAGACACTGCCAGCCTGAGTCAGGTCATTCCCCTCATCAGGCTTTTGCAGAAGAAGCTGGAGAGACTGAAGGAGGAGCTAAAATGGAGCGATTCCGCTAGGCATGTGGGACTTGTGGATGGAGCCCTTAATTCGGTTAACCAGGATTCACGGGTGGTCAATCTGTTCAAATCAGAGCACTACATTTTGGCCACCGTGCTCGATCCTAGGTTTAAAACCTACATTGTATCTCTCTTTCCGGCAGTCACAAGTCTGCAGATGTTCAAAGACCTGCTGGTGAGACACTTGTCAACTCAAGTGGAACGTGACCCATCAACAGCTCCTCCTTCACATTCTCCCGCAACTGGGGCTGCGAGGAAAAGGCTAAGAATTCCGAGCCCACCCTCTGGCGGTGATGCAGGGCAGTCTGGAACGAGTGCTGACATCTGGTCCGGACTGAAGGACCTGCCAACGATTACTGACATGTCGTCTACTGTCACTGCATATGATTCTGTCACCATTGAAAGAATGGTGGAGGATTATATGAGTGACCGCATCCAAGTAGGCACGTCATACAGTCCGTACGTATACTGGCAGGAAAAAGAGGCAATTTGGAGGCTCTTGCACAAACTGGCTTTCTTTTACCTAAGTTGCCCCCCTTCCAGTGTGTACTCCGAAAGAGTGTTTAGTGCAGCTGGTCACCTTGTCAGCAATCGGCGTACGAGGTTACTTCCAGAAAATGTGGAGAAGATGATGTTCATCAAAATTAATTATAATCAATTCCTCCGTGGAGACATTCACCATCAATTGCCTCCAGAAAGTACACAGGGACCTGAGATGGTGGATTCCAGTGGGGACGAATTAATAATCTGTGAGGAGGGGGATGTACACAGTGAAAGGGGTGAGGAATCGGACGATGAGGAGGAGGTGGACATCTTGCCTCTGTAGAGCCAGTTTGTGCAAGGAGAGATTGATTGCTTCTTTTTTGGTGGGGGCCCAAACCAACCAGTCATTTCAGCCACAGTCGTGTGGCAGACCATGTCACTGAAATTATGGGTTTGTTAAAGTGTGCATGTCCTGTTTATACAATATAAGGGTGGGTGGGAGGGCCCAAGGACAATTCCATCTTGCACCTCTTTTTTCTTTAATTTATCTTTGGGTCATGTGATGTTTGGGGCCAATTTTTTTAAGTGCCATCCTGTCTGACACTGCAGTGCCACTCCTAGATGGGCCAGGTGTTTGTGCCGGCCACTTGTGTCGCTTAGCTTAGTCATACAGCGACCTCGGTGCAAATTTTAAGACTAAAAATAATATTGTGAGGTGTGAGGTGTTCAGAATAGACTGGAAATGAGTGGAAATTATGGTTATTGAGGTTAATAATACTATGGGATCAAAATGACCCGCAAATTCTATGATTTAAGCTGTTTTTGAGGGTTTTTTGGAAAAAAAACACCGGAATCCAAAACACACCCGAATCCGACAAAAAATTTTCAGGGAGGTTTTGCCAAAACGCATCCGAATCCAAAACACGGCCGCGGAGCCGAATCCAAAACCAAAACACAAAACCCGAAAAAAAATGTCCGGTGCACATCTCTAATATATACAGTAAAGAGAAATACACTCCACACAATGGAATCCAGTCAGGCTCCTGCAGTGCCAGATTAAGGTCCATATTGGCCTGGGGCTGAAATTTAGGAAGGGCCTATTGTGTGCCTCGGCAGGAGGTGTGACAAGCGCTGCGGTGGTGTGACTAGTGATGTGGGGGTGTGATCAATGTGGTGTGGGTGTGGTCTAAATAGGGTGTGTGGCCTATGCCATGTGAGTGACACAGTCACCACTTACTGACAGACACTACTTACTGACACACACACACACACACACATACACACACACACACACACACACACACACACACACACACACACACACACACACACAACACTTACTGACACAATCACCACTTACTGACAGACACTATTTACTAACACACACACTCACAACACAAAACTTACCGACATAGACACTACTTACTGATAGATATTACTGACTGACACACATGCACAACACAGATAAACTTACTGACACAGACATTACTTACTGACACACACACAACTCAATACTTATACCACTCTCACATCACAATGCCGGGTCCCACCTGGGAATTGGAAATGGGTCTATTCCTGGGTGGGACCTGGAATTTGACCCTACACACCGCCAACGCGACCTGGCAATTTGCCGGTTCGGGTTGCCATCTGTGGGCAGAGATGGAGTCGGCATCAGGTGCGAAGGCGGTGCTGGGAGATGAAATCATCCCTATGCAGTGAATGGGTCCCGGGTTGCATCGACCTGGGTGACCCGTTCACACTGCACCGGACCTGGTATTTAACTCGGGAATAACCCTTCTTTATTCCCGGGTTGAATTACCGGGTCAGGCAATCCAGAATTTGCCCATGACCCCTTTCACAACACACATCGGAACGTGTCGACCCGGCAATATACCCAGTCTGTACCAGGTTATTTTTGCGGTGTGAAAGGGGTATTACTGACACAGACACCCACCACTTACTGACAGACACTTCTTACTGACACACACACACACACACACACACACACACACACACACACACACACACACACACACACACTACAAAACCTACTGACATACACTACTTACTGACACACACACAACACAAAACTTACTGACACAGACACCATGCAAAATGTACTGACACAAACACTACTTACTGACAGACACTTTTTACTGACACCAGTGGTGCACACAGAATTTTTTTCTCAGTGGTACTGTGCCTGCGCGCCTTGGGCGTGGTCACATGTCATTAAGGGATGTTACCATGTGACACTAGGTGGAGTGGTTATATATTATGTGAATCCATGGCACAGACACCCCCTGTCCCTGCAGACTACAGAGACAAGGACAGCAGGATGTGACACTTGTTATAGAATAAAAAATATTATATATAAGATGTGTACCCAGCACTCATCCTGTTATGATGTGAATATTTGCTCCAGTGCCCTCCTTCGGTTTTTCAAGCTGTGGATAGAGTACAATGAGGCAGCACTCCCGAGTCTTGCTGGTGCAGTAAGATTTATTTAGTAAGATTCTGGATCAATAAATCTTACTGCACCAGAAAAACTTGGGAGTGCCGCCTCATTGTACTTGTGGGGAGGGGTCCCGACCATTAGAGTTACTCACCGGGGTGTAGTATAAGTTGCCGGCGGCCGGGTCCCCGGCGGCCAGCATACCGGCGCAGGGATCCAGACTGACGGCTTCTTGACAGCAGGGCGAGCACAAATGAGCCCCTTGTGGGCTCGCTGTGGGCACAGTGGCGCGCATAAGCGCCACGCTATCCTCCCTCCAGGGGGTCCGTGGACCCCCATGAGGGAGAAAAGGTGTCGGTATGCCGGTTGTCGGGATTCCGGCGCCGGTATACTGTGCGCCGGGATCCCAACAACTGGTATACTGAATACCACACACACACTGCTGGCCTGGCACCCCATCGTCACTTTTTCTCTGCCAGTCTGCCAGGTGTGGGAGGGTGATGACATCACCTTCATGCTCCCAGCAGTCCTTTTCCTGGAAAAGGAAGAAGGTGCTGGCGGCGCCTCCGAGCAAGATCTAGGAGCTTGGTGGTGGTGTTTTACAGTGTGGCGGGGGTATGGCGTACTGGTGGACACATTCTTAATGGTACGCCGTACCGGAGCATACCACCACACTTGCAGGACTGACTAACACACACACAATGCAAAACATATTGACATACACGACACAACACAAAACTTACACAGACACACACACACAATGCAAAACTTACTGACACAGACACAATGCAAAACTTACTGACACTACTTACTGACACACACACACACACACACACACACACACACACACACACAACGCAAAACCTACTGACACTGACACTACTTACTGACAGACACTACTTACTTAGCGACACACACACATCCCCCCTTCAAAACTTACTGACATAGACACCACTCAGGGCCGGTCCCGGGGCTTCTGGCGCCCCGGGTGGCATTAGGGGACGTGGCTTCATACAGGGGGCGTGGTCAGTTACGCCCCCTGTACTGTTGTAGGATGTGCGGTGCGCGATGACGTCCGCTGTCCGCTGTGAAGGGAAACTAGACGCTAAGCGTCTAGTTCCCTTCGTGGAGAGGACCTTTGCTGTGCGGTGCGCGATGACGTCAACGCGCACTGCACATCTTTACAGTGAAGGTCCTCTCCAGGAAGGGAAACTAGACGCGTAGCGTCTAGTTTCCCTTCACAGCGGGGAGCCCACGAAGGGAAACTAGTCGCATAGCGTCTAGTTTCCCTTCACAGCGGGCCGCGGGGGGCACCACAGCAGCAGCGGATCTTGCCATGGTGTGGCGCCCTCCGGACGGCGCCGGCGCCCTCCGGAAGGCGGCGCCCCGGGCAAAAGTCCTGCTTGCCCGTGGCAAGATCCGCTACTGACACCACTTACATAGGAGACCTCAGGGCCTGGTGTGGGCTGCTACTCACATGGTTTTGCATGCCCCCTCAGCTCTGACATCCAGGGACCCAGCTCTCCTAAAAGACAGTAGCCTCCTGTCAAGACCCTTCCCCTCTTTCATGAGGCATGTTATTGTTGGGAAGCTGCAGCAGGAAAGGTATGCTGCAGCAAAAACATTTTAAGTTTTGAAGGACAAAGGGGCGTGGCTTCGGATGGGATTGGGGGCGGAGCCTCTGAGATATCTAAGATGTTCCACCCCATGCCCATCCGAAGCCTCGCCCATCAAAACATAATTGCTTTTGCTGCAGCATACCACTCCTGCTGCAGCTTTCCAACAATAACATGCCTCATGAAAGAGGGGAAGGGTCTTGACTAGAGATGAGCGGGTTCGGTTTCTCTGAAACCGAACCCGCACGAACTTCATGTTTTTTTCACGGGTCCGAGCAGACTCGGATCCTCCCGCCTTGCTCGGTTAACCCGAGCGCGCCCGAACGTCATCATGACGCTGTCGGATTCTCGCGAGACTCGGATTCTATATAAGGAGCCGCGCGTCGCCGCCATTTTCACACGTGCATTGAGATTGATAGGGAGAGGACGTGGCTGGCGTCCTCTCCATTAGAAATTAGATTAGAAGAGAGAGAGAGATTGTGCAGAGTCAGACAGAGTTTACCACAGTGACCAGTGCAGTTGTTGTTAGTTAACTTTTATTTATTTTAATATATATCCGTTCTCTGCTATATCCGTTCTCTGCCTGAAAAAAAACGATACACAGCAGCAGCCAGTCACACAGTGTGACTCAGTCTGTGTGCACTCAGCTCAGCCCAGTGTGCTGCACATCAATGTATAAAAGGCAAAGCTTATAATAATTGTGGGGGAGACTGGGGAGCACTGCAGGTTGTTATAGCAGGAGCCCCCAGGAGTACATAATATTATATTAATTTAAAATTAAACAGTGCACACTTTTGCTGCAGGAGTGCCACTGCCAGTGTGACTAGTGGTGACCAGTGCCTGACCACCAGTATAGTAGTATATTCATTGTTGTATGTATTGTATACTATCTCTTTATCAACCAGTCTATATTAGCAGCAGACACAGTACAGTGCGGTAGTTCACGGCTGTGGCTACCTCTGTGTCGGCAGTCGGAACTCGGCAGGCAGTCCGTCCATCCATAATTGTATTACAATATATACCACCTAACCGTGGTATTTTTTTTTCTTTCTTTATACCGTCATAGTGTCATACTAGTTGTTACGAGTATACTACTATCTCTTTATCAACCAGTGTACAGTGTGGTAGTTCACGGCTGTGGCTACCTCTGTGTCGGCAGTCGGCAGGCAGTCCGTCCATCCATAATTGTATTATTATTATAATATATACCACCTAACCGTGGTTTTTTTTCCATTCTTTATACCGTCGTCATAGTGTCATACTAGTTGTTACGAGTATACTACTATCTCTTTATCAACCAGTGTACAGTGCGGTAGTTCACGGCTGTGGCTACCTCTGTGTCGGCAGTCGGCAGGCAGTCCGTCCATCCATAATTGTATTATTATTATAATATATACCACCTAACCGTGGTTTTTTTTCCATTCTTTATACCGTCGTCATAGTGTCATACTAGTTGTTACGAGTATACTACTATCTCTTTATCAACCAGTGTACAGTGCGGTAGTTCACGGCTGTGGCTACCTCTGTGTCGGCAGTCGGCAGGCAGTCCGTCCATCCATAATTGTATTATTATTATAATATATACCACCTAACCGTGGTTTTTTTTCCATTCTTTATACCGTCGTCATAGTGTCATACTAGTTGTTACGAGTATACTACTATCTCTTTATCAACCAGTGTACAGTGCGGTAGTTCACGGCTGTGGCTACCTCTGTGTCGGCAGTCGGCAGGCAGTCCGTCCATCCATAATTGTATTATTATTATAATATATACCACCTAACCGTGGTTTTTTTTCCATTCTTTATACCGTCGTCATAGTGTCATACTAGTTGTTACGAGTATACTACTATCTCTTTATCAACCAGTGTACAGTGCGGTAGTTCACGGCTGTGGCTACCTCTGTGTCGGCAGTCGGCAGGCAGTCCGTCCATCCATAATTGTATTATTATTATAATATATACCACCTAACCGTGGTTTTTTTTCCATTCTTTATACCGTCGTCATAGTGTCATACTAGTTGTTACGAGTATACTACTATCTCTTTATCAACCAGTGTACAGTGCGGTAGTTCACGGCTGTGGCTACCTCTGTGTCGGCAGTCGGCAGGCAGTCCGTCCATCCATAATTGTATTATTATTATAATATATACCACCTAACCGTGGTTTTTTTTCCATTCTTTATACCGTCGTCATAGTGTCATACTAGTTGTTACGAGTATACTACTATCTCTTTATCAACCAGTGTACAGTGCGGTAGTTCACGGCTGTGGCTACCTCTGTGTCGGCAGTCGGCAGGCAGTCCGTCCATCCATAATTGTATTATTATTATAATATATACCACCTAACCGTGGTTTTTTTTCCATTCTTTATACCGTCGTCATAGTGTCATACTAGTTGTTACGAGTATACTACTATCTCTTTATCAACCAGTGTACAGTGCGGTAGTTCACGGCTGTGGCTACCTCTGTGTCGGCAGTCGGCAGGCAGTCCGTCCATCCATAATTGTATTATTATTATAATATATACCACCTAACCGTGGTTTTTTTATACCACCTAACCGTGGCAGTCCGTCCATAATTGTATACTAGTAAACTATCCAATCCATCCATCTCCATTGTTTACCTGAGGTGCCTTTTAGTTCTGCCTATAAAATATGGAGAACAAAAAAGTTGAGGTTCCAAAATTAGGGAAAGATCAAGATCCACTTCCACCTCGTGCTGAAGCTGCTGCCACTAGTCATGGCCGAGACGATGAAATGCCAGCAACGTCGTCTGCCAAGGCCGATGCCCAATGTCATAGTACAGAGCATGTCAAATCCAAAACACCAAATATCAGAAAAAAAAGGACTCCAAAACCTAAAATAAAATTGTCGGAGGAGAAGCGTAAACTTGCCAATATGCCATTTACCACACGGAGTGGCAAGGAACGGCTGAGGCCCTGGCCTATGTTCATGGCTAGTGGTTCAGCTTCACATGAGGATGGAAGCACTCAGCCTCTCGCTAGAAAACTGAAAAGACTCAAGCTGGCAAAAGCACCGCAAAGAACTGTGCGTTCTTTGAAATCCCAAATCCACAAGGAGAGTCCAATTGTGTCGTTTGCGATGCCTGACCTTCCCAACACTGGACGTGAAGAGCATGCGCCTTCCACTATTTGCATGCCCCCTGCAAGTGCTGGAAGGAGCACCCGCAGTCCAGTTCCTGATAGTCAGATTGAAGATGTCAGTGTTGAAGTACACCAGGATGAGGAGGATATGGGTGTTGCTGGCGCTGGGGAGGAAATTGACCAGGAGGATTCTGATGGTGAGGTGGTTTGTTTAAGTCAGGCACCCGGGGAGACACCTGTTGTCCGTGGGAGGAATATGGCCGTTGACATGCCAGGTGAAAATACCAAAAAAATCAGCTCTTCGGTGTGGAGGTATTTCACCAGAAATGCGGACAACAGATGTCAAGCCGTGTGTTCCCTTTGTCAAGCTGTAATAAGTAGGGGTAAGGACGTTAACCACCTCGGAACATCCTCCCTTATACGTCACCTGCAGCGCATTCATAATAAGTCAGTGACAAGTTCAAAAACTTTGGGTGACAGCGGAAGCAGTCCACTGACCAGTAAATCCCTTCCTCTTGTAACCAAGCTCACGCAAACCACCCCACCAACTCCCTCAGTGTCAATTTCCTCCTTCCCCAGGAATGCCAATAGTCCTGCAGGCCATGTCACTGGCAAGTCTGACGAGTCCTTTCCTGCCTGGGATTCCTCCGATGCATCCTTGCGTGTAACGCCTACTGCTGCTGGCGCTGCTGTTGTTGCCGCTGGGAGTCGATGGTCATCCCAGAGGGGAAGTCGTAAGCCCACTTGTACTACTTCCAGTAAGCAATTGACTGTTCAACAGTCCTTTGCGAGGAAGATGAAATATCACAGCAGTCATCCTACTGCAAAGCGGATAACTGAGTCCTTGACAACTATGTTGGTGTTAGACGTGCGTCCGGTATCCGCCGTTAGTTCACAGGGAACTAGACAATTTATTGAGGCAGTGTGCCCCCGTTACCAAATACCATCTAGGTTCCACTTCTCTAGGCAGGCGATACCGAGAATGTACACGGACGTCAGAAAAAGACTCACCAGTGTCCTAAAAAATGCAGTTGTACCCAATGTCCACTTAACCACGGACATGTGGACAAGTGGAGCAGGGCAGGGTCAGGACTATATGACTGTGACAGCCCACTGGGTAGATGTATGGACTCCCGCCGCAAGAACAGCAGCGGCGGCACCAGTAGCAGCATCTCGCAAACGCCAACTCATTCCTAGGCAGGCTACGCTTTGTATCACCGCTTTCCAGAATACGCACACAGCTGAAAACCTCTTACGGCAACTGAGGAAGATCATCGCGGAATGGCTTACCCCAATTGGACTCTCCTGTGGATTTGTGGCATCGGACAACGCCAGCAATATTGTGTGTGCATTAAATATGGGCAAATTCCAGCACGTCCCATGTTTTGCACATACCTTGAATTTGGTGGTGCAGAATTTTTTAAAAAACGACAGGGGCGTGCAAGAGATGCTGTCGGTGGCCAGAAAAATTGCGGGACACTTTCGGCGTACAGGCACCACGTACAGAAGACTGGAGCACCACCAAAAACTACTGAACCTGCCCTGCCATCATCTGAAGCAAGAAGTGGTAACGAGGTGGAATTCAACCCTCTATATGCTTCAGAGGTTGGAGGAGCAGCAAAAGGCCATTCAAGCCTATACAATTGAGCACGATATAGGAGATGGAATGCACCTGTCTCAAGTGCAGTGGAGAATGATTTCAACGTTGTGCAAGGTTCTGATGCCCTTTGAACTTGCCACACGTGAAGTCAGTTCAGACACTGCCAGCCTGAGTCAGGTCATTCCCCTCATCAGGCTTTTGCAGAAGAAGCTGGAGGCATTGAAGAAGGAGCTAACACGGAGCGATTCCGCTAGGCATGTGGGACTTGTGGATGCAGCCCTTAATTCGCTTAACAAGGATTCACGGGTGGTCAATCTGTTGAAATCAGAGCACTACATTTTGGCCACCGTGCTCGATCCTAGATTTAAAGCCTACCTTGGATCTCTCTTTCCGGCAGACACAGGTCTGCTGGGGTTGAAAGACCTGCTGGTGACAAAATTGTCAAGTCAAGCGGAACGCGACCTGTCAACATCTCCTCCTTCACATTCTCCCGCAACTGGGGGTGCGAGGAAAAGGCTCAGAATTCCGAGCCCACCCGCTGGCGGTGATGCAGGGCAGTCTGGAGCGACTGCTGATGCTGACATCTGGTCCGGACTGAAGGACCTGACAACGATTACGGACATGTCGTCTACTGTCACTGCATATGATTCTCTCAACATTGATAGAATGGTGGAGGATTATATGAGTGACCGCATCCAAGTAGGCACGTCACACAGTCCGTACTTATACTGGCAGGAAAAAGAGGCAATTTGGAGGCCCTTGCACAAACTGGCTTTATTCTACCTAAGTTGCCCTCCCACAAGTGTGTACTCCGAAAGAGTGTTTAGTGCCGCCGCTCACCTTGTCAGCAATCGGCGTACGAGGTTACATCCAGAAAATGTGGAGAAGATGATGTTCATTAAAATGAATTATAATCAATTCCTCCGCGGAGACATTGACCAGCAGCAATTGCCTCCACAAAGTACACAGGGAGCTGAGATGGTGGATTCCAGTGGGGACGAATTGATAATCTGTGAGGAGGGGGATGTACACGGTGATATATCGGAGGGTGAAGATGAGGTGGACATCTTGCCTCTGTAGAGCCAGTTTGTGCAAGGAGAGATTAATTGCTTCTTTTTTGGGGGGGGGTCCAAACCAACCCGTCATATCAGTCACAGTCGTGTGGCAGACCCTGTCACTGAAATGATGGGTTGGTTAAAGTGTGCATGTCCTGTTTTGTTTATACAACATAAGGGTGGGTGGGAGGGCCCAAGGATAATTCCATCTTGCACCTCTTTTTTCTTTTCTTTTTCTTTGCATCATGTGCTGATTGGGGAGGGTTTTTTGGAAGGGACATCCTGCGTGACACTGCAGTGCCACTCCTAGATGGGCCCGGTGTTTGTGTCGGCCACTAGGGTCGCTAATCTTACTCACACAGCTACCTCATTTCGCCTCTTTTTTTCTTTGCGTCATGTGCTGTTTGGGGAGGGTTTTTTGGAAGGGACATCCTGCGTGACACTGCAGTGCCACTCCTAGATGTGCCCGGTGTTTGTGTCGGCCACTAGGGTCGCTAATCTTACTCACACAGTCAGCTACCTCATTGCGCCTCTTTTTTTCTTTGCGTCATGTGCTGTTTGGGGAGGGTTTTTTGGAAGGGCCATCCTGCGTGACACTGCAGTGCCACTCCTAGATGGGCCCGGTGTTTGTGTCGGCCACTAGGGTCGCTAATCTTACTCACACAGCTACCTCATTGCGCCTCTTTTTTTCTTTGCGTCATGTGCTGTTTGGGGAGGGTTTTTTGGAAGGGCCATCCTGCGTGACACTGCAGTGCCACTCCTAGATGGGCCCGGTGTTTGTGTCGGCCACTAGGGTCGCTAATCTTACTCACACAGCTACCTCATTGCGCCTCTTTTTTTCTTTGCGTCATGTGCTGTTTGGGGAGGGTTTTTTGGAAGGGACATCCTGCGTGACACTGCAGTGCCACTCCTAGATGGGCCCGGTGTTTGTGTCGGCCACTAGGGTCGCTTATCTTACTCACACAGCGACCTCGGTGCAAATTTTAGGACTAAAAATAATATTGTGAGGTGTGATGTGTTCAGAATAGGCTGAAAATGAGTGTAAATTATGTTTTTTGAGGTTAATAATACTTTGGGATCAAAATTACCCCCAAATTCTATGATTTAAGCTGTTTTTTAGGGTTTTTTGAAAAAAACACCCGAATCCAAAACACACCCGAATCCGACAAAAATAATTCGGTGAGGTTTTGCCAAAACGCGTTCGAACCCAAAACACGGCCGCGGAACCGAACCCAAAACCAAAACACAAAACCCGAAAAATTTCAGGCGCTCATCTCTAGTCTTGACAGGAGGTTGCTGTCTCAGAACTATTTCAGTGGCCCCACCCCTTGCCCGTCTGAAGCCCCGCCCCCTTGTCCGTCCAAAGCCACGCCCCCTTGCGACACGAAGCGGTCAGGACACTGGCTGACCAGTTTGGGGTGGAGGTGAATGAGCAGCTGGAGGTGGGTGAGCTGCTGTATGTGCTGACAGGAAATGTTTTTTTTTCCTGTCAGCACTGGCTACTGCCTGCACTGCAGGGAGCTCTGTGGGCCTATTTTCAATGGGGGGCTTGGAGCTGCAGCTCCATCCGCCCCATTGTTAAACCGGCCATGGGCTCCTGGTGGACAGGATCCCGGCAGTCAAAATACT